>NC_090445.1:475772196-476408404 GCF_031143425.1 Pleurodeles waltl
GCGGAAGACAACACTAAGAAAAATGCTTTAGTTAAAGGTATCATAGACATGATGAAGGACAATATCTTCTACAAGACTATCCCCAGAGATGAGACAATAGCATATATAGGATGGAACATGACCGGATATGAAGCCACAATGAGTGAGAAACAGCAAGCTAAGATATCTTCCCTGATTTGGGTTGTACCCCATTAGGGTCACCTGTGTCTGCAAGGTACTGGCAAGAATCCCAGAGCTCAGCTAGGGGAAAGCATCTGCACTGAGACATATGTCTTCGCATCTCCGACCTCCCCTCCGCTCTTGGCAGCTAAGGGTACCTATTTCATCTGCCATGATAGAGCCTTTACATGGTTGCCCCCTGACTTTTCGGGCACATGCTTCGTTTCGTTCCTGTTGCCCCCTACCTACACAGCAGCGGCAGATTACCACAAGACAAGGATAGTTAGAGGCGTCTTCAGTGAAGAAGACACTGCAGGACAAGAATTTGGGGACTTCGTAAAGGGTTTTCTGCCGTTCTGGGGACAAATAGGTAACAGCAGGAGCATAAGGCAATTGATAAGAGTGGTTGAATCCACCGTGGCTGAAACCGCTGGTGCCCTTGGTAACTTGACTGCTGAGCTCCAGTCGGATCGTCTTATGACCCTTCAGAACAGGGTCGCATTAGATGTCATACTTGCAGACCGGGGTGGAGTATGTACATTGATCCAATCGAGTTGCTGTGTTTTTGTCCCAGATAACGCTCCAACAGTATACCAGGCCATCTCTAAACTGCATAGAATTTCCGAATCTATTCATTTAGATAGAGGAGATTGGTCATTAATGGGATGGTTCTGGGAACTGATATCAGCATGGGGATGGAAGATACTGATGGTCATTGGGATGATCTTGGCCATTCTTTTCCTGTTCTGTCTATGCGTGCAGTGTGCTCCTGCGATATGTGGCCTCTGTGTTACATCATGCATAAGGAAACCTGCACCAAGAGACGAGCTAAATACTAGGATGATGTTACAGCAACATCTCAACAACTTTAGAAACATAGACCTGGACTCAGATTAGCATGAGAATAGGTTTATTGCCTATGTAAGGGTAAAAGGAGGGTTTGTGGTTCTAAAAATTCTGGACCCATGTAATTTACTTTGCCACAGCAGTTCGATTTTAGTATCAAAAGACCGATAATGACTAGTACACTAAGCATGAGCATTTTCGCTCAATTCCAGCAGCGTTTTCACCTCGAAATCGCCATTTTCGTCCTGCACTCGTGGCTCCCATTTTATACACGGCAGCCATTTTTAAAAGTTGCCCTCACATAGGCTTATAATACAGTCAGATTTGATTCCAAGGACACGTACACCTTGATTGACTTTTCTCTGACCTGGGCAAGCTGGAACCATTGCCTCAGGCCAAACCTGTTTGGTCAGTCCCTCTCCCAGTCGCCGAATCAGATAGCATCAAGGCACACCATGCCATAAAACCCTTATTATCGCTCACACACCCTGCCTAATCTTGCTCACACCTGCACCTGCTCTTTTCTTCTTCTTACTTTAAGAGGGGGAGGTGCCCGTTTTTATTGGGGGTCCACACTTATCTGATGTAAAATACTAGGCCTTGCCGGGTAATTTATTATGGGTTGGATGACATGAAATATGAGGTTTCATCATGACACTGTTGTTTCCTTTGTAGTGAAAACATGTGAATGACCAACCAAAATGTCAAGAATGTTTGCCTGAAGCTTAAAAAACTGTATATAAGGAAACCTGACTTTGCATTGACACACAGTCTCCTGAGAACATACAAACCATGCTGTTGTACTTCTAGGACGCTTGTTACTTGGTTGCAGCCAATAAATTCGATCTTTGACTTCACCTAGAAGACTCTGAGTTTCTGTGGTCTGAATCAGGAAAGTACCCGAGGTCTTTGGGTGTACCCTGGCACCACTGGGTTACCGGATCAGTACCGGTTCTGAAAAACCCAGTACCTCAGGGTGAACCTGGGAGCAGAACTCCTGCATCAACAGCACCACGCCAATCTTAGCCCAAGACCATGTCTGTCAGCGAGGCAGCTACTGCAATCATGGTGAAGCCGACAAGCAGTGATGCTTATTTTGATTTGTCCCTTTCACAACGTAGTACCCAATCATTTCAGAAAGCAGAGCAAAGTGGACAGCAGCCACAGCCAGATCTTGCTGAAGTTGGAGCAGAACAGGAGGTCAAGCTTTCTGTTGAGCAAGAACCTCCTCTTTTAGAATCAAGGGCTCCCAGATCTCCAGCAAGAAAAAGGAAGGGTACTACTCAACCATCTTCTCCAAGCATCACTTCTGATGACGATGATGACAATGATAGGGACATGGAGTTGACCCTGCCAGAGTCAGGGAGATGCCAGGAGAGACAAGGGGAAACAACAATTCCAGAAAACCTTAGAATCATGGAAGGAGATGATGAGGAGTCAATATGGAACCTGGCTCACTCCAACCTTACTATCCAACCTGCTCCGAGGGATGTGGCATAGGCAGCAGCACCAGCTCCCATATTTGTAAGGAACCAGCAGAGACCTACACCAACCCATACCTCAGTAGAAGTTATCACTGCACAGAGACAATTGACACATCCCCAACCACCTACATCCATTTCTTCTTCAGGCATTGGCAGAGGCCCAATAAGAAATTACTCTTTCCCAGTTTGTGACTTTAATACGATTAGCAGACTGGTTCACATTATGGTACTGGAGGCCAGACGACTCATATTAAAAAACATCATGCAATCTGGTTGGAGCAGCAACTTAAACAAATTGCTCTGCGTGGTTGCAGTGGCGAAGGTGAGGAGAGCCAGGAAACATCAGTTACAACTGGTCAAATCACAGTAAAAGGTGAGGAAGAAGAGAGTGACATCCTCAGGCACAGCAGCCCTGTCCCCAGCATTGTACCAGAATCACCCACCTCAGTGACCTCACAATGGCACATGAAGACTCAGAGTCAGATGGAGACACCACAGCATATGGTGACTGCACCACAACACGAATTGAGTCTACCACCACCTACATCTCAAAGGTTGCCTGCATCAGTGGCCCCACAAAAGAAGAAAATCTAGGCTACAATTACGGGCAAGTTCAGGCAGAAGGGGCCCTACGACCGCAACCATCCAATGGCACATTTTTACAAAAGGAAGCTGGCAAAAATGATAGCACTGGACCTCCTCCTTTTTTTGTGGAAGGAGTGGGATTCTTAGAGCAGCCCACTGCCTGAAATGGAAGGTTCCAAGCCGGACCTATTTTGCCACAGTTGCTGTTCCAGTGCAGCATCACAATGTGCTGCAATTGGTTGGACAAGCTTTGCGGCAAGGCGGTGTCCACACTATTCACCTGACAACAGATATGGGGACCCTTTTCTGGGTGTAAAGCAAAAGATATCCACAGGTCTTGGCCCAGAAGAATTTTCTAGAATTGTCTGTGGCATGCAACAGTAGCCATGTTTGTCATGGAGAAGTCACACACAGCTGCAAACATCTTGGAGACATTTAATAGCAAGGTGCCTGAATAGCTGCAACTCAGAGGTCTTCAAGTTGTATTTCTTGTCACAGACAATGGCAGTAACATAGTCAAGACCATGTCAAGTAGTGGGTATTTCAGGGTCCTGAGTTAGGTGCACTGCATCAACCTGGTTGTGCAAGACTTTCTTAAAAAATGAAGACATAATCAGCAGCATATTGACCACCTGCAGTTGCATCTCACTCATTTCCGCCATTCTTGCACGGAAACAGTTGTGGATTATTCAGTGTGATAACAGAGTACCAGTAAAAGCCCTGATACAGGAGGTGCCAACACACTGGAACTCAACCTAGTATATGTTGCAAAATCTATTTGAGCAGTACAAACAGATCAACGACTATGGTATTCAAACAGGAGCTGATGCAGTTGGGAAAGCTATGATCATGGATATGGACAAAGGGGACCTAATCAAATGCTTCAAAAAGATGCTGCGCCCTTTTGTGATTTTATGCGGGAAGTTACTAAGGAGAATAGTACAATGGGCCAGGCTCTCCCTTAATTGCTTCTGTAATTATTGAGTGTTTGAGTGTTTGTGAAATTGTGAGTGATGATTGATGTATGTGGTGGCTGACAGTGAGGGAGTAAGTTCAGGAAATGTACTTGTTTCTTAGGATTTGTAATGTTTGCAGATTTATGGGTGATAATTTTTTCCTGGAAGTGGTTGGCCTTTCAAACTTAATGACATATACCTGCAGGAATTACTCCTTTTTTCGAGTTCCTCAGAGCAGACCAGTCACTTTAGTTGCCAAACACAAATCTACACAAAATACTTCAGTTCTGTTTTTCTATTTGTTTTTCATTTCAACTGCAGTGCACTTCACAGGTTTACCTTGCTTGGTTTGGGACTGGGATGAAGTAACTTAGAATCGGAGAGGTTCTGAGGCCTAGTACTCACTCAGCTATGTGAACTGAAGAGAGGTGCATTGATTTAGAAATGCTGCTGAGTATGTGTTTGCTGCATTGCTGGCCAAACCTGAAACTCCTTGTGTTCTTGCTCTGCCCCTGAGTCTTCTTGGTACACTCCAGACTCAAGACTGATGAAGCTTACCTTGCTTCCTTTTGTCCTTCTCCTTTACTTTATAATATAGCAACTGTTTTTTCTCAATACACAGGCCTTCTCCTAGTCTTCTCCTGCATGAACAAACCTTGGGGAAAGCTCAAGGTGCCAGCTTACCTACCGGACCGGTTTAGACTTAAGACAGGCACTCAAGAGTGACCGACACTCCAAGAGGAATGGAGATGCATCACCCAATATGGCAATACAGTATCAGTTTCCTTTTAACAATCTTAATGTTTAGAACTATGTGTGTTATCTTCTATCTTCCGTAATTTCTATTTTCAAAAATATGATGGTGTGCTGCTTAGCACCCCAATGAATATTGCTGTGGTTTATTTTGTGTAGCATTTGTCTTTGTCACACCTTTCCCCAAATCCCCTTTCCCATCCATTCATCGAGCCCCTAACCCTCTTCCCCCGGGCTGTGTGATTTATTGTGGTGTGACTTAATTATACACCATAAATGAATCACATACTTGCTGGGGTGGATGTAGTATAAGTGATATCAACTCACTGCATGACCTTCTGCCTTCTTTTACCTGAGCAATATTCCACACCGGCCCTATCAAATTATCATTAATGCCTTGTGTATGTGTTCCGTAAACACTTAATCTGGTCCAACCACTCGAGTCTGAGCCCACTTCTCTTGACTCCATGATTTAATTTCCTAAGTTTCGTTTTCATAGCTCCCCACCATTGCTCAGAAGAAATTGATATTGGTAGATTTTAGTGGTAGTCTGGTCTCAGTCTTCCTAAAGTTATGATAAAATGATTACCCACTAACTCTCTGTGTTATTTTTCTTTCAATTAATTTGACAGTGATACATAGCCCTTTGATTAATCCTGTAGTTGGAGTGGCACCTTCTGTGAAGTTCTGTCTTCACTCTTAGCGCGCTAGCCTGCTACTACTACCACCTACCACCCCTTTAGAGTTAAGATGCCATCTTGGAAAAAAACCTGTAGTAGGAAGAGGATGACTCCCTGGCTTCATCTATTCAGGCAACAAAAGAACTATGGATTGAAGTATTTAACTTGTTTGGTTGGTAATTATCTCCAACTAAAGAAGATGTTGTCTTTCTTGTCTATGTGTTTCTAGGTTTTGTAGGCAAAATAGGCATGGCAATCATCTATTAGTGTCCAATATAGTCAGGTTGCAGAGGGCCATAGAGTAAGAGTAACTGTATAAGTAAGTGACATACACTTTGTTTTTGCAGATTTTAAAAAAATAGGCTACACTAAAAGACAGAAGTGCAAACTAAAACACCAAAATAAATATTTTACTGAGGCATGAATAAAGTAAAATACATTATCCCCTTTATTATTGTACAAAATACAACACCCACCCTTTACACCCACAAGTGCCCCTCCCACCAAAACAAAAAATGTAAAAAAGGGTTCGAAGAGGGTGTGTCCAATTTCAGAGCAGGGTCCGGATATCATTGAGGGCCACCTCAATGTGTGCCACCCGGCGGTCCAGCCGCGCAAGTAGTTACAGGACGCAGCATTGAAATATGTGGTCCTGGCATGAGGAGGAGGGTAGCAGTGGTGGAACTGGAACATGTTGATGGATGCCCTGGGAGGCTGGAGGCACTGGCAGTTGGCTGGAGGAGCTAGGGCTGGCGGCCATGAGTGCTGCCTCGGCCTCCTTTTCCTCCTCCTGGAGGGCTACCAGCCACCAATATTTATTCTGGGTGCCCTCCAGCCTCTGCTGTGGAGCCGGGCTGCTATCTTCTGACGAGTTGAATGATGTCCACCAGGAGTAGCTATAGCAGGAAAGAAGAAGGAAAATGACAAACTATAAACTGTGCTCTGTTCAAACAAGTTTTTAAAAGTACAGTGGCACAGCAGCAGTAAATTGTTGTTCCCTTAGGGCCTTTGGAATTTGATGTGGCTGATTGTTTGAGATGAGTCATAGGACCATTTTTTAACCACACATGCCCCACTGTAGTTGATGTCTGAATGTCAAAAGTGTAAAATTTTAACTGGCATGAATCCATTATGGAAGCCATGAAATATTAACTTACACATAAATGTAGCACATGCCAAAAGGGATTTTTACGTTTTATTGGGTGGCTGGGACAGAACTTTGGAAAAAATAAAGGACTGAAGTTCTAGGAGTTGACTGAGTGGGCACTGCGTTGGAAGAGAAATACCTTTTTAAATTTGAATGCATTGGCAACTTTGTAAATGCTGCATTAACCGAAGCGGATGCACACATTGCACAGAAAACAGAATTGTACACTACCACGCTGCAGTTACATCATAGTACCATTGCTAACTAATGGAGAATGGGGTATGACCTTGATGGGTGGGAGAATACATATTTGCCTTGCTTAAACTACAGGAAGCTAAGGGAGAACACATAAAATTAAAATACTCCCACTTTCAACCAAAGCTTTGATAACCATGCAAAACAACCAAGTGAATTAGGTGAACAGCAGACATGTCCCTCTCCACAACAGCTCCCTTATTTCTTCTTGAACCAAGCAATTATATACACTCATCTTTTCATTCATCTATTCTAAACACCCTTTGATACCCACCATTTGATTTAAGCTTACACTCTCTCATCCAGTCTTTCACTATGCCAATCCAGCCATCCTTATTTATCCAACCATCCATCCATAGACTCACCTTTCCAGTATCCACCATTTCAAAAACCCTGCTTTCTCCTATCCTTGCATTTACCCATGTATTACCATCCACCCATTCCTCACCTGAGCATGCTCATTCACCCTTACTTCACCCACTGAGGCATCCTTTTACCGCTTTCATCTATCTTCACCCACCCATGCATCTCCTATCATTCACCTATGCATCTTTCTTTTCCTTTCACCCACACATCCTTTCACTCATATACCATTTCACCCATTCTTTTGCATCAAGCCATCATTTTTAGCCTCCATTCAAACATTATGATGAGCTTTTGTCTGCTTATTAGCGGAGAGAAGAGGCCATTAAGATTAAGAACTCAATCCTCACTGCAGCTGCAAAACCAGGTGCTTCGCAAGCAACACCCTTGCAGAGTGTGTATCAGTAATTGTCAATGAGCAAGAGCAATATGACTTACCAGCACCCGTCACTACTGCCACCAGTTGTTCCCCTATGATCGCTGCTGCGCCTGGCACACTGGTGCTGTTGCTGGCCCCTGCACTGCTCCAAAAATCGTTATACAATTTAGTTCTAACAAAATAAATACAACCACAATATGTCATTACAGTTCTATCTTCTTCTGTCATTCACTTTAGGAATTTTAGGGCTGATTCCGAGTTTGGTGTTCCGAGGGCCAACAGGCTGAAGGAACACACCGCCAAATTATGAGTCTGGTGGTGGTACGCACAGAACACCGCCAGCGGTCCGCCGGCACCGGTAGCTAGCACAGACCGTGGCGGTCGTCTGGAGGCACAAACAATCCGGCGGAGAGCATGTTTAGGAGGTTGCACACCGCCAGAGTGACGGCCGCAGTCCAACCGCCATGCTTCAGGAGGTGGAAATGGATACAAGAAAGGAAGAAAGTCACCTCCAGGAAGCTATATACCTCCGGAGCCACCATGGAACCACAACTAGACATCCTCCCTCTGCTCCTGCTCACCGAAAGACAACAAAATCATCGCGGATGAGGACGACAACAACTGTAAGTACACACACCCACCTGTTTTTTTTATAAAATATGGAAATTTGTGCCGTTACAAAACATACAATGGTGGGTGGAGTGAGAAAGGCTGCACTATCACGTAACAGCATAATGACACCCACACTCACATACTGCATCAAGAACACCCACACATACACATTGTGCACACTTCAGCCAGCATACACAGACCACACGTCAATACCACACATATATGCACGGCAACACAGCAGTGGCCCAGGGTCCCAGAAGCCGATACAACATACAAACTCATAACAACAACACAACAACTGCACAAATGCAAATACATTTCACACACTCACACCCAACACTGGCCATGGACTGGACACGCATACAACACACATGTACATCCATGTGTAATGGAACATACACAACACCACCATCAAACAACCAAGCAATCGACACACACATCACACACACAAACACACACACACACACAGAGCACATCGGACCTCTTATGCCATGCACAATACACACTGACACAAACAATCAAAACACACAAAGCAACACATCACAAGACCAGCACAGCAGTGATGTAAGGAGCAAAACCATACATGGAAGGAGGTCGTACTGTGATATATCTCATGTTGAACAAGGCACACAAAACATGCTCACACGAACAGGTCCCATTTAGATCTCATGGACAAGCAATACCAATAACAAATGCAATGCACAGTCACACATATGGGTGAAGGGCAAGGCTAAAAAGCATACACTACTACAGACACCATACAAAGACTCCAACCTGGTCTGAGGGACACACACCTAAATATTCACATGCAAACAAAAGCAAAGCAAACTTGCACAACTCAACACACTCCACTGACAAAACTCCAGAACACGCACCACATGTGCACAATAGCCACATCAGGGAACAAGGCATACACCATACATGACCACATCACAGATCACTACTACAAACACATATCACTACAAACACACACAATTCCACGACACAAACATTTCAGCCACATACACATACCTATCAAACAACATACATCCTACCCTTGGGGGACAAGAGCACTGCACTCTAATTCACATACTGCTAAAACAAAACATGAAGTAGCAAGCAGCAAACACAAATACTGGCATACAACCATTGTCAGCCAGGAACAACAGAAACCTAGGAAAGGAAATGCAGGACAAAGATGCAACTGAAAAGCCAACAACTGGTTGGCTTTAAGTCCAAGGTCATTGGCCAGTCAAAAAGTCTTTTTTTGCACCACAGACACAATATGTGGCCCTAACCTATCTCCTTACTGCCATGTAACCTCCACAGGTAGGGGCATCAAGGGGGCAGGCACCTCTGGGATTATTGGGGTGGTGTGGGAGAGGGATGAGCTTGGGAGGAGTGGGTTTTGCTTTTGGTTTGGGGGAGGAAAACCTTCTAGGGAGGGGTAGACTTCTTGGCAGGAGGAGGGGCATGGGTACTGGCAGGGAGGATAAGGGAGGTCTTAGAGGTAGAAGGGATGGCCATTGTGAGGGAAACAGCTCTTTTGGGGGTGTCACAGGGGGCGGAGTAGGGAAAAGGTCAATGTTATGAAGGAATACATTTTTTGAGACATGGGGACGGTCAGCAAAAGTGTGTTTGGGTGTAGAGGGTGAGGGAGTGGTTGATGTTTAGGTGTGGATGCCATTGGGGCATGTTTGTGGGAGGTGTGCTTATGTGTGGTGGGTGTGTGTTGGGTGGGTGTGTGACAGTGTTTATGTGTCTCGGGTTGAGGGGGGTTGGAGGTGCTGGGGGATGACGTGGTGGATTAGTGGCTGTCTGTTGAGGTGGTGACTGCAGGCATGGTGGATGTGCAGCATGTAGGGGTGCCAGAGGTTGTGATGTCTGCGGGTGTGGTGACTGGGGTGGATGTCTGAGGGTCTGCTTGTGTGGTGTCTGTGGGCAGGATAGGTGTGGTGGCTGGATCAGTGAATATTGGTATGGTGTCTGTAGGTGTGTCAGATGTAGTGTCTGTGATGCTGGGGGTGGTGGGGGTCTCATGGCAAGTTGTGACTGTTGCTGTGTCTGCAGGTGGATAATGACTGTGTGCGTGCTGGTGGTGTGTCTTGTGGTGCCTATTTTTGTGAGCATTTCCCTTGTTTGTTGAAGTGGATGCTTGCAAGTCTGTTTGTGTGCATTGGCTGGGTTGGGGAAGGGGGGATTTGGACTTGAGGGGGGTTGGTAGACAAGGGGTCACTTGCTGCTGTCTGTGTGGACGCCAGAGCCTGAAAATATATCTGTAGACCAGCCATTGGACCGTGTATGCCCTCCAGGAATGCATTGCTTTGTTGGACCTGGGTTGCCAGTCCTAGATGGCATTCACAATGGTGGACTGACCCACAGAGATGCTTCTCAGGAGGTCAATAGCCTCCTCACTGAGGGCAGCAAGGCTAATAGGGACTGGGGCAGAGGTGCTGAAGCAAAGGAGACGTCCACCCTCTTGGGTGAGCAGGCATGGCCAACTTGTTGGGGACCTACAGGGAGGGTGGTGATGGAATGGGTCCACCACCACTAGGGAGTTGCCACTGGATGAGGTCTCCAAAGATGATGTTGCAGATCCGGTCTCTTCCGTGGCACTCCCCTCACACTTCAGGCCACTGGGTCCCTTGGTGTCCGTGGTGTTGTGACTGCAGGTCCCGTGATCAGAAGCTTCCCCACTCGGCTGTGCCCCATCTCCTTCGCCTGCTGGTGCTGAAAAATAGATAGTGAAATCATAGGGTCATACCATAGACATAATGACACTTCCATCACAAATCAAAACTAATTTACATACTATCATGTCAACTGACTCCCTGCAGGATGTGCCAGCAAAGTGTCAACATCATGCAACAATACAATACAATGGATGTTTCTCAAATTTACAAATGTAACACACCAGCAAAGCAGGCTATTTGAAAACTGCAATAGCATGAATAAAGTTGAGCAACCACTCTAACTATACCATGACTTCGCGACTCACAAATCCCTTACCCTCATGTATTGTATCAAGCAATAGCATCTGTCAAGTAAAGGCAGGCAACCCTGGTACAAACAAGCTATACCTTTATCAAGTGACATTTATCAACCATATCACAAGGGACATATACCATCATATGACATATCAACATGTAACACCTGCCAAATGTTGGTCAAGGAGGTAATAGACATGTTACACACAGATACCCCAATTGTGATGTAGCAAGGAGTAACAATGGACTCAGGCCCAAACCATCTAGGATAAATGTCTTCAGGATACAAACAATAACAGCCATGTAAGTACCAAGTAAGCTCATACCAATGTCCCACACGCATTTAAATGTCATTTTTCTGTGTATGTATCAAATAGACTACTGTACTGTGCAGGAAGGAGGGAGACAGACTTTGCAATCATTAACATGAGTAAACCAATTTGTTGCAGAATGGGAAGCAACATCACTACCCACAAATCAGACATAACAAGCATGGCATCTGTCTGTGGTGGAAACCCAGAGGCAAAGCATAGGTGATGCTAACATCAGTGGGACACCATCCATGATTCAACCCAACAGTCAGGTCACACTTTCCAACCTACACACAGGTGTATAGGAACTTCCACAATAGCACCAACAAAGTTTATCTTCACAGTGAAGTGGCCAAATACCCTGACATCATGTGTCAAATCCTTCATAGCTACAGCAGACACACATGACAAAATACAAACAGTGAGGCATGAATGTTGATGTCAGAATACACATGATGTTGACACAGTAGTGTCTGGGCCATAGCTGTGAGTGGACAACCATTGCCTATGTATCCTACCTACAAAGGCATCCCATGGACAAAAATGTGATAACTTTCTGCTATCAGGACATGAGCATGGCTATCACATGCTTATATCTGAAACATACAAATATGTCACAGTGGAAATGTAGCATATGCACACAGGTATCCAACATGCATTTTGTCAACTCTGATGAGACAGCACACATGGCAATGTACATTCCTCACTTACCAAGGGGAATTACCTTGCAACAGGTGTGAAAATGTTAGCTATGTAAGTAATGTCATAGAATGCTGTGACACATCAGAAACCAACATACAATGGCCTCAATTAAAATCACACATAGACATGCCCACTGATACATAGCAGACGACAGAGAGCAAGACCCTACCCACCTTTATACTGTGACATTAGGGAGGAGTTATCTGTTGGTGGGAACTAACACCCATCAGGCTAGAAAAAGCAGATTACTGGAACACAAAACATAGTCATATGTGTTCCGTTATGTGCTATAGGGCTGAGGGGTCCCAAGGTCCCCATATTTGAGTACCAGGTCCCAAACCCAAATGAATGTACACACCTGTTGGCAATACATGACCTGTGTACACCACTGAGAGCGCAGAAGATCCGTGACACATGACACTTCCCACATTGTCAGGAGTAGCATTCTGTCCCTCACTCAATTGCCTGTTAAAGGATCAACCATGAGTTAGGTCTGTACTTACCCCCTTGTGGCTGCTGTGCTGCCCTCAAACGCCCTTCCAACTCTGGGAAGGCTACCGCCAAAATGAGGGCCATTAGGGGTGTCATGGTATGATGGGCACCCCGTCCTCATTTGGAGGACTACCTCAGCTGGGCCTCTGCGATCTTCCAAGCCCAGCATCTCAGGTCCTCCCACCTCTTTCGACAGTGGGTGTTCTGCGGGCTGTGGCCCCCCAGGTTCTGCACCTTTTTTTGAGATGGCTCACCAAATCCCCTTCTTCTGATGGTTGTTGACCTGCATGGAAGCAAAAGACAAGTCAGAAAATCATGTCCACAAGTCCCACTCAAAAACAGGCAGAGTTAACTACAAGTCAGTCCAACAAGCCAAGAACAACCTGTCTTGAACATCCTGTCCACCTATGACACATAGCAGTCATTGGATAGGGTTTCAGTACTGCAAACACTCCCCACAAGGGTACCCATCACAACCATCAGCTCAGCTCCTGCACTGACCAGTTAGTAAAGCAGTGTGTTTTGTGTGACATGAGCAATCCACATGACATTGACCAGGAACATGATATAACATCACACCAAATGGCAAATGAGAGGTACACCAAATAGCAAACGTTGCACACAAACATTCATAACCTGTGATGATCACAAGCTGCATATGGTCCCCACAGTTCACAGCCAGGCTACAAGCAGGCTCATATTGCTAGGACAACATTCAAGGGGGAGTCACATGTTGTGCACACAAAGATGCAAGTCTTTATATGTGTGCACCTATGCACATACACATGCATCCACATGCTACTTCACTGAGTGGCAGGTCTTTGTGTCAGTCCACAAAATGTTAAGTATACTTCCAAAATGTGTATGCACACAAAAACGATGTCAAAGTAAGATGCACCTGGCCCTGGCCTTGCATAGGACATGTCCTACATCATGTCCAAAACACAGGCTCATATATCAGGCAACATCAGTGCACAACACACTGTTTGTAGATGTTCAATGCCCAAATAATTAGGAGCATGCACACTATGCATCAGAGCCAGATTAAGGAGCCAACAGGGCAGTGTGATCATGGGACCTGTCAAGGATATGTAACACAAATGGGCAGAGTTGATCTGAGCACATCTGTCACAGCTCTCCACCATGCCACCAATGCAATGACAATAGTGATCACTGGGCATAGGCTCAAATCAATAAACCTTATTAGTGAGGTGTAATTTTTAACCTTCACATGCTGTTTACGGATGCAGGGTGTGGCCACAGGCTCACACTTTCAGTGCAAAAGCTATTCAATAACTGCCCATATGGCAATATTTACAGAAAGTGGCAATTGAAAAGACAACTTCCTCTGCAGGCAGACCACACCAATTAACACATAATACTATGTCCCGAAAGGTTAGATGCATCACAGTACTTCATGTATCCCACAGCCAATTGCCAATGATATCATCGTGCAGAGCTTAGGGCCATAGAGTGTCATTAGCTGGCTTCATTACAACACTACAACAAGGCCAGATGTGGCCACAAATGTATGTGCAGATACAGAAAGGGAAGAAGTATGGGGACAAACCGGCCACCAACATGCATCAACACCTCCTGCTGACATTTTACCATATATTACCACATATGACCACACATCTAGCACATCTAATGATACCATTTACCTGGTAATGGTTATCATGACACCTCAGCTAATCATGTGCAACAATCGCAAGGCAACTCAGGGAACACTCATGACACACTCTCCACGATGGCTCAGGACTCTAAACCTGTCACTTGTCATAGGTACATGCCAAGGGACTCAACCATTTAAGCACACTGATAGCACCTACAAGGCTTTAAGGGCACATTCTGACATTTTGCCCATAAGCCTAGGCTAACTAAAAAAAATATTATTAGAGGTACAGAAACATATGTGCACATGGGGTGCTTAATTGCTCCTTTGGTGCATGATAGAGCTGTTCATACAGGGGTAGGACCTCCACAAGCTTCACCAGCTCTTCTGGCAAGAAGGCAAGGCTCCTATCACCCGTAGGACATGGCATGATTGCTCCCAGAGGCAGTACACAGCAGCTCAGGTTGTGGAGGTCTTGCTGGCTGCAGGGTCAGTAGTCAAGTGAGAGATTAAGCAGGAGATGGTGGTCACGTCCACCACAAATACGAGCATCACCACTGGTGGACACTGCCATTGCCCAAAAACCGCCATAGTCAGCAATGTTTTCCAATGGCTATGTTCGCCTCAGTAGCATCCGCCTACCGCCATGACGACTTCCGCTGGTGGTCGCAGTCGTTTTCTATTGTCCAGTGGAGTAGGTCGGGCAGTCGCCATTTCAAAGCCTTTCAGTGGTTGAAAAATGTAATTTTTGATACATCACGATGTGGAAAACATTTCTATGGCATAACCGTTGGCATTGTCTGAAGATGGGTTTTTGTACTCATTGAAGGATTATGTTGTCATGTTGCTTTGCTAATTTCAACAAATCATGGGTGGTAACATCACTACCCCCTTGGCCCAGGGCAATCTTGTTTTGGGGGCATTTAATCACAGGCATTGTGTGATGTTAGTGTCACAGAGTCTCACTGATGTATTAGTTTCTATATAGATATCTTATTTGAGGCAAGGGGATGACATGTAACTACTGTGCCACTTTTATAATTGGTATGTGCTGTGTATCATGTCTTCACTGTATTACAGTTTTATGTGACATATATAATTTCACTTACAAGGGACAAAATGAATGATAGACAAACCTTCTGATTTTCTCTCACATAGTTACCCTGGAATGAGAAGGGTCAGACAACCTCCTGTGTACCATAGACTAGCAGACTTGCAGACCATGGAGCATAGACATGGTAATTGAATTTACTACCTGGATAGGCAGACAATCAAGGATCTCTGTCACCAGCTGGAGACACATTTGATGCCAGCCATCAATCATCCAAACAGCATACTACTCATTGTTCAAGTCATGGCAGTTGCTGCACTTCCTGGCCCCAGGCTCCTTCCAAAATACAGTGGCCCTAACTGCAGGGATGTCCCAGCCTATGTTCGGTCTGGTTTTGAAAGATGTACTCTCTGCAATGTTGAAAAACCTGGACAGTTACATCCGATTTTCACAACGTGAGGATTTTGCCAACGTGGATTTCTATGGTTTGGCACACATCCCACACCTAGTGGGAGCCATTGATGGTACACATGTAGCCTTGGTTCCCCCACATGGCAATGGACAGGTCTATTGGAACAGGAAGAACTTTTATCCATAAATGTCCAAGTAGTGTGTTTGGTGGACTTTTACCTCTCCCAAGTAGGTGCAAGGTATCCAGGTTCAGTCCATGATTTCTTCATCATCCGAGACAGTGCTATCCCACAGCTCATGACACAACAGTACCCAGAGTGGGCCTGGCTGGTAGGTATTTTATATATGTCATGTGTGTTTGTATGCTATGCCTGATGCTAAATGTGATGATGCCCTGGACTCATGTTTGCTCACAATTCCTTACAGGGGACACAACCTACCCTAACTCTCCCTGGTTGTTGACATCAGTGAGTAAGCAAACCAAGCCAGGGGAAGTCAGCTTCAACAAGGCCCATGGAAGGAAGGACACAACGTGTAGGTTATGGAGTAGGTTATGGGCTCCTGAAGGCAAGATTATGCGGCATCGATAAGTCTGGTGTGGTGGAGCCCTCCTCTACTCACCCTCTAAGGTGTGTCAGATCATTGTGGCCTGCTGCATGCTCAACAACCTTGGCCTGAGGCAACAGATCCCATACATCCCAGGTGAGGGGAAGCTAGCAGTTCCACTGGGTGAGAATTCAGAATGCCAAGTGAGGATGACAGCGATGAGGATGAAGGTGGGAACATGCAGGCAGAGTTTATCAATCAGTACTTCACCTGAGTGTAAGTATGTGATATTCTGTGATTTCACTGACTCCTTGGGGTACTGGTTAGGTCAGGGTTGATTTAGAACGGTCTCTGTGCGACCATCAGACAGGTCATTTGATGCTATGCAGTATACAGCTCAGGTTTTAAGGCAAGTTTAGACTTGGGAGTTGTGACTTTCGTGAGGATCTCCTTCGTTTGGGGCAGTCAAAATGCAACAATATTTGGAACACAATTTTCTATCTCATGTAAGCCTTTACCTGCCTAAACTCCTTGTTTATCATTTTGTTTTCCTTCCAGGTCTCTTCACAATGCCATCATCATGTGAACATTTCGGAGTTGTGTCAATGGCAGGTGGCTTTGGCTGGTCTGACATGTGAAGTGGACATGGATTGATCCAGGTACTGTGTTACAGTTTTTGGGGTGTATGAGTCCCATGCCCAGGCTGCAGAGATCTGTGCAACACAATGGACCTGTTTGCATGGTATGTGGGTCCAATGGTATCATGTGTATGATCATGTGTCTTTGACACGTCATCATGTGCTGTCCATTCCCTCAACCTTCACATTGTGTTGATAATGATCCTGTTTCACTTGTATGTTGCTGTCATTGTGTTCCCTCATTTCAGGCAACAATGCATGTGTGTCAACACTGACATGGGTGAGTAACATGCCTACAGATGCCTGACTGTGCCTGACCATTGTAAGTGGAAGATTGTCTGACTAGGTACTGTTGTGCTGTCATCTGTCTGTATTATGAGGTATGTTGATTTGGTAGGCACGGTATTGGTATGTGTAAGGGTCAAGCTGATTACAATTTCCACCAATCTGTTAGCTCATTCTGAGGGCCACAGTCTGACATCCCCCTTACTTCAGTGATCAGTGGGGTGTTAATTACTGATACCTAGGCAGAAGGAACACATATTTACACACACTTGACTATGACAGTCCTGACATTTGGGCAGTCTATGTGCTGCACAGTGTAATAAAATAGAGTCTGGTGACTGTCCACTTGTGTCATTGTGTTGGTAGTGATCCTCAGCATGACACTACCTGTGACATGTCCCTCCTCACATTTCCTCCTTATGAGTTAATCATGAACATGAAATAAATTCACATTCAACAACTCACAAAATGCCTATAATACATAGGTAGTGCATTATTTGTGTTTATATTCATGTGCACAGGAGATTAGGATGAATGTCAGAAGCAAATGATGTTCAAACAGTGAAGGGATCAGTCATGGTGGATGTTATCATTGGAGTAGCTGCCACAACATTTGAAATCCTAAGTCCAGTGTCCTACAATTCTGGAAAATTGGAAAGGGGTTGTTGAAAAGTCAACAGGGTGCATCTGAGGGACACAAAGGGAATCTATCAGTTAGAGGTTACTTCCCGGCAGTGGTTGTTGTCTTGCCATCTGCACCTCTTGGTTGTTAGGGTGGATGTCCTTGCTTGTGGGGCAGCACCTTCAGCTACAGAGGCAGGGGTTCTGAGACAGGTCCTTACCCTAGAAGGCCCTGTATTCCACTGGCTGCCACAGATGTTGAAGGGGCTGGCGTAACTTGGCCAGGGTCTGGTGTTCTGGACGTTCCCTGCTTTGGGTGGTGTTGATGTCTCTCAGCTCCCATGTTAGGGAGACCATGTGGGCACTATGGACCTCCCACTGTTACATGACGTGCTGGTGATTGTTCCTCTGCAGCTGCTTGATCTTCCCTAGCATGGCAGGTATCTGGCCCATCATGCCTTGGGATTGTCAGTAGGCTTCCCAGACTTTGGAGATGGTGTCCTGGCCAGAATTATCCCTTGCAGCCTCATGCTGCTAGCCCACACCATCCCTCCCATGCACTCTACCCCACGTGCCTGTGCTCTTGGCACAGTTTTCCCAATGCCACTGGTAACAGGTCCATAATTGCCAGGGTTTTCTAATTGTGATTAGAACATTGGAATGCTGGGGGCTCCATTGAAAACAATGGAGTGCTGCAGGCTTTTACTGGCCGGTAAAAGCCCGCAGCGCCAACATTCCAATGTTCGCTTTGTTTACAGCAGCAGCTGTGAACAAAGCCTCACGGAGCCCGAGGGGATTTTAAATCCCCTCGGGCTCCGTGAACATTTGTTTTTTAATAGAACATTCTGCCCTGAGTGGCAGAATGTTCTAATAGCCTTAGAACCCGCCGTAGCGGGCTCTACCGGGTATTAAAGTCCCTCTCCCTTGTTAAATGCCCTCGCCTTCGGCTCGGGCATTTAACGCGGGGAGCGGGCCTTTAATAGCCGGTAGAGCCCGCTACGGCGGGTTCTAAGGCTATATTCCAGTACCTGGACTGGGGGGCACATGATGGTTGTTACTGTTCTTGGGACACAGGTTTAACGGTAGCAGGTTGCCTGGGATGTAAATGCAACAGGGCTGGGAGGAGTCGATGTTGGCAGGGTTAGGCTGACAGTTGTCATCTGACCAGGTTCCGCAGATGGGCCAGAGCCGTCCTCAACGTCCACACATCAAAGAGTTTTCTACTCACAGAGGGCTTCATCCAGGGGGGAAGTGGCAGTCTCAGGAGTGCTTTCCATGGTTCCAGTGGCAGGTAGACCTGTTGAAGATGAGAAACAGACAGTTACAGATTGTATTGTGACATGTAGCACCAATTTATATGGGTAGATATGCTTTGGGGCATATACAAATTAGCTTTTCTTGATCCCCTTATGTGACAGTGATACCTGCTTTCAATAATATAGACCTGACATTGCGGGTACAGACATTTCCTTTTTAAGTCACCTTGCTACAGGACGTCTGAGTATTTTGCCACTTAGATGTCTGCTCATAGACTCATATCTTGGCAGCAGTGGAGCATTATATGTTTCAGGGTACCTCCCAGTTAGCAAAACTTCATAATTGAGTTAACAGACAGCTGCATGATGTCACATGGACACTGGCCTGACCAGCAGATTTGGAGCAACCATTCTACCTGGCTATATGTGGCAGGTTACACCAAGTACAGCACACTGCATATATGTGAGATCCCCTCAGGTGAGTGGAGTCCAATAGGTGATGGGAGGTAGAAGAAACAGAGTAGCACAGGGCACAGTTGTAGCTGTGTGTAAGGAGTATACCAGTGGCAGCTGCCCTTAACATTCTTGTCAATAGCTGTCCTTTGCCAACTGACTATACAATTATTATCCCCCTAGGTGAGTACATTTCCATAGGTGATGGGAGGCAGAAGGGACAGAGTAGGAGAGGACACAGTTGTGGCAATGTGTAAGGAGTACACCAGTGGCAGCTGTCCTTAGGATTCCTGGCAATAAGTCTCCTCTGCCAACAGACTGTACAATTGTTATCCCCCTATGTGAGTACAGTTCTATATGTGATGGGAGGTAGAAGGGACAGAGTAGCAGAGGACACAGTTGTTGCTGTGTGTTAGTAGTATTGTACTAGCAGATGTCCATAGCATTGATGACATTTCCACAGACTATAAAATTGTGAACCATTCAGGTGAGTATACTCCATTGTTTAGTTTACATGCAAGGCTATTTTCAATATGATGCACTGTTCTGGTTTTAGTAATGGTAGAACAGTACCTGCTGCGAGTTGTAGTGCTGTCAGTCCCTGTACTACTCACACCATACACAGATACTGTGCCCCCAGGTGAGTTAACCTCACATGTGAGATGCTGGACAGGGGTATTCGGACAGTTGGACACAGGGATGGTGAGTGGTGTGACAGTGAAGGTGGCAAAAGTTTAGTAAGCATGCATGACAATACATTTTGGTGACATCATTGGAGTTGTGACTTACCCGACTCCACTCCCCCAGGTATTCCTGTCAAGCTCTCAGGATGCAGGATGGCCAAGACCATTTCCTCCCATAATGTCAACTATGGGGAGGAGGTGGGGGACCGTCGCCAGTCTTGAGGACCACCAGCGGGTGCCAGGTGGACATGGAACAAACCTTCCCCCTGAGGTTGTTCCATCTCTTCCTGATATCCTCCCTTGTGTGTGGGTAGCTGCCTACGGAATTCACCCTTTCGACTATTCTTTGCCACATTTCCATTTTCCTCACAATTGTAGTCTGCTGGACTAGGGCTCCAAATAAGTGTGGCTCTACTCTGATAATTTCATCACCATGACTCATACTCTTCATCTGTGAAATGGTTATGTTTTTGTGGTGACATGGTAGTGGTAGACAACACAAAAAAGGATGATGGGGTGTAGGTGCTGTGTGGTGAGGGGGTGAAGGTTAGTAAATGATGTGTAGAGGTGCTATTATGTGTGGTGGGTGTGTTGTGCTGGTGTGGAATAAGTGCTGTATGAAAGTTGGAAGGGTGCCTATTCTATTGTACTGTGTCTCTGATTTGGGGCCCTGGCTTCTATGAGTGGTGTTGGAGATGCAAAGAATTATGGTGTGTAAAGGGGTGTGTTTTAAAATGAACTCTGTAGGTGTGTTGGGTGTGTGAATGTGTGTCAGCTGTGTGGATTTGAAATCCATCCAATTTGGTGTTGTGTATTACTCTGGGAACCGCTGCGGTTTTTGCCGCCATTGGAAGACCGCCATGGCAGAACTGCCATTGTGATTTGTTAGTCATAATATGGTCAGTGGTTGGTTGACGGGCTGGTGGGGCTGGTGGTTGAACTGCCTGTTTCCCACCCTAAAGAGTCCTGATGGTGTTGTTTTTTTATTGTGTTTCAGCGGTCCTGGCTGTTTAACTCGTAATATGGCGGTCTGTGAGACTGTCAACATGGTGGTCTTTTGAAAGCCGCTCCCATGGCGGTCTGGTGGTCAGACCTCCAAACTCATAAGGAGGCCCTATTGTGGTTGTTAAAAAAGCAAGGTAGACAAATCAAACACAGACATTTCATAATGGAGGGGCAGAGATCAGCTAAGTCACTGAAGCGCAATAAAGGGGTTGAATACTTTGGTCAGTCCAGGAGAACCTCTGATGAGGTCTTGGTTGGCAAATGCAATGGGCATGAGCATGGCAAAGAAAACCTTCACAAGCGTGTAGAAAATCTGACTTGGACATGCAATCTTAGTCGGTAGGGTACCTGTCCTAAAAATCTATCCTCATAGTATTAAGTACCAGTCTGCAAGATATGTAAGGGGAGAAGGGAAAGCTAAGCTTAGCAAATAGTAACAATGCAGAAGAAAGCTAAGACAGGAGGAAGTCAGGTACAGAAGAAACATGTAAATAAATAGATAAATACAGGGATAACA
Organism: Pleurodeles waltl; assembly: GCF_031143425.1. Lineage (NCBI taxonomy): Eukaryota > Metazoa > Chordata > Amphibia > Caudata > Salamandridae > Pleurodeles > Pleurodeles waltl. Next base: position 475,793,968 of record NC_090445.1, read on the forward strand.
AGAATTTAAAAAACTTACATAGAACTAAAATAAGTACAAAAAAGTAGACAAGCAGAGTAAAACTAAAAGATTTTTTTTTTTAAATGAGGCAGCGTGAAAAATAAAAATAAAAGTAGGGAAATAAAAATAATATAACAGGAAGATTTACTGGGGACGGCAGATCCTCCAGCATCCACACTGGTGGTGGCACTAGAAGTACTGGCATCCACTCGTCCAGGACCCACTGACGCTGTTGCCCTCTTCTTCTCCTTGGATGCAGAGGTAAGAAATAAAGAAGAAGATAAAAATAAAAAATTAGTGGTACAGTTAATCTCCCCAAGAAATTGTTTTGCCAAGCAGAGGCAAATACATTAACGTTGTACTTTTCTATAGCAGATTGCCTAGTATGATGGACTCAGCTTGAGTTGGCCTATTACTTTTACTTTCCTAATTCAAACACCTATGCCCTACTCCAAATTTCCTAAACTACAAGCCATATTATTTACAAACATTTGATGCAGGGCAGCACCGCAAGTCTTCCTACAGTGCTTCCTTGCGCCAAATTGAGAGGACAGGAATGTGCTGTATCTACAATAGATATTGGGCATTCCTGTCCTCCTTTTCCCCTGCTTTGGCACACAATGGGCTACCGTGAGCCAATAAAGCAACTCTCACCATGCTGCAAGGGTACCTGCATTGAGGGAATGATTGTTTTTGTCCAGGAAAGGACACCTTCCTACAAAAAACAATTGCAAGAGAAGTTTTCCACCGTAACACCTAAGGCAAGCCTCCCTGTCGCAGCACCCATAGCAAGCCTCCCTGTCGCAGCAACTTGCATTGTGGAATAACAACACACACAATAACTAAATAAATATTACTCACCAAGCCCTGACACCTCGACTCCCAGCAGGTCGAGCAGGTCCTGTTCCGGTCGATGATGTCTGCCCAATGGTGCATTAACTGCTGATGGGTGCTCTGGCTCCCAGTGTGCCGACGAACCAGCCGGTGCACCCTCCCCCACAGCAGTTGATGCTCCGAAGGGTGTAACCAGAACTAAGCCTGTCGCCTGCTGTCAGCATGAAGGAGAGGTGACACTGCACAAAAAAAACTAGTGCTGCCTCCTCCTCCTCCTAGCTGAAGATGGGGTGAGGCTGCACCCCTTCGCGGCAACATAGCCCGCAAGGTAGGCGGCTGCTGCTATCTTGATATGCCATGGTGCTGGGTGGGGTAGGGTGAAGAAGAGAAGAAAAAGAGAATGAAGAGAGGAAGAAATAGGAAAAATTAACATAAACACAAAAAGCCATAAAAAATAGGAAGATTTTTTTCAAAAAGTAAAAATATAGATTCAGTATAAGAGAGGTTAATAAAACAAATAAAAATGAGGGGTAGATTAATTAGGAGGGTGGAGGATTACAAGGATAAAAAGGGATGGAAAAAACAGGCCAGGCACCATAAATAGTGAAAAACAAGATGGCTGCACCCTTACAAACTGCCTGGTGCCGAGTTTCAACAGGATTTCGTATGTCGCATTACGTTTGACTTAAAAAAATGCAATGGCGAACGGGCATCACAGAAAACTCCACCCGCTCGTGGAACTCCAAGTAGCACAACAGAGGTTTTTGAAACTTCACTGAGTTCCGCGTAGCACTACTCCACGGACTGCACCCACCACTAGCACTAATAGAGTACCAGTTAAAGCCCTGATACAGGAGGTGTCAACAAATTGAAACTCAACCTATTATATGTTACAATGCCTGTTTGAGCAGTACAGACAGATCAATGACTATGCATTTCCAAGAGGAGGGGATGCAATTGAGAAAGCAGCTATGACCATGTATGGGGACAAACAGGGCCTAGTGAAATGCCTCACAAAGATGCTGCTCTTTTTTGAGGTTTTCACACTGGAAGTTAGCAAGGAGGACAGTCCGATGGGCCAAGCTATCCCATTGTTATGTCTTCTGCAGGAGCCGCTAAAGAAGATGTCTGAAAGGTTCACACTTGGAGGTGTGAACAAAACCCAGAAGCACATGCCTTGTCTGAGAGCCTAAGCTATCGTTTTACTTCTGATGCAAGGCTGCAAAATGAAATTATCAAGTCCGAAGAGTACATCTGTGCCATCCTACTTGAGCCACGCTACCAAACAAACATTCCTACTTTCATTCCTTTTTCTGAAGGGGATGTGTAGTGTGTTGTATATATGCATTGTTGTTATTTTCTCAATGTTTATCTTAAATTGTACCCTTTGCTGCACTCATTGTATTTCCCATGAGTTAGTTGGTATGCTCCCTATTCTCCCTCCTCTGTCTCTGTTCTGCTTAGTATGTCCGGAATGTGGAATGTGACAGAGAGTTGGTCAGGATCTGAGGAATGGAGGCAGTGTATTCTGTTGGTGGATGAAGTTTCCTTTTCTATGAGTTATTTGGAAATAAACTGGTATCTCACACCAACCTACAGCTGCTCTATCTTGCTTTCCTGTGGAGGATTACCTGCAGTCACTACAGGATGTTTAAAAATACAAGAGGTAGATTGTGGAGCAAGCCGGAGAGCTGGAAGGAAAACAGCTGAAACTTAAAGTCCCACTCTGCAGTTCTGGGTTGCCACCTTCAACTTCCAGAGAACGTAGTCTTGTCTTACAACAGCCAACACCACCAACAAGAAAACTGACAACAACAGCAACAGAAGAATCGGACCCAACCTCAGCATTGGCTTGGTTTCAAGTGGCAGTTAATTCCAGTGCACAGGCAAAGGCAAAAGAGGTTGAGCAATTGGCAGCACCAGTGACCATACAGAGGATTTTCAAGGAGTATCTGGATGACCCATGATCATCCAGATGTGGATCAAAACCCATTGGTGTATTGATATTAGAAGATGCACCAATGGCCAGAGCTCAGCTGGCTGGCAATAAAGTATCTGGCTTTTCCTGTAGCCAGCGTATCTGCTGAATGTGTGTTCGGTGCAGCTGGTGCCTTTGTAGTACTGAGAAGGACCATTCTCTTGCTTCAAAATGTGGAGCGATTAACCATGATCAAAACGAACCAGCATTTACCACCTGATTTTATTCTCCATTTTTCACCATTCCCGAAACACCTCAGAGGAGGAAGAGGCTTATTATTCAGAATCAAGTATGTTAGCTTATCATCTTCTGGGTGAATCACCTGAGTTTGAGGATGAACTCAACTTTTCTGATTGAATATGTCAATGCTAACATAGAACTTTGTAATTATTTCCCATTGAACTTCTTTCTTTCCTTGCAAAAAAAATAGCTAGTTGAATATTATATTTGTGTTGGATTTATGCTGCCCCACCTTTTTAGTCACACTCACATATATGGCCGAATTGGAGTTGTACCTGTGTGCAGTGAAGACATCCCCATATTCCGCTCAGGACATTAGAGACATTGCCTGCCTTCCTTATATGGCATTGCCTATTTTGTTTTTTACATCACCTAGCAGGGCTACCCCAGAAGATCATTGATTTAAGGACTGCCAATGCAAATGCCAAATTCCAATGTGTTGCTACCATCAAAGAGAAGATAATATTTTGTATTAACCACAGTGCCTGGTTTGGTAGAGGTAACTACTAACTATTGCACCAGTGAGTGGTGATTTATTGAGTTTTTGTGAGTGATGATTGATGATGTATATGGTGGCTGACAATGAGGGAGGGAGTTCAACACATTTGTAAACTTGATTTTAAGGACTTGCAACGTTTGGGGGCTGATACGTGATATTTTTTTCCTGAAAGTGATTGGCCTTTCAAACTTAGTGAAATTTACCTGCAGGGCCACTCCTTTTTGTGGTTTCTCAGAGACCAGACGAGACACTTAAGTTACCACACACAAATCTGCATAAAATACTCCAATTCTGTTTCTCCATTTGTTCTCCAACAGCAGTGCACTACACAGGTCTACCTCGCTTGGTTTGGGACTGGGACGGAGTTATTCAGAATCAGGAAGAGAAGGCTGGAAGGACTCATGGCATTACTATCTCAACAGCTAGAAGGAGAAAGTTATTGACTTCAAACAGAACCTATGATGATGGCTGTTAGAAATGTGGTCTCTAGTTGGCAGACGTATTGACCTTTGTCCAAATAGGGACCACAATCCTAGTCAGGATAAATCACACACAATCCAAATTATCCTGTGCCCACCCTCTGGTAGCTTGGCACTGAGCAGTCAGGCTTAACTTAGAAGATAATCTGTAAAGTATTTGTGCAATAAATCATGCAATAACACAGTGAAGACACCACAAAAATACACAACACAGGTTTAGAAAACTGCATGATATTTATCTAGTTAAATTAAGGTCAAAACAATAACGATTCAATAAGCAAGAGTTGAGATATCACTTTTGCAAGATTAAAAAGAGTCTTAAATCTTTAAAAACAACACTTGTCTTTTGTTTACACAAAGTACCTTGTTTGCATCAACATTATCACGCACGGAGACCGCAGAGGGGGAGATGCGTAGAAAAATAAGTTGTGCATCAGATTTCCCGACATGGCATGGACGATGCGTATTTTCTTTCTCCGCAGCCAGGGGCTTTGCGTTGATTTCCGGCGCGCAGTCTTGGTTCCTTATTGTGATGCGGGGATCTTTTGACACCAGGAGCGATGCGTGGAAATCCTGGCCATGCGGGATGAAGTCACAGGCATTGTGTTGATCCAGTAGGCGATAACGTAAACTTTTCTGTTGCACAGCAGGCTCTGCATCAATTCTTCAGGCAGGAAGTCAGGGTGCATCATTCCAGCTTGGCTGTGTGTTGAATTTTTGGTTGCAACGCAGGCGCTGCATCGATCTTCACTCAGGAAGTCAGACTGTGTCATTCTGGTTCAGCTGTGTGGTGATTTTCTCATCCTAAGGCAGGCTGTGCAGCGTTTCTGGGAGGCTATGCATCGATTTTTGACACAAAAGGGATTTCCTTGAAGAGATGAAGGCCCATATTTATACTTTTTTAGTGACGCATTTGCATAATTTTTTGACGCAAAACCAGCGCAAACTTACAAAATACAATTGTATTTTGTACGTTTGCGCCCATTGTATTTTGTAAGTTTGCGCCAATTTTGCGTCAAAAAACGACGCAAACGCGGCACTAAAAAAGTATAAATATGGGCCGAAGTCTTTTTGACCCTGAGACTTCAGAAAATAGGAGGCAAGCTCAATCCAAGCCCTTGGAGAGCACTTCGCAGCAAATGTAGAGGCCAGCAAGGCAGCAGGGCAACAGCAAGGCAGCAGTCCTTCACAGTAAAGCAATCCAGGTGAGTACTTTGGGCAGCCAGGCAGTTCCTCTTTACAGGTTCAGGTCCAGAAGCGTCTGATTTGGTGGGGTCAGAGACCCAGTTTATATACCCAAAAATGCCTTTGAAGTGTGAGAGACTTCAAAGAGTGGTTTTCAAGTGCACAAGGTCCCCTTTCAGTACAGGTCTGTCTGACAGAGTCCCTGTAAGGGGCTTGGCAGTCCATTGTGTGAGGGAAGGCCACTAGCCTTTGAAATGTAAGTGTCAGGCCCCTCCACTCTTCCAGCCCAGGAAGCCTCATTCAGCATGCAGGTAAGTGCAGGCGTGACTGAGTATCCTGTGTTTGTGGTTGTCTAGGTGAAATGCACAAGGACGCTGGCAATCAGCCCAGCTCAAACATTGATTGGAGACAGGCTGTAAGGCACAGATGGATTTTAAGTACAGAGAAATGCTCACTTTCTAAAAGTGACATTTCTAAAATCATAATATAAAATCCAACTTCAGCAGTAAGCAGGATTTTCTATTACTATTCTGGCCATACTAAACATGACCTATTTACCCCTTACTGATCAGAATCTACCACTCAAACAGTATATGAGGGTAGCCCTAATGGTAGCCTATAAAAGGAACAGGCCTCACAGCAGTGGAAAACAAATTTAGGAGTTTTCCTCTGCCAGGACATATAAAACACACAGGTATAGGTCCTGCCTTTTACCTACATAGCACCCTGCCCTATGGTTATCTAGGGCCTACCTTAGGGGTGACGTTTATGTAGAGAAAGGGGAGTTTAAGACTTAGCAAGTACTTTTAAATGCCACGTCGAAGTGCCAGGAAACTCCACACACAGGCCTTGCAATGGCAGGCCTGAGACATGGTTAAGGGGCTACTTATGTGGGTGGCACTATCAGTGCTGCAGGCCCACTAGTAGCATTTGATTTACAGGCCATGGGCACGTACAGTGCACTTTACTAGGGACTTACAAGTAAATCAAATATTCCAATTGGGAATAAATCAATGATTCCCTGTTTAAGGGATAGAGCATATGCACGTTAGCACTGGTTAGCAGTGGTAAAGTGCGCAGAGTCCTAAAACCAGCAAAAACAGTGTCTGAAAAGTGGAGGAAGGCAGGCACCAATTTGGGGGAGGACCAGCCCAAGGCTGTCAGGTCTAACAATGGCAAAGACTCTGAGGCCCAGTACTCACTCAGCTCTGTGGACTGGAGGGAGGTGCTTTGACTTGGGAAATGCTGCCGAATGTATGTTTGCTGCATTGCTGGCTCAAACATGAAACTCCTCTTTATGTTCTTGCTCTGTCTTCTTGGTACACTCCTGAATCCTCATGAAGCTTACCTTGCTTGCTTTGTCCTTCTCCTTTACTCTATAATACAGTTACTGATTTTGAATACACAGGCCTTATCCTAGCCCTCTGCTGCACAAACAAAACTTGGTGAAAGCTCAACACTCAAGCTTACCTACCGGACAAGTTCAGCCAGCCACTCAAGAGTGATGGACATTCTAAGAAGAATGGAGATGCACTGCCCAGTTTCTCAATACATGATAATTTTCCTTTTAACCATCATAATCTTGAGAACTGGGTGGGTTAACTTCAATCCTCCATAATTTTTATATTTCAAACCTAGAAGACATAACATTTAGAGATATACTATCTCGGGTCTCTCTGGGGTGGAAGGACTATTTGGAATGCATTTAACTGAACTATGTCATACTTATCCCTTCATAGTTTCCTTCTACAACATATTGATGATGGTGTGCTGCTCAGTGGCCCGATTAATAGTGGTGTGGTTTCTTTTGTGTACTATTTACTTTTGTCACACCTTTCCCAAAATCCCCTTTCCCAACCATTAATTGAGGCCCTAAACCTCTTCTACAGCGATGTGTGATTTATTGAGGTGTGACTTAAATTTACATTACAAATGGATCACACACTTGCTTGCGCAGATGCGTTGAAAGCAATACCAACCCACTGATTGATCTTCTATTACCTGATCAATATTCTACACCAGCCCTATCAACATCGTCCTTAAGGCCTAAGTTGTGTTGTGTGTTGCATAAACGCTTAACCACTCCTGACTCGCAGCCCACTTTTCCTGATTTGAGGATTTAATTTCCTATGTTTAGTTTTTATTAAATAATAGCTCCCCATGGCTCACAAGATGATTTTGATAGTTTTTATCATCATACCAGGTCTTATCTGTTGTCTGTCAAATACTGTCATTGTGGTAGTCTGGTATTAGTCTTCCTAACATAAAGACATAATATATGACCCACTAACTCTCTGTTTTCTTTCAGTCTAGTTGACAGTGATGGATAACACTTTGATTAATCCTGCAGTTGGAGTTCACATAGGTGGGAGTGGTACCTTGTGTCTTCCGTGTTAGCGTGCTGGCCTGCTACTACTAATAAAACACCCTTAAGATAAGATGCCACCTTTGAAAACCCTGCACTATGAAGACTGAGGTATCATCCCTCGCTTCCTCTGTTCAGGTAAGAGAAGGACTGTGGGTTGAAGTGAACTTGTTTTGCTAGTAATTAACATCTACTGAAGAAGATATTGTTTGTGTGTATCTAGGTTTTTGTAGGCAGAATAGGCAATGGCGATCGTCCCTTGGTAGTCAATTAAGTTACAGAGGGTGGCAGAGCAAGTGTATAAGTAAATGACAATCAAATTTTTAGCCGATTTAAAAAACAGGCTACACTAAAAGACAGCAGTGTAAACTGGAACACTAAAATGAACATTTGAGGAGTACATGAAGTAAAACAAATTATCCCCTTTTATATTTTACAAATAAAAAACCCACCCTTTTCACTCACAACAGGCCCACCCCTGTCCCCAAAGAAATGGCCCCATCCCCAAAAGTCCAATGAAAGTCCAAACTGAAAAAAACTGGTCACAACTCCCATCTTACCCTCTCCACCCACAACAATGCCCTGCCACTAAAACATATATTTTTTTAAAGGTTCAGAAGAGGACATCGTCTATTTGGGTCCAGAGCTGGTTCAGGTTCCACTCTATCCTGCTGAAACGGTTTTCCATACTGTCCATCTGCTGCAAGATGTGCTCCAGCAATGCCCTGTCAGAGCAGGAGGGTGCAGCAGCAGCTCTAGCCAGGGCCCCTGGCAGCTGGCTGTGAGGCTGGCGAAATAATGGCCGGGAGACTGGGGCTGCCGTGCTGAACTGGGGAATGGGTCAGAGGCAGCTATTTCCACCTCTTCATCCTCCAGGACCATCAGCCACCAGTATTCTATCTTGATGGTCTCCAGCCTCTGCCACCACAGACAGGCCACTATCTCCTCCCTGGTGGGTGGCACTGGTGGACCATAGGAGTAGCTATATTGAGAAAAACAAAAAGAAAAAAGACAAATTGTAAACACTTGTTTGAAATGAAATAGTGGGTGGCACAATAACAGTACATTGCTGGTCCCCAGGGAAATTGGAATTTAATTAGGAGAGTCACAGGGCAGATTTTATTTGTTTACCCACTCATGCCTTGCATTAAAAACCCTGACTGTCTGGAAGAAAATAATTAAGGCAGAAGAACACCAGATTAAAAAGAAAACTGTGATTTGATTTTTTTTCTCTTTTATAGTCTTATCTAGTAACTAAACAGACACCTTGAGTGGTAAAATAAAAATACGTTACCTCTAATTTCTGAGTGAAGCATTATGCACTATGAGGTACAAGTTGTTGTGCTAAATTAATGGAGGCATGCTAGCCAGCTCTTCAGGTACTTTACTACTATCTGCAGCTGAGGCAGCTTTAGTTGACAATTATCTATACTTAATTCCAATGATCCAGCTCTTCTCCATGATACCTTTCACTTTCTACCCAGACTCCAAAGAAGAAGATGAATAATAAATAGAATACTATGTCACACACGTCACATATAAAATGTGGATATTATTATCTTGTCTGCCGTACGTAGACGGTTGGGAAAATGATGCACTGCACTACAGGGAAAGGAACGGGCTATATAGATTGTATTTGGCATGTTCATCACCGACTATCCCTTACACCAAACTTGAAATCAAATCAGTCACTTAGGGGCATATTTACATGTCCTTTGTGCCACCAGAGTGTCAGTTTTTGTGACACTTCGGTGGCGTTGCGCACTGCGCCTATTTACAAGGTGCCACTAAGCCACTTTTTGTGGCTTAATGCATCCTTTTAAACATGGGCCCCTTCAACGCAGTTTTCTGCAGTAGAGGGTCGTGCAATGGGTGTTGCTGTATGTGTTCCACCGCAACAGCCATTGCTTTACACGCTGCAACATATTTGCAAGAATTTGTAAATCTGCAGCAGCGCCAAAAACTAATGCCACCATGGCGCAACAAGGATAAATACTTTTATTTTTCCTCAGTTTTGCTTTTTCTATGTATGCTGAAATCTGCAGCATGCATAGAAAGAGCCAAATGCCATGAATGATTGTTTATGTGCAGGAAGGTGTTTCTTCTTGCATATAAACAATCATTCAATAATGACCACAAATTATTTCTGACAAATTAATTCACTGGGCACTAAGGAAAGGAAACTTGACTTCCTCTACTGCAAGGTAAGGTAGAGGGATTAGGTGGGTAAGTAGAGCTTTTGCGATAAAACAGAGGGGTGTCACTGATCATCAATTTGTCATGTGCTTAAGCTTTGGCTTATTCATCATTGCAATAGACAAAAGTCTAAGGGAAAAATCTGAACAGGAGTAAATTAAATCTGTTATGGGAACCCATGTAATCAATTTTGGAATAACTTCACATGGTAATAAAAAAGATGGATTTGATTTTTTAGTTTTTTTAGTAGGCTGGGATTGAAGAACCTAGAGAAGAATAAAGGATGGAAGTACTAAGAGGATTGAGTGAAGGGAATCACCCCTTGTGTGTACGGTTTGCAGTGCATTGAAAACTTTGTAAATGCCGCATTAACTGAAGTAGATGCACATTTCACATTCCAAAACTGCAGTCACAATTTGAACCATACTACACTTTGGTCATGAGTAGTGACATGCCATGGGCAGGAAAGGGGTAGATGAAAGATGATGGATGGGATACATATCTGCCTTGCTTAACAAAGTCTAGGGATTAGAACAAAAATTAAATTACCCCCATTTTTAACCATAGCTTTGTAAATCATAGAACAAAGTAAGCAAAGTAGGTGAGCATCATGCCTCTCTCCAGAAGAGCTCCATTATTTATTCATAAAAGTAATTATTCAGTCATCCTTTCATCATATCCATTATTTTGAATCATATTAACCATAAAGGGTACATACATATATACCTATCACGATCTGGTAAACTATAAGGCCATTAAAAATATTACAAATTACTAAAAACATGTGAAATTATAACCATGCAATATAATCAGTTCTGTCTCCTTATTAAGCAAGCAACCCTCCTCTCTTAGCCAAGGAGCTACTTCAACATGACATGCCATCCAAATCATTCTTTTATTCTTCCCACTATTTTCACCCATTGCCACCATGATTAAGGCTTTACTTTCTCTCATCCAGTCGTTCACCAAAATTTACAATCTATTATCAATCCATTCAGTATCCACCCTTTCTTTCAATCATTCTTTCACCCATCCATCCATTTGCCCAATACTGACCCACACATCCTTTCACCCACTCATTCATCCTTTCACTTATTTCAGCTATTCTTTCTTTTAACCTTCCATTCTTTTGCGTTTCGATTAAGCCATCATTTTTAGTGTACATTATGCAAGCTTTTGTTGAGTTTCAGAGAGAAGAGGCCATAACTCAACCACCACTGTTGCTCGTAAAGTGAGGGGGTTTCCGATCATGAGTCACGGTGACACCCTTGTAACTGGTGAGAATAATAGCAATTGTCAATAAGCAAGCAATGTGACTTACCACCAACCATCCCAGATGCTACTTCTTCCCTCTAACCAAATCTCCACCTGCAGTGGCACTAGAGCCGGTGGCACTCTTTGTGGCTAGAGATAAACAGTATAGATTTTTGGGATGCCAGAAATGCTTTGCCTTAATTTTTTTAATTAAAAAAATACAACCGCAATACATCACTACAGTTCAGTTAGCACTACAGTATCTTCTATCAAAAATATCACTTTGAGCATTTTGTTGGTTCACAAAGTTAAAACAGCCAGGTCGTCAAGCCAACTAAAACTTTTCATAATGGAGGGGCAGAGCTATAGTCTATGATGATGATGACTCTGAATCATTGAAGCTCAATGAAAGGGGTGAAATAATAATGGTCAATGAAAGACATATGGTGTTGGTTGGCAAATGAAATGGAATCTCATACTTTCCGGCCATGCTGCACTGTCATGGGAGTTGCTGGCATACTATATAACTTAATTACACAGCACAACATTGGGGGTGGTCCATGACCATGCCCACTGTCTCAATAACTGTTAGAGCATGAGCAAGAAAAAGAAAGCTTTCTCAACGAACATACATGGTGAATAGTATTTATAATACTAGTTTATGTGTGCCTGCAAACTTCACAGTAGACAGTAGAGTAGCAAAAATCTGTTCTTAATCTTACAGTGCTACAATATATATAGGGGAGAGGGAAAGATTAGCAACGAAGCAGAAGAAATCCACAGACTGGTACAGACTGGAAAAAGTCAGCTACCAAAAATACCCACGAAAGAAGGAAAAAAATAGATAATGCAGGCTTAAGAGGAATTAAACAAAAATTGGATAGATGAGTTGGTGAAAAAAGGAGACAGTATAAAAAAATAGACAAGGGAATATTAAAAGTAGTAAAATAGTAGGCAGAGGTAAAAGTTAGAGAAATGCTAATGATAAATAATAGGAGTTACTGGGGTGAGAAGAGCCCTCAGCAGTGGTGCTGGTGGTCAGCGGCTCCTCCCCAGTTCTTCCCGGACCCATCTCGGTGCAGCCCCTCTTCTTGCCCTTGGGTGCTGATGTAAGAAATAAATAAAATAAAAAATAAAGAAATTAATGGTACAGTTGATCTCCATAAAATTATTATAACAGGCAAAAACAGTAAAATTGTACTTATCTAAATCAGACCACCTATTGTACTAGTATCCACCATCGTTGAGTTGACTTTACTAATCCTAAAATCCCAATTCCAAATTTCCTTAGCAAAAACTACATTTGGAACTAATGCATTGCAAATAATGTTCTGTGATTCTATTCTAATTTCCCAACCCTCCATATGGGCCAACTCAGTCTTCCATTTTGCAATGCATTAATGCATACTAATACTACACATCAGTGTGCACTTGCTTTGGACTGTACAAGCTACATAAAGAAAGTCACAGACAATGCTAATTCACTGATATTACTAATTCACTGTGGTGACAGAAGGACAGTGGATTCTGCAATGGCTTCTTAAATAATCAGCCAAACCGAGTACCGACAAGTATGATTAGGTATGCCAGGAACCTGTTTAGCTCAAACTGGATCACATAATAATATTCTTAACATAAACAAAACATAAATTACCTCAGAGTGTGAGTAGCATGCTATTCAGAAACAAAGTTACCATTGTAGAACACAAACACAAAAAATAATATAAGTAATACTCACTGAGCCCCTGAATCTCAATGCCTAGCAGGTCGAGCAGGTCCTGCTCCCAGTTTTGGATATCCACCCAGCAGTGCATCAGCTGCTGGGTGGTGCACTGGACCTGGCTATTATACTGTAAAAACAACATAAATCTAGTCAATAGAACCAGAGATATGGAACTTAAAGATTTCAGGTGAGTACAGCATTAGGGCATGGGTCGGATACATGGACCACATTAGTCTTGCTGAAAGAGTTACCTTAAAAGTCTGGTCAAAAGATTTCCATTCATGGTGGAGGGAGCTGCAAGGAGCATGGAGAGTGTCGCAGGTGGTTGTCGCTGTGGCAGAAAGAGCATGCTGGGGGCATGTATGGTCGGTGCTAGAGATTAGCATTGGCAGATACCCTGGGCTGTTGATGCTGTAGCACAAAGTATGGATTTTGCATTGCCTAGCATAGCTGGTTGTCACGGTGGTGCAAAGAGTTGGATTTACTGGAGCTTAGCATTGGCAGGCAGCAAGATCTTGGTGCCAACAGACGCGTTTGTGGTTGCAAAGAGCCAAAAAAAACTCAGGATTTCTCCTTTCCTTGTGGAGGAAGCTCAACTAATGCCAAATGGAGGATCCGGGACCCGAGGTGCACCTTTGGGGATCAGGAGCTCACTCCAGCAGAGGCCAGCAGGGCTCAGGCAGGTCCAATTGCAGGTCCAGGCAGCAGGTCAGCTAGGCAGATGTTGGGAGGTGGCCTCTGGAGCTTGTTATGGACCTTATCTCAGAACAGTTCAGTCAGCTGACCCTTGGAGTCATTTCAGCCTAGGATGAAGGTTATAGGTCCATTCTTCCTTCTTATGAGGTTGGTCAGCAGACAGTGAAGCAGAAGAGTAGCGGGGCAGCAGAGTACCATTCCCTCCTGCAGCAAAGTAGCACAGCAGTCCTCAAGTAGTATCATCAAGTCCAGAGGTGTATAGAAGAGTTGGGCCGGAGGGTCCAATATTTATACTTGGTGCCAGCTTTGAAGTGGTGTAAGGTTCTAGAGGTTTCCACCCCCCAGGTGTTTGGAAATCCCTGCCTGCCTGCCCTGGCCCTAGCTGTCTGGGGGCACAAATGACTAGCGTCAAACGCTTTGTGAGCATGCTTAGGCAAAGGCTTTGTGATGGGCAAATAGGATAGCTGACAGCTCCACCCCATTCACACTACTGCTTGCCTATTCTGCCAACACCTATTTCTCCTTAGTTTCACTGTCTGGGAGCAATACACAAAGACCAATTAACAGTTACACCTAGTCATGAGACCTGGGATACAGGGAGAAATGGCAAGGACAAGAAAATGCCACTTTCTAAAAGTGGAATTTTCAGAATTGTGACTTAAAATCTAACTTGATCATTAAGTAGGGTTTTGAATAACAATTCTTTAGATAGCAAACTCATTATTTCTACCTGCTCCCAATTGAAATTAAACACTTATTGAATTTATTAAGGTAACCCATTGTTATCCCTTGAGAGAGGTAGGCCTTACAGTAGTGAAAAACAAATGTAAGAGCTTTTCACTACAAGGACATGGAAAAGTTAAAAGTACATGTCCAACTTTTTAAATACCTATGCCGTGCCCAATAGGCTGCATAGGGCCTACCCAAGGGGGGACCTGTGTTTGTACTAAAAAGGAAGGTTTAGGCCTGGCAATAGGTTTATTTTGTCAGGTTGAAATAGCAGTTTAAACTGCGCACAGAGCCTCCAATGGCAGGCCCGAGACATGTTTAAAAAAGACTACTTAAGTGGGTAGCACAATCAGTGCTCCAGGCTGACAAGTAGAATTTAATTTACAGACTGTGGGTACATGTAGTACCACTTCACTCTGGACTTACAAGTAAATTAAATGTGCCAATTTGGTACTAGTCAATCTTACCATGTTTAAGGGAGAGAGCACAGACACTTTAGTACTGGCTAGCAGTGGTAAAGTGAGCAGATTTCTAAAAGGCCAGAAAAAACAGGTTCAGAAAACAGGAGGATGAAGGCAAACTATGCAAGTATGACTCTGCAGAGAGGGCCAAGTCCAACACATTTAATAGGAAACCAAACTTATTTTGTTCTTTGGGAATATAGCTTTGCTAATACAACTGAAACTCAGTAGTATAGTGTCTACCTTTTAAAACTACAGTGGCACAATCAGTACTCTTCTTCCTATCTGAGTGATCTCCACTCCAGTTAGCTGAAATGAGGAACAGGCTGTAGATGTCAGGACTGCTCTGAGTCGATCATGTGGAAGTACTTTGTGATCTCTGCTGGAGAAAATAGCTCTCATATACATAATGTGTTGAAAAACTGAGCAAGGCTAATATTCCTTTCGAAAATCTTTGATGCACAAGCATCTTAATGCTTGACATACATGACAATGTAATCCTGCCAATAGAAAGAGGGACTTCAAAGAAGTAACATCTTTTTCTGCTGTTGCATTACAGCATGCCATCCTTCCTGATGACAGATTGCCAGAGGACATTTTTCAGCAATAGGAAGATGAGAGTGATGCATGCTTTACCACTGGTGGCTTGCGTTGCTTGTTAAGTGGGACAGTGATTTCAGTTGGAGAAAAGGGTGCAAGAGCACTTTGAAATAAAGTATTTTTTACAGCAGCTGATGCAAAAGTAAAACACAAAGAGAATTTAAAAAAAAAGATTTTAAAAGATGGTTCTTTTATGGTTTAAAACAAGATAAGCATTTATGTACTTTATTTGTATGTCAATGAGTCAGAACAAGGGTAAGTGCAAGCGATGAAGTACAAATGTGTGAGAGAAACTGTACATTATAGTCAGTGACAGGTTGCATGAAACCAAGCAAGTGAGTGAGAGGTATTGTACTGTGGGGTTGCCTGGAGGGCATGGTCTTCATCAAGGCCCTGCATCCAATCCATCCAGCCCATGATAGGTTGGCATTCCTCGATGAACATGGGCTATGGCCATGTTTATTGGTGAAGCTCAGCCTGGCACTCAGCCTGGCACTGCACTCCACCCTCTGTGAGTGTCCAATCCATGCTGTGCATGGTCTTCACACTAGCACAGCGGGAAGGTCCATTTGGCTTCATCTCTGTCAAATGCAAGACCCCACGCCCCACCCTCTGCTGTTGCCTGAGCCCTTCAGCACACGGCCATTGGCTTAGCCCTATGCCCCACTCTTCATGGATAGCCAACCAGCAATACACACAGCCTTTAACAGTACACAGTAGAATTTGGCCACAGAGCTCAGACCCTTGCCAGGCCATATGCCACACCCTCTTGGGCTGACAACCCCTACTGTGCCTGACTTTTTTTGGCTGTGTGCATTTGGGTGGGTCGTGAGGCCTGATTTCCACTCTCCCCAGGACCTGAGCCCCACAGCATTCGGCCTTCAGCTGTCGATCCCAGCCTCAGCTGGACTATTCAGCCATCTACAGTAGGGTGACATGAGGAGAATGTCTTCCAATCTTGTTCTGGTCCTCATACTCCTTTGGCTTCTGACCTTACTATATGTGCCTTTGCCCATGCGCAGTGGGGGGTGAATGCAGGGCCTGACCTCTAGTCAGGCCATCTCTTCAACTTCCATAAGTATCTGACCCCAGCAGTACATGACTTTTGGCTGTGTGCAGTGGGAGTTAGCCAAAAGTCGGGGTTAGCCACAAGCTTCAAGGACCTATACAGCATCCACAGTACCAGAACTGGAGCCATGGGTCTTTCTATAGGCTAACCTGGGTCTGTAAAGCTTGCAGTGGTTTTGCTGCATCTTGTAATGGAAGCTTGCTGGTACTGAAGAAACAAGCCTGGCTCTGCATCACCATTGGGGTCATGCTGAGAGCTGCATAGTATTCATGAATGCCAGGGTGGTCCTTTGGCACACCCCTACATGGGCATGGGGCTCAGGGTGCGCTCATCCTGCGGCCTTATGTTCTCTTTTCTTTTGAACTGTTTGGAACCGAGTACCATGCATCCTGTAATGATGACCAAAATATTTTCCATCAATATTGTGTCCAGCCAATTGGATTGTTGCAGTACATTGGATCCAACTTGTGATATGAGATACTGAAAAGGCACATTGGAGAAAAGGTTTCCACAGCCAATCAGATCCCAGTTTTGTTTAGATTTTAAAGTAGTGTAAGTCTGTAGTACCAGATGAAGGATACTTTGTGAATTACTGATCCAGCTCTGTTTAAAATCTAATCTCTTCATGCCGTATCTAACACTGTAAGGCTAATTTCTTCCAATTTACAGTAGGGGTGGCATAACTCATAGAATTAGCTGTAGAATAATTATGCAAAATTACAGCAAAAGTATGCAAGATTAAGCGGAATTACATAAGGAGCATAGTCCTGCATTTATCTCTATTTTCTAAGAGCAAAATTTAACCTCACATCTAAAATGGACCTGAGATTGCATTTTGAACTTAGAAAACAGTGCTACATCCAACAGAGCATGAACATCAGCAGCCATCATCCACTTACACTCTATTCCTGTGCTCTTGGGTACTCAGTTTTCACCAAATTACTCCAAACTATGAAAGTGCATAATTTCTAGTCATTTTGTGTCCCAAGAGTAACGCAAAATTACCAAAATTACTCTGGTTATCAAGCATGATTAAAATGTTTCCCAAATCTAATTTACGTCAAACAAAAAAGAAGCACTTACCTGCAGAAGCGCCAAACTTGGTGTAATTTAATTCAGTTGTTTATTCTGTATAGAAGTGCAAAGCATCCTATAGAGATTAAAAAGGAAATAGCACTATTGAGACTCCCATTCTTCCTGGCCCCACTTAGATAGAGCTGCACAAAATGTTCCAAGAAGAACCCAAACTGCTTTTTTGGTACTTCATGTAGATTCATCAAACAACATTAAAGTTTCTAAAAAAACATCTAAGGGAGACCAAATTCTGCTGCAGTGCTATCTAAATTAAACTATAACTATCTAAACTAAACTATAACTGAACTATGTGGCAAAAGTACAAGTTATGTTGCAAATACTGTGGCAGGGTAACTTTCATCCATTTGAGTTACAAGAATCATATTTTGTGAAACTTACAAATTATGTGACAAAATGTGTCATAAATATGCGAAATCAATAATGAGGTAATTACGGCAGGAACAGAATCAGAGAACTTTACTGTAAACCACTGTTGGTTGTTTTATAAACAAGTTATTGATGAATGTTAAACAAGACCTAAACATTGCAATTTCAATCTGTGCACATTCTTAGCATTGTGAACTAACCAGTGTTCATAAGCTAACTGATATAAAATAGACATTTAGTATAACATAATACAAAACAGTAAAATACGTAAAACAGGCTTACATTGTAGGTGGTCAGCACTGGGGATAAATATAGTTTGTACTGCGTTTCCATAGAAAATTCATTTTTTTGTTTACTTATAACTTTGACGCTGTTTGACTAGTTTTCAAGAAACTTTCTTTAAAAAAGTCTTATCCATCAAGAGTTATTGTTATTTTAGGGTATGAGTTAGCGTTATTTGAGATAGCTATAAGTGGTGAATTTCAGTGATTTTGTTTGTTTAATACAGCACGTTTTGACTGACATTTTCACCTAACTACAACATGCCTTTAAACCTTGTTTTCTTCAGTGAATATATATAAATCCCTCCTTTCTTTGCATAAGGAATGCAAAGATAGGAGTAGGACACTCTGGGTAGTTCCCAAATGTTAGCTAAAGTGCAGGTCATTTATGCGGTGCATTCTACAACACTAACAACACTCTCAAACTGATCTCCTCAAATGTCTGTTTTTAAGTTTTTAAGCAGGTTTGTTTAGCATAGAATTAGCATAATACCATCCATGCCAAGCTAGAAAAGTGACAAAGGGCCTCATCACGACTTCAGCGAAGCCACGGGCGCCACTATACCACAAGTGCTGGCGGTATATGTGGCTCCCTATTATGACTTTTCTGCTGGGCCAACGAACGGAAACAGGGCTTCCGTACGCTGGCCCAGTGGACAAGTCACATCAACATTGCCGGCGGCTCATAATAGAGCCGGCAGCAATATTGATGTGCAGCAGGTGGAGCAGCACCCATCGCGCATTTCAAATGCGCGATGGGGGCCCCCAGGGGCACCCCGAGTCCCCATTACCACCAGCCTGTCCATGGCGGTGTTTACCACCATGGACAGGCTGGCGGTTGGGGACTCATAATCCCCAGGGCAGAAGTGCTTGCACCGCTGCCCTAGGGATTATGACCGCCTGGCGGTCAATTGGTGGGGCTGGCGGTATGGTCGTGGCTAATGCGCCACGGTCATAATTCACTGCCTGTACACCGCCAGGCTGTTGGCGGTGTTACCGCCAGTGTACCGCTAGCCACCAGGGCCGTAATGAGGCCCTAAATCCTTTGCCATTTTTAAAGCAAAATCTGTAAGCATAGGATTAGCTATTGCCATAAATGACGAGCTAACAAAAAATGACAAGGCCCTTTTACCAGTGCAGACACAGTATTACAGCTTTGTATTGGTAAAACACCATCTTAGTCAACAAGGAATAGCTAAAAGCAGTCTTTGACACATGTGTTTCGCTCTTATTAGAGCTTGTCAGAGAGACATAGGGCCTGATTACAACTTTGGCGGAGGGGGTTAATCTGTCCTAAATGTGACGGATATCCCGCACACCGTATTACGAGTTCCATAGGATATAATGGATTCGTAATACGGCGGACGGGACATCCATCACATTTGGGACAGATTAAGCCCCTCCGCCAAAGTTGTAATCAGGCCCATAGTTTTGTCCAGACACAAGGGAGCATTCAGTGTGTGAATAAAACAGAAATTAGTTAAAAAACAAAGGTTAAAGTGACATTATAGTTAGTCCTGGTAATAATATCATAATTAATGTTACAAAAAGCCTCAGAAATTCACTAGAATAAACAAAGATTAAAATAACATTATGTTTACTAACAATTTAAGTTTCATTAAAAAACAAAAATTTAACAATTCAATGAGAAAAGCAAAGGTTAAAGTGGCATTATAGTTAGGCCTTCAAAACACACTGAAATTCAAGAATTATAGTTTACTGAGCTAAGTGAAACTTGGACCCGCCATACACTGTTTATGACATCACATATAATATTACTCATGAGGTGTTCAATTAATTCATGGATGTCATCACTGATGACATCTCAAACAACATCATTGATAACATCACTGATAAATTAGAAATGTAAGATCACAATACACAGATGTCATCAGCCTTCCTAAATCAGCAGTCAGGTACAGACAAACAGGCAGGCCCAGTCTAGAAATGTTCTCACCTTGAACAACAGAAACTGCAGTTCCAGTCCCCACAAAATGTGAATGTTCATGAAGAAATAATCAGCAGCCTTTGCTAACTAGGCCCTCATCGAATTTCTAGGGGCAGCCTTGTCTCTATCATCCATCATCTCTGTGTCTGGGTCTCCACCCTCCACTGTCTGGGGAAGCTGTTCTCATACTCCATCTTGTGCCCTGCTAAACCAGGGGCATGCAAATAAATGGCCCAAGTACTCAGCTTTATGCCACGCACAGAGTCCTACCTCTGTACATTTGCCACACATTCATTGCATACACACACCTGGCATGCAAACAGGCTGTGAAAAGAAGGTTTTAGAAATTTACATAAGAAGAATTTTAGACACAAGGGTTCTGTTACAAGTGATGACTATCAGAGGCGGAAGGTAGTTGTTTTCATTTTATTTGATAATATAAAATACAAAGGTCCGATAAACATCCAAGCCTCCGCTCCTTCCCAACGTCTCTTCGCCCCTCACACATTCGCACTCCGGAATCCCAGTCCTGAAGATTCCATTCACTTCGTGTTCTACTTCTACTCAAACAAATACAACAGGGTCACTGAATCATACTCTTTCTAAAACAGAGAGATAGTCAATTTTGTAAAGATCCCTGCAGAGGAAAAAAGTAAAGGAAGCTGAAAAGTTTCCTATTTTATCTGTTCTACGAGATTTCGCTCACGCTTACAGCTGAAACCAGTCAATGGCTTCATGGCAAACTTGGTATGAAAGTAGAACTTTTTTCAGAAGGTGTATTTTCATTGGTTTCTTGCAAATGCATTCAGCGGTTTTGAGATACAATCGTTTAGAGAAGTAGACTTGTTGGCTTGAAAGAGGTAACACTTTTGTATATAAATGTGATTGGGTGGAGAAGTAGTCAGATTTTTATTTTGTATTCTTAAAAATAGTCATTAAAAAACACAATTTCTGAGAGGAGGAATGGGGGCAACTGTGAGAGATGCCTGGCCCCCGGGAATTACTGGGTCCAATCAGAGGCATAGAAAAATGTTTTTTTTTTAAATCAAAAGAGCACAATAAATAACAGCACCGCATTAACCAATCAATCATAATATACTCATAGTCATCACGTTGTTAAAGAAAACGTGGTATAAAATATAACGCATACACCTTCAGTTAAAAAATAATGCCAAGTGAAAGTAATGGTGGGAAATGCATTCATTTATTTTATGAAGTCTCAGTTGTTTAATGTGATCACTGCAGATGTATGTGTGTGCAGCCAGTTACAGAACTGACTGGCTGGTGCATTGGATAATAGTGACATGTATTTGTTTAGCACTATGGCGTTCCAGCCTGTGACTGAAAGCACTGTGGATATGGAAGTCATTATTTAAACATGGTATTTATTACACACAGTATAAGATATGATGCTGTAAAGTGTAAAATATTTTACAAGTCAGGCGAAGAGGAATTATCTCATGGGATTCTGCTCTACCTATTTGGAAGTGGGTCAGTTTTTCCACAACAAGTTTTAACATCTGGTCATTGTGCATAGTACAATTGCATGAGGCTACGACTCATTCCCTGTTTTTGACAGGGGGCAATCATACTATTTTCCTGTAATAGGAGGTCACCATAAACTCTTTTTTTGATGTATACACTTGCCTCGAATGTAGACATATTTCACACTTGAAGCTTTCTCAAGTGTGTTGAATGAGGATGCCGGGGTAATTGATAATTGGCTGCAAGAGAAGAGGCAGTTTGTTCTTACGAGAAAGGTCTCATCTGAAGAAAAAGTCCTTCTGTGCCCTATTTTTTGCTGGAACTCTTTCTGTATAATGAAACAGTGCACAAATTTAGAATAGCAGGGGCATCAAAAATATATCTCTACTTGCAAACAGGCCCTAAAGAATATTACATAGAATTTTAAAAGGAAGTTTTTTAAATTGTAAAATCTACTATCCTCTAGGAAGTTAAGATCTTAAAGACCTATGATGGCTTAAATATGCTGGCTTCCTCCACTGATTCACTGGAAGTAGCAGCCGTGACATAAATCTTACTGTGCCCTGATCTCTGAATGTCTTGGAGCCCCTCTCTTTGGCTGAAACTCAAGCGGCCTTGCTTCATTGCAAATCTGGCTCCCATCTTGATCTGGACCCCCAGTTGTATTCAGACTAGCTGCAAATGTCACTGTTCTAAGTCTTATGGAGCTTTTCAACTGTTCCTTGGTGTCAGCACCAGTCTCAGCTTTTTGGAATAGGGCTAAAGTGATACTCCTCTTTAAAGAGCCCCTTGCAGATCCAGTTGTTCTGTCTATTGGCCTATTTCCTTTTTGCCGGCGGTCTCTAAAATGCTGCAGAAAATTGTCAATAATCACCTGTCCAACTACTTGGAGACAAGCTTCTCCACAGTTCTCAATCAGGCTTTTGCTGCAGCATAGTACTGAAAAAAGCTCTTCTAGACATGACAGAAACCATCAAATTCTTTCTCAATGAAGGGAAAAGCAGTGCCTTAGTTTTGCTTGATTTGCCTGCATCCTTTGATATCATAACCTACTGCTACTGCAGAGGATGGAGGAGATAGGCATAGGTGGTTAGGAATGGTGCTGGTATAAATCCTTCCATGAAGGAAGAGTTCAAGAGATTTGACTGCCTCCCATCATTCTTCTACCCATAAGAGGCTTGTTTCTGGAATCTCCCAGGGCTCTTCTTTGAATACAACTCTTTTTAACATCTATATGGCTCATATAGCCATTCTTATTGAATCTTATGGCCTGGAAACTATTTCTTATGCAGATGATACCCAATTGCTTCTCAGTTTTCATCACACTCTGCTTCAGATAAAGTTTTGTCTTTCATTGCCTGTGTAATGGATGTTCTCCACTGGATGTGCAAGAACTATATTCAGGGTAATGGGGAAAAGAATGAGATACTACTGTTTAATAAGGCTAGAGACCAATGGATAAAATTAGTTTGCTGAGGGATCTTTATCTTTTCCCTTCCTATACATCAGCAGCTAAGGACCTGGGAGTTAAAATGCATTGCACATTATCCATGGATTCCCATATTGCATCATCTTGTTTTGGTTTTCTTCAGTTCATAAGGAAATTTCTTAATTTCTTACCATAGAATGCATTTAGAATAGTAATCAATGAAATGATAACCTTAAGGCTAAACTATTTGAACTGCCTCTATCTAGGGGTACCAGAACATAAGATCAGAAAACTATAGATGGCACAAAATGCTGTGGCACACTTTATTTTGATTTATCTAAAAAGGAATATTTGTCTGCTCATCTCAGGGAGATGCGATGGCTTCCCATTGGGAAGAGAATTTAGTTCATAGGTGCTTACTATCATCAATCATGCCTATTATAATCAGGGTCCCATGCATTCAACTATGAGGACTCTTCATTACAGTTGTCCCAGAACCCTTTGCTGTGCTGCGGCATTACTAGTAAGTAAACCAAATTTCTTTTTTGCCAGACGTGGAAAGAAGTCTTTTTTGGTGCTGACTAGAAAAGCATGGAATAAACGTCTGTTATTTCTTTGCGTGATCTATGTGGAATCTCAATTCAGGAAAGAATTAAATACCCATCTTTTTTTTTATCTTTGGGCTAATAGTGAGAAGTGAACAGTCCTTCTGCAGTCTTAACTCTGGGACACTCCCTAGAGTCGCTGTGTTGATACAGGATTGATCAATAATGATGCACACAACAAGACATTTATATACATGAGGGAAACATTTTTATGCACAAACAAAGTTGCAGCACCACTGTTATATTCCCCTGTTGTGAACTCTCTGTCAACCCCATCACATAGGTATGTGGTCAAGCAGGCTCTGAGACCAGGCTCTGAAGGTTAGTGATTGACAAGTCACAGGTGGAGTAACAGCCAACTGCCAACAGCCAAATGCACAAACAGGAAAACATAGATCAGATCGCACATTTAGGCAGCAACACTACAATGGTTCCTGGAGATTGTCCCCAATAAAGCACACATGGCCAGAGGGATGTGTGCTTTTCCAAAACACCATAGCGTTAGATGCTACATGTAGTTAGGTTTTCTTAGCCAATCAGGACACAGCATATACAGTGACATTGCACCCCTCAGGTCGGACATCTGCACACGCACTCACTGGCCCACAATGTGTCTACGCCAGGTCAATGCCCACCTGCATTCCCTATATGGAATTGTATCTGTGACTCCTTGAAAACTGTGTGAATATTTATGGTTCTATCACCCACAGAGACATGTGTAAAACTCACTTCAATCCATGTTCAAAGTGAGACAGTTCTGAGACCCCGGTTCTATAACTGCTTTGCAGTCCATGATGTTTATTTATACAAACCATTTACTGTTTTGTCAGATTCCTCTTGTCTTTTGCTTTTTAAGGTAAATTCTAATTTCAGCAACATTTTGGCAAGCCAGATAGGAGCTGATTGGTTCTTCGGCCCGACTGCGTCCAAAGGAAGGGGACCCTGCGAGAACAGATTGCCATTTGCACATCAAGAAAGGTGAGCAGATGCCGCAATCGTTTGGAAGTTCTGCTGAATATGTGGGGCGGAGGTCCATCCTGAAGCTGCCGCCACATGGGTAAGAGA
This sequence comes from Pleurodeles waltl, assembly GCF_031143425.1. Lineage (NCBI taxonomy): Eukaryota > Metazoa > Chordata > Amphibia > Caudata > Salamandridae > Pleurodeles > Pleurodeles waltl. The sequence continues at coordinate 475,818,550 of NC_090445.1, forward strand.
CTGCATCAGAGACTCAGTCCTAGCATTTGATGTGTGGCAAAGTAGGAAAAAGCATAATCTGCGGAAGTCGCCTACTTGATTGTCAGAGTCATGAAGGGTGATATCTTGGACCGTGGGTCATAACACAGACAGTTTGAATAAGGCTCTCTTTGTGATATAGGGCCAGCTCTCTCTTTTAAGAGGTGCCTTTGCTTAAACTGTTGGGCGTGATGCAGACAGTACTCATAGGCTCTGGGTGTGATATAGGATCCGCAGTTCCATCTTATTAGGCTATCCTGGTTTTCTCAGTGTCACTGATTGCTTAACACTGGTAGTATTTGAAAGAAGTGAGAAGTGTGCTTCGCTTGGACCACTGGGCTTGACACAGATAGTACACAGAACCCCTGGGTGTGACATGGCGGAATTAAGACATTAGGGCACTGGAACAGTTGGGATTCAGGAGGATAGTCATAACTTGTGTTCTTGCCAAAGAAGGATCTATGGTCTTTGAAGTGACTCCTTTCTTCTAAAGTGTTGCATTCATGCGAGCTGGGTCTGGTGGCTTAGTGGACTAATGCGTTCAGTGTAGGAGCCTGTGTTTGACCTCATGGACACAGGTTCAAATCCTAGCGTGCCCACTCAGCCTTTCATCCAAAATTCTGAGGTCGATAAAATGAGTACCATTGAGGTGGGTAACAATAAACATCTGTTATTCAGCACCAAGAGGTCTACGGGTGAATGTGCGCTTTACAAATACATGTTACGTTATTTCCCTTGAGCTGGTATCAAAAAGATTATCAGGCTTCCCTAGTTGTGTGCAGAGCTTCCCTTAGTCACACATTAATTTGCTCTAGGAGTGAGCAGGCTATTCTCTTTATTCATTGGGGTCTAGTCAGCCTTTGCCTTGTCAGATGAAATGGTGTTGTTTTGATATTATGATACTGGTAGATCAATGTGACTGCATTTGTCTCTAAGGGGGTGATTCTGATTCTGGCGGGCGGCGGAGGCCGCCCGCCAGAATTCCGCCCTCCATTATACCGCTCCGCGGTCAGAAGACCGTGGAGGGTATTATGAGTTTTTCCCTGGGCTGGCGGGCGGTCTCCAAAAGACCGCCCGCCAGCCCAGGGAAAAACTCCCTTCCCACGAGGATGCCGGCTCGTAATCGAGCCGGCGGAGTGGGAAGGTGCGACGGGTGCAGTGGCACCCGTCGCGTATTTCAGTGTCTGCAAGGCAGACACTGAAATACTTTGCGGGGCCCTCTTACAGGGGCCCCTGCCGTGCCCATGCCATTGGCATGGGCACGGCAGGGGCCCCCAGGGGCCCCGCGACCCCCCCTACCGCCATCCTGTTCATGGCGGCTTTCCCGCCATGAACATGATGGCGGTAGGGGGGGTCAGAATCCCCTCGGCGGCGCAGCGAGCTGCGCCGCCTTGGAGGATTCTTAGGGGCAGCGGAAAACCGGCCGGTTTTCCTGCACTGACCGCGGCCAAAGCGCCGCGGTCAGAATGCCCTGCGGGGCACCGCCGGCCTGTCGGCGGTGCTCCCGCCGACCCTGGCCCCGGCGGTCTAAGACCGCCGGGGTCAGAATCACCCCCTAAATGTTAAAAGTGGTTTTGTCAATGTTTTAATGTATAATGAAGATATTGTTGATTTGCATAAATTGTTGTTTGATGCCAAAGTAAGGCTCACTATTTTGTCGTTAAATTTCAAATTACTGTGAGTCAACAATTGCACTTTTTCCTAGGATTGTGTTTCTTCATGCACTTGTTTTTTTAATGTTTATTTTGATCCTAATGTGAATAATGTTGAGCTCATTGGATCCAAGGATCCCCGTGTGTATATCGTCCCCCACCAGGTTAGATTCAGTAAACTCCTTGTTTCTATATTTCCCATGACCTGAGTAGATCCAGTAATACCTTTGTAAATATTTCTCCATCACAATAGTAAAATATAGAAATCTATAAAAACAGAAAAGTTCGCAACTTAGAAAAGAAATCATATAAAAATAGAAAGCTAGAACACACATAACTTAAAAATCCCCTAAAAAACGTAAAGCTCATAAAGTATCTATCCTCTAAATGACTACCCAAATTCCACCAAGGAATCTCCTTTAGAGCACAGTCATGGTAAGTTCCCCAATCAGACCTAAAAGCTTAACAAGTTCTGTCATGAGTTACACACAATAACCAAGACACGCACATTCCCCTGGCCAAAAGAGGGACCCTTTGACACTTATATAACTGAACACATAAGAACATACGTTCACACAAAATACTAAAAGCAAAAAAAGGACAAAATGGAAGTGTTGCTAGAACTATGGGCCATCTTTGAGGGAGTACAGGCCAATACCATTGACCCACCATTGCCAGGCAAGGCCTCCACACCTCCCTCACCATATGTAGGTACGGAGGTGCTTGCACTGATGACTGCTATTCCCACATTAGGATACACTATCCCGCTAGTTGAGGGCACTCAGAGGCCCCCCACTAAACTGCAGGCTGTTAGGACTATGTATGGTGGACTAACAGGCCAGACACTCCCTCCACCACCCCAGTCCAGCACTAGAGGCCCCCGAAGCTCAACTTCATTCGTCGTGGTCAGCAGACCGAACACCAGCTGTACAGAGAACATCCTATCCTGCCAGTTCCGAGGAGCATACATAAGTAACAGGGAGGTTCTTAGCAGTCACAACTAGCAATGATGAAGGAAGGGATCCTGATTTTTCTGGATCCACCAATGAGAGTGGGTGCTGCTGGGCCCGCGCATAGGACAATCGCAGGCTGACCCCCCGGGAATAGGGAGGCGAACCATTTTGACCGGTCCTGGCCTAGGGGAGTGTAATTTGTGTCTGAGCAGATTGTCTGTAACAGAGGACTGCATCAAGTATGTACGGGAAGGGAAATCCCAAATGGAATTAATACATGCAGCAGTGTCTTGTAAAGTGGGAGAAAGACAAGTTAATGACTAGAAGAGGTTAGGATGGAATCAGGTTGTTACTGCAAAATCCATGAGTTGGAAGCAGATTGTCCTGGTCAGAACAGCTGTGACCACAATGTCGCAGAAGGCAGCAGCCCCAGTGGGGGTACCACCGCAGAGGTTCCGAGAGGACAAAGCACGTAGTAGCAGGATGAGAGGAGGTTGTACAGAGGACTCCCAAGGCCAGGACTGGGTCACGATTTTCCTTCCGCACTCAGGACCAGATAAGCAGCAAGGCCAACACAGGTCAGTCCTGCATCCGGTAGATGACACACACTCACTCATTCCAGCATGCCCTGTACTGTCAGTAGCTCACTAGTCTAAGGAAGAGCTTACCGTGGCAGTACTGGTAAATAACATAACCAATCATTTGCCTAATAGATACGGGGCAACAAAATCATGCTTAAAGGAGGAGATAGTGCCTTTTTCCAAAGACTCCATGGACGTGCAGGGTGTTTTGGGGATAGTTATGTGAGTCCCCTTCTTGAAACCACTGAATTTAGATGTGGGAGGCAGCTGAATGAAGGGACTGCTGCTGTACCATCCCGACTAATTTAATAGCAAGAGGCTTAATGGCCAAACTAAACATGACCATTTCTCAGAAGATGGGGCAATGACCTGTTCAACCCCTGGGGTCTCTGCATAAGACTTATGTCTTTACCTTGCCTACACGACACAGACCGGCCGAAAAGAGAAATGCCATTGACCTGATGCAGGAGTCATAACTGTTGCTAATTCACCAGGACTGCTGCGCTTTCAGATGCAGCTACCATGTGAATTTGTGTTCGGTCGGGATGGTCACCCTGATACAAAACCCCAAGAGGAAGCACTGCTTTGTTTTGAAGCTCTGCTGTCCACTGACCAAGCAGATGCCATGTGGGCATGTATCATCTTCGTCATACCCGGTTTCAGTGTATGGGAGAGAACTGATGACCAATTATTCAGTAAGTGTCCAGGAGCCTCAGAGATCTTCTTTGCTGATACAGTTAAGATTACGGTGGGGCCACAGAATGGGGCCTGTCACCCATGGTGGTATTGATAAAGGGGCAGTAGTAAGACTTGCCAATGGTACCACCACAGCTATGGGTGAGGGGTCCCGCCGAAGTGCGGCTCATCCATACCTCAGAGCTGATAAAGATAACCTCCCAAGAAGGGGCCATCCTACCTCAGGTTCATCAGTATCCTCTCTCCAAGTAAGCATGATGAGGTTATAGCACCCACAATGCAAGCACTAATCAATCAGGTGGTCTTCCCCTGCAATACACCATCTTCCTGGTCAAGAAGTGTAAAGGCGGGGCCTGGTGCAGGACCTGTGCCCCCTCAGTGTTATCATGGTTCAAGAATTCCCAGTGGAGCCAGACCCCCTACATCATACCAAACAATTTACCCACAGAATCCCATTATTTCTCTGTGAAAGACATCAAGAATGCATTCTGCTGCACCCTGACAGTACCTGACTGCTTTCACTTTCTGAGGGGTTCAGCTGCTATACCGGATACCTCAAGGGTATTATGAGTCCCCCAGCATCTTCAATAGGCTACTGAGGAAGTACCTCACCAACTTCTGATCGGATTGCACTGTGACACAGTATGCTGATGACATCCTGATATCGAGTCCCTACGAGGACCTATGTCGTCAGGCCCCCATAGCCCTTCTGACTGCACTTGCGGAGAGAGGGTACAAAGTAGAGAAGGGGAAGATGCAGTACGCACAACACAAGGTTAGTTATCTGGATCAAATGATATCAGCCATCGGTCAAGGGATAACACTGGAATACATTGACTCTATCAGGGCTATGCCACCACCAAAACCAAAACAGAGCATGCAGAAATTCTTATGGCTGTACAACTATGTCTGGCAGTGGGTTTTTGATTACAGCACACTCAATAGGATACGGAGGAAGGACCTCCCCAACTTCTATTGGATAGCACTCTGATGCAGTATGCTGATGACATCCTGATATGCAGAACCTTCAAGGACCTATGTCGTCAGGATACAATAGCCCTCCTGACTGCACTTGCGGAGAGAGGGTACAAAATAGAGAAGGGGAAAATGCAGTATGCACAACAGGAGGTTAATTATCTGTGTCAAATGATATCAGCCACAGTTCAAGATATAACACTGGAGCTCATTAACTCTATCAGGGCTATGCCACCACCAAAACCAAAAAAGGGCATGCAGAAAATCTTAGGGTCGTACAACTAAATCTGGCAGTGGGTTTTCAATTACAGCACAGTTGTTGCCCCTTTACTTAAGGCTATGAAAAAGGTGAAAGCTGGCCACACGGAATTAGCCTGAATGCCTGAGATGCACAATACCTTCTTCAAGCTCAAGACAGTGATCACGTATTTCCCTGTGTTAGGGAAGCCAGATTATAGGAAGTAATTATTCTTATTCTGCCTCAGCAATGGGCTAGTCATGAAAGCAGTTATGACACAAAAATACCCCTGGGGCAAAAGCCCCTTGTGTACCACAGCAGGCTCTTAGATTCGGTCATGCAAAATCACTTCCTATGTGAGTAGGTGCTAGCAGCAGTGGCCTTTGCTGTCGACAAGAGCACCTCAATTGGGATGGGGACACCGCTGATGCTGCATGCAGAGCATTCAGTGTTTACAGTTATCCAAAAGAGCAAGAGCACACTGACTACACAATGGTTTTAGACTATGAGCTGATTCTCTCCAGTGTATCACTAAAGGTATTACGGTGCCACCCAGTGAACCCAGACACTTTCCTAGCCCATGAAGTTCAGGAGGGGGAGGCGACAAATGACTGTGAAACATACACCCCAAGGGAATCATACAGGTAGACGAGGGCCCCATGCCAGATAGTGAGGCATCATTCATCAGCAGTTCCTCCATGATCGATCAAGAGATGGGGTAAGGCACAAGGGGGCAGCAGTATTCATGGCCCGTAGTCATGCGACCTAGGAAAAGCTGCAGGCCATTGTGCAACTAACTCTCCTCCCCACCTTGGCGGCAGAGCTGACAGCACTAGTTGGAGCCCTCACCCACAGTTCAGGTAAGATGGTAACACTTTATTTGGACCCAGTCTATATCACTACCATGCTACACTCAAGCGTAGGAAGATGGAAGAGGCAAGGGTTTCTAAAGTCAGACCAAGACCTTCTAGAGTTACTGATCAATGGGCTGACCCTGCCTAAATGTGTGGCCATGGTATAATGCACTGCCCATAGCAGGTGCAAGTGTGTCTTATCCAAGAGGAATGCACTGGCCTACCAAACTGCAAAGAGAGCAGCATATGGCATGGTTGAGAAGGCTCGGTGCTCCCCTAACAACAGGTTTCAGAGTCTGAACCCCCTCAGGACAAGCCTTACACATAAACCCCAAGATTGTACCTGAAAGAGTTATAGAGAACTGCACTACCTGAAGAAAAGGACTGATGGGTAGCCAGGGGCTGCACACAGACAGCACACACTTTATACACAGACACACACCAACAGGGAGGTCTGTTGTGCCGCAGAGCTTAGTCAACATAGCTTCGCACCAATTACACTTACCAACACACACAGCTAAGGACAACATGATGGCACAACTTCAAAGTGACTGGTTTATTCCCAAACTCTCTGCAATACTGACAATGTACTTGAACGAATACCCCATCTGCCTATTATACCCCCCCAAACCAGCTCTCAAGGTTGTGTCATTGGTTATCCCCAAACCAGTGGGCCTCTCAGGGCATTACACATTGACTTTGTTGACATGATTGATTGATGTGCTAACTATCAGTACCAGAATGTAGTGGTCTGCCCATACTCTAAGTGGATGGAAGCTGGTCCTTGTGTCACTGCGTTGCCAAAACAGCAGTGACCTTCCTTGTCACACAGGTAATACTACAATAAGGGGCTGCCAGATGCCATTCAGTCGAATAATGTGAAGCACTTTGTTAACTCTATGTTTGACCATATCTGTACCATATTAGGGATTACACATAAACCACCCCCAAAGCAACAGTGTCATTGAGAGGCTCAATGGCTTGATAAAACATAAAATAAGTAAAATTTGCAGCAGCCTAAATGAGCAGTGGCTCCACTGTTTGTTCCTAGTCTTGTTCACATTGACAAACAAACCCAGCAGCTATCTCTACCTCACACCACACTAGATAGTAAAAGGTAGACTGATAAGGACATCCATCTCCAAAACTCATACCAAATTGTGTGCTGAGACTAGCTCTGCAGGATTAGGGGATGAATTGCATGCATTTCTCTCAGACCTAACCAAAACGGCCAAGTTCTTATCCAAACAGGTCACCCATCGGATCTCCAAGTGCACCACCACCAAGCTAACATACCAAGTCCTTCAACGTGGCCAAGAAGTTTACATTCAGAGCTTTGTGAGAAAATTGAAGCAAGCCAATTTTGAAGGACCCCACCGAGTAATCTTTGCCACACCTACCATCCTCAAGGTGGAAGGGAGAAGCGCATGGGTCCACCTTTACGACATGTGACTGAAACCTTTCATAGTACCCCCCCCATTAACTGCACTACAAACGTTTAGAACTGTTGAAGCCATCAAACTCCAATAACCAGAGGGCTACAGAGGTCCCTCATGGAGGTACCTCAAGATGTTCAAAGGTTATGTATTATTGCTATGTGTACATTCTCTGTTTCATTATAGGTACTCCAACTGCCTTGCATTTCCGAAGAACAGTTTGGTCTAATGGAGTCTAGTCAGAAAATGTCACCATGCTTGCGTAGGAGCCTCTCTCTCATCACCTTTAACATCTATGTGCTCTATAAATCACTTAATTCATTCATTAATTGATTAATGATTGATAAATTCATTCATTCATTCATTTATTAATTCATTCAATAACAACTGTTATGGAAAATATAACCATTTATATGAAAGGAAGTTTGGGTAAATTCATAACAAATGATGGATTTTCTAATGCGCATTGTCCTTGCAGGGTGTAAAAACTAAATTGATGTTCTAGTGAATTTGACATTTTATATTCTGGGGGATTCAGAACTGAATTTAAATCTTGATGTTTTGTTAGTAAAGCCTATGCTATTAAAGGATACTGTTTTTGTTTCTGTTAGACTGACCTATTTGCAGGTTTTTGCCCATCAACTGCCTATCCTGGAAGTTTGAGGAATACTTGTATCATTTGCATGCGAGAACACCATTTGTTGCAACTCTGTTTCAACGCAACTACCTTTTATGTCTTTAGGTCTGCTGGAATTTATGCATTAATATAGTTATTTCATATAAGCACTGCTCACTATGGGGTGCTAACAACAACTATCTTATTTTGATTTAAGTAAGCACAGATTTCTGGCAGAGTAATTAATGGGCACTAAAATTGCCAACTAATTGGCATTGACATATTCTGTCTCAGGAGGAATGGAAGATTCATCAGGAATCAAACCATTGACTTGCAAGTCACATATCCAGAAATCAAGTGCATTAAAGCTCCAGCAGCCTCAAACAAGTTCATATTATAATTTCCTGATAAGCAGACAGAAAACATACCTTTCCTCAATAGTCAGGGAGGAGCACCTTTCTGAAGATGCAAATAAAATATTTCATGAGTTCACTGTTATTTCACAGGAGAAATTTTCAGAAAGCTGGCAAAAGACTGTCGTCTTGAAATAACTTTGTAAAAACTGATTTTAAAGTGCTTTGTATTGACATCTGTAGAAGCTGCTTTTTAGTTGCCAAACCACTCATTCCTCTTTTTTTTTTTTGTCCTCATATTTCTTATAGTACTTCCATGATAACCAGACCCAATATATATTCAGATCCCTTTTGGACCAGGTAAAGGGCCAGCCATGTCCGCAAGACACATAGAGGAAAGGTAGAAGTAGCTATATGCCACCCATACCTTGAAAAGAAAATAATCATTGGACAATATACTCAAAAGTTTATATTAAGGTTCGTATTTGGAGAAAACCAATTCACCCATGGTTGCCATAATTCTTTAACATCTTTGGCACCGGTTCTACAAAGATCTAATTGACAAATTTTCATTACAGCATCCATCCATTCCCACCAAGTGGGAGGGGTGGGGGAAATCCAATGTCTACAAATCTCCCGGCTTGCCAAAAGTATCAAATAAAACAACAGATTCCTATGGACGCTTGAGAGGTTTATCGATTCTAAAGTAATGCCGAAAAAAACTAAAGCCGGGGAAACCATCGATGGGACCTGTATCACAAGAGATAGAGTCTCAAACACATCCTTCCAATAATTTGAAATCCGAGAACATAACATCAACATATGCATATCGTCTGCCTCCACTAACCCACACTTTTTTACAGGCTGCATGGACATTATTGTTGAATCTGTTTAACTTCTTTGGAGTATAATATGCTCTGTGCAAAACAAATAGATGGTTTTTCCTAAGAGCTGCAGGCTTAACCACTCTATAGAGACGTTGCCAAGAACCTACCCATAAAGTATTGATCTCCTCCTTATTGGCCACCTCCTCCCATAAGGAGCCTGGGAAATTCTGTTCCTCATCTAGGTTATCCAAACACTCCAAGAGTATTCTATAGTAGGTAGCGGCTTCCTTCTTACATGGTTGATTCTTATGTAATAACTCCACTAACTCATTAGTGTCCTTTTCTGTTGCCTTTAATGATCTTACCCATGCCTGTAGTTGATAGAATTTAAATCTAAATATCAAACCACGGCTAGTGACGAATGTTTCCGAAGGTTTCAAACCCCCCTCCTGTAGTATTTGTCCCAATTGCCTAATGCTTGCTTCCTTCAAATGATGAGCCAAAGAATCTTGCAAACACTTCGGAGTTCCGGGGGAGTCCCAAATGGGAGCGCAAGTGCTATAATACGATAAGTTAGTGACATTCCTGATCCTTGCCCACAAAGAGGCCGCCGCCTTTAGTGATTTCAACCGTACTTTTTTGTAAAACCTTGGGTGACCAAATTTATACAAATAGTTACGCTCCCCTTCCCCTTCGCCCCTGAGCATAGCCTTCTTTTGTGGAGATATCTCCTCTGCTACTAGTAAATCTTTAAAAAAAATTAACTGAAATGCCCATATATATAACTGAATATCCGGGAGGGAAATTCCTCCCTTAAAGTAACTTCTTCGTAACTTCTTCCTGGCAATCCTGATTCCCTTATGGGCCCAAATAAAACTATCTATCCTTGGTTGTATGTCCTGTATTCGTTTTTCCTCAAATTCCAACGGGATCATATTGAAGAGAAAAGTGAGCTTCGGGAGGATAAACATTTTAACTAAATTCGCCCTGCCGTATAGAGTTAAAGGAAGATGTATCCAACTTAATAATAATTTATCTATCTGATGCATCAAATGTTTCAAGTTTAACTACAATGTTTTCTCCAGGTCTTTTGGAATCTTAACTCCAAGGTATCTTATCTCTTCTTTTATTAACTTATGGTGAATATTCATATTCCATGTCATGATTTCCATCTTAGACATATTAATTTGATACCCTGATATCCGACCAAAATTTCATGTTATCCCTGCCTCTCTATCTAATGCCACCAGGAAGTCTGTGGTATAAATGATAATATCATTTGCATACAAAGATACCTTTTTCTCCCGCCCCATATAAATAAATGGTTTTATTAGAGCGTCCTTTTTAATCATAGAAGCTAGCGGCTCTATATACACATTAAAGAGCAGAAGGGGGAGAGAGGACAACCCTGTCTAGTCCCTCGAGTAATAAAAAACGGAGAGGTTAAACTTCCATTTATCAAAACTCTTGCCGAAGGATTGGTGAAAATACTTTTGATTGCTCCCAAGAACCTTGGGCCAAAATTCAGCTGTGTTAGAATGTAAATTAGATAACCCCAAATTCACTCGATCAAATGCCTTAGTGGCATCAAGGGGAACAACCGCCAAAGGGAGGCCCGATACATACCCAATATTGATTGCCCCAATTAATTTGTGGGATAATTGATACATATGCCTATTTAAAAAAAAAAAAATTTGATCTACATGAATCAGAGGTGCAATACCCTCCCCTAATCTCCTAGCAAGTATACTTGTGAATAGTTTATAGTCATTATTCAGTAGGGAGATTGGCCGAAATGATTCACAAAGTGAAGCATCTTTCCCGGGTTTTAATATAACAGTTATTATTGCTTCATTCCAAGACCCTGGCAGTTGAGACTCCCCCCTCCAAATTGCATTAAAAAGCTCTTTGAGTAGGGGAGATAAAATACTGCTTAGTTATACATAAAACTCCGCAAGCAGGCCATCTGGGCCTGCTGCCTTCCCTTTTTCACTTTGGTGATAGTCTGTACTATTTCTGCCTCCAACAATTCCTCCTCCAACAAAGACACCGCTTCTTCATCAAGTCTCTCTAACATTAATTCTTATACCTTTGGCATCTCATCTCCCACCGCTTCTGGTAAATCTTCTTTATATAAGGCTTCAAAAAAGCTCTGAAATGCTCTTTGAATTGCTAAGGGGTCTGTTACAACCGCCCCGTTCCAGGGTCCCTTATCCCTGAAATTTGATTTCTAACAAGATCAGACTTCGTTTTCCACGCCAATAACTTCCCCGAACATTCCCCATACTCAAAGTTTGCGAATTTACTTGCCTCCCATTTTTCTCTCACTCGCGTCTCTATTAATTCTGAGAGTGCTGCTCGCTTAGTCACCAATTCTAACATAGTCAACTCATCCTCTCTCCCACCCACCCAACTGAGCCCTGACCAGTTTTTTTCTCTAAGCTCTTCAATTCATTCTCAATATCCTAAATACCTGACCTATACTCCCTATTTCTCTGGGCGGAGATAGAAATCAGAACCCCCCTAATAAAAGCTTTATATGCATCCCACACCGTATGAGGTGCCGCCGAGTTCGCGTTATCTTCAAAAAACCATCTAGTTTCCCTCAATAGACATTCCACCACCTCTATCTTAGCTAATAGGGTACAATCTAGCGTCCACCTCTTTGCTCGTCGTGGGCCATCTTCCCTCAGGGTCAACATAACTGCGGCATGGTCAGATAGATGGGCGGGGATATGCTGTAAATCCACCACAGATGCCCTTAGATTCTTGGCAAATAGAAAATAATCTATCCTGGAATGATATCTAACTTTTTTATTATAGAAAGTAAAGCTACGTGAACGACCGTGCATTTCTCTCCAAATATCAACCAGTGCATACTGCTCCATCATCACTTTAATATACGCCAAAGATTTCCGAGATTCACAAGTCTTACTACCAGAAGATTTATCCAACACATAGTTTAAAACCACATTGAAATCCCCTGCTATTATAATTGGATACTGGGTTTCCAGGAGTATATTACATATTTATTGAAAAGCGGTTGCATCGTCTACATTAGGGCCATAATAGGATACCAACGTATAAATGGCCTGATTGACTTTAACATCTGCCATAACCCATCTACCTTTAGTGTCTGATTTGGTGGACATGATCAGTGCATTAGCGGCTCTCTTAACCAAGATTACCACTCCCTTCGAATGTGATGTGTTATTAGAGCAAGCCACTTGACTAACCCAAACCTGGGGCTTAAATATCTCATGAACTTCTAACGATGTCAAGTGAGACTCCTGAATCATTATGATTTGTGCTGGGGAATCCTTAATATACTGCAAGACATAACTTCTCCTCCCTTTTACTCTCAGTCCATTCACATTCCATGAAAGAATCTGGAAATTACCTGTAGGCATCCTTCTTGTATATTCTTTCAGAGGTAGTAAACCTTCTAATAAACAATGTAATGGGTCGAACCAATTTACGATGAGGACATTTTTCCCCGCTCCTAATCCACCCCACTCCTATCAAACCCCAACCTCCCTTCTTCCCACCTCCCCCCCATACCCTCCTCCTTACGTCCCTGGGTAACCCCCCACCCCCATTTTATGGCTGTCAAGCCTTTTGGCGCTGCTAGACCCCCACACAAACAAAGAAGAAAAAAACTAAAAAAAAGGAAAAGGAAGGGATATCTGATCGTAATTTAGTTATTCTTAAATTTCTCAAGGAGAGAGTCTGCTTCATGGGTATCCCGTATGTTATACATCCGATTTTCTCTCATCACCCTCAAAGTCGCAGGAAATTTTAACTGGCCCGTGGCCCCCAGTTTCCTAAACTCTTCCAGCCTCTTGCCAAGTTCCCATTGTCGATTGGAGGTCATCCGCGATACATCAGATCTTACTTCAAAAGAAACTCCATTCGCACTCAAAGTTCCAGTCTACAACGCCGTAGAGAGGATTTTTTCCTTAATAGCATAGGTGAGAAAATTCACCAGTATCCTTCTTGGCTTAGTGGCACCTGGTGATCTCCGAAAAGGGTCCCTATGGACCCTCTGTATATCTTGGGATAGCAAGTCCTCGGGCCCTTCCCACACTCCACCTTGACTTAGAAGACCTACCACAAACATTTTAATATTGTCCCCCTCGACTCCCTCTGGGACATTCATTATTTTAATATTATTCCTCCTAGCGTTATTTTCAAACACTTCAAGACGCTCAGTATTCTGCTTCCCCGTTATCTTCAATACTTCAATATCCTTTGTATGTTTCTCCACCGTCTCATTAAGTTGAGTCACTTGATTTTCCAAAATCTGAGTTTGCTGTGTTAGGATATCCATCTTTACCGCCAACGCTTCACAGACATCTTGGATCCCTCTCTGGTTATTCTGGGATACCACAAATCCCTGCCTAACTTCCTTAGACAAAGAGTGCAACAAAAATCCACTGATGGCTGAGTATTTGTGGAGTTCAGTTCCGGTAACAAATCCAGCTCCGGGCACAAGGGGTCTGATTGCCATCCCTCTGAAGTGTCACTTCTTTGTTGCAGGGGGGCATCCTCCCCTATACCTGGAATGGTCTGTTTCTTCGCTAACACACAGGTAGTGGGTACCCCCGCCTCGCTTGTAGGGGGTCCAGATGAAAAACTATCCCCCTGTGTTTCAGCTTGCTCCCCCTCCTCACATTCAGACCATAAGGTCTTATTAGAGCTAGCCATGACATTATGTAAGCTCTTGGCTTTGAAAATTGCCCTCAGTGAGGGGATTATTCTCTGCTGAGAGAGGGGGAGGGCTGCTTTCTCCTTCCCTTGAATTTCTTCTTTTGTTGTGGCAGTATGGCCCCCTTTTCACCCAGCTGAGTATCTATAGGACTTTCAAGGCCACTGCCCTGGCATGGAAATATGTGGGGAGAGCCCCCCTCCCTTAGGTTGTTACAGTCCACCGACTCCACAGGCTCCACAGGCTCCACATGCCCTACCCCCTCACCCGGTACCTGATCCACGGAGACCACTCCACTCTCTGGCAGATTCAGAGGCTCAAACGTCGAAGGGGAGACAAAATCCTTCCTTCCCGCATAGGGTGATCATTCACCAGGTCTGCTTTCCATGCTGCATAAGCGACCTGTGCTGCCCCTGCCTGGTCTGCCTCCAGTCGCCCCTCTCAGAGCGACCCTGGAGGTGAGAGCACGCACTCTATGAATCTCGAGAGCAGCGCACTCCCAACTTCCACCACTTTCTCTTCCCACTAGAGTGACTCCCAGGGCCGGCGTCTTCATCTGCGTTGGAATGCGGTCTCGTAGCTTTCGAGACGGCATACTTGTTCGGGTGAGTAACCGAGAGGAATTTCCGTCCCGGAATGTTTCTCCCTCCTTCGCGCTTATTTACCGTGCTTGGTGGGGGGTCGTGCAGCGCCGCGGCTGCTCTAGCAACACGAACGCTGCCGACCTACAGCCGCCATGTTCCCCCTACTGCTCCCCCTCTTATGGCCAACCACTCATTTCCTCTTATTAGACCTGTCAGCCTTAAGGTGACCTCCCCCCCAATGTTTTCCCTACTTCACCATTTTTCTGACCTCCTTTTTGCTGGTTTTAAGACCCATGCACTGTACCATTGCTAACCACTGCTAAAGTGCTTGTGCTCTCCCCTAATCATAGTAATATTGGCTTACCCTCAATTGACATATTTAACTTGCAGGTACCTAGTAATGTGCACTACATGTGCCCACGGCCTGTAAATTAAATGTTACTTGTGGGCCAGGATCCATGATTGTGTCATTCACTTAAGTGGCCCTCTCACCATGGCTCAGGCCTTCCATTGCTGAGCCTGTATGTACAGTTTACACTGCCTGTACAATGTACAGTTTACAAACCTGGCAAAAACCATGTTTCTAGGCCCAACTCTTCCCTTTTTATTATACATATAACTCACCCCTAAGGTAGTACCTGGACAACCCAGAGGGCAGGGTGCAATATATTTAAAAGGCAAGAGATGAACTTTTAAGTTTTATATTAGGCCCGTAGCTCATGGAGTTTCGCTCTGTGGAATTTGGCTGAGTTACTGTCAAACTCTGCCAAATTCTGTGGAGTTCTGTGCCAAAGTCACTGGCTTTGTGCTGCTGGTGTCTGCTGTCTTAATATCCTCAGAACATTGCAGGTGCCAAAGCCAACCACAGCGCATTATCAAGTGTCCTTCGATGGTGCCAATGTGAAAAGCAGCTTTGTATACTTTAGGTCTCTATCCAGGATGCCGAAATTACTTAGGTGGCGAGGATTGTAAAAAATAAGCTAAAAAAGAGATGCCTCTCTGGGTGATCTGATCCATGCCAAACTGTCCTGGAGCGCAGATGGCAGACTGGATAATTTCAGCATGATACCCGACGCTTGGTCCCAGCATCAATCAAAAGAAGTGGATATCACCTCTCTGTTTAGACAACTCTCAGATTACTTACAGGGTGCAATTATATTGTGAGCAGAAAATTACAATGCATTTCCAATCATAGCAATATGATGCTTCTTGTTCTTCAGCTGGTGGTGATTAATTGTACTCCATGCACTTCATAGTGTTGTGTAGTCATTTTAGCTATAGCTTTATACACATTCTTTTAGCAAACTAGGCCTGCCGCTGTGCACTTCAACCTAGATATGTTTTTATTTAGCTTTCTTATATTATTTTAGCAATAGCTACATTTGCGGTCTTGTTTTATTTTCTCTATCTAGCTGTTCTTCGCCTAGGTCACCACTGCGTAAACAAGACATTTCTTTCACTCTGTGCTTTTCTCAAGGCTGCAGTAAGATAGGTTGCCGGCAAAAGTGATACGCATTGTCTTCCATGTTCACAGAAACATACACACTCTTACACGGGGAACCTTTCTTGGAACATCAGCTGGATGCTGTACTCTAACATAGCCTAGGTAGGAACTATTCTTAAGAACCGTAGTGACAACATGGTAGCGTTATTTTTGTGTTTTACTCTCCTTGTCACAATCTTAATTTTATTGTGTGTCATCCTCCTAGTTATTGCAATACATGCCTTATTTTCTAAAATGCAGTTACTTTAATAAAACCTTATTGAACTCTACTCTGCCTCTGATTGTCCTTGCATATGTGAGACTAATGTAACTGAGAGAAACAAATAAGATCTGAGTGACCACGATTTCCCTGAGGAGCCATTTATGTCATGCACACGGTTGCCCAATCATCCATGCTCTTGGGTGGAGATTAGGCACTGCGAGTTAGCCGGAACAAAACCCGGATTAGGCCGACAGGCATCACATGGTGCGGGATAAGACTCAGTCCTCCGCAGTACAAGTAATTCTGCATCCAAATCCAGTAGTCTCATTAGGATAATGGGAACTTACGCGACATGGCGCCACCATTTGGTCAGGCACGAATTTTCAGGTCCTTCTGAGTATCTCTGTCTAACTACATGCAAAAACACCTCAGTACTATTTACGGAGACGTCCATGGTATTGAGGATTTTCCTCCTCAGCTAAGTAGGGAGTACCTAACTAACACTGTAGGTTGTTCAAGCTTTAACCCTAAAAGGATAATCCCTATCTGGTTTGCTTATCTCTGAACAAAATTTAGCATTCACCATGGCGAACCCGCAACGGGTAGCAATTGAATTGAATGTGTAACCACCCCGTTACTGCACATTTATTGGCACATGGCCTAATGGCCCAGGGGGGTCCAGTTACATTTGTTGTTGAGGTTCATCCAGCCTATAGAATAGAACCTTTCTATTCTTGGGTCACATTTCCAGCAGCTGATGGGAACACAAATACATTTCATCACTATACACCTTCAAACATACCTGCACAATATAGAGCATATGCATATCTAGAAATACCTCTATCTTATGAAGACCAAAGTAATTGGCTTGATGGAGCCCTACCGCATACAACACTACACGTTAGGTTAAGTCCTCTAAGTATTGATGGTCCTACCTGGCCTTTGTTGGCCTCATACACACCGCACTCTGTTGCAGCAACCTTGACGGTAACTGAAGTCTGCCGCTTACATGCTGAGCTTACGGACATATACAGATGGTTAGTACAGTTTGTAATGCAAACATTGAATACAAACCCAGCACGTGCTGCCCCAGTGAAACTACATGCAGCAACACCAGGTATTAATCCTGTGACTGTACATTCGATCATGGGTAAGCTACCAGACAAACAAGAAGAGATTCTATTTTGGTTAGCTCAAAAAATAAATGCACTGGTAGCAGTATTTCCCCATACGGGACCTCCAGATAAGCATAGAATATTAACTATGTGCTTGCCAATTTGGATGGTTCCCACAGTAGATAACTGCAATACTTGGGGCATGTAAAACCATGTTAAAACCAAATCAAGATGAATACAGGGCTGCCTCTGCCCTGGACTTGGGGATGCAACTTATGGGCAATTTTGCCACGGTATCTTCAATCATATTAAGTAACGGGGAAGCAGTTGCACTAGTTGTGAGCATGTGGCTTGCGACTTTCCTCCACAGGATCAAGAACGTGAGTTGCCAAAGATTATCATGGAGACCTACTCAAGTATTGGTCAAAATAGTCTGGGGGCCAGACCCACGAAATCACAGTTTCAGGGTAAATCTAATAAAGATTCTACCAAGCAAGCACCTGAGGGTTCTAAAAAATGCTGGGATAAAAAACAACAAACACCTAAAAAAGAAAGGGAAGAATCTCCACATACGAAGACCCCACAGAATAGATATAATCTCAGAAATAGAGATAATATAAAAATGCCTGACAGATATCAATATACTGATGCACGCCAATCTCGTTCCTTTCAGGACTAACCGGAAAAACGCAGTGAGAGTGGTGGGGGGTCAGAGTGAAGAACTGAGTATGTGACACCAAGAAAGGAATCACAAAGCTCTACAGAAATTTCTGTTAAAAAAGCAGAGAAACTTCCCCAACACAAAACCCAATTTAAAAAGAAAAAAGTGTCAGCAGTTGCAATTCGTCATGCCACTCAAGAAGAAGCCTCTATTGAAGAAGAAGAAGTGGGCACTAGCTCTGCTAGACAGCATGGCAAAGGTCACAATAGTTCACCAGAATCTTCAAGAGCATCTGGAGGTGAAAGCAATTGATGACTTCTTACAAGTTGAAACAGCGGACATGCGTGTCTCCACGCCTGATAGGGTTCACAAAGTAATGTTACATTTAGAAGGAGACATTGAACGCACAATCGATGCAATCTTTGGGAACCGTGTCGTAAACATTTATGATATTCTACTGGCCGAAAGGGATTGGCCACCTGAATTTGTCCATACTTGCCCTTATGGAGAAGAGGTCATCAAACCCTTTTTCTCGCCTCTTGTTCCTGATCAGATCGCAGAATACTACACCATTGATTGGGCATTGGCACAGGCATCCTCATTATATCACAACCACGTAGGGTGGGATAAAGATTCCCCCTATCATGTAATTCTGTTTAAAAATCAATCCCAACCTCAACCCCAGTATCCAATAAAACATAATGCTAAAGCACCTGTGAGGGAAATCCTCACACAGCTAGAGTACCAGGGCGTAATCGAACCCTGTGTCTTATCAATTAATAATCCTTTATTCCCTGTGGCTAAACCGGACCAATCATACAGAATAGTCTTAGACTATAGACATTTAAACGGTCGTACACGCACATACGCTATACAAAACTCTCATAGCATGGCACTTATGAACAACATAGTGCGCAAAAAATACAAAACAACACTGGATATTTCCAATGGTTTCTTCCGCCAAAATATAGTGTCTGAGAGTAGAGACTTAACAAGTTTCAGTGCACTAGGCTTCCAGAAACAAAATTCTGTTGTTTACCACAGGGGTACAAGAACAGTCCAGGACTGTTTGAGGCTTGTCTGACTTCAGTATTGCACGACATTGACCCTGAAAAATTGTCCTATCATATCTACCCTACAGATGATGAACTACTGCAACATCTAATACTAATAGCCCACATTGTTGTAGGATTTGCCGAATTCAACTATAAATTCAAATTCAAAAAAACTAAAATAGCCTTTCATAGCGTCCTGTTTCTAGGATACGAATTATCAAGTGAAGGAAAGAGCCTAGCGCCACAATTCTTAGAAAAATGTGCGCAGTTACAGCCTCCAAATACTATTAAAAAACTCCAATCCCTAATGGGTTTTCTAAATTTTGGCACAACATACATTCCAGATTACGCATCACGCATAAAATCTTTATATGACTTAATACGTCCTGACTTTTCCAGTACATTCTGAACAGTCAAACAAAAACACATTCTCATAGTATTGCAACAAGACATGCTTGCAGCACAACACCTACATGCAAGGAACAATAAAAAACATCTGGTTATCAGAGTAATTGCTGGTGCCATTGGTTTCACCTATGTAACATTCAATGAGGGTGAGACAGTCCCGATTGCATACAAATCACATTTGGACTCTACATCAGAACAATGTTTTGCTCCCACTGAGAAAAATCCCACTGCTGTTCAGATAGCTGTCATTAAAGAAAGACCACTACCCCAGGGAAAACGCATTATTGTTGTATCTCCAATTCCAGCCCTTGAGGCTGTCACCAAAGCCAGCGTTCCAAACGCTAAATCACTGCATCCACGTTGGATTCAATGGGCAACGTCTCTGACAGCCACTGATGTTGACTATATTTTTTACCCAAAGTTACAAACTCAAGAACTTTTGCAATATGAACTAGAATACCTAGTTCCGGCAAATACATTACCTATTGATCAATATTAAAGAGTCATGTACACCGATGGCTCAGCACAACCGGCAATAGACACAAAGCATCAATACTCCACTGCTTCCGCAGTTGTAAGTGGCTATATGGAGGGTAGTAAAGTCTATCCACAACATACCTATACACAAAGCATAGGGGATTTCACTGCACAACTAGCAAAGCTAAAGGCTCTGCTGGTGGCACTGGAACATATGGATCCTGACCAGCTAACACTGATTGTCTGTGATTCATACTTTCGTGTTTAGACCTTCAATGAATACCTGCATTACTGGCACCAGAATGGGGTCAGAGATTCAAAAGGCAACACCATCAAATACAGATTTCTGTGGGGGAAAGGAGCTGATCTAAAGGAAACGCTACTAAATATCCATGATGTACATACACTTGGACACCAGCGCGTTTGAATACACATTGCTGGGAACACACTGGCTGATAAAGCAGCCTAATCAGCAGTAGCTACAGCTGCTGTTGCTGCAGTAACTCGTTCTAGGATGAAACCAGACAATGACATATGGACTGCCGTGAAAGCCACGGCTGAAGGCACGGCCTTACTAAAAGCAATTCCTGCTAAATAGTCCTACCGGATGGGAGGCTTCATTGAGGCAGAAGTAAAAATACCCGGAGTGGGAGTTCGAGTAATTCCCAATAAAGACCTAAGACCAGAGCTGATCAAAGCAGCGCATGAGGGGGTTGCTTCTGCCCATGCAGGTGTGGTGGCTACAATATCATTATTGCAGGCTCATTATTGGTGGCCAAGTCTATACAAAAAGACCAAGCAGTATGTACTTTGATGTGATATCTGCCAACAAATTAGGGCGTCCACCTTCAAACGCCCACCACAGACACTCCTCCTAATTTCAAACAAACCATTTCACTGTTGACTCTTGCTCCAGATCTCTGTGGGTGCGGCCACAATGCTTTGTTGATGCTTGTACTGTTATTGAAGATTTGCAAGTCTTTATCGGCACATATGCAGTTGCAGCTTTCCACTCGGACCTGGGCCCTGCTTTCACCTCAAGGGCATTCAGGGATGCCATGGCTTCGTTAGGGGTCCAACCCCATTACTCGTCTCCATTTCATCCCGAGGGAAATAGTGTTGTGGAGTGACAAAACCGAGATTTAAAGCAATCCTTAACAGCCAGAGTATTAGGTATGGGTTGTAGTTGGCTTAATCACCTGTAAGGAGTCCAGAGAGCACTTAATAATCTGCCTAGAAGGTCCCTGGAGGTTGTACTTCATACGAGTGCCTGTTTGAAACTCAGATGTATGTTCCAGATCTTGATGGTCCTGATGTGGAGGTGGCAGAAACCCCTTTTGACATAAATTAACATGTCACTGTCCTGCAGGAATTCCAACTGTTCAGTGACAACAACACTTCTACCAGTGCTGCCTCCGTAGGAATTATGGATGTACCAAATACCATCTACCGGCTGGATTCCAAAGGTTGGGGATCTAGTATGTAACAAGGTTGTTGTGAAAAAGGAGTTTGGTCCTTCCTATCATTCACCGGTTCTATGCCTGGGAATACACAGTACCAGATCTGTTATATTACCACCGCTGCCTGGCTCTGAAGAAAAATGCTTTTTCTCCAACGACAATGTCACATTACACCATGTGGCCTTAGTCTGCACAGCAGACTAAGGGGAACAACCAGTAGTACCCGGATTCCTCTCACTACTGGTCAAGATGTTCCTTCTACAAGTTTTGAGCAGCAACGCTGACACCTCTCCAAGCTTGGGGAGAGTGGAAAATTATCTTGCATTAGTTCCACTAACATCTATTGCAACAAGCAATACAAGAAATTGCTGCTCGATTTGATTCGACCTCTACACAAACAGATTGCATCATTTATACTGAACCACAGCAGGGGACTCCTATCAGTTCTCCTCCTTCAAATACGGCTCCAAGTTTTTGTATGAACTGCTTCTGGATACTTTGCCGACATCACTGACACCTTTTCGGACTAATTTGCCTTGTCTGCATCTGAACTGTCAAAAACACGTAAGCTGATAAATTGGCTAAAAACAAAATACTTTATTTTCCCATGGAACTATCTGTGGCTTTCCTTGACTCTATCTTTTGGATTGGCTTTGTTTTTACTTTTTTTCTATTAATACATGGTCATTACCTTCCTGAACGAACAACAGTTGAACTGGTGGATGAGGTCCTAAAACCCAATTTTTCTTCTCACAAGGAGATTTGTCTTTCGTGACTATTTCTGCTATACCAATTGCTGATGGCATTGTTTGGGATAAAGTCACATTTGATATATATGGCCCGACGGAGGTAATTCGAAATACCATATGTGTTTAACCTGTTCTGTGCCTTGGACGAGATGATCTCATCCAAGGCTACAGTTCCCCTGTGCCTTGGACGAGATCATCTCGTCCATGGCACAGGGGAACTTGGGGGCGCGCATCGAGTGTTGCCGGCGCGCTGGAAGCCATTTGCTTCCAGCGCGTCTTCGGAGCAGGAGCTCTAAGGTGAGTCCTCTCCGTTTTTGGGGGGCGGGGGGGTTTGAGAAAACAGACATGGGGGGAAAGGAAAGGGTTTTTCCTTTCCCCCTGTGTCTGTTTTCTCAAGATTCCTGCAGGGCCCGCGATCGTGGAGCAGGAATCTCCACTAGCCACCAGGGATTTTCTGTTTTACTAAATTTGGGGGCGACCCCTTGGGCAAGGGTCGCCCCCCCCGGGGGCAATTTTTATTTGGATTTCGCCCCCCCCCTGGGGGCAGATCGGCCGTTTTTTCGGCGGATCTGCTCCCAGGGGGGGGGCGAAAACCACTAGACACCAGGGATGTATTGTTTTATGTTTGTTTTTGGGGGCGACCCCTTGGGCAAGGGTCGCCCCCCCCGGGGGCAATTTTTATTTGTATTTCGCCCCCCCCTGGGGGCAGATCGGCCGTTTTTTCGGCGGATCTGCCCCCAGGGGGGGGGCGAAAACCACTAGACACCAGGGATATCGTTTTTTGTGTGTGTTTTTGGGGGCGACCCCTTGGGCAAGGGTCGCCCCCCCCCCGGGGGCAATTTTTATTTGTATTTCGCCCCCCCCTGGGGGCAGATTCGCCGATTTTTCGGCGGATCTGCCCCCAGGGGGGGGCGAAAACCACTAGACACCAGGGATATATTTTTTTATGTTTGTTTTTGGGGGCGACCCCTTGGGCAAGGGTCGCCCCCCCCCCCCGGGGCAATTTTTATTTGTATTTCGCCCCCCCCTGGGGGCAGATCGGCCGTTTTTTCGGCGGATCTGCCCCCAGGGGGGGGCGAAAACCACTAGACACCAGGGATATCGTTTTTTGTGTGTGTTTTTGGGGGCGACCCCTTGGGGAAGGGTCGCCCCCTGAAAGGGGGCACAGAGGTGTTGCCCATTTCTGCCCCCCTTGGGGTCCGATTGGCCAATTCTTTTACGCCCATCTACCCCGAGGGGGGCAGGATCCACTTAGGTACCAGGGACAACTTCTAAGTTCTTGGTGGTGGGGTGTTTGTCAACTGGCAAAGTATTTGTATTTGTGATTATAACAATTTATTTCTTCTTTTTCTTCTAGTTCAACGCTTTTGCTTCCTTTGCTGTGGATCTTTGAGGTTTTGGCAGTAGTTGTCCAGTGGTTTGCATAGTTGCATGTTTTAGGTAAGTGAACGCAATTTACTCCAAAGGAGTATTGTTGACATGTTTGTAGGTGGTGTACTAAATGCAGTATTGTGTGTTTGACATTGTCCTTAGATTTGAGCACAGTGGTGTTTGTGTTGTCATATGTCTAAATTGCTTTTTTCTTTTTTCTTTTTAGTGGGATATCATTGGTGATTGCAGAGTAGTTGCTTGGTGAGTAGCTATTTCAGGCAACTGTGTGGTATAGTTTTTTGTAGTACATAACTCTTTGTGATAAAGCTACACTTTGTTCATTACTTATTTTAGTGCTAGTTGTTGTTGGCAATCCATTTGTTGTTAGGATCATGGCTAGCCGCAAAGTGACCGCTCAGCAGGTTGTTCGCATGCTCTTTGAGTCGTCTTCAGACCATGATTACGACACTGACTCTGCATCTGAGGCAGAGGAGGAAGCAGGAGATTCTGGAAGTGAGTTTTCTGTCCAAGAGCATTCTTCTGATGAGGAAGCTACTCTCAGTGCAGATGAAGGGCCTGTGTTAGAGGAGGACATTGATGTGCCAAGAGTGCAGCAGCCTGGGGCTGCAGGGTTTCCCATTGGAAGACCTGACACCTGGATTGCCCCAAACATGGAGCAGCCACAGTTACCTGCATTTACTGGTCTCCCAGGGTGTAGAGTTAATACGGAAAACTTTCTGCCTGTCCAATTCTTTCACTTGTTTATGGACGATGTATTTTTGGAAGAGATTGTGGAGCAGACAAATGTGTATGCAGAGCAATATTTGCGGGACAACGCTGCCAGACTTAAGCCTCAGTCTAGAGCTACTCATTGGGTTCCCACATATCTGGAAGAGATGAAAAGGTTTTTAGGTTTGACTTTTTTGATGGGGTTGATCAGGAAGCCGTCACTGGCTTCTTATTGGTCTACTAGTCCCTTGATGGCAACTGCTATATTTCCTGCAACTATGACACGTAATCGGTATTTGCTTCTTCTTCGTATGCTGCATTTTGTAGACAATGCTTTAGCCTTGCCACGAGATCACCCTGATTGTGACCGCCTTTTTAAGATTAGGCCTGTCCTTGATCATTTTGTGGATCGGTTTTCAGAGGTCTATGTTCCAGGCAAAGAGATAAGTGTGGACGAGTCTTTGGTCCTTTTCAAGGGGCGTTTAGTTTTTAAGCAGTACATCCCTAGTAAGAGGGCACGGTATGGGATTAAATTGTATCTGCTGTCAGAAAGCAGTACAGGATATGTTTATAATTTCCGGGTCTACACTGGTAGGGATTCCAGTATTGACCCTCCTGGTTGTCCGGCCACTTTTGGAGTTAGCGGAAAAATTGTGTGGGAACTTGCTAGACGGCTGTTTAACAAAGGTCACCATTTGTACGTAGATAATTTCTACACTGGAGTGCAGTTGTTCAAGGAGTTGTTTAGGGTGGACACTGTTGCTTGTGGCACAATCCGTTCTAACCGCAAAGGCTATCCAAGGGAGCTTGTCTGTAAAAAACTTGAGAGGGGACAGTGCAGTGCCTTGCGGAATAATGAGCTGTTAGCTATGAAATTTTCAGACAGGAGGGATGTGTACATGCTATCGACCATCCACGATGAGAGTACTTCCCCTGTGGCTGTTTGGGGTCAGGTTGCGGAAGTGCGCAAACCTGCGTGCATTTTGGACTACAATAGGCACATGGGTGGTGTTGATAGAGTAGATCAGAGGTTGGAACCTTACACTGCTCTTCGTAAGTCGTATGTGTGGTATAAAAAGTTGGCCCTACATTTATTTCATTTGGCAACTTTTAATGCCTTTATTGTATACAAGGATTGTTCACCTGAGTCAAGGATGACTTTTGTTAAATTTCAGGAGTCGGTGATAGAAAGCCTTATTGTGGTGGAACCGGCAAGAGTTCCTAGAGTAGAAGTGGTGGAGGATGTGGCTAGATTGAAAGATCGGCACTTTCCAGATCACATTCCTCCCACTCCCAAAAAAGACATGCCCACAAAGAAATGTAGAGTATGTGCCCGGAGATCAATCCGGAGGGAGAGCCGGATGTACTGCCCCGAATGCCCTTCAAAGCCTGGGCTGTGTGTGCCCAGCTGTTTTAGAAGTTACCACACAAGGAAAAACTTTTGGGAAATACCGTGAGCGTAAGCTGTCTGTTTTATATTTTCATATGTTTCACGGTTGGCATCTGTCGTGTATTTAGTTTGAGGTTTTGTGTTTGTAGTTTAGTGCCTATTTTATAATTAGTAGTTTATTTGTTGTTTATAAATTAAAAAAAGTGATTGCGGTGTGCGTGGGGTGGCGCTTGGCTGGCGGTGTGCGTGGGGTGGCGCTTGGCTGGCGGTGCCAGCCAAACGGCAGTCCACTCTCCCATCAGCTGGTGTGATTCTTGTATCAGGCATGTGGGCGTATGTAAGTGATGGGCCCTTGAGTGGCGCGGTCTGTCGATGTGAGTGTTGTAATGTGCTGGGCCCGTGGCTGGCGGTGTGAATGGTCTTGTGCGTGTCATGTATGAAAGGTGTGTGAATGGACTGTAAAGCGGTTGGTGCCTTGTCGCGGCTTTACAGCTCACGAGCTGTGAGTCATTGGTTCACTTTTTTGCCTTTCAGTTATTAGCAGTGCATTTCATTTTTGTGAAATCTCTTGTTAATAAAATTTGATCCACTGAACCATCACTCACCCTCGTGCCAAATCCAACCAGTATGTGTTGTAAAAAATGACAAAACCTGCTCCGCTGTAATCAGGCGTCGCAGCACACCTGTGACACGCTAGGTGCCTCGGGTGGGACCCCGATGATGAAGCATGCCACCAACTTGGTTGGTGGGTGAGGGGTCTTCTTCACATAACCTAAGTGTGTTTCTTTTCACTATTTTAGTGTTTGGCACATCACGGACGTATGTGCACACATCAAAATGATATATTGCAAAAATACCTCTCCCTTCTATCTCTTCAGGTTTTGGGCCTTATTCTGTTGCAGGCACCTGGCCCACCCACACAAGTGAGGTATCATTTTTATCGGGAGACTTGGGGGAATGGTGGGTGGAAGGAAATTTGTGGCTCCTCTCAGATTCCAGAACTTTCTGCCACAGAAATGAGAGGAAAAAGTGTTTTTTTGGCCAAATTTTGAGGTTTGCAAAGGATTCTGGGTAACAAAACCTGGTCCGAGCCCCGCAAGTCACCCCTCCTTGGATTCCCCTAGGTCTCTAGTTTTCAGAAATGCACAGGTTTGGTAGGTTTCCCTAGGTGCCGGCTGAGCTACAGGCCAAAATCCACAGGTAGGCACTGTTTTCTTCAAAAATTTTGGTTGTGTCCACGTTGCGCTTTGGGGCGTTTCCTGTCGCGGGCGCTAGGCCTACCCACGCAAGTGAGGTATCATTTTTATCGGGAGACGTGGGGGAACGCTGGGTGGAAGGAAATTTGTGGCTCCTCTCAGATTCCAGAACTTTCTGCCACAGAAATGTGAGGAACATGTGTTTTTTTAGCCAATTTTTGAGGTTTGCAAAGGATTCTGGGTAACAGAACCAGGTCCGAGCCCCGCCAGTCACCCCTCCATGGATTCCCCTAGGTCTCTAGTTTTCAGAAATGTACAGGTTTGGTAGGTTTCCCTAGGTGGCGGCTGAGCTAGAGGCCAAAATCTACAGGTAGTCACTTTGCTAAAAACAGCTCTGTTTTCTGTGATATGTCCACGTTGTGTTTTGGGGCATATCCTGTCGCGGGCGCTAGGCCTACCCACGCAAGTGAGGTATCATTTTTATCGGGAGACGTGGGGGAACGCTGGGTGGAAGGAAATTTGTGGCTCCTCTCAGATTCCAGAACTTTCTGCCACAGAAATGTGAGGAACATGTGTTTTTTTAGCCAATTTTTTAGGTTTGCAAAGGATTCTGGGTAACAGAACCAGGTCCGAGCCCCGCCAGTCACCCCTCCTTGGATTCCCCTAGGTCTCTAGTTTTCAGAAATGTACAGGTTTGGTAGGTTTCCCTAGGTGGCGGCTGAGCTAGAGGCCAAAATCTACAGGTAGTCACTTTGCTAAAAACAGCTCTGTTTTCTGTGATATGTCCACGTTGTGTTTTGGGGCATATCTTGTCGCGGGCGCTAGGCCTACCCACGCAAGTGAGGTATCATTTTTATCGGGAGACGTGGGGGAACGCTGGGTGGAAGGAAATTTGTGGCTCCTCTCAGATTCCAGAACTTTCTGCAACAGAAATGTGAGGAACATGTGTTTTTTTAGCCAATTTTTTAGGTTTGCAAAGGATTCTGGGTAACAGAACCAGGTCCGAGCCCCGCCAGTCACCCCTCCTTGGATTCCCCTAGGTCTCTAGTTTTCAGAAATGTACAGGTTTGGTAGGTTTCCCTAGGTGGCGGCTGAGCTAGAGGCCAAAATCTACAGGTAGTCACTTTGCTAAAAACAGCTCTGTTTTCTGTGATATGTCCACGTTGTGTTTTGGGGCATATCTTGTCGCGGGCGCTAGGCCTACCCACGCAAGTGAGGTATCATTTTTATCGGGAGACGTGGGGGAACGCTGGGTGGAAGGAAATTTGTGGCTCCTCTCAGATTCCAGAACTTTCTGCAACAGAAATGTGAGGAACATGTGTTTTTTTAGCCAATTTTTTAGGTTTGCAAAGGATTCTGGGTAACAGAACCAGGTCCGAGCCCCGCCAGTCACCCCACCTTGGATTCCCCTAGGTCTCTAGTTTTCAGAAATGTACAGGTTTGGTAGGTTTCCCTAGGTGGCGGCTGAGCTAGAGGCCAAAATCTACAGGTAGTCACTTTGCTAAAAACAGCTCTGTTTTCTGTGATATGTCCACGTTGTGTTTTGGGGCATATCCTGTCGCGGGCGCTAGGCCTACCCACGCAAGTGAGGTATCATTTTTATCGGGAGACATGGGGGAACGCTGGGTGGAAGGAAATTTGTGGCTCCTCTCAGATTCCAGAACTTTCTGCCACAGAAATGTGAGGAACATGTGTTTTTTTAGCCAATTTTTGAGGTTTGCAAAGGATTCTGGGTAACAGAACCAGGTCCGAGCCCCGCCAGTCACCCCTCCTTGGATTCCCCTAGGTCTCTAGTTTTCAGAAATGTACAGGTTTGGTAGGTTTCCCTAGGTGGCGGCTGAGCTAGAGGCCAAAATCTACAGGTAGTCACTTTGCTAAAAACAGCTCTGTTTTCTGTGATATGTCCACGTTGTGTTTTGGGGCATATCCTGTCGCGGGCGCTAGGCCTACCCACGCAAGTGAGGTATCATTTTTATCGGGAGACGTGGGGGAACGCTGGGTGGAAGGAAATTTGTGGCTCCTCTCAGATTCCAGAACTTTCTGCCACAGAAATGTGAGGAACATGTGTTTTTTTAGCCAATTTTTGAGGTTTGCAAAGGATTCTGGGTAACAGAACCAGGTCCGAGCCCCGCCAGTCACCCCTCCTTGGATTCCCCTAGGTCTCTAGTTTTCAGAAATGTACAGGTTTGGTAGGTTTCCCTAGGTGGCGGCTGAGCTAGAGGCCAAAATCTACAGGTAGTCACTTTGCTAAAAACAGCTCTGTTTTCTGTGATATGTCCACGTTGTGTTTTGGGGCATATCCTGTCGCGGGCGCTAGGCCTACCCACGCAAGTGAGGTATCATTTTTATCGGGAGACGTGGGGGAACGCTGGGTGGAAGGAAATTTGTGGCTCCTCTCAGATTCCAGAACTTTCTGCCACAGAAATGTGAGGAACATGTGTTTTTTTAGCCAATTTTTTAGGTTTGCAAAGGATTCTGGGTAACAGAACCAGGTCCGAGCCCCGCCAGTCACCCCTCCTTGGATTCCCCTAGGTCTCTAGTTTTCAGAAATGTACAGGTTTGGTAGGTTTCCCTAGGTGGCGGCTGAGCTAGAGGCCAAAATCTACAGGTAGTCACTTTGCTAAAAACAGCTCTGTTTTCTGTGATATGTCCACGTTGTGTTTTGGGGCATATCTTGTCGCGGGCGCTAGGCCTACCCACGCAAGTGAGGTATCATTTTTATCGGGAGACGTGGGGGAACGCTGGGTGGAAGGAAATTTGTGGCTCCTCTCAGATTCCAGAACTTTCTGCAACAGAAATATGAGGAACATGTGTTTTTTTAGCCAATTTTTTAGGTTTGCAAAGGATTCTGGGTAACAGAACCAGGTCCGAGCCCCGCCAGTCACCCCACCTTGGATTCCCCTAGGTCTCTAGTTTTCAGAAATGTACAGGTTTGGTAGGTTTCCCTAGGTGGCGGCTGAGCTAGAGGCCAAAATCTACAGGTAGTCACTTTGCTAAAAACAGCTCTGTTTTCTGTGATATGTCCACGTTGTGTTTTGGGGCATATCCTGTCGCGGGCGCTAGGCCTACCCACGCAAGTGAGGTATCATTTTTATCGGGAGACGTGGGGGAACGCTGGGTGGAAGGAAATTTGTGGCTCCTCTCAGATTCCAGAACTTTCTGCCACAGAAATGTGAGGAACATGTGTTTTTTTAGCCAATTTTTTAGGTTTGCAAAGGATTCTGGGTAACAGAACCAGGTCCGAGCCCCGCCAGTCACCCCTCCTTGGATTCCCCTAGGTCTCTAGTTTTCAGAAATGTACAGGTTTGGTAGGTTTCCCTAGGTGGCGGCAGAGCTAGAGGCCAAAATCTACAGGTAGTCACTTTGCTAAAAACAGCTCTGTTTTCTGTGATATGTCCACGTTGTGTTTTGGGGCATATCCTGTCGCGGGCGCTAGGCCTACCCACACAAGTGAGGTATCGTTTTTATCGGGAGACGTGGGGGAACGCTGGGTGGAAGGAAATTTGTGGCTCCTCTCAGATTCCAGAACTTTCTGCCACAGAAATGTGTGGAACATGTGTTTTTTTAGCTAAATTTTGAGGTTTGCAAAGGATTCTGGGTAACAGAACCTGGTCCGAGCTACACAAGTCACCCCTCCTTGGATTCCCCTAGGTCTCTAGTTTTCAGAAATGCACAGGTTTGGTAGGTTTCCCTAGGTGGCAGCTGAGCTAGAGGCCAAAATCTACAGGTAGTCACTTTGCTAAAAACAGCTCTGTTTTCTGTGATGTGTCCACGTTGTGTTTTGGGGCATATCCTGTCGCGGGCGCTAGGCCTACCCACACAAGTGAGGTACCATTTTTATCGGGAGACTTGGGGGAACATAGATTAGCAAAACAAGTACTATTGCCCCTTGTCTTTCTCTACATTTTTTCCTTCCAAATATAGGAGTGTGTGTAAAAAAGACATCTATTTGAGAAATTCCCTGTAATTCACGTGCTACTATGGTCACCCCGGAATTCAGAGATGTGCAAATAACCACTGCTCCTCAACACCTTATCTTGTGCCCTTTTTGGAAATGCAAAGGTTTTCTTGATAGCAATTTTTTACTCCTTATATTTCAGCAAATGAATTGCTGTATACCCGGTATAGAATGAAAACGCACTGCAGGGTGCAGCTCATTTATTGGCTCTGGGTTCCTCGGGTTCTTGATGAACCTACAAACCCTATATATCCCCGCAACCAGAGGAGTCCAGCAGACGTAACGGTATATTGCTTTCGATAATCTGACATTGCAGGGAAAAGTTACAGAGTAAAACGTAGAGAAAAATTTATGTTTTTTTCACCTCAATTTCAATATTTTTCTTTTTCAGCTGTTATTTTCTGTAGGAAACCCTTGTAGGATCTACACAAATGACCCCTTGCTGAATTCAGAATTTTGTCTACTTTTCAGAAATGTTTAGGTTTCTGGGATCCAGCATTGGTTTCATGACCATTCCTGTCACTGACTGGAAGGAGGCTGAAAGCACAAAAAATTGCACAAATGGGGTATGCCCCAGTAAAATGCCACAATTGTGTTGAAAAATTGGGTTTTCTGATTCAAGTCTGCCTGTTCCTGAAAGCTGGGAAGCTGCTGAGTTTAGCACCACAAACCCTTTGTTGATGCCATTTTCAGGGGAAAAACCACAAGCCTCCTTCTGCAGCCACTTTTTCCAATTTTTTTGAAAAAAACGAAAATTTCACTGTATTTTGGCCAATTTCTTGGCCTCCTTCAGGGGAACCCACAAAGTCTGGGTACCTTTAGAATCCCTAGGATGTTGGAAAAAAAGGACGCAAATTTGGCTTGGTTAGCTTATGTGGACAAAAAGTTATGAGGGCCTAAGCGCGAACTGCCCCGAATAGGCAAAAAAAGGCCTGGCACAGGAGGGGGAAAAGGCCTGGCAGCGAAGGGGTTAAACTTTATATGAACAATGTAATAATACCCGGAGTTGTTTCTAATGACTTGAATGTGAAAACAGTTGATTCTATGATAACTGAGTTGCAGTATTTCACTGTACTTGAAAGTGACGATGTTTATCAATCCAAAGAAAATTATGGTGACATGTTCTGCTATATTATTATGTACACCATTTCATTCACAGAGCAAGTTCCCTCAAAATCTATTTTTAATTATACACAATAGGAACATTGTCCAACTACACCACAAGTTAGTTCTAAAACATACTCTGAAAAATGTGCATATTTTTCTTGGCACAATATTAAAAATGGTGAGTTATATTATTTCAAATTGCCATTGATGGAAAATGTACATATATTTTTGACAGATACAAAATTCATTTATTCAGATTCCAATATTTCCCAGTTGGCTATAGAAGGCTATGAATATTGGATGAAGTTGATTGACTTAAAAAGTGTGTGAGGATCCAAAATTTGGCAAATAAGGGGAAAGGAAGCTTTGTTTAGAGCATGCCTGATACCTGTTCACATTATATTTTTAAACAAAGCTGTACAACAGGCAAGTTGTTTAGGCTTAGCAAAGATTAAGGATTTGATTGCACCCAGTATTCCTGCCCCTGCAATATTTTACAAATGACAAAAGTATATAAATGCAACTGAAGATCAGCTCGATGAATGGGTCCAAAACAGCACATTTAATGCTTCACTTTCATGTCCTGGTGGGTGGTTACTGTGGCCAATAAATACCAAGGGGTGTCAGAAACGTTTTGTAAACTCCACGGGGGCTTTTAGAACAATTAGGACTGACCCTCGCTATGTGTCATGTGAACATGTGGGTATAGTAACAACATACACTGTAGGGAAACTATGCCAACAATGGTTGAATAGTTCCTCACTGGATGCTGTTAGAGAACACCTCAGTCTCCTGTCTAATAATAATGACTTACAGGATTTCCTGTTAGGCCCCAGAAAACAACGCAGAAAGCGCTTCTTATGTGCAGTCTAAAATGAAATTTGAAAGCTTTCTCAACAAGAAGCTGCTGCCCGGTTAGGGCAAATAGATCAGGAAAACTTACATAAGGCATTAGCTGTTGTAGATAATGGGATTAATACCCTGTCTTACTGAATATACCCCTTAAACAACATTGTTTCCTCTGCAATAGACATAGTACACAGCGACATGTCCTCTTTACACCATGGATAGAGTCAACTGAGATCAATTATGCAGTTAGGTTGGACACTATAAACATTGAAAGCGTTCCCTGGCAACACATAAGCGCAAGGGACATAGGCCCTCATTATGACCTTGGCAGTAAGTCCCACTTACCGCCGTGCCAACTGCCGCCAACATACCGCGACTGCAGCGGTATACCGCTTCCCATATTATGACACACATATTGGAATCCGTCACTATACAGCCACACACACAAGTCCGCCAGCCAAAATGTCAGTGATAAAATGGCGGTAGCAAAACCCACATCGTTACGCCAACAGAACTACGCCCACAGCATTATGACCCACGAATCACCGCAGCGGACATTCAACCGCGGTAAGCCATTGGTGGTAAATTCTGCTGTGCTCAAAATACACACACACATACAAAACAACACCACATTGGACAATTCAAACAACACACACCTGACACTCATAAACACACCACAGCCATACCACTATAAAACACACACACACTTTACCCACAACATTTAAGACTCAAAGAAATTGACAACTGAGAGAGAGACACACCAAGAGCACCCACAGAACCAGAGCTACAGAACACATCACCCATAAACCATCCACGCACCTCACAGCAAACACCCCAACATATCACCCCACACCCTCACACACACCACTCACACTACAGCCATGGCACCACAAAGACACCCCAGGTTCTCAGAGGAGGAGGTAAGAGTCATGGTGGAGGAAATCATCCGGGTAGAGCCACAGCTATTCGGATCACAGGTGCAGCAGACATCCATTACAAGGAAGATGGAGCTATGGTGGTGAATCGTGGACAGGGTCAACGCCATGGGACGGCACCCCAGAACAAGGGATGACATCAGGAAGAGGTGGAATGACCTACGGGGAAGGTGCGTTCTGTGGTTGCAAGACACCAGATAGCTGTACAGAGGACTGGCAGTGGACCCCCACTTCCTCCCCCACAATTAACAACATGGGAGGAGCAAGTCTTGGCAATACTGAATCCTGAGGGCCTGGCAGGAGTAGCAGGAGGACTGAACTCTGGTAAGTCAACTCTTTACTACTATCACCCCCCTACCTGCATGCCATCACATAACCCCACCTCTACCCTCACCCCCATCACCCCACCACCTCACATACACCCCACCATCACAACCCACCCATCCCATGACCCAGCACTGCATGCACCACCAATGCATGGACATCACTCACAGCCCTACATGGACACACATCACCACAGCATGCACACTAGAGAGAGTCACCTAGACCACAAAATAACTACTCACACAAGGAAAAGCTGACAGGGCACTCACAACCATACAGGGCAACACACCCATGCACATGATGTCACACACCGAAACATTAACACTGCATTTACATCCCCACAGATCCCACACCCAACTACATTGAAAAGGAGGTGCCAGCAACAATCAGCCCCCCCCCCCAGAAGAGGTCCACAGTGATGACAGCAGCTCTGCTCACCTGGATGACCAACCTGGTCCATCAGGGACCTCCGGACAGTCGATTACCCAGGCACAGTCTCATACCACCACAGAGCCTCCCCCCTCAGGAAACACCACCACAGCACCCACCGAGCGGACCCATACCCCTGTCCCCAGGAGACATCAATCAGCAGTGTGTCCACCACTGCAGGAACCCCAGGCAAACCCACAAACAGAGGACGATCAGGGACCTGGGGCCAGTGGCAGTGGGCACACGGTTCAGGGGACAGAGGCACAGGACAACAGGGAAGCTCAGAGGACTGCTGTGCGACAGAGGCAGGACAGGCCCAGGGAACCGACTCTCCACGAGGCACTCACCAACATCCTGGGAGCATACCACCATTCTGAGGAGACAATGGGCCAGATACTGGACAAGTTGCAGGAGACCCAGCGGCTGCAGTAGGGACAGTACCTGGGGATCAGGGAGGATCTGAGAAACATCCACACCACCCTTGTCACCATTGCAGGGGTACTGGCAGACATGGCCAACACGATGAGGGAAGCAGTGGCACAGCACCGGGCCCCTGACACTAGCCACACCGATGAACAGCCCTCCACTTCCGCTGACGCTAATGGACAGGAGCCCCGCCACAGGAACAACAGGCCACCAGCACCCCTCCCCCTGCAGAAGGAGAACCACCCCACAAATGGTTCCTGCAATCCAGGCAGAAGCCATAGAACATTGCCAAGACCCCCGCCAGGCAATAAGACTCTCCTGATTGTCACCCTTGTGTCCCACTCTGTCACCCTGTCCACCTTGAACTTCCTTTGCCCCCTTGGACAATGCACCTGTGATACAAAGAGAATGGACTCTGTCCTGGACTCTCCTCCACCATCACCCAAGCTCACACATCCCCATTAACTTTTCAGCAATTAAAAAAACACCCTTTGAAAAAATACAAGTATGTAGTACGTCAAATGATTTAGGTATGTATCCCTTTAAACAATCTGTAGACATTGCAATTAGACTGTACAGTAATATATACATAGGTAGGACATGTATTGTGCTGCAGTCAATACACCAGGAGCCAAAGTAGGGCACAGATATCTGTGAATAGACATGTCAAAAGGTACAGTAATTGGCCATAGTAGTGGGAACAGCAGCCTGCCAGTGGAAATTTACAACTCAAATCTGCAATGGAAGGTGAAGTTACAGTGCCTTACCTGTGTGTCACTGGAAGTACTGTCGAATGATAGATGTTCTGTTGTACACATCTTCATCCTCTGCCTCCTCTTCATCACTGTCTACAGGCTCCATCGCTGCCACATGCCCATCTCCAGCCTCATCCTCCTGCAGAAAAGGCACCTGGCTTCTCAAGGCAAGGTTGTGCAACATGCAATATGCCATGATGATCTGGCACACCTTCTTGGGTGAGTAGCACAGGGAACCACCTGTTAGATGGAGGCACTGAAACCTGGCCTTCAGGAGGCCAAAGGTTTTGTTCACCCATGTGCCTCATTGTAACGTTCCTCTGCCCTTGTCCTGGGATTCCTCATTGGGATCAGTAGCCATGAGAGACTGGGGTAACCAGAGTCACCTGCAAATACCGAGGGATACCTGTCCACACTCTCACCCTTAGGGCCAACCCCACACCCATATACCAACACACACTGGGTGGTGACCATGGGCTCACCTATTAGCCACACCCGGTGCCCCTGGAGCTGAGCCATCACATACGGGATACTGCTATTCCTCAGGATAAAGGCATCATGCACAGACCCAGGATACTTTGCATTCACATGGGAGATGTACTGGTCCACCAGGCACACTATCTGAACATTCATAGAGTGAAAGCTCCTTTGATTTCTGAACACCTGTTTATTTCTCCAGGGGGGGGACAAAGGCAATATGTGTATCATCAATTGCCCCAACAATGTTGGGGGTATATCCCATTGCATAGAAGTCAGCTTTCACTGTGGCCAAATCCTCCACCTGGGGTAATACGATGTAGCTGCACCTGTGTTTCATCAGGGCAGACAACACTCTGGTCAGCACTATTGAGAACATTGGCTGTGACATTCCTGCTGACAAGCCGATTGTCACTTGGAAGGAGCCATTTGTCAAGAAATGGAGCACAGATAGGACTTGCACAAGAGGGGGGATCCCAGTGGGATGACAGATAGCTGAGATCAGGTCTGGCTCCAGTTGGGCACACAGCTCTTCGATTATGGCCCTATCAAGTCTGTAGGTGAGGATAATGCCTGTCCTCCATTCCTGCCAAGTCCACCAGGGGCCTGTACACAGGAGTATGTCTCCATTTCCTATTCATCCTCAGCGGTTGTAATCTAGTGTGCAAAACGATGAGCAACTGGTCAGTTTCCGACATTTCCTCAATGTACAATGCATTGCATGTTGTGACAGAAACAGTATGTTGATGTTTAGTCCCAAAATAGGCCATGGCCTGCCCCCCCTTGAAAAGGATGCCTGTCCTGTGTGGAGGGACAGGTGGAAATGAGGTAATGCCGCTGACGTTTTGCTCCGTTGCGGGAGGTGGTCGAGTACCGCAGTGCAACTTCTCATTGGTTATCATTGGGCCCTATGGGTTACAGTAGCCAATGGTGATGTACGCCGGCGTTGACGGTACGCCTGCCGCGGACGTCACCGCCATTTTCTATCTGTTCACTCACTTGCTACCTTAGCTTCAACAGGAGAGGACCTACACTGCAAGTGCTGCTGTGACCTGTGTCTGGAACCGACCATGGTTCGAGTCACTGGGAAAGAGCCCCTGCCTTCACCTCTGCGGATCTGGCGAGACTAGTGGATGGGGTCCTACTCTAGTACCGATTGCTGTATGGGCCTCCAGACCAAGAGGTGAGTACACTTTGTGCACGATGCATGGGGCATGACTCTATGGAGTGATGTATGTGAAGGCTAGTGTAAGGGGGGGTGGTTGAGGGGTCCTGGGCAGCATGTGGCATGTATGGTGGGCAATGTATGTGCTTACTGGTATGGGAGGGATATGGTGGGCCATGAGTGTAACAGGCTGGACGGTATGACTGATACCATTTTCTATTTTCAATTTACTGCAGGTCAGCGGCAATCAGAAAAAGGGTGTATGGCGTGCCATCGCCAAAGACGTGCGGACCCTGGAGGTCTACGGCAGGCGGAGCACCCACTGTCGCAAACGATGGGAGGACCTGGGACGCTGGGCAAGGAAGACGGCGGAGGCCCAGCTGGAGATGGCCCCCAACGAGGAAGAGGTGCCAGTCGAACCCTGACCCCCCTGATGTCCCGCATACTGGTGGTGGCCTATCCGGAGCTGGATGGGCACTTGAGGCCATCACAGCAGCCACAAGGGGGTGAGTACAGTTCCCAATATACTACTTGCGCATGGAGGGGTGGTCTCTGGGTGGGGATGTGCACATGTTGGTGCCCCTAGGCCAGGCCGGACATTGCAGGGTAGGTTCCATGTTGGCCAAGGGCTCATGCACTCCACCCCCAAACAAGCTAGTGGGCATCCACTACTGGGCAGGGATCTGTGGGTCTCAGGTATGCTGCAATTGGCATTGGGTATTACTGTCCATGGCCTGGTGACTAGCATTGTGACTGGTAGTACAATGCCTAGTGCCTAGGGCTGTTCCCTGTGTGTTGTGTACGCCAACGGTGTTGTTGTTGCTGGCACTGAGCAAGTGTATCCTCTGTCTCTTCCCCCCCTTTTTGTTTTTTCACCCTGTCCTTCTGTGCATTAGCATCATCTGGCGGAGGAGCAGAGGCACCAGCGACGGAGGGAGCTGCATCCCACAGGGCCCAGGAGGCCGAATCTACCGACGGTGAGGGCACCAGTGGGACAGAGGGCGAGGGGAGCACCATGGCGGAGACAGGAGGTGACGGTTCTGAAAGTGATACCTCCTCCGATGGAAGCTCCCTGTGGTGGCAGACACCTCTGTGGCTACCCCATCTACAGGTACAGCTGCCACCCCCGTACCAGCACTGCCCTTCCAGCAGCCCCTCAGTGAATTTCCTGTGCCTGCTTACCCAGGAGGGTTTGCATCTCCTTCGCCCCAGGCACCTTAAGCCCTGCCCCAGTTAGCCCTGCTGCCCTGAGTGAGGAGGCTATTGACCTCCTGCAATCCATCTCTTTTGGGCAGTCAACCATTGTGAATGCCATCAAGGGGCTGGCAGAGCATTTGCAACATATAAATGCATTCCTGGAGGGCATTCACTCTGGCCTGGCGGCCCAACATAGATCATTCCAGGCTCTGGCCTCCTCCCTGATGGCAGCTTTTGTCCCTGTCTCTAGCCTTCCCCCTCCAACTTCCTCTACCCAGTCCCATTCCCCTGAACCCCAACCTATCCCAAGCACACATTCAGACCAGCATGCACCCAAGACAAAACAGGAGTGGCTCAGGCAAACACAAGCACTGCACATCATCCCACAGGCACTCACACAAACACCATCCTGAAGCAGACATACCAATATCCACTGCCTCCACTGTGTCCCCCTCCTCGTCATCCACCTCCCTCCCAGTAGCGTCTACACTCACACCTGCATGCACTACATCTTCATCCACTACTACCATCGCACCTATCACTGCACGCCCCTCACTAGCAATCACCACCCCCACTTCCATGCACACGTCCCCTGTGTCCTCTCCCACTGTGTCTGTGCCCCCTCCTCCCAAAGTACACAAACGCAAGCACTCAGACACCCAACAGCCATCCACCTCACAACAGCATCCAGCCCATGCACCTGCACCCAAACACAGCAGACAGACACCTCCTACAACCACTCCCTCTTCCTCCTCTCCCAAACCTTCACCCTCTTCCCACCCCAGTGTCCCTAAGAAGCTTTTCCTCTCCACCCTTGACCTCTTCCCTACCTCTCCCCCAGTCCTTTACTTCGGGCCAGGGTGGGCAAAACCCAGGCCAGCACCTCAGCAACACCAGTCCATGGCCACTGTCATTTCGGCAACTACTGCAGGTGTGAGAGGCTCCAAGGAGAAACCCAGCAGCACTGGCAGTGTGCCAGCACCAGCTGCCAAGGGGAAGGGCAAGGAGGCACCACCACACAGCAAGGGGAAGGAGGCACCACCACACGGCAAGGAGGCACCACCAGCTGCCAAGGGCAAGGAGGCACCACCAGCTGCCAAGGGCAAGGGCAAAGGGCCTGCCCTTGTAGGCAGGAGGGTCAGAATGCCTGTTGCTGTGACCGGATCTGTGCCCCGACCACCAACCTTGGCGCTTCAGCTGTCCGAGGTGGCAAGGGAAGGGCTGGAGCCTCCCGCCACCACTGGCAGCACCGCCACCTTCACCGCCACATGCACCGCCACCAGCACCACTGGAGGCAGCAGCAGCTCCAGTGGGCAGCCGTCCGAGGCTGGAGCCTCCCCCCACCACTGACAGCACCGACACGAGCACCGCCACCTGCACTGCCACATGCACCACCACATGCACGCCACATGCACCGCCACCAGTATCACTGGCAGCAGCCCCAGTGTGGAGCCGTCCGAGGCTGCAGGGGAAGGGCTGGAGCATCCCCCCACACCTGGCAGCACCGACACCAGCACCGCCACCAGCACCGACACTGCCACCACTGTACAGCCGTCACCGCCAACGGATGGACTGTAGTCCTGCCTCCATGGAGTGTTATGCAACCTGCCCACTGTGATCCTTCTGGGTATGACACCCAGGTAAGAGACTGTGACCTTGCACTCCCAAAGATCTGCATCACAGGGCACAATGCCACCTCCAGAACCAGTGGAAGAAGGCATACACTCACCCCATCCTTGCCAGGATCAAGCACACTGGGCACAAAGCCCCCTCCAGAACCAGTGGAAGAAGCCATCCACTCACCCCCTCCTTGCCAGGATGAAGCACACTGGGCACAAAGCCCCCTCCAGATCTAGTGGAAGAAGGCATCCACTCACCCCATCCTTGCCAGGATGAAGCACACTGGGCACAAAGCCCCTTCCAGAGCCAGTGGAAGAAGGCAGAGACTGTGGCTTTTCACTTCCCAGGACCAAGCAGTGGGCAAACCACCCACTTGAGAGACTGTGGCTTTGCACTCTCCAGGACCAAGCAGTGGGCAAACCACCCACTTGAGAGACTGTGGTGTTGCATGTGTGTGTCACTCTCTTCTTCCTCCCCGCTCATCTGTGTGCTAGGCGGCAGTACTCACCATGGTCGTCGTCACCGGCGCTGATATTCCTGGTGTAGGAGGAGTTAGACCAGCATGGGGAAGATCTGCAGTTCAGGCTCCATGGCGGCGTGGTTCTTCCTTGAGTCTCCAGAGGTGAGTCCTTTGCCTTCTGTGTACCGTTTCCTCCGTGCTTTTGCTATCGTTGTAACCGTCCCGGAAAAGGTGGCGGATAGGCCAGTTGTAATATTGTGAGCAGTACATTGTCTTCCACCTGGCTGTTGCCGGTTACCGCCGTGCTGCTTGATGCTACCGCCGTGGCGGTCGGTGTGTTAAAGTGGCTGTCTGTGTTGGCGGTTTCCGCCATGGTCATAATTTTTTTTTTTTTACCACCAGCCTGTTGGCGGTATTACTGCTGCTTTATCACCGACCACCAGGATTGTAACGAGGGCCTTATTTTCCACATTTAATTTAACGCGACAGCAACAACTAATGGCAAAAAAGAAACAATTATGTCATGTTAAATATTGAAAAATTTGAAAAATTGCCTTTTACTGTGGCTGAAATACCATCTGCTGAGTGGTTAATACACGGGGTCATTAATCTGCCTATTTCAACACTTCAATTCACCTCCTGCTTAAAACACATTCCAGTGGGCAGATATGAAAGGCTAAGAGATAGTTACACCCAGGAGGTGTGGGAGCTACCCTTTTTGTACAAAAGTCTCAGTGGCATGAAAGAGCTCTTTCTTAATGGTAATGAATGTGAAACTTCTGTCAGCGATTCAATGATTTGTAAACAGCTGTCCTTTCACGGGGTGTTTAATGCTTCGGCATTGAACTTGGCCCAGTCCCAGTCCCCTTTATTAGACCTGCGTTCCAGGTGCTCTAAAATGGCAGCTATGTCCTTCTCAATAGTGAGAGCTGGTGTGGGATGCAAGACGGAATAGTTTATATCATTTTGGTTTCTATAATTGTTAAATACTGCGGAAATGTACTTTTTCCTCCTCCACGACAGAGGGAAGTAGCTGAGGTTTGGCCCCATATCGCTACTTCAAATGTTCATTTTGACAAGTTGAGCAGACTCAAGGCTTTATTGTTTCAAAAACATGTGGCGTTTACAACTGCACGCGAGACCTATGCGTTGCAAGGTCATCCGCAGAGATACAGTCCGTTTTAAGTACTAACTTTCTGAGACACTTTGGTGAACTCGTGGGACAAATATTTAATGCGTCCAGTTCTACTGGAATCACAAATTTCTTTAAGGATGTTGGTTCTGGTTTCGTTCACACCTTCTCCTCTATATTAGGCTTAATACCTTCAGCCATCCACTCAATATTCCCCAGTATTTTCAGGGGATTTCCAATAACTTTGGCTATAATAGGTGGCATCTTGCTATCAATCAATCAATCAATCAATAGATTTATAAAGCGCGCTATGTACCCGTTAGGGTTTCGAGGTGCTGGGGGGGGGGTTGCTGCTATCGTTCGAAGAGCCATGTCTTGAGGAGTCTCCTGAAGGTGAGGAGGTCCTGGGTCTGGCATAGTGAGGTGGGGAGAGAGTTCCAGGTCTTGGCGGCGAGGTAGGAGAAGGATCTGCCGCCAGAGTTCTTGCTCTGGATTCGGGGGACGATGGCGAGGGCAAGGTTGGCAGAGCGTAGTTGGCGTGAGGGAATGTAGAAGTTGAGTCTGGAGTTCAGGTAGCAGGGTCCGGTGTTGTGTAGTGCCTTGTGTGCATGTGTGAGGAGTTTAAAGGTGATCCTCTTGTCCATGGGGAGCCAGTGGAGGTCCTTCAGGTGGGGGGAGATGTGACACCGGCGGGGTATGTCGAGGATCAGGCGGGCGGATGCATTCTGGATGCGTTGGAGTCGTTTGATGTCTTTTGTTGGGATGCCTGATGTAGCTATTGCTACTTTTTATGTGCAATGGCTGTCCCGATACAACAAGGAAGACTGAAAGCGCTTCCACCAGCGCAGCTGTGTCATGATCACATGATGCAGTACTTTGGAGCATCACTCCTGGAGCAATGGGAGTGTGACTGGTCTCTGTCATTCAGACCGGTTTTGCATTGTGTGCAGCCCATGTTTCGGTGCCTCTGGTGCCCTTTTGAATGTGCACTGAAAGTTTGACTTTCTACGCAGTGCTTGCTTTCATTGGACGCTGATCTATTGATGTTCTCGCTGAGGGCTCATTACCAGACATTCGCGTTGAGGGTGTGTTTGCTACAAGAAACTGTTTATAAGTTGCCCTTCGTGGATCATGCAGCTCTAAACTCACTGTTGGGCACACCACGGAATGCTGCTGCCTCGGCTGGAGCTCAGGCTTTGGAACATGAATGTTCGTTGGTCTTCCTTGGCGATGACCTTCTTACTTTACCACCTGCTGA
Source organism: Pleurodeles waltl (assembly GCF_031143425.1). Lineage (NCBI taxonomy): Eukaryota > Metazoa > Chordata > Amphibia > Caudata > Salamandridae > Pleurodeles > Pleurodeles waltl. The sequence continues at coordinate 475,861,450 of NC_090445.1, forward strand.
AGTGGAAGATTTCCTGTCTTCAATTATCCTGGACTCAAGTGGCGATTTTAAAAATTACTCTGACTTTTGAAATTCGGCTTTTCCTGGTGCCACAATTAATATTTTAAATTGTCCTTTTAACACATGCTCAAGCGTCTTTTAACTTGTCATCATTGACATTCCCACATAGATGTTTTAAGATGAATTTTAGTACCTTATATATATTTACTTAGGCTTTGAACCGGCAAGGGGAGGGTCATTTTAGCAATAGCTACATTTGCGGTCTTGTTTTATTTCCTCTATCTATCTGTTCTTCACCTAGGTCAGCACCGTGTTCTTAAACAAGACATTTCTTTCACTCTGTGCTTTTCTCAAGGCTGCAGTAAGATAGGTTGCCGGCAAAAGTGGTACGCTTTGTCTTTCATGTTCACAGAAACATACACACTCTTACATGGGGATCCTTTCTTGGAACATCAGCTGTTTTATCATAAAAACATTACTTTGACCCATGTACGTTAGAGGGAGATTCCAGCCAGATGACCACGACTGTATGCTGATTGCTTAGTGCTTTGCTGCAGCTCCTTATGTAGACTACAGGCCTCTTGCTCAGGTATGAGGGATGATGTCTTCTCAGGGGGAACCTGAAGGGCAGAATAAGAGCTTAAAATGCTGCGCTCTAACATAGCCTAGGTAGGAACTATTCTTAAAAAACGTAGTGACAAGATAGAAGCTTTATTTTTGTATTTTACTCTCCTTGTCACAATCTTAATTTTATTGTGCTTCATCGTCCTAGTTATTGCAATACATGCCTTATTTTCTAAGATACAGTCACTTCAATAAAACCTTATTGAACTCTACTCTGCCTCTGACTGTCCTTGCATTTGTGAGACTAATGTAACTGAGAGAAACAGAGAAGATCCCAGTGACCACGATGTCCCTGAGGAGCCATTTATGTCATGCACCTGGGTGCCCAATCATCCCTGCTCTTGGGTGGAGATGAGGCACTGCCAGTTAGCTGGAACAAAACACGGATTAGGCCTACAGGCATTGCATGGTGCGGGATAAGACTCAGTCCACTGCAGTACAAGTGATTCTGCCGTCCAAATCCAGTAGTCTCATTAGGATAATGAGACCCTACGCAACAACGGATATGCAGCACTATGTGGCTGTGGTGCCCAAACCATCACTTACAATGTGTTAATGAACTGTCCCCTATTTGCATTTATAAAATAATAACTGCAAGAAAGCCATCAATCGTTTGTCCATAAGAGATTAGGCCCCCATTGAACTCTCTCACCTCCCGAGCAGCTGGACCCCTCTCTTCCAAAACTGCATGCTACTGTTGGTTGCCATGTTGCAGAGTCTGGGATGGCAGCGCCGGGAATCCTGTTGCTGCTCCTTTACTGGTTCCTCCTCCTCACCCACATGGCCCGGGCTCTAGAGCTGCCTTCCTGGATCCAGACTCCAGCCGCACAGAAGTAATTGACTGTTGGCCTTGATGCTGCTCCGTGATGCGAAACGCTGCTTTCAGAGTCATCCAGGCACATAGGGAGTTTGGAGCACTGCATCCGGCAAGTGTTTGATGATACATGTGCAGTGCTGCATGGCATGCAATAAAATACCAAGCATCATTAACTACATTAGCCGAGGTAACTGCAAAAACTCCAACTACTGGTACTAGTTAAAGTAGGAAGTGGCTTATTTTAATTTTCACCACCCAAAAGCTTACACTAGTGGGTTCTGTGGAAAGTTCTAGTGATGGCCATCGGTAAACTTTGATACACGGTAGTGGGAAGAGTTCTTTCTAAAGTCCATGCTCCAAGCGGAGTGCCAAAACCTTGCAAACTCCACCGGTGGAGCGGAGTTTACCACCCACCCTAATTTTTCATGTCCTAGTAGTGAAAAATTCCCAAAGTCGTTTTTCCCTACAGCATTGCCTATTTTTCCCATAAAATAACATTGGGATTACCTTATTACATCTTATAAGTATAATTCACAAACTGAAAGAGATATGGTTTTCGAGTTTGGTGGCTCTGGAATCCCAATGAATATCACAACTTATGGTGAAGTCAATCTGTAATTCTGAAAATGCTACTTTTAGAAAGTTTGCATTTTCTTAGCTTAGGCATTTGGTGCCAGCTACCTGTCTCTGATCACATGTCTGGGGTGTGGTGACAGCTGGGCTTTGTGTATTCCTCCCAGACAGCCACAACAATGGGGGCTTAGGTGTGACCTAGTGCTATCCACATCCTGATGGGACATCCTGGGCAGGATGGTAGGGAGGAGCTGTCAACTTACACCTGAATAGGATGCGTTCTGTCTCCACAGAAAGGACTGCATAACACCCTTTAGTGAATCTGGAGCCAGGACAGGAAGGGCAGGACCTCTCTGCACTTCAAAGGCCTGTCATTGAAGTCTCCCCCACTTCAAATGCCAAAGTGGGTATAAGTACTGGACCTCTGACACTACATATTCAGTACACTTCTGCATCTGTGGATACTCTGCCAGGAAGTAAGACTGCTGTGCTGCTACTCTGCTAGACTTCTGCCCTACAAGGAACTGCTGACCTGCTGTGCTGACCTGCTGTCTGCCTCCCTTCTGTCTGGGGAAGAAGAACTAGACCTGTTACCTCCATCTTGAAACCAGGACCACAGAGTGACTCCAAGGGCTAGTCTGCTGGCCTATTGATCTGAGCCTCAGAGGTATAAGAGGCTCTCCACAGCTCCTGGACCCATCTTCAACAAGCTTCTGTCGCCCATGAAGCACTGCTCAGATCCTGGGCCCTTGGAAGTGTTTTTGGCTCCCAAAATTATGCTTTTGGGATCTTTTCAACTGTTTACGGGCCCGTTCACACCAGAATCGCTCCCCTCACCAGATCAGCGTGAGCCGCCGCAAGTTAGTCTCTTCACACAGCAAGAATCGCCGCTCACAAACGCGACAATCTAGCTGCCTGTCTGCGATGCCCAGCCAACTCATCGTGCCTGCAAACCACATCCAGCAATATTCTCCTTGCTCCCGGCAAAAGTCTTTCCTGTGAAAAGAATGCGTGGCCCAATTCTTGAGAAGGTAAAACTTTAGCGGGGCTAACTTGGGACTGTCTCTGAATCGCTCTCCATCACGGATGGCCTGAACTTTTGGATTTCACCTAATCTAGCACGACCAAATATCCCCAGTTGCCGCTTTCTGCTTTTAAGCACCATATTGCATTTTTTTATTTACAAATTCATATCTCAATTTCTACTTATTTAATTTTTGTCATTTTGATCTTGTTTTATATGTTAAATTAAATTATATGTTTTCTAACATGGTGTGAAATCTTTTTGTGTGGCGTTTTTACTGTTTTACTCTTTGAAGTTTACACATTGCGTCTTAGCTTAAGCCTGACTGCTCTGCGCCAAGCTACCAGAGGGTGAGCACAAGTTAATATAGTGTGTGTTGTGACTTACAGTGACTAGGACTGTGGCTCCTGCTTGATCAAAGTGCATAACCACATCAACCAGAAACCCAATTTCTTACACTTTATAAAGATCTCTGACAATAGCCTGTAAATATTATCAAATACCCTAGAACATCCATTGGTTTACCTAGTTCAGGTCTAGTTACATCCCTGATACAGAGTACATTATTGTGTACATCTGCAAAGTCGAAGAGCCCAAAAAATAGTGAAATACTCCAACATCAGCAATCATTCTGAGAGAACCATTGTTCGTGTTGGTAATACTTAACCTCGGAAATATCTTGCAATAGTGCAATATTTAGTATCTATGATGTTACTTCATCACTTGCATGAAGCTCTTGCCAGCCATTTTGATTCCAGACAATGCAACACTTGTGTGCTCGCCATATCACAGACCTGCCAACTCACACTGTGCCACATCAAGTCACACGATATCGGCTTCCTTCACACAGTCACCTGGTGAGGAGTTGATATCACATGAGAACAGGAAAGACAAACTGAAAAACACTACGCAGAGTAATTTTACAGCTAATTTTTGGGGGCTCTAGGCAGCTGATGTCCTTTAAGGGGTGTGACATAGGCTACAGTCTCAGCAAGATTTTTTTTTTTTTTGAAGGAGGGTGAAGCGTCTTCTCCAGCCTGGATACCCTCCAATGACTACACCATACACAGAGCGGGCATTACTCATCTTTATTCCTCTGAGAGTATCTGCAAACTCAACATTCTAAACATGCATTTACTTCACCATGCTCTAGCACTTATGTCCCAGTTCTATGGAATCCATCAGGTGCCAAAAGGGTTCTATCATTAATAACTCACATGGCACTATGGTGGTCATTATGAACATGGCGGACTGGACCACTACACAGGCGGTGACGGTCATTACCGCCAACGGCATGGCGGTCCATACCGCCATATTCTGAACAAGGTAGTGAACTGGCTGCAAAGCAGCCAGTTCACTACCACCCACCGCCAGGCCAGTTTCAACCGTCGGGCTGACTGTGGGCACATTCAACTCGCCCGTGGGATTATGATCCCATTTCCACCAGGGATTCCCTGGCGAGTTACCCCACCAGGTAATCCCTGGCGGAAAGCAGTCGTGTGACAGGAATAATCATTCATGACATGCCAGGCTCCTCCTCCCTTTTCACTATCCCTACCAACCCTCTCAAGCCCCTAGAACAGTCCCCACACCCAAACCCCAAACACCGACCCCCAAACCCTCCACCCCCAAAACCCCAGGTCAACCCGACCCTCACCATCCCCCACCCCCACCCCTACATACAGGTCCCCTCAAACCTCACCCCCCCACATGCACCCAGTCACTTACAAATCACGCAGGCATACATGCACTCAGACACACATCCCCCCACATACACTCACGCACACCCCCATGCACTCACACACACTCACACACACACACCTCTCCCCCTCCCCCTCGGACAGCACTTACCTCTTCCGTCACACTGCTCCGGGAGGGAATGGGCTCCCTGGATGCTGCTCTGCCTCCTTCGCCACCTCTCCATACACCGCCACACCTATAACTGCTTCATTATAGGCGTGGTGGTGTATGGTCTGATGTGGAGGTGATGGTGGAGCAGCAGCCACCCCCACCACCGACCGCCAGCATGGTGCATTACGGCCCTCACCACCATCAATGGCAATGAGGCTCCATGCGTCATTAATTGGCAAGATGCCGTCCGGTACAGTTGGTGGCGTGGCACCCCGACAAAAACGTATTGACCACCTATATCGCTGTCTCTGTTAAACAAAATAATGCAATTTTTTGCAAATATATACACAATCAGAGTTCTTGGCGCTTTGATTTCTCGTCCTGATTGTAACTCCAGAAACTGGGAACTGTCAGTAGAAGAGTCCATGATCTGCACTGGCAATGCAGGAGCAACAGCAATCAAGGGTTATTCAATTTTCCTGTCAGAACTAGTCTCTGCGTTGACATCAGTATCTGAGGAGTGGTGAGCTACATTTTGGAAATGCGAGGAATCTTGTGTAATGCACTTCCCAGGACATTGGACAGTCACCATGAGTCCTTTGCTCGTTCCAACATGGATTGGCTCAGCATGGAATGGAGCATCCGATTTACATTTTTTCAAATAATGAACAAGCTCTTGAATGAATAAAATGAATATAAAAACTTACAATGTGCACAGCTACTCAGAAGTGTCCCGGCGCACAAGCCTACAGGTCAGGAGAAGCACACTGAAATCTGATTAAAAAGCCATGTTTTAACTTTTAAAAACTGTTTGACCACAGATGGCCCATAAGTGTAATGGGAGCTTATTCCAGGATGTGGCCCCAAGAAAAGCAGCAGATCTGCTGCCGGTTCTGGTCTTTCACACTCTAGAGATCACTGTCAGAGATTTATTGGCTGATTTCCGGTTGCAGGAAGGATGGTGAAAGCTAAACCTGGTTCTCAGATATTTGGCCCCAGATTGGTAAAGGGCCTAGTGTGACAGCACCAGTGCTTTCAACACAATTCTTGTCCTGATCGGCAACCAGTGCAAATCATGCAGGTGTGAGTAAATATGCAATCTCACAGGTAATCTGAGAAGAAGGCGAGTTGCTGCATTTTGCACCACCCGTAGCTCCTCAGAAGATATTCTGGCAAGCCCAAATAAAGTGCATTGCAGTAGTCCAATCCTGATGTTATCATAGCCTAGATGACTGTCTTTTTTGCTGAAAAAAACAGTAGATGTAAAAACGTTTTCAGTGAGCGCAACGTCCCAAAACAAGTGCCCTCCACTGATTTTATTTGTGGCTGGAAAGATAGCTGAAAATTATATTTCAATCCTAGGTTCTTCACCATGCCATCCTGTGGGCCAGGGGAGAGGCATTTTTGGGCCAAAAGGACTGCCAGCAGTTAGGTCGTATATTACCAAACAAGAGAATTGCTGTCTTCTCCACGTTACACTTGATCTGATGTCTTGCCATCCAATGAAACACTGCTGTCAGACAAACTTTAATCAAATTCTTATGGAGCTCACTGCCCTTTTCATTAAAAAAAAAAAAAAAACAGCAGCTGATTGTTGTCAATGTATGATATGACTTTGACATCCAGGGATACTGCTAGCTGAGCAAGAGGGGTAAGATTTACATTAAAAAGGGTGGGGCTCAGTGATGAACCCTGGGAAACACCCACTGCAGCTCCTGAGGTTCAGATGAATAAAGTGGGATCCAAATCTTCTGGCTGTGTCCCTCTAGGAAAGAAGAAAGCCTTTCAGTTTTAACATGTCACTAGTTTGACTCATAGTAGTGACAATTTTCTCCAAAGAAATGGCAGCTGATTTGTTCAAATTCACAATGAAATTTATGTAGGCTTCAGCCATCTTGGAAGGGATACCATGACACTATATAGGCACTCTGGAGAAGCAGTCAGAAAACATTGCACAATTGTGTAGTTGTACACGTTGTAAACACAGACCCCCAACGTTCAATGCAAGGAGGCATCAACCGTTTACTTTAAGTGTAATCTTCGGACAATGTTTGAATGTCTTTTTTTAATGTCGACTTTTTTTTGGACTTGTATTTTTTTCACATGTTGACAGTCTAAGATGTGCACATTTTTCTGATGTAACCATCAACATCACGCAAACATCTTATTCACTTTCACTTCATATTCATACTGAAGAACTTTTTTACGATGATTGAGATGATGATCAACTTTATTTGGTGTCAATTAAACTCAACTGGTGTTGTCGCTTGGCATGGGCATGGATAGAATGTCGCTTCTGGAATGTTTGGGAGGCCACTTCCTCTTCTCACCATGAGGCAATTACTTTTCCCTTCGCCTTATAAGCCATTACAAAATGGTTCTCCTTACCACAGCCTTTGCATGTATGTCCAATAGAGGGACATTTACCTTCATGTAGAAATGACAATCCACACCTGAAACACAACTTCTTTTTCCGTGGAGACTCCTCTTTGTGTCCTTAAGCCTTGTGCTTCTGCTTTCTTTTCATGTTCATGACATACTCATTTTTGGCAATTCCGGCCTCCATGTCAGCAGCTTGTCAGTCGTCATGGTCTTCAGCTCTGGGAGCCATGATAACTCACTCCAGACAAAGAGTTGCTCTCAGCGTTTGTCGTCTGAATAAATCTGACAGGCATCCGTCAATAACTCTGAGATACATTGCTTCTGCTTCATTAAATTCATTGAACTTATGGTGTTTTATGAGCGCATCCAGTCTCTCAACAGATTCTTCTATGGTTTCTTCAGCTCTCTGTTGTTCTTGATTTTCGTAATCTACATTCGGTATTGCACTGAATTTAAGATTCAAGGCTTCTTTAATTTGAACGTATGTAACTTCTCCAGCTTCCAGCATTTTCTTTATGACTTCTTTTATGCCCTCACCAGTAAGATTCTTAAGGTATTTGATAATCTTCTTGTTATCTGTTCTTCTAGTGCATCAATGAAATCATCAAATGTCTCTATCTAAGCAGTCCATCTATACCAAACCTGCTTTTTGACAGTATCAAATGGTGGTGGTGGTGTCAGGAAGGCAACAGCATTATAAATGTTTACAGGATTGGCTGACACTGAGAATGGAGTTCTCTCTGATACTGTCCACTGGGACCTGCTTCCTCCGTGCCATCTCTAAGGCCCTGTGATGTGCTGGCCTCAGGGTCATCTAGGATAGTCTGTGGATCTGTAGCCTCTTTCTTGATCTTCACGGGAGACCTCTGGAGTTGTTTTCAATCAAAACACAGCAGCTTTGATGGTGTACAGCTTCAGGTACTATACAGCTCTGTAAGCACAACCACTGTGCTTCTTCTTGGGTCTCCTCACCAGCTGCTGAGTTTGTAGAGCTCTTCATGTCCAGGCTCTGGTAAGTGTAACAACAGCTTCCTTTGTCATGAAGTGTTCTGACAGATAGCACTTTTCTGTATTCTACTCGTACCTGACTATGGTAGTTTTCAGTGCTTCTTTTCTGTATCTGTTTGTATCTGCCTTTAGCGCTGTCACTCTCTATGATGTATAGCTTTATATTGCGTAGTAGTTCAGTACATCTCTTTATGGCCTTGCAAGCAGGCTCTTGGCCAACAATGTGTAGACTTCTCAGTGAAGCTTTTGGAATTTCAAGTGCTTTACAACAGCTGGAGTTGAGCTTTGACTCCACATACGCCAAACGTTGTTTTCACACTTCGACGAAGGCACACATGGCAAGCATGAGCAAGATGGATACTCATATTTATTCATCTGGGTGTAACTGCAAACTCAACATTCTAAACCTGCATTCACTTCACTACACTCTGACACTTACACCACAGATCTACAGAGTCCATCAGGAGCCAAAAGGGTTCTGTCCTTCATAGCTCACATAACTCTACAGGGGTTGTTGGGGAGAGGGTGCAGAGAGCCTCTTAGGTAGCTCCGGTCACCAGGCCCTGATCCCCTACCTTAGACTCTGTCCCCTTCTCACACCATGAGATATTTTTGTAAGTTGGCAGGTCTGATATTATTAGAATAATCATTGAAGCTGTTGACTGAAAGCTGTATACTTGATTGCCACTTTCCATTCATAGTGAACTGAATTATATTCAAAGTGTTAATTCCAGGAGGTACTAAATCCTAGCTTTGAGCATAGTTGTGAGCGGTGCTTATTTTATTTTTAAAAAGTCCCTGTGACCAAACCTATGCTATAAGTTCTTCCCAGCACACTGAATACCAAGGCTGGTAGTCTTAAAACCACCTTGTTCCTCTTTAATTAACTACAAGACACTCCAAGCCCTTTTGTGACAGGTTTAGCATCTTTCTGATCTGTGCATTTGCCCACTCTTCTGGTGCCCCAAAATAAGTACAGGTGCCCCTCTTTGCCTCTTTGCCCCTCTTTTGCAATCACCAACTCAACTTAAGCACTGGTTGTGAGTCTTTTAATGGTAATGCACTGTCTAGAACACATACATTTTGTAAAAAAAAAGTGTACAAGTTTCAGACAGTGGAATGTCTTAAAACAAGGACACATCTCTGCTCTTTGCATCTGCATCTATAAGTAACCGGCTTAGGAGGTGCCACAGCCGTACTCTGGCCCACAAGGAGCTCCTGGAATTCACAGAAGATGCTGTGGATGGATGTTGCATCAAATTCACCTGATAAAACAGAATTTTTACTACGTATTTTAGAAATGGGTTCTCTAGTTGGCAGTAAGTTTGCACCCTATCAAGGAGGGACCCTCACTCTAGTCAGTGTAGGGGAGATACACAGCTCAGATAACCCCTGCTCACCCCCTTGATAGCGTGGTATAAGCAGTCAGGCTTATCTCAGAGGCAATGTGTAAAGCATTTGTAAAAACATGCATAGTAACACAGTGAAAACACCACAAGAGGACTCCACACCAGTTTATGAAAATAGTCAATATTTATCTAAAGCAAACAAGATAAAACAACAAAAACCCAACATACACAAGCAAAGATATGAATTTGTAAAGTAAAAAGAGCCTTAATCCATAGAAATCAAGGGATGCATTGTTTTAGCACAAAGTACCTGGTATGCATCAAAAATAAAGCCGCAAGGCAAGCATGCATCGAAAAACCAAGTGATGCGTCCATTCCTTACTCGCAAGTGAGGCCGTGTGTTGATTCTTTCTCCACCTGGCAGGCAATGTGTCAATTCTTTCCTAAGAGGGAAAAGATGCGTTGATTTATGAACAAACAGCCTTAGGTGCGCGCAGTGATGTTGCTGGTTTTGACGCCCAGGGACGATGCTTGGAAAATCTGGACACACTACAGCGATGAATCCGTGCTGAGCAGGCAATATGTCACTTTTACCAGCAATGCATCAATTTTTCAGCTGCACTGTGGGCGCTGCGTCGATTTTTCTGAAGCTCAGTTCTGATGCATGGATTTTCATCTTGGGTTCACCAGCTTCTCCTTTCAAGGGCCCAGGGACTGGATGCGGCACCACTTGGCAGAGTAGGGGTCTCATAAGAGAGCCCAGGTGCTGTCAAATGAAGTCTTTGTTAGCCTTGAGACTTCAGAACAGGGGGCAAGCTCAATGCAAGCCCTTGGAAAATCTCAACAAGCAGAATACACATCAAAGTCCAGTCTTTGCCCTCTCTGAGACAGAATCAGCAACTGCAGGCCAACCCAGCAAGGCACACACAGCAAAGGGTCAATACTCCTCCAGCTCTTCAGCTCCTCTCCTTGGCAGAGGTTCCTCTTGATCCATAAGTATTCTAAAAGGCTGGGGATTTGGGTCCACTACTTAAACTCATTTCTCGCTTTGAAGTAGGCAAACTTCAAAGGAAGTTTTCTGTTGTTCACAAGGCCTTTCCCAGGCCTGGCCCCAGACACATACCAGGGGGTTGGAGACTCCATTGTGTGCAGACAGGTACAGCTCATTCAGATGCAGGTGTCAGGTCCTCCGTCCCAACTCTAGCCCAGGAGACTCATCAGGATATGCAGGACACACCTCAGCTCCCTTTGTGTCACTCTTTAGAGGGACTTCACAACCAGCCCAACTGTCAGTCTGACCCAGACGTGGATTCCACAGGCAGGCAGAGGCACAGAATGGTTAAGCAAGAAACTGCCCACTTTCTAAAAGTGGCATTATCAAGCAGACAATCTAAATACCAACTCTAGCAAAATATGGCCCTCATTACAACCCTGGCAGTCGGTGTTAAAGCGGCGGTAACACCACCAACAGGCCGGCGGTAAAAATAATGGGATTACGACCACGGCAGAAACCGCCAGCATAGACAGCCACTTTAACACTCCGTCCGCCAGGGTGGTAGCAACAAACACCGCGGCGGTCACCACCAACAGACAGGCGGAAGACAATGTACCGCCCACCCTATTATGAGAGGCCAATCTGCCACCTTTTCCGGGGCGGTACCAATGACATCAAAAGCACGGCGGAAACAGTAGACTGAAGGGGAACCACTCACCTTCCGACACTCCACGAAGAACCAGGACGCCATGGAGCCCGAATTGCAGGTCCTCCCCATGTTGGTGTATCTACTAATACACCAGGAAGTAGAAAGAAGGTGGCGGCGACAACACCATACACACTAACACATCCAAAAACATGACATATACACCCTGTCAACTCCTGGAAGAAGGCAAGGACAAAAGGAAATGAGTTTAACCAGTGATATTTTGGAACATTCAGATATAGCAATCGAATAAAAATAAATCAGTATATACAAATATTTACATTATGTACAGAAGGCCGTACACTGTCCCTTGTAAATGTCCGTGGACCAGTGGTCCCAAAAATCATGGGCGAAGCCCACACATGACACCTGCCTCAAAACAGAGAGAACACTGCAGGGGCATCAGGTCGAAAAAACACAGGCACCTCAGGGGGAAAGGGGGGCACCTCAGCCGGAAGATGGTACTACACCACTGCTCCTCGAGAGGGCTCCATGCCCACTGCTTGGTCCTATGGAGTGCAAAGCCACAGTCTCTCAGGTGGGTGGTTTGCCCACTGCTTGGTCCTGGGGAGTGCAAAGGCAGTCTTTCAAGTGGGTGGTCTGCCCACTGCTTGGTCCTGGGGAGTGCAAAGGCAGTCTTTCAAGTGGGTGGTTTGCCCACTGCTTGGTCCTGGGGAGTGCAAAGCCACAGTCTCTCAGGTGGGTGGTTTGCCCACTGCTTGGTCCTGGGGAGTGCAAAGCCACAGTCTCTCAAGTGGGTGGTCTAGCCACTGCTTGGTCCTGGGGAGTGCAAAGGCACAGTCTCTCAAGTGGGTGGTCTGCCCACTGCTTGGTCCTGGGGAGTGCAAAGGCAGTCTTTCAAGTGAGTGGGATGTCCACTGCGTGGTCCTGGGGAGTGCAAAGCCACAGTCTCTCAGGTGGGTGGTCTGCCCACTGCTTGGTCCTGGGGAGTGCAAAGGCAGTCTTTCAAGTGGGTGGTCTGCCCACTGCTTGGTCCTGGGGAGTGCAAAGGCAGTCTTTCAAGTGGGTGGTTTGCCCACTGCTTGGTCCTGGGGAGTGCAAATTCACAGTCTCTCAGGTGGGTGGTCTGCCCACTGCTTGGTCCTGGGGAGTGCAAAGCCACAGTCTCTCAGGTGGGTGGTTTGCCCACTGCTTGGTCCTGGGGAGTGCAAAGCCACAGTCTCTCAAGTGGATGGTCTGCCCACTGCTTGGTCCTGGGGAGTGCAAAGGCAGTCTTTCAAGTGAGTGGTTTGTCCACTGCTTGGTCCTGGGGAGTGCAAAGACACAGGGGGTTATTCTAACTTTGGAGGAGGTGTTAATCCGTCCCAAAAGTGACGGAAAAGTGACGGATTTACCACCAGCCGTATTACGAGTCCATTATATCCTATGGAACTCGTAATACGGCTGGTGGTATATCCGTCACTTTACCGTCACTTTTGGGACGGATTAACACTCCTCCAAAGTTAGAATAACCCCCTGAGTCTCTCAGGTGGGTGGTCTGCCCACTGCTTGGTCCTGGGGAGTGCAAAGCCACAGGCTCTCAACTGGGTGGCTTCTCCACTGGTTCTGGAGGGGCATTGTGCCCAGTGTGCTTCATCCTGCCAAGGATTGGGGGAATGGATGCATCTCTCCACTGGTTCTGGAGGGGACATTGTGCCCAGTGTTGCTGCACCTTGGGTGTGGCAGTTCCCATTCCCTCACCTGGGTTTCTGAGCCACGAGATGTGCACGGAACAGGTAGCATGATACTCCATGGAGGCAGAGCCACACTCCATCCTGCGGCGACTTAGGCTGCAAACTGCTGGTACTGCTGGTGGTGGTGCCTCATGTGGTGTGTGCAGGGTCCAGGACGTCAACTGCAGCCTTGGACGACTGCCCACTGGGGATGTTGGTGATGTCTGATGTAGTGGCACTGGCTGGGCACGTGGCGGTGCAGATGGCGGTGCATGTGGCGGTGGCTGCTGCGGCAGCTGCGGCAGAGATGCTGCCAGTGCAGCCCGTGGTGCAGGTGTCTGGAGTAGTGGAGGGAGACGCCAGACCGTCTCCGGCAGCCTCGGATGGCTGATCACTGTGGAGGATGCTGGTGACTGTTGTTGTGGCAGCAGAGGTGAAGGGGGTGGTGCAGATGGCGGGCCAGGTGGCGGTGCAGGTGGTGGTGCAGGTGGCAGTCGTTGCGGCGGAGCTGACCCTGGTGCAGGTTGCTGGCCTGTCTGGGGAAATGGTGGTACTAGCCCCTCACCAGGAGTCTTCGTGCCCTGAGGTGACTTGCCATTCCTTTTGTGTCCCTTCCCCACCTTGGTAGTCGCTGCTGGGACCTTGGCACTGTCCTCTTTGGGTTTGGATGAGGCCTTGCTGGGTGGGTGGTGCGACTTTTCCCTGCTGCATGCCGGCCCCTTCTTAACCTTGGCAGGTGACGGAATTCGGTGGTCCTTACCATCTGTAGGTGGCACACTGGCAGCCCTGACGGGTGCCCCCTTCGATCCTCCCGGACTTGCAGGGACCACAGCGGATGGCGGTTTGGTGGCTGAGGTGCTGGCCTGGGACCAAGACATCCTGGCCCTAGGGGAAGGACGGGGGGAGGTGTAGGGAAGAGGTCAACATTAGCTAGGAAAAGTTTTTTTGACGCACTGGGAGGGGAAGATAGAGGGGGTGTGGGAGTGGAGGAAGAGGTAGTGGTTGTAGGAGGTGTACGTCTGCTGAGTTTGGGTGAAGGTGCATGGGCTGGAGGCTGTTGTGAGGTGGATGGCTGTTGGGTGGGGGTGTGCCTGCATTTCTCTACTTTGGGAGGAGGGCTCACAGACACACTGGGAGAGGACACAGGGGACGTGTGAATGGTTGTGAGGCTGGTGATTGCTCGTGAGAGGTGTGTTGTGATGGACGTGCTGGTGATGGAGGCAGTGGCTGATGATGTAGTGCATGCAGGTGTGAGTGGAGATGATACTGGGAGGGAGGAGGAGGAAGAGGAGGAGGGGTAAACAGTGGAGGCAGTGGATGTTGGTATGTGTGCATGGGTATGGTGCTTGTGTGAGTGCCTGTGTGATGATGTGTGGTGCTTATGTTTTCCTGAGCCACTTTTGTGTGTTGATGTGTGTGCATGGTGGTCTGAAGGTGTGTTTGGGATAGGCTGAGGTAGAGGGGATTGTTGTATTATAGTGGGAATTAGTTTAAGGTTCTATTAGTGCTTAGCAACTGGTGGAATGCTGAAGTAGAATGTGAGGTGGGCTCAGTTGCTCCTGAGATCGCCAGGGTTGGATGTGTACATCAGGGCTGAGAATAAAGAAGGTATTCATGTAAAATGTCGTGTTCCTGGCTCCTTTAATGGCAACGAGGATGGGATGTTGTTTATAAGGATCAACCCTGGCAGAGCATCTGGTTCTGATGGATGTTTTTTTTTGTCTTCTTTAATTGACAAATTGATTATTTTAGTGTTGCTGAACAAGATTTTTTGTTTCTTTTTTTTTTTCGGATCAAAGTCGTGTGGACTACGACTCTTTGGGGAAGCGCTAATTTGGACATTTGTTTATAACGGAGTTTAGATTTGCCCGAAGGAAACGAAACGAGAAGAAAAGAAAAACAAAAAAAGGAAGGAAGGAGATATATTTAGAGTGCTGCAATACGTGGGTGGTAGTACAGGTTGCAGTGCTGTATATCGCAACGTAAGCGGCAGCGTGTGGAGGAAGTTATACATTTTGTGTACGTTCGTTATTGCTCTCGCACGTTTGCTGTTAATATGCGCTCAAGCTGGCTGCATCTTACCTCACGTGTTGACACGCAGGGTCCGCGAGGGCACCGTAAGTGCGAACATTGTTGACTCGAGACAGGCTGCGTGGAACACGTCACGACGTTGTGCGAGGGAAACCACCTATAGAAACAAATCCATTGGTTTGTTTTCTTATAAAGACATGGATCGTTTGTTTTAATGGAAGAACATCGTTTTTTTTTTACGCGATTCCTGAAAAGAATTGACTAAATTGTTTTTGTTTTTTTTCTTTCTTGCCGATCGCGCATTGGAATTCAGGACTTGAATGTTATAAGACATTTTTTTTTTGTTTATGGTTCCAGGCGAATTTATCGAAGGACGACGGTGACTACGTTTTTTATGTCAGTTTGTTGTTTTGTGAGAATTATTGTAAATATTAAGTTCATTATAGGAACTTTATAATATAAAAAAAAAGGGGAGAAGATGCAATCTATAGCACCTCCACCTATATTTTTGGGCGCACCGGGTGAACCGAGCATGTCTTGGGAGGATTGGAGAGAGACATTTGAGGCTCATCTGGAAGCTTTAGTAGGGGCTATTTTCACTGATAAGAGGAAGCTTGCTTTGTTAAAACACAATTTGGGGGTGGAGGGTAGGAACATTTTGAAAACATTACCTTCTGCGAGTTTGTTAACTAGTGAAGGTAGAGGTTCGGATGAGGATGAGAACAGTGATGAAGATGATGTGTATACAAAGGCATTAGAAGCTTTGGAGGAACATTTTGTTTGGAAGCTGAACATTGTTGTGGAGCGACATCATTTTATTTCTAGAACTCAAGCTGCTCACAAATCTGTGGATCAGTTTGTAAGTGCATTACGCACATTAGCGAATACATGCAAGTTTAGAGACTTACATGAAGAAATTATCAGAGATCAGTTAATCAATCGTACGAAGTGTTTGAAGATTCAAGAGAAGTTATTAAACTTGAAGAATCCATCTTTGGAAGAAACAATAAGGGTTGCAAAACGGGTAGAAAGTACATCGAAGTATGTAAGGGAATTGAATAAGAAGGATGATGAGGATGCATTGATACAGGCTGTGAGTTCTGTTAAGATTTCTAAGAATGTGAACAAGTTGGATGAAAAAAAGAAATATTATAAGTGTGGAAGTACAAGACATTTGGCGTCTTCAGCAAGTTGTCCTACAAGAGATGCCAAGTGTTTCACATGTGATAAGAGGGGGCCTTTTTCAAAAGTGTGTAATCAGAAGAAAGGGTTATATAAAAGGAGAAGTGTGAATTATCTATGTGATGGTGCACAAACAAGAGTGGAACAAGGGAGTTCCAGCAGTGGTGAGGAGGTAAAAGATGACCATATTGTAATATTAATGCTTAATATCATGTCTATGAGTGAGCAGAAAAATGTTTCTGCATTGGAACTGAGTAAGTACATACCTCCTAAGTGTGAGGTCAGTGTAAATGGTGTAATGGTATGCATGTGGGCTGACTCCTGTTCACCATATACCCTTATAGATAAAACGACATGGGAGAGAGTGGGTTGTCAGGAGTTGGTTAATGCTGAAGTGGATTTGGTGGGCTATGGAGGCAACAAGATTCCTGTTTTGGGGTATTTCCAAGGGAATTTGATGTTTAATCGTAGACAGGCGATTTGTGATGTGTATGTAGTGGAATGTGGACGATGTTTATTGGGCTGGAATGAACAGAAGAATTTAAAGGTAGTGTTGGACCCGAACAGTAAAGAACAAGTTATATCAGTTGTGCAAGAGAATACTGAAAAGTGGAGGACGAGATTTCCAAATCTTTTTAGTAGTAGGTTAGGATGCTTAAAAAAATGTCAACACTCAATTGAGTTGAAGGATGGGGCGGTTCCGAGTGTGCATAAGGTGAGGAGTGTGCCGGTTGTTCTAAGAGATGAGCTGAGAGAGGAGTTATCAAGATTGCTAAACTTAGGTGTGATTGAAAGAATAGAAGCATCTGAGTGGTTGAGCCCAGTTGTTTTGGCCCGTAAACCGAATGGAAAAATAAGAATGTGTGTGGATTTAAGAGATCTAAATGAAAATATTTGGGTTGACAGACATCCAATTCCGAATATTAATGAATTGTTGTGTGGAATTCAAGGGAGTGAAGTGTATTCAACATTGGATCTATCAAATGCATATCACCAGATCATGTTCCATCCTAATTCTCGTCATCTCACGTCATTTGTTACACCTGAAGGGGCTTTTAGGTTTGTACGCATGCCGTTTGGGCTTGCATCTGCTTCGGCAGTTTTTCAGAGGGTTATGCAGGATTTACTGGGAGGTATGAAGTGTGTTAGGTTTTTTCAGGATGACGTATTGGTTTGGGCAGAAAATATGTATGAGCATGATCGTGTGTTAGGAAATGTATGTCGTATTTTAGAGGATGCAGGCTTAACAGTTGAACCGGACAAATGTAAATTTGCACGCCAGAGCGTTGAATATCTGGGACATACTATTTCTGGGAAAGGTGTTAAGCCTAAGGTCAGTCTAATGGAGGCAATTGAAAGAGCACCCAGACCGATCAATAAAGATCAACTGAGGTCTTTCCTTGGACTGGCAGAATATTATGCTAAGTTTGTAAGGAACTTTGCCGATATAGCACAACCACTGAGGATGTTAATGAAAAAAAATCAAAAGTATGTTTGATCTGAAGAATGTCAACAAGCATTTGATAAATTGAAGAAAAACATTGTTGATGCTGTTGAATTGAATCCGTTTGTGTCACATTACCATACGATTGTAGCGACTGATGCTAGTATGTACGGACTAGGTGCTGTGTTGAAGCAAGTGCATAACAGGAAAGAACGCGTAATAGCTTTTGCTTCACGTACGCTTAAAGGGGCTGAAACAACTTACTCGGCTGTAGAGAGAGAGGCTCTTGCCTTTTGGTGGGGTATACAGCATTTTAGAAATTATGTCTGGGGAAGAAAATTTGAGTTGCATACTGATCATAAACCGTTAGTAGACATTTTTACTACTTCAGGAGCAAGTCGTGCATATTCAAGGATTGCAAAATGGTTATATAGATTGCAAGAATATATGTTCACTGTGAAATATGTTCCAGGCGTGATGAATGTTGATGCTGATTGTCTTTCTAGATTGCCATTAGAAGGTATGTGTGTGGAGGAAGAGGAAGACTGGATTGTGGCTAATATTCAAGACATGAAGATAAACGCTATTAATGAAAAGGAGTGGATGAGAGCAGAGTTGGAAGATGTAGAATTGCAGGCAGTGAAAAGGTATTTGAACAGATGTTGGTCTGATATTGGTGATGAAGCGAATTTGGTAAGGAATTACAAGAATGTGTGGTCGGAATTGTCGATTCAGAATGATTTGATTAGAAGAGGTGATAAATTAATTGTACCTCATAGTTTGAGACAGAGAGTACTGGAAATATTGCACAATGGGCATGGAGGCATGTCAGGTATGAAAAGGAAAGCCAGGGAGGATTTTTGGTGGCCAGGTATGGACAGGGAAGTTGAAAGATTTGTCAGAAACTGCATGAGTTGTGCTTGCAGTGATAAAACACATCTGTGTGAAAAAACACCTGTGGTTCCGATACCATTTCCTAAGAAACCATGGCAAAAGGTAGGAATGGATATGTGTGGGCCGTTTGTATTTGGTGATGGAGTAAAACAGTTTTCTTTAGTCATGATGGATTATCATTCTAAATGGCCAGAGGTTGGTATGGTAAGGAACACAAAATCTGATGTAGTGATTGAATTTTGTGAGGAAGTTTGGAAGAGGGTGGGTTATCCCGAAGAGATTGTAACCGACAATGGCACACAATTTACATCATAAGAGTTTGAAAACTATTTAGCAGAGTGTGGTGTTAAGCATGTTAGGACTGCTGTGGCACAACCAAGGGAAAATGGATTAGTTGAAATATTTAATAGAGTTTTATGTGATAACATTCAACTGTCACTACAGAATAGTTTGAACTGGAGATCTGAAATAAAAAAGATGTTGTGGAACTATCGCACTACTCCACATTCAACGACTTTAGAAACCCAATTTGTGTTATTGAAAGGTAGGAAGCCTTGTACTAAAGCCGTTCCCGGGTGTAATGTGAGAAGTGTGTTGTCAGGGGGAAAAAAAACAAGAAAAATATGACGAGAGATGTCTGGGAAAATCAAGGGCATATAATTTTGTTGTTGGTGACTGGGTACATACTAGGTTGTGGCAAGGCACGAGGAAGGGTTCGTCTAAGTGGTCAGAACCTAAACAAGTGGTCGAGGTAAAGATGTACAGTGTGGTGTTGAGTGATGGAAAGAGGTGGAACATGGTTGATGTAGTTAAGTGTTGTGTTAAGGAGAAGGAGGAATGGGAGAAACATGTGCAGATGTGTGGTGGTTAGGCCAATAAGTGTCCTAGGAGGTGGCCACAAAGAGTGACTAAGAGACCTGAATATCTGAAGGATTACCATACTGAATAGGAAAAGGTGTTTAATTATATTTTACTGAAATATGTATTTGGTTAATTAGTTATTAAAGTGTCTTAATTGGTTGTTATTGTAAGGGGGGAGATATGTTGTATTATAGTGGGAATTAGTTTAAGGTTCTGTTAGTGCTTAGCAACTGGTGGAATGCTGAAGTAGAATGTGAGGTGGGCTCAGTTGCTCCTGAGATCTGCCAGGGTTGGATGTGTACATCAGGGCTGAGAATAAAGAAGGTATTCATGTGAAATGTCGTGTTCCTGGCTCCTTTAGGGATTGAGTCGGGGTAGTGGAAGTTGGAGGGGGGAGGCTGGACACAGGGACAATGGCTACCATCAGCACTGAGGCCAGAGCCTGAAATGCTCTCTGTTGGGCCGCCACACCAGAATGAATGCCCTCCAGGTATGCATTTGTTTGTTGCAAATGCCTCTCAACACCCTGGATGGCATTCAGAATGGTTGACTGCCCAACAGTGAGGGATCTCAGGAGGTCAATAGCCTCCTCACTGAGGGCAGCAGGGCTGACTGGGGCAGGGCCTGAGGTGCCTGGGGTGAAGGAGATGGCCACCCTCCTGGGTGAGTGGGCAGGGGAAAAACACTGAGGGGCTGCTGGGAGGGTGGTGCTGGTAGGGGGGGGTGGTGGCTGTACCTGTTGTCGAGGTGGGCACAGAGGTGTCTGCCACTGCCAGGGAGCTTCCATCAGAGGAGGAGTCGCTGTCACTGGTATCCCCTCCTGTCCCTGTCGTGGAGCCCCCCTCGCCCTCCGTCCCACTGGTGGCTTCCCATCCGTGGATTCACCCTCATGGGCCATGTGGGATGCAGCTCCCTCTGTCGCCGGTGCCTCTGCTCCTCCACCAGATGATGCTAATGCATACAAGGACAGGGTGACAAAACAAGAAGGGGGGGATAGACAGAGGACACACATGGTCAATGCCAGCAACACCACTACCTTTGGTGTACACAACACACACTGATCTGCCCTATACACTAGGCCATGCCCAACCACTCACTAAGGTAGTCACCAGCCCTTGCAGTGTAGGTCCTCTCCTTTTGATGGTCAGGTATCAAGTGAGAGAATGGGTAGAAAATGGCTGTGACGTCCACAGCGGTGCGTACCGTCACCGCCGGCGTATATCACCATTGCGCAGTTACCTCATTTCCCCTTGTCTCTCCTCACAGGTCAGGCAGTCGCCATTTCAGGGGGGCACATGGCATGGCACCTAACTGCGTCACAGCACATATTGGCACATATAATGATTCTCGATTTCACATACTGCTTCTGTAACATTAATTCAGACACAGTTGTGCTATCTATGTGGTAAATGACCTTCTGCTCACCGTCCTCCTCCATAGGCTACGACCGCTGAGGCAGATGATGAGATGGCGGCATCCTCCGGTGTACAGACCCCTGGTGGACCTGTCGACAATGGAGGACAGACACATTATAATCACATACAGGCTTGATTGGGCCACAATCCAAGAACTGTGTGGCCAATTGGAGCCAAACCTGATTTCAACTATCCGCCAGCCCACATGTATCCCCCCTCTAGTGCAGGTCCTGTCAGTGCTCCATTTCCTGGAAAGTGGCTCCTTCCAAACTACAGTGGCCATGGCATCAGGGATGTCCCAGACAATGTTCTCAAGCGTGTTGAGCATGGTGTTGTTTGCCCTGCTGAAACATATGCTCAGCTACATCGTGTTCCCCCAGGTGGAGGATTTGGCCACAGTGAAAGCTGACTTCTATGCCCTGGGACATATCCCCAACTTCATTGGTGCATTGATGGTACACATATGGCATTTGTCGTCGTCCCCCGCAGAAATCAATAGGTGTACAGGAATAGAAAAAGCTATCATTCAATGAATGTGCAAATGGTGTGTTTGGCGGACCAGTACATCTCCCATGTGAATGCCAAATATCCTGGCTCTGTGCATGACGCCTATATTTTGCGAAATAGCTGCATCCCTTATGTGATGGGCCAACTCCAGAGGCACTGGGTGTGGCTTATATGTGTGCCCAAGGTCCCCACACAGTATGAGTAGGTGTCTGGGTATGGGGTTGTCCCTAAGGTTTAGTGTGTGTCTAACAGTTGTCCCTCGATATTTGCAGGTGACTCTGGTTACCCCAACCTCTCATGGCTACTTACTCCAGTGAGGAATCCTGGGACAAGGGCAGAGGAACTTTACAATGAGGCACATGGGCGAACTAGGAGGATTATTGAGAGGACGTTGAAAGCCAGATTCCAGTGCCTCCATCTGACAGGTGGCTCCCTGTACTACTCACCCAAGAAGATGTGCCAGATCATCGTGGCATGCTGTATGTTGCACAACCTGGCATTGAGACGCCAGGTGCCTTTTCTGCTGGAGGATGAGCCCGGTGATGGTCTTGTGGCTGCGGTGGAGCCTGTGGACAGTGAGCAACAGGAGGCAGATGAAGAAGAAGTGGACAACAGAACAAACATTATCCTGCAGTACTTCCAGTGACACACAGGTAAGAGACTGTAACTCCCCTTCAAAGTCAGTATACTTTAGTACATTGTACATGGCAGCCTCTCACCCTCTGTCTATGGACACTGACTGTTCCCTTTGGGTTTCCTTTTTTCAGATTTGTGTACCCCATTCTGGCTTCTGCTATGAGTACTGCTGCCCAACAACTGTCATACATTGGTATGAGTAAAAGAACATATACCTTGCAATGCTTTGCTAATGTTGTACTAATACATTTGAGAATCATCAGACTGACTCCAGATTGGTATTTGTTTCAAGTGTGTTTATTTTGGTGCTAATAAGTATAGGGGTATGTTCAAGGGGCTGGGGTGATGGTGGAGGAAGGTCCATGGTAGAGTCCAGTCTCATGGCATCACAGGTGCATTGTCCAAGGGGGCATAGGAAGGGGAGCAATGGCAGTTCAAGGTGGACATGGTAACATAGTGGTACAGAAGGGTGACAATCAGGAGGGTCCTATTTCCTGGCAGGGGTCTTGGCAATGTTCTCTGTCTTCTGCCTGGATCGCAGGGACCATTTGTGGGGTGGTTCTCCTTCTGGAGGGGGTGGTGTGCTGGTGGCCTGTTGGTCCTGTGGTGGGGCCTCCTGTCCAGTAGCGCTGGTGGAGGTGGAAGGCTGTTCCTTGGTTTGGCTAGTGTCAGGGGGCCTTTATTGTGCCACTGCCTCCCTCATGGTCTTGCCCTTATCAGCCAGCACCCCTGCTATGGTGACCAGGATGGTGTAGATTTTTGTGAGGCCTTCCCTGATCCCCATGTACTGTCCCTCCTGCAGCCGCTGGGTCTCCTGAAACTTGGCCAGTACCATGCCCATGGTCTCCTGGGAATGGTGGTATGCTCCCATGATGTGCATCATGGAGGGTCGGTTCCCTGGGCCTGTTGTCCCCCTGTCGCACAGCAGTCCTCCCAGCTTCCCTGTTGTCCTGTGCCTCTGTCCCCTGAACCATGTGCCCACTGCCACTGACCCCAAGTCCCTGATCGTCCTGGGTTAGTAGGGTTGCCTGGGGTCCCTGTAGTGGTGGGCACACTGCTGATTAACGTGTCCTGGGGACTGTGGCATGGGCCCACTGGGTGGGTGCTGTGGTGGTGTTTCCTGAGGGGGGAGGCTCTGTGGTGGTTTGGGACTGTGGCAGGGTAACTGACAGTCCAGAGGTCCCAGATGGGCCAGGTTGGTCATCGTGATCCAGGCGTGCAGAGCTGCTGTCATCACTGTGGGCCCCTTCTGTGGGGGGACTGGATGCAGCTGGCATCTCCTGTCCGGTGACGTTGGGTAGGGGTCCTATTGGGATGCAAATGCATTGTTATTGTATCTGAGTGTGCCATCTTGTGCAATGGGTGTGTTTCCCTTATATATTTGTGTTTTCCCTGTCACCTTGGCCTTGTGTGATTCCTGATTGTGTGAGCTGGGTGAGTCTCTCTACTGGGCATGCTGTGGTGATGGGTGTCCATGCAGGGCTGTAATGGGTGTCCATGCATTGTTGTGGCATGCAGGGTTTGGTATTGGGATGTGTGGGTTGTGATGGTGGGGTGGATGTGAGGTGATGGAGTGATGGGAGTGAGGGTACGGGGGTATGTGATAGCATGCAGGTAGGGGGGGGATGAAGTAGTTAAGATTTGACTTACCAGAGTCCAGTCCTCCTGCTACTCCTGCCAGGCCCTCAGGATGCATGATCGCCAAGACTTGCTCCTCCCATGTTCTTAGTTGTGGGGAACGAGGCGGGGGTCCACCGCCAGTCCTCTGTACTGCTATCTGGTATCTTGATACCACGGAACGCACCTTCCTCTGTAGGTCATTCCACCTTTTCCTGATGTCATCACTGGTTCTTGGGTGCTGTCGCAAGGCATTGACCCTGTCCACGACTCTGCGCCACAGCTCCATCTTCTTTGCAATGGACGTCAGTTGCACCTGTGATCCGAATAGCTGTGGCTCTACCAGGATTATTTCTTCCACCATGACCCTTAGCTCCTCCTCAGAAAACCTGGGGTGTCTTTGTGGTGCCATGGCTGTGGTGTGAGTGATATGTGTGAAGATGTGTGAGGTGATGTGTGGGGTGATGTGTTGGGGTGTATACTGTGTTGTGCGTGGAAGGTGTATGGGTTCTGTGCCTCTGATTGAGTGGGTGCTCCTTGCTTGTCTCTCTGTGCTTGGTCTCTTTTTTTGGTTGTAAGGGGTTGTGGGTAATGTGGGTGTGTGTATTATATTGGATTGGGTGTGTGGGTGTGGTGTGTGTATGCGTGTCAGGTGTGTGTAGCTTGAATTGTCCAATGTGGTGTAGTTTTGTAATTGTGTGTGTATATTGAGCGTGTGTACCGCAAATTGTTTACAGTGGTTGAAAGACCGCCATGTTGATTCGTGGGTCGTGATACTGTGGGCGTATTCCTGTTGGCATGATGGTGTGGGTTTTGCTATTGCCAGTTTATCACTGACCTTTGGTCTGGCGGACTTGTGTGGGTGTCTGTATTGTGGTAGTATTCTCTGTGTGGGTCATAATACCCATAGTGGAATACCGCCGCAGTCACGGTATGTTGGCGGCCGTCGGCACTGCGGTAAGCGGGATTTACCACCAAGGTTGTAATGAGGGCTTATGTCTTTTTAAATTGTGAGTTCAGAGACCCCAAACCCCTATCTCTATCTGCTCCCGATGGCAAGCTGCACTTAAAAGATATTTAAAGGTTGTACCCATGTTGACGTATGGGAGAGATAGGCCTTGAAATAGTGAAAACCAATTTGGCAATATTTCTCTATCAGGACATTGAAAACACACCAGTACATGTCCTACCTCTTAAATACACTGCACCCTGCCTATGGGGCTACTTCGGGCCTACCTTAACTGTGACTTACATGCAGTAAAAGAGAAGGTTTGGGCCTGGCAAGTTGGTACACTTGCTAGGGCGAATTGTGGGCAAGACTGCACAGACAGACACTGCAGTGGCAGCTCTGAGACATGTTTATAGGGCTCCTGTTAGACCTGACAGCATTAGGGTGGTCACCCTCAACCTTTTTGCCTTGCTCCTTCTCCTTTTCTGATCTCATTTTTGCTGTCTTTAGGACTCTGCGCACTTTACCACTGCTAATCAGTGATAAAGTGCTAAAACATGGTGACATTGGTTCATACCCAATTGCCATATTTAATTTACTTGTAAGTACCTAGCAAAGTGCACTACATGTGCCCAGGGTCTGTAAATTAGGTGCTACTAGTGGGCCTGCAGCGCTGGTTGTGCCACCCACATGAGTAGCCCTTAATCATGTCTCAGGCCTGCCACTGCAAGGCCTGTGTGCCCAGTTTCAATGCCAATTCAACTTGGCATTTAAAAGTACCTGCCAAGCCTTAAACTCCCATTTTCTACATATAAGTCACCCCTAAGGTAGGCCCTAGGTAACCCATAGGGCACGGTGCTATGTAGGGAAAGGCAGGACATGTACCTGTGTAGTTTATATGCCCTGGTAGTGTGAAACTCCTGAACTCGTTTTACCCTGCTGTGAGGCCTGCTCCTTTCATAGGCCAACATTATGACTAACCTCATATCCTGTTTGAGTGGTAGATTCTGATCTGAAAGAAGTAACTAGGTCATATTTAGTATGGCCAAAATGGTAATACAAAAACCTGCTGACTGGTGAAGTTGGATTTAACATTACTATTTTAGAAATGCCACTTTTAGAAAGTGAGCATTTCTCTGCACCTAAATCCTTCTGTGCCTTACAATCCACGTCTGGCTGGGTTAATTAACAACTCCCTTGTGCATTTCACTCAGACAACCCCAAATACAGGATGCTCAGTCACAGCTGCACACATCTGCATACTGAATGGGTCTTCCTGGGCTGGGAGGGTGAAGGGCCTGACACGTACATGTCAAAGGACAGTGGCCTGCCCTCACACAATGGACTCTCACACCCCATACTGGGACCCTGGCAGACAGGATGGACCTGGAAGGGGACCTAGTGCACTTCTAAGCCACTCTTTGAAGTCTCCCATACTTCATAGGCACATTTGGGTATTTAACTAGAGCCTCTGACCCTACCAACTCAGCCACTTCTTGACAAGATACCTATTGGGAAAGGAACTCTGAACCAGAGCCTGCAACTTGCTAGGAGAAGCTGCCTGGCTGCCCAAAGGACTCATCTGACTGCTGCCCTGCTGCTCCATCTCTGCAAGGAACTCCTTGTGCAGTGAAACTCAACGCACAGCCTGCCAGAATCGACACACAGTCTGCCCTGCGGTGAGAACATCACTGCATCGCCGAACCAGAATGATGCAGCCAGACTCACTGAGTGGAGATCGATGCAGCACCAGCGTTGCAACTGGAACTCCGACGCACGGCCCACCAGATCGACTCATCGCCAATCTGGAATGACGCAATCCGACTTCCTCCGAGAAGAATTGATACAGCGCCTGCCATACTGCAGAAATTTCCCTGCATCGCTCACCTGATCGACGCAGCTCCTGTGACTTCATCCTGCACGCCCAGGATTTCTCTGCATCCTCCTCAGTGCGTCCAAATACCCTGCAACCCAAAGAGGATCCAAGTCTGCATGCCGGAAATCGACACAAAGCCCTTGTTGCATGGAAAAGCATTGATGGCTTGTCTGTGTGCGACTGGAGAAACCAACGCACATCTCCCCGTTTTCCACGCATCTTATCCTCTGTGGTCCTGTACGATAATTTAGATGCAAACCAGGTACTTTGTGCTCGCAGGGGACCATTGCTGTTTTAAAGAACTAAAGACTGTATTAATCATTACAAAAGTGATTTTTCAACTTGTATTTACCAAAACGTTATCATTTTGACCTTAATCTACTCAGATAAATATTCTATATTTTTCTAAACCTATGTGGTGTATTTTTGTGGTGTTTACACTGTTTTGTTGTATGATTTATTGCACAAAATACTTCACACATTTCCTTCTAAGTTAAGTCTGACAGCTCAGTGCCAAGCTACCAGAAGGTGGGGACAGGATAATTTTGATTGTGTGTGACTTACCCTGACTAGATTGTGGGTCCTTGCTTGGACAGGGGGTAATCTGACTGCCAACCAAAGACCCCATTTCTAACAGCTCCTCATGTGGGTGGCACAATCAGGGCTGCAGGCACACTGGTAGCATTTGATTTAAAGGGCCTGGGCACTTCTGGTGCACTTTACTATGGACTTACCAGTAAATCAAATATGTCAGTCATGGAAAAACCAATCACCAATACAATTTAGACAAAGAGCATATGTACTTTAGCACTGGTTAGCAGTGGTAAAGTGCCCAGAGTCCTAAAGCCCTAAAAAACTGACTGGTCAGAAAAAAAAGGAGGAAGGAGACAAAAAGTTTGGGGATGACCCTGTAAAAAGGGCCAGGTCGAACAACGTTCCAGCTGTTGGGTGAGTGAACATATTCGCTGGGGCTCTGCATTTGTCAACAAAGGCTCGGCCCCTTCAATTCTGTTCATATTTGTACAACAGCAGTGCAGAGACGACTCATCACCTTTACTCTCAAGTCTCTCCTGCATATAGACTAGTCATTTCAAAAACAGGACCTCCTGTAATAACCAATAATGCAAATGGTAGATGTTATTTTTTTTTAATAGGAATGAAACTCTCTTTCATGCAATAACCACTCGCCATACACCACTCTACACTGAAGGTATTTATTAGGACAGGGTTGCAAAACAGGTAATCAACTTTAACATAACCTTTAACATACATCAAAAACATCTTTGAAATGTCATTCCCTTCCTCACCAAACACTTCTCACATCTCACCAAACTTTCACCCCAATGCCCACATACCTTGCTTCATTCTTTCCCCCTTTCACTCACTGGTCTCTCAATTCCCCATTTCCTGCCTTCACTTTCCCTACCAAACATCTTCCAATGAAAACTCTTTGACCTGTTCAAAGGATCCTGCACACTGTCTTCCTTCACTTGTACTCCCTTCATCGCACCACGAGGGATAGATACTCCTGCATGTGACTATCTACCTCCCAAAATACTCACCCCTCCTCCTTCACTTATGTAGTGATCCTGAAAAATTATTTTCCCACCCTGGCTGTGCTTAGGAGTCAGGAAGAAGCTCGATCCACCTCTCCTGACTTCTACATACCATACTCTACACCCTCCAGTTCTCGCCGGCCTTACCTATCCCCTGTCCTGTGCCTCTCTCTAATATGAATACACTCGGAGAAGGCTAGTCTGTGACCGTCACTTCCTCCTGGGCCCTTCATTGTCCCTCACAAAACTCTCAACCTGTAAAATGTGCATGAACATGTCCAATCAGCATTGGTAAAACCAGTAGGTATGCCTTATTAATTAAAATTTGAGAAATCCTTTGTGTGAGGATACGCCCCTTGCTATACTGGAGGAGGCATTGGGCAACCCCAGGGACTTGAGGAGGTTTTATCACCAGCTGGTTCCAGTAAAATTACCTGGCTAAGATTTGTTAAGGTCTTCCTGCAGGAACTTGGGATGTTCAATTTAGGGACTTCACCAGGTGCTGCAGGGACGGTCCCTAAGTCTATAATTAAACACACCTTTTGGTCTTGTAGAGAAATCTCACTTCATTCACAGATGAGTTATGGTTCTTTAACCACCTACTTTTTCCTAGTTCAAGACTCCTTCAAGTGGGAGGACTGCCTAGATGAGATAGAGCCCCTACAGGCCAGGCACCTTTACGTACAGTTTAGGTATGGGACAATGCCTTTTCAGGAATTTACGGCCAGGTGGTCTGGCATGTGGAAGGACAGTGACACTTGTTGTCCGACATGCGGAGGCCCAACTTAGACTGTAGAGCATGTGTTGTTCTTTTGCCTGACCTACATGACTAATAGGAGGAGCTGGCTTATCCCCCTTTTGCCGGAACCTGGGTGTAAGAGAGCACCAAGTGTCCCTCAGGATTCTAAGGTATGATACAAGCAAATTGATGGTGTATGCACTGACTCGATTTCTACTTGGCATGTGGAGAAGAAGGTCAAAGGCTTGTTTACCTCCTGACACAGTAGGTAAGGGTGTCAACCACTCGTGAATGTGTCACTTTATGAGATTTACAATTACCACTTGTAGTATTTGTGTAGGCTAAAAATTCTTGTTTTATGGCTATTGAATTGTAACTACACCTATCAAATGTAAAATACCTTTGGTTGGGTTGCTTAATATTAATAATTCATTCTGTTGTGATTGGTGAGCTAATTATTGTTTTTCAAATTTTGGATTTATTTATTATCTTATGTTTTAGTCTGTGATTTTATTGTGTTATGCACTTTTATGGCTTTGTGCCAAAATAAAGTTTGTATTGATTGATTGATTGAAAACTTATGACAGGAGTAGCAGATTTGCCAGCGTTTGTTTTAACTGTCACTAGTTCCCAAGTTCAATATTGGGTACGGTATATGATTATGTACTGAGGAAACACAAGCCTTTTTCCTATATAAAAAACATTTCTTGTCATTGTGAAAACCCTTTGCTTAGACTCCCACAAAGCTTGAGGGTGTTCAAATCTCCTTCCCACCCTGGAAGGTGATATACTCCAGCTTTTTTCAGCACCATATATTTGGCCATTTCCAGGTGAGAGAGGATCATGGAGGTGGTTGGGAATACCTCCAAACGTACACATTTATGAACAGTCAGTAGGAAACTGCATACGGATCCACCCACTCCTTGTGTGAGGTTTACTAGTGTGTAATTGCAGTTGTGGTGTACAGTTACACATTATGAAATGCATTTACGCCTTTCAGGCATAATTTTTTTATTTTTATTTGGGCCATAAACAGAATTCAAAATGTTCTCTAAAGTTATGCTTGATTCACATCAGGGGCACCTGTTCAAAGCAATAGATTAAAACCTGTTGCATTAAGAAAAAATACAAAATTATTTAATAGATGTATCTATGTTCGCAAAACAGAGAAAAATGAAATCCTAAAAAAAAATATGAAACTTAGATGACCTTGGGCCTGACTTAGAATTGGGCGGATTGGTTACTCTGTCCCAACGGTAACGGATATCCCGTCCGCCGAAATATAAATCCCATAGGATATAATGGGATTTAGATTTTGGCGGATGGGATGTTCGTTACCGTTGTGACATAGCAACTGTCTGCCAATATTTAAATCAGGCACTTTGTGTAATGAATCAGCATCTGTTTTGAAGAATATGGCGTATATAAATATAAGGCTAATATGGGCTAGGGATAACACTGCCAGACATTGCCGTGGTCTATTTTCGTTGCACTTCCGATTCAAGTTTCTCTGTTGTTGTAATTTTTTTTAATCTATGCTCACTAAGGGGGTCATTCTGACCGCGGCGGTACAGCCGCGGTCAGAAACGGGAAACCGGCGGTGTCCCGCCGGTTTCCCACTGCCCAAGGGAATCCTCCATGGCTGCGCTGCAGGCAGCGCCGCCATGGGGATTCCGACCCCCTTACCGCCAGCCTGGCTCTGGCGGTTTTGACCGCCAGAACCTGGCTGGCGGTAACGGGTGTCGTGGGGCCCCTGGGGGCCCCTGCAGTGCCCATGCCAATGGAATGGGCACTGCAGGGGCCCCCTAACAGGGCCCCACCAAGATTTTCAGTGTCTGCCAAGCAGACACTGAAAATCCCGACGGGTGCAACTGCACCCGTCGCACCCCTTCCACTCCGCCGGCTCCATTCGGAGCCGGCATCCTCATGGAAGGGGGTTTCCCGCTGGGCTGGCGGGCGGCCTTCTGGCGGTCGCCCGCCAGCCCAGCGGGAAACTCAGAATGACCGCCGCAGTCTTTCGACCGCGGTACGGTCTTCTGGCGGTTCCCGCCAGGCGGGCGGCTTCCGCCGCCCGCGGAGGTCAGAATGACCCCCTAAATGGTAAACCAAAGACACAAAGTATACAGAAACAATTGTGGCCAAGGTAAAGACAAAGCTAAGGTCTTGTGCAAAGAGTTTTTCCCTATTTGTTTTGCAGTATTCCAAGGTATGAACCAAGGCATGAGTCATAGTGCCTTACAAAAAGTAGTACAGAGATTTATATAATAAAAAAAATGACATAGACAAACAAAAATGTGCAGATTACAGTTTATGAGGGAGCAAAGGAAAAAGCCATAAGAGACATCTTTTAGTGGATTTCTCAACAAAGCAGTAAAACATATAAAAAGAAGGATTCCAGGGCTTTTTGTCTATGGATTAGGAGAGAGTTCAGTTATTTCTTGGACAGATGAACTGATTGAGACTATGAAAAACGTCCATTAATTCTTATTCAGTGAACGAAAGAGTTCAGATGAGAACACGAACAGAAACCGGGTAAGAAGTGCAATTTTTTTATTTTAGTAGAACACTGTTTATTACTCGTTAAATCATTTTGATCTCCGGAATGTTATCTTCCTTAAAAGAAGTAACACTATACTAGGACGTGATGTATGCATGCAAACAGCATACATGTCTATGTAATATAAAAATACGTAAAGGCTTCAAAGCTTTGCTTGCATACGCTGGAAAGGGAAGCATGTTACATTATCGTTTTTTTCGATTTTCTGTAGGTGTGTTTGGAAGCAATAATCACCCTAAAATATAAAATAAGCATTGTTGGACTTTAGCCTTTTGGCAATTGCTGTTTTGTCATGATTTTCAAAAAACTTGTTTAGGAATCTGCCAGCCTTCATCCATCTAAACATAAAGATTGTCTTAAGGCTAAAATGTTTTTTGGTCTAAAATAAACACACATTGCCATAGTACTCTGTGGCACCAAAGGGAACTACCTTGTGAGTGGATGTACTCCTTGTGAGGTCAGCAAGCCGTAACTCACTCTGAAGTCAGCCAGTGGTTGAAATGGGCTGACACATTTTCACTTAATGCATGCTGGAATGGGTGGAATTAAAATGTGATTGACAAAAAAACAAATTAATGGACAACATTTGGCTGAAAACCATGTATTAAACATAATCTTAGTAAACACCAAGGCCCATATTTATACTTTTTTAGTGCCACAATTGCGTCATTTTTTGACGCAAAAGCGGTGCAAAGTTGCAAAATACAATTGTATTTTGTAAGTTTGCGCTGTTTTTGCATCAAAAAGCGGCACAAATGCAGCGCTAAAAAAGTATAAATATGGGCCCAAAGGTCTTGACTAGTACAGACTTAAAAAAAGCCATTCTATCTGGCATCGGCTGCTAGATTCTTGCTTTTGGAAAAGAAGGCAAGAAAGAAAGAAAGAAAGAAAGAATTACTAAAATAGAGAACCGTCATAAACTTATGTTCTGAGTTCATGTGAGCTGCTGCCATGTTGTGAAAAAGTAGCAGCTAGGTAAAAAAGTTCACTTTAAAAGGAATTTACAACATGATTGGCAGTAGAGCACTGATAAAGCTGGAATGTGTCCTGGGTTCTCATCTGGTAGAAGGTGTCCTGCTATCACAACAGGCTCTACAAACAGGGGCAACGCTAAAGTAACAACAATAAAGTAAAGACAAAAACACTGGCACTGAAGGGAACTAGCTTGTGTGTGGATGTGCTCCTTTCAAAAGGACTAAATGTAGTCACTTAAACTGAAGTTAGCCAATGGCTGAAATAGGCTGACTCACTGCCCCATGCTGTATATTGTAGTGGGTCTAAACAAAATGCTAATGACAGAAGAACAGACCAATGGATATAAAGGGTTAGCTGACAGCACATTTTATGTAAGTATAAAATACATATAGTTGTAGTAAAATCAAAGGTATTGCCTATTGTCGGACTTAAAAGCCCAATTTAATGTGATTATCCAAGTGTAATTGCCTTTTTTTCATTTCCATGTATGAAGATTTTTGGAAGTGGCTCAAAACACAAATGTGCGAAAATGACCATGTTGTATGTTTGCTATGCATCTTATTGACTCAGTCCTGGTTAGGACACAAGTCACCTAGCCACCTTTAAGGGGTGGTTTAGCCATCCACCCCGGCTGGCGATTGCGAGATATTAGGAGGCCCTTGGTGCAAAAGTATTTTTGTGCCACAAGTTGATACGATCAGAGTGGCTCTCCACGCTCACAAGGCTCTCCACGACGCAGGCCCTCCCTACCTCAACGACGAGCGTCTCAGCTTCCATGTACCAACCCGCCAGCTCCGCTCAGCCAACCTCGCCCTCGCCACGTCCCCCACATCCATCGTTCCACAACTGCCTGCAGATCCTTCTCCCACCTCGCTGCCAAAACCTGGAACTCCCTCCCTGTCAACCTACGTCTGACCTAGGACCTCCTGACCTTCAGGAAATGACTCAAGACCTGGCTATTCGAGCAGTAGCAACCCTCCCCCTCAGCGCCTTGAGACCCTAGCGGGTGAGTAGCGCACTTAACAAGTGATTGATTGATTGATTGAGTGCTGAAATAGCATTGCAATGTGTTGTGTGACACACCCAATAATGTATGGAATGGATGGTGGGCACAGCTAGCCTTCAAACATGGCCACATGACCTAAAGACACTCTGCATTCAGCTGGCTCATCCAACATAATCCAGGTGCACGGAAGCAGCTGTGCCCACTGCGCTCACACCAGCACTCCCCTGGAAGCCACTGGAAAGAAACACCTGCTCCTCAGGCCAGTCCGCTGGATGTCCATGAAGTTGCTTGTGTGGCAGCTGCCTAAGTTAGTGGTACCACAAACCCCACAGAGGGCCGGTAGAGTAACTTCACACTCAGTGTCCTACCCTCTGGCCTGTAAAGTAGGAATTGCTGACCTTCAAAGGGGACACGAAAACGAGGAGCCGAAGCTTTCTCCTAGTGGTCTGAACTGCGCCTCCTGGGCTTGGTTGACCACTCGACCTACCAGGCCTTGTACCAGTGGCCTTTCTTGGCAAGTCGTATTCCATGGTGCCCAGCACTCATCCCTGCAGTTAACGAAGATCCCACTACCCTACCACTGTAGCGGTTGTTGCTGATGTGGTGAGAGAAACTAAAAATACCCATGCCTCCACTGGAGACCAGACTTCCCCTTCCTCCCGCCAACTCATTCTTACCTCAAACCACCAGCATCATACCACAGGCCACAATCATGGAGATCCACCTGTGGGCCTAACATGGCCTATGCATTTTCCCAGTGCGAAGATGTTATGGTGGCTGTATTGCCTGGTGCTTTAGGTGCTGGTAGTGTTTGGGATAAGTAACATGACTTCGTAAGCAGCCAGTCCAGGCACTGGTGCAGCTTGTGGCCCATCCTACTACACCCTCTCTACCTCCTTCTCATCCCCTACACTATCAGACTGGCATGCCATCTACTAGGCCCCTGCCCCTCCAGTTACCACCAACAGATCACCAGCCAACGTTGTGCTTTTGAGAATCAAGTCTCCAAATTTAAATGTCGAGTGGGCTATTTTTCCCTTTTTTGGGTGTGGACTTTGTGGCCTCTTGTACATCCCATTGACTGGGGTGTGAGCCCTGGTCAAGTAGTAACCAACATTCTTGTCAGGGTAAGGCTAAAGCAAACCCCAAATTAACCTATGCTCACCCTTTGGTAGCTTGGCATAGAGCAGTCAGGCTTAAGTTGAACGCAATGTGTAATGTATTTCTACAACACCTCAAACAGTAAAGCAGTGAAAACACCATACAAAAGAATCCCACACCAGGTTCGAAAAATAGAAATTAGTTTAATAAATAAAACAAGACCAAAATGAAAAAGTCCAATAAGGAGAACTTGAGTTCTGAATTTTAAAAAAATAAACTGTAACTTAGCGCTTGGAAACCAAAAGCACCAACCAGGGATATCTGGTTGCGCCAGATAGGGACAAAGCCAAAAAAGTCCAGGCCCTTCGCAATTTAGCGCAGGCCAGTTACAGGGACCCAGTTGGGTCTGCTGAATTAAAGTACTTTCAATCCGGGTTGCGGAGCAATACATTGATCCCAAACCACTCAGTAGAGGGGATGTGTTGATGTTTTCCACACAACAACAGCTATGCATCGCTTCCTAGATGCAGTGAGGCTGCGGCATGGGATCCTGAGTCGCCAATGTTGTGGATATATTGGAAAGTTGAGGCAATGAGTCAACTCCAATGAGAGCAGACACTGCGATGTGGAGTTTTGTCATTGTTGAGGCTGCTGTTGATGGGGATGCTAGGATCTTGTGCTGAGAAAAGTGCACAATTTCAGTTCCAAAGGTGGCACACTGGTTTCAAGATGCATATGCAGTAGGATGTGATTATGGTTGTGCCAGTTCTGATCCACACAGTAGGAGTGATGCGTCGATTTTCTCCACTCATCAGCGGCTATGCAGCGATTCTGCTCCCACTGCAGTGGATGTGTCAGTTCCACTGAAGCAAGGAGTTTAAGCCCAATTCCAAGGGTCCAGGACCGGGCTGGCACCACTAGGCAGGACACACTCACAGATGGCAGAGTCCAGGTGCAAGAGCAGGGTGGTTAGGAGTCCGTTGTGTCTCTGAGACTTCAGATCAGGAGATCAGGCAGTTAGCCCTTGTTGTCACTCTCGGTTCTGGGTTGGAGAGATTCAGATCCAGTCTTTCTCACTCACAGGCAAGAAGGCAGGAGGTACAGGTCAGCTCCCCAAAGCAGGAGTCAAGCAAACAGCAGTAAAGCAAAGTGGCACGCTTTCAACAATACAGCAGTCCTTCTTCCTGTCAGAGTATTCACAGGTCCATAAGCATACTAAAGTGTTGGTGTCAGAGTTCAAGTACTGATACCCAGTTGGGCGTTTGAAATGGGGGAGACTTCAAATACATGGGTTTGAAGTGCACTGAGTCACTGACCTTCCTGTCCTGGCTCCAGAATCACTACAGGGGGTAATGCAGCCCTTTGTTTGTGGACGGGACAGAGTCTATTCTGGTGCAAGTGCGGCTGTGCCCAGCTCCTCCCTCCCATCCTGCCCAGGGTCCATGAGGCTACACCTAACTCCCATTGTGTGTGGCTGTCTGGGAGGAATACATAAAGCTCAGCTGTACCTCCCACCCCAGACAAGTGATTAGAGCCAGGCAGCAGGCATAGCATGGCTAAAGTAAAAATAAATGCCAACTTTCTAAAAGTGGCATTTTCAGAACTGCATTTTAAAATCCAATTTCACCATAAATTAGGATTTTAAATTGTGACTCCAGCGACATCAAACTCTAAAAGTCTATTTCTTCCAGATTGTGAATTAAATTTATAAGATGTAATAAAAAAATCCCTATGTTAACTTACAGGAGAGATAGGCCTTGCAGTGGTGAAAAACAAATTTAAGAGTTTTTCACCACCAGGACAAGTAAATAAAATTTGAATACACTGCACCCTGCCCTTGAGCCTGCTGAGGGCGTTTCCTTTGGGTGACTTATAGGTACTAAAATGGAAGCTTTGGGCTTGCAAAAAGTTTACTTTGCCAGGTCAAAAGGGCAGTACAAAACTGCACACATAGGCAGTACAATGGCAGGCCTGAGACATGTTTAAAGGGCTACTTAAGTGGGTGGCACAATCAGTGCTGCAGGCCTACTAGTAATTTTCAAGCCCTGGGCACATGTACTACACTCCACTACGGACATAAAAAGTAAATTAATTATGCCAATTAGGGTAAGCCAATGTTACCACATTTTAGGGAAAGAGCACAAGCACTTTAGCACTGGTTAGAAATTGTAAAGTGTGCTGAATCCTAAGGGCAGCAAAAAGAAGCCAGCAAAAACAGGAGGTCTGAAGGCAAAAGGTTAGGGGATGCTAGGGCTCACAAGGCCCAATCCTAGATGGCTCCTAGGGTCTCTGTTTCGGCCACTACACCACATCGATAATCTGCCATCCCAGGCCCAGATCCTGGTTTTTCACAAAGACAGACTTTGAACACATCTTGCAGAGAGGATTTTGGAAACTCATTATCCACACAAGACTCAACTATTGTGCCACAGTCAGTGGATGACCTGATCTGACCGTACACGCTTCCCTATTATTTTCGATTATAGATCGTTATCGTTTTCACTGACAGGCCTACAGCTGGGAATACTCGCTCAGGCTACTACTGTGGCTTTACTAGACCACCACCTGGCCACCTATGAGTCAACGTTAGTCATGGAGCGTATAGTGTGTGTATGTGTATATAAGCACCGTCGGAAACATTGTGCTGTGTTCATAACCGCATGATCCCTAGATGAAAATCAATAAAGTGGTTTTGAAAAAAAAAATACACCATAGGATTCGAGACAAAGCCAAAGCAGAGCAATCTGGCTTTGTGGATCCAGCACCAAATAAATGCAGGTGCAATTAAATAGCAGAATATATCAATGTGTACATTTGTAATCTCACGAAATTATACTTCGCACAGTTTGCACATGGAAGGGTGTCTGTTGTATAGATTCACTTGGGAGGATGAACATCGAAAACAGTACTTACTCATAAAAGACACTGCTCACTTTGGCTCTGTGCTGTGATGCAAATCCTATTTTGTGTTTAGCATGGCTCAAACAAGGCATCTTTAGTACATGCATGTGCAAGGACAACTGCAGCGTGCAACACAAGTTACACATGCCACACTGCAATGTTTTGCTATTTGTGCAATGCAGTGCTGAGAATTTCTGTGCATCGTTTGGAGGTTCCTCAAATCTGGGTAAATCTTGGCCCTTGTTTGCTAATAGCCACTTTACAGGTGTAAAAAAAAAAAACACGACGCCAAATTTTTTTTTCAAAATGCTTACATAAAGGCGGGCTCCACACAGTAATTGTTAACAAGAGGTTTATAGTACATATAACATATTTTCCTAATACCTCCTTAGAGGTTATAAATGTTAATGTTTTTTTACTTTTTTCTACTTACCATTAAAAAGGCTTTAGAACAATTGCGCGGGGCGATGCATCTTCCATATAGTGCCAAGATATTAATATTATTATTATTGCCATCAAAGTCACCATCGCAGCAAAATTCCTCCCTGTTCTGTCTACTTTGCTGGGTCAGCTGCGAGGAACAATGCAGAGGGAGTCATTATTGTAACTAAATTAGGCCGTTTGTTTTCTTTTTCCCTCAAATCGAATTGTGTAGGAGCAGCTTTATTGCAAAACAGACATTAACATTCCTGCAAGACCTGAGAGAGAAAGTCATTTCTATTTTATCAGCGCACTAAAGCTGTCGCTCTGCTCGGGAGCAGGAAATATTGCAGTGGTATTTATAGCAAACGCTGCTCCTGCAGCCAGTCTGGATAGACATGTTACTGCGGTCGGAGGAGCTGTCACACTGCTCAGCGGAGCGGAGAATTTTGGGGAATTTTAGTGAATTACTGCTCCCATCTTGACAAGTCTCTCAGTGAAGCCGCGTCTGGAGCTGTTTTGCGGTTTCGAAATAATGATTAAAGACCGAGATCACTTTAAGGGAAGATTTAAATGCTGTGTTCAGGCTAATCAGTCTCACTCGCAGGGCCTGGCTGGAAATAAACCTGGGGGCTCCCAAGCGAGAGGTGGGGAATTACTGTGTATGAAGAGAAGTGAGAGGGGCGAAACCGCCTGCGGAGGATTGTTTCTGAGGTGGGTGTGAAATATAATCAAGATGAAAGGTGAGGCACGGCCTGTAAGGGAGAGGATTCAATGCAAGCGAAGCATTTAAGTACAGTACAAGCAAAATAACATGTGACCTACACACAATAGAAAGTAAATAGGGAATACAGTGCAAATACCAGGAAGATGGGCCTATAAGGACCGGAAGTGCGTGGCTTGCGTAGTCAGTGCAAATACCAGGAGTGAAGACCGGAAGTGCATGGTTTGCGAAAGCAGAATGTAGGCTGACGAGGAGCGGAACTGCATGGTGTGTGAAGTCACTGCAAATAACAAGAAGATGGGCTCAAGCATACAGGAAGAGCATGTTTGCGAAGACTGTGCAACTTCCAGGAAGGTGGGCGCATGGGGACTAGAAGCGCATGATGTACTTCGGGACATACATACAGTGACACTCCTTGTTAGTGTAAAAGGTCATTTATTTAGGACAGGATTTAAACACAACATCAATTAACATTTTTAACTGTACATCAAACTTTTAACCAGACCTTAACTTTTACTATTCCTTTTCCTTCATTCTTTCCCTTCAATTCTCCTACCGTAGACGCTCCCCTATTCCTCCCAAGCCTTCCTAGCTTGTAACCTACCCCCCCGCTCTGATCCTTCACCTCCTTGTTTTTCCCCCTGGAAGGGTGGACAAG
The DNA here is from genome assembly GCF_031143425.1 of Pleurodeles waltl. Classification (NCBI taxonomy): domain Eukaryota; kingdom Metazoa; phylum Chordata; class Amphibia; order Caudata; family Salamandridae; genus Pleurodeles; species Pleurodeles waltl. The sequence continues at coordinate 475,900,500 of NC_090445.1, forward strand.
CCCGCATCTGGCTCTCCACCCTCCCCATCTCCTGCTATACACAACCTACCTCACCTGCCCTAAATGACAGCTAAAACTCCCAAATCCTACCCCCCCTTTCCTACCCTGAAACTGTATACGCCTCCCCAATCCACCTTGCTACTAAAGCTGGGTGGGTGGTCAAACGCTGCCTACGTCTATCTCCACAGTCGGCGCGGACAGAGGCCGACCCCACCCCTCCACCCCCCTTATAAGGGCCTGTCCTAAACCCTCCCCCACTTACCTGGCTGCCAATAGGGCGCCTCCGCGCCACTTCCTGTGTCCCGAAAAAGCCCGCGGAGAGACTAGACCGGGTCTCTCTCTCCGCGGGCCACCTCCATCCGGACATACATACAGTGACACTCCTTGTTAGTGTAAAAGGTCATTTATTTAGGACAGGATTTAAACACAACATCAATTAACATTTTTAACTGTACATCAAACTTTTAACCAGACCTTAACTTTTACTATTCCTTTTCCTTCATTCTTTCCTCAAATAGTTCCCTTCAATTCTCCTACCGTAGACGCTCCCCTATTCCTCCCAAGCCTTCCTAGCTTGTAACCTACCCCCCGCTCTGATCCTTCACCTCCTTGTTTTTCCCCCTGGAAGGGTGGACAAGCCCGCATCTGGCTCTCCACCCTCCTCATCTCCTGCTATACACAACCTACCTCACCTGCCCTAAATGACAGCTAAAACTCCCAAATCCTACCCCCCCTTTCCTACCCTGAAACTATATACGCCTCCCCAATCCCCCTTGCTACTAAAGCTGGGTGGGTGGGTGGTCAAAGGCTGCCTACGTCTATCTCCACAGTCGGCGCGGACAGAGGCCAACCCCACCCCTCCACCCCCCTTATAAGGGCCTGTCCTAAACCCTCCCCCACTTACCTGGCTGCCAATGGGGCGCCTTCGTGCCACTTCCTGTGTCCCGAAAAAGCCCGCGGAGAGACTAGACCGGGTCTCTCTCTCCGCGGGCCACCTCCATCGGGACATACATACAGTGACACTCCTTGTTAGTGTAAAAGGTCATTTATTTAGGACAGGATTTAAACACAACATCAATTAACATTTTTAACTGTACATCAAACTTTTAACCAGACCTTAACTTTTACTATTCCTTTTCCTTCATTCTTTCCTCAAATAGTTCCCTTCAATTCTCCTACCGTAGACGCTCCCCTATTCCTCCCAAGCCTTCCTAGCTTGTAACCTACCCCCCCCGCTCTGATCCTTCACCTCCTTGTTTTTCCCCCTGGAAGGGTGGACAAGCCCGCATCTGGCTCTCCACCCTCCCCCATCTCCTGCCATCCAGCAAAACCCATGAGGCGTTTTGCTGCCCCACCCCAAGGAAAAACAACTTTTCCCCTTCCGTATGCGCCTCTACCTGCCCCCCCCAACTTCCTTCTTTCCCTTTTCTTTTCCTTTTTTAAATTTTTTTTTTATTCTCTAATCCACAAATTCACCCCCCACACGCTTTCTAACATCAACCTCAGCTCTGTTATGTAGAACTCATTCCCTATCTGGGATAAATGAACCCCGTTGTCACGGAACAAGGCCTTCTCCTGTTCTTTTATGTCCCCGTGTCTTAAAACCTTGATCCCCTGAGCCCAACAGAAAACTCTCATGGCTCTATTCAACTTCTTCCGAGCCCGCTCAATGGCTCCGTGGTTGAGAGCCCCTCTCCATGCCCTTCTTGGCACAAATTCAGTCCATACCAAGCATGTTCCACATAGTTTCTGCTTCAAGAGTTCCAAATCTCTCTGCATCAGTTGTATCAGAGTGAGCCCCGATAGCTTCACTAAGTCATTCTCCCCCAGATGGATCAATAAAAGGTCCGGACATCCCCACTGAGGCATGTTACCCATGATAAATGGTAGCAAGCTTCCCCATCTTATACCACTCTTGCCCCACCAACGCACTTCATGCTGTCTGCTGGGCAGTCCCAATGATCTGCCGTAAATTTGCTTCTCCGCAAATTTTGCCGCCCAATGAACGAACGAATGGCCGACCAAACACGTTGTCATCTTGTCTGCCTGCGGCCCAGCCACACATCCTGCAAAGAAAAAACACTCTAAAGGCTGTATTGTTGTGCTAACCCCCCCTCCCCACCCTCCCACCTGCCTTGTTTTCTTCAGGGCCTGACATACCTCTTGCAGCACCTAGATTTCCATCTCCCTATGGACTTAATCTTAGCCCAATCCCATCCTAAATGTGCTGCCGCAGTCGCTGCGCCAATCCTGAATGAATGCGTTCCATAGTCCCCGGCACACCGCCCTATCCGTCCAAGTGCCGTTCTCATCACTTGTAACAGCTGATAACTGGTTATCTTCCTCCCTGATGCATGACTAAAAACCCCTGACTCACCTGCCCCGGGACATCTTGTCTTGAAACTGATCCACTCTGCTACCGGGCATGCCATTTCCACACCCCCTTTTTCAAGCCATACCCACTTGCCCTTGCCAAGCTGATCCGTCTTTGACCTCCTAAGCCATATCCCCAGCCTGTCCTTATGCAGGCACACCTCCTTCCTTCTCACTCCAATCTCTTTCCCCACCCCTAACAATTCAGATACTCGAAAAGCACCGAAAAACATCCACACCATGCACAGCCGAAACAAACCCCCTTCGTACTCGTCTGCGCAACACACCGGTAGCACCTGTAACAGTTCCAGCAATATTTAGAATGTGATGGGTGCTCTCGTTGGTCTATCCCCGCTGGCCCTGACCCTGCCCCAACCTTTCAACATTTTCCCCAACAAATCATTTCTCGCAGGATCAAAACCAAAAAATAGTTTCCCATAAAAAGAAACACCTGCTAGTTTTCCCCCTATTGTAGCTGGGGATAAACCCTCCTTGATCAGAAAAAGCACAAAACGTAATGCCCGTGCTTCTAAAATCTGCAAGCCCTGCACCCAGAAGTTCACCCCACATGGCTCAAAAGATTGAAACTCCAACCATGCCAGCCTGTAATTTCTCCACGTGGATACCGCTAATGACATCTCCACCAGCCCTGTGATCATCATGCCTCCCTCTCCCAAATGTCTGCCGGGACCATGGTCTTGCTCCGTTCCGCTCCAGGTGCCAATTCGCGAAAACGCCGCCACTGTGAACGAGATAGGGAGTCTGCAATCTCGTTGTGAACCCCAGGTTTATGCGCAGCTTTAAATATAACATTCAAAGATAAACATTTAAGCATAAACTGACGCAACAAGCGCAAAACTCTGAGATCCCTCGCTCTCTGTCTGTTGACTAACTCTACCACCGCCATGTTGTCAATTTGAAATTTCACCGTCCTGTTGGCTAGCTCCTGTCCCCACACCGCCAGTGCCACTAGAAGGGGAAAGAACTCCAGAAAAGCGATACTTCTCCCTTGTTGCAGCCAACTTACCGGCCATGTCTCTGCACACCACCTCCCATCCCAGTATAGACCAAAGCCTGTTGCTCCCGCTGCATTTGAAAAAAATTGAACCTGCCACACCGTGTCCTGCTCGCCAAAAGACATTGGTACCCCATTAAACTCCTTCAAAAAGGTCTCCCAAATTCTGATGTCTTCCCGCAAGGCCAGGGATACTCGTATTCTATGGTGTGGAAGCACTGCACCTGACATGGCCAGCCCCAAGCATCTACAAAAAGTCCTACCGCTCCTTACTACCCTACACGCAAAATTGAGGTAACCTAACCGCCTTTGAGCCGACCGTAAATCTATGTTACGTAATGCACGCACTTCAGCTAGGAAAGCCAGTATTTCCTTCACTTTTGCTACTGGTAATCTGGCCACCAACTCTCTTGCATCCAACTCATAGCCCAAAAATGTCAAGATCTGCAGCGGACCTTCCATCTTCTCTGGGGCCAAAGGTACTCCTGCCTGCTGTGTTAATCTCTGGAAACTGACTAAAGCCCGCTCACACTCCCCTGACGAGGCTGTTCCCAGAAATAGAAAATCGTCCAAATAGTGAGTCACCGACCGATGGCCACTTGATCTCACGAAAACCCACTGCAGAAAGGTACTGAAAGTCTCAAAATGCGCGCAGGATATCGCACAGCCCATAGGCAAAACCATGTCCACATATATGGCGCCATCGAGCTGCATGCCCAGCAAATCAAAATCTACTGGATGGATAGGAAGCAGTCTAAAGGCTGATTGAATGTCGCATTTTTGCCATTTCTGCGTTCCACCCGCACTTCAGTACTAACTTCACTGCATCGTCTACTGATGCGTATTCCACCTTTGAATCCTCTTGTGCAATGAAATCGTTAACTGACGTGCCTTCAGGCCATGACAGGTGGTGAATCAGACGAAACTCTCCCTGTGCTTTTTTGGGTACCACTCCTAAAGGAGATATCATCAGAGAGTCACTTGGCCATTCAAAAAATGGGCCGGCTATTCTACCCAGGTCTACCTCTTTCGCCAATTTGTCGCGCACTATCTGAGGCCGTTCTTTGGCAGACCGCAAGTTGTCTGCCCACCTTCTCTCTCTAGGACCCAGATAACCTACTCTAAAACCTTCCCTGAAACCCCACTCTAATATTCGCGCTTTGTCTGTGTCGGGATATATGCGCAACCAAGGCAGCAAAAATTCCAGTCAAACTGGCGTAGGACCGCTTTGGCGCAGGAGCGCCATGCGATCCCCTCCCTCTTGCCACTCTCTACTGCTCTGCGGGGCTGGAGAGGGTGAAACATTGAATGACTGGGTGACGACCCCCGCACTTGGAGCAGTCATGCTTAAACCTGCACTGAGCTCTGGAACAAAAACCTTTGTTAAAATTCCAGCATGCCCCGGAGGTTGACCCTGTAGTTTTTGTGTTTGCACCCGCCCCCCCCGGGATGGGGTGTGCCTGAAAGGGTTTATATAAAACTGGTAAACTGCTCGCCGTATGCGTGGAAGCCGCTGTCTGAGCTGATGCCATCCATTGCATCCACAACTCTGAATCTACGTCCCCCCAGGGCTTTTCGGGATTTACGCTCACCCGGGCTCTAAACTCCTCGTCATAGCTGAGCCATGCAAAGCCTCCAAAATGCATTTGAGCCTTTCTGATAATGTCCATGTACTTAAAAAGTGCAATTGCCCTGTCCGGGTACTTTTCGCAGTATATAATGGCGAATATCAAAAAGGCGGACGTCCAATTGTCCATCGTGATGGGAACCCTGGGCCTGCGCGCCAGTTCCCATTTCTCCTCCTTAGAGCCCTCCTTGGCCTGTATGTCCCTATGTAGTAGTTTGAACACATCCACGTATTCGTGTTTCCATATCTTAGTTTTTGTTTTTTCGGATATGTGTGACCCAAGTGGCATGGCTAAACCCATATATGGAAGGCGTTTCTTGTGACCTCCCCCCTCCTTTTCTTCCGCTGTTGCATCCGCCCCCGCCGCCTTACTGTTAGTGGTCGTGTCTACTGGAGCAGCGCCTACGTTTCCTTTGTTCTCAACCGTTCCTTGAACGGGGATAGGGGGTGGTGTGTCTAAAACTGAACCTTGCCCTACACCAATAGATCTACTCGTACTTGCCTCCTTCGGCGTCCCCCCTGCCTCTCCCCACACTGACCACCATTTCTTACCTCCTGCGTTCTCTCCAATGCTCCTCGGGACTCTCCTTGGGTTTCTACCGCATGGCGCGGCTTGTCGACCTCCCGTGGACCCATCAGTTACGATCGTATCCTGTAATGCATAAAACGAAGAAGAGGTTGCGCCGCTCTTGCGCCCTCGCCCCCCCCCTCTCGGGATGGCGCTCACCACCGTATCCCGAATCTCACCATCTTCCCATTCATCCCCTTCATCCTCGTAGTCCAGTTCCAAAAACTCTTCTCCTCCCCAGTGGCCCATGTGTTGGGCATAACCTTTTGTTTTGGTTGATGCCGTCTCCGACTCATCCGCACCCACATGGTGCACACCAACTTTGCGGCCCCCTCGCTCCCCCGGGGTGGAAAAGGCCGCCGCCGACCCTTCCAGTACTTCGTCCCAACGTGATTGGGCCGTACTGCGCCCAGTTGGTGTGGCCCTTTTCCTGCCAACCTCAGTCGATGGCATTGTGTTTCTGCTGCCCCCGGGACCGTATGCGTCACCAGGGTTCCCCGCGCCGACTTGCCCCTCGGCCGCACCAGCCTCTTGTCTCTGATTCCCTTCTACCTGCGGAACCCAAACCCAGGTGCCCCCTCCTGCCCCTGGCTGTTGCGCCCGTTTGTCCTCCCTGACCTCTCTGGCCCTTGCGGCCGCTTCGCTGCGTGCGCTCTCCTCTTCTCTGTCCCTGCACAGTTGGGCCCACCTGGCCTCTGTCTCCAAAACAACCCTACGCTGTTCTCGTATCCTGGCCTCCAGGTCCCAGGCCTCTGCTTGGTCCCGCCTCGTCTGCTACTGTGATTTTTGCCCCTCTGGCCTGGCGGGGGGTTGCCTTGGCTCTAGATGCCCCCCCCCTGATTTTTCCCGTGTATTTACCTTTTTTCTTCACTGGGGGCCCCGAGGCTGTGGCCCTCGTCCTTGTGGTATGACAAGTCTAATGGTGCAGCCTCCCCGCTAGGGCCGGGCAGGGGCTGCTCGGTCTCTTCACCCCAGGGCCGCAACCCCCCCTGTCGGCCGTTTGTCCCTCCGCGCCCTGAGGGGCAGCCCCTACTGGTGCGCCGCCTGCCTCTGCGTTCCCTGGCAGTGGATCTTGCGTGCCTTGCGCCTCCCCGCTAAACATCAGTGGGCTATGCGCGCTGCAGAGCTTTTGTTGTGTACTTGCCTCGGTGCCGGGGTCCGCGGGGACCCCGTCCCTGTCCCCGTCCGAGTCCTGAGACTCGCATGCCGCAATTGCCGCCGCAACCCGGCTGGACGCGGCCCTTGTCGGGCGTGACATCCCCACCCACGCCTGTTCTAAAACCCCTGGTCTGAGCAGGTCCGCCCGGCCTGCCTCTCCCAGAACGCGAAGCGCGGTCCTCACCGCCTCAGCATCGTGACTGGTTGCCATGGCAGCCCCTTCACGAAAAAATTCTTTTTATTCTATTGATTTTTTTTTTTTTTTTTGTATCTTTGTCACAATTAACAGGCTCCTGAATTTATTGCGTATAATACAAAGTGAAAGAGAAGGAAAAATATATATATATATATTTTTTTTTTTGGGGGGGCCCCGCGGGCCTGATTTAAATTATGTGCCTTCTCCCCTTCTTATCTTATGTAATTTGATACTGCGCCCATATATGTAGTTTTTCTTTTATATTTTATATATTTATGTGTTATTATTATTATTATTTTTATTTATTTTTTTGGACCCTTTGATCTATTTTAGGGGCCTCCCTGGCCTGCTGCCCAAAGCGCGTGGTCCTAGGCTCCCCAGCCCCTTCTCCGGCCTGGGAACCGGGAGCCCGGTCCGGCGCCGAAATGGTCCGCGCTTACGCGGTCTTGCGAGCCTGCCACCACGTGGCAGCTCGTATTCCTAAAACCTGCCTGCCTCCTCGCGCTGCGCGCAGCTCCCGGCCGAGCCTCTCACAGGCCGGCGCCGCCCCTTGTCAGGAGCCACGGGTGCCTGCCAGCCGTCCGCTCTGCCTTACAGGCTGCTGCTGCTCCTACCTGGTGCCTGGGCCTGCCTTTCCCCACAAAATCGCGGGCCTCCCTCACAGCCGTAATAACCTCCTCAAAAGCTGCCTTCAAACGCTGCCTACGTCTATCTCCACAGTCGGCGCGGACAGAGGCCGACCCCACCCCTCCACCCCCCTTATAAGGGCCTGTCCTAAACCCTCCCCCACTTACCTGGCTGCCAATAGGGCGCCTCCGCGCCACTTCCTATGTCCCGAAAAAGCCAGCGGAGAGACTAGATCGGGTCTCTCTCGCAGCGGGCCACTCCAAAAGCAGTGTAAATAGCAGAGTATAGGCTGGGGTGGAAACGAATCTCATGGTGTGCGAAGTCTCTGCAAATAACCGGAAGATGGGCCCACCAGGAGAGGAAGTGCATGGTGTGCGAAGACAGTGCAAATAACAAGACGATGGGCTCAAGTGTGCAGGAAGAGCATTAAATGAAAATTGTGCAAATAGCATGAACATTAGTGTAAATATTTAAGGAGTGCCTACTGTGAAGTCAGGATCATGCAAATAAGGAGGAAATGGGCTCACAAGAGCAAATATTTGGCGTGATTAATACCAGCATAGTAGGGGTGCCGTGGTCCACCTGTGCCCCACTTAGGGAACAAAGGAGAGAACAATTTGGGTGCAGTGCTGCTTTCACAGATTTGTCTTCAGTGCTCCTGCAACTGCTGCTTTAAAGATAGCTGCTCACTGACTACCATAGAAACAAGAGAAATATGTCCACTGAGGAACACAAAGTGCATGCGATTAATGCCGTGGGCAGAGGAAGTGCAGAGTGAATATAATACCAACTACTGAAATACAGCCTCATGTGGACGGGAAGCGTATGACGTAAAAAATATGTATGCAACAGAAAGATGGCCCAAGAAAAAAAGGAAGCAATAGACGTGAATGCAATGGTCATAACAGAAACATGGCCTCACAGACACAGGCAGATGGTTGTGCAAAGACGGTGGAAATAATCGGGGGGGCGGGGACTCACAAAGGAAATACATAGGGTGAATACAGTATGAACAACACAAATGAAATAAGGCTAAGGAAAGAAAATGCAAGGTCACCTATAATATGAAAAGGAGGTAAGAGAAAGATGCCTCCAGGATACAGTGTGAACGCAGTGTCAACAGAAATAGGACCTTTTCAGTAAGGAAACACATAGCCGCGCATAAATGTACTTAGCAGGATTATTGCCTTAGAGGGAAGGAAGTGATTGTCATGAATACGTTATGATAAAGATAATGGTGTCCTCCTATGTAGAGGCGATGCATGGGGTTGAATGAAGCAAGAACAGCAGTAACTTGATCTGAAAAGACAGGAAGTGCGTTCTGTGAATGCTATACAAACCTCAGAAAATTGTACCAGGATTAACACGAGGTGAAGCAGCATAAATACTGTACGAAAAGCAATAGCATGTCCTAATCCTCTCCCACTTGGATGAAGGTGACACTATGCTCACTGGCTTGCAACGTACCACTCTGGCATCCCTGAAAAAGCATCCTACAAACTGTGGCATGTCTCAGCAAGGGCCTGAAGAAATTTGACAACATCAACATCACTCAATGATAAAGGAAATTGACTAGCTTGGGTTGTCTTCAGCACTAAATGCATCACTTACGAGGCCATCAAAATGCCCTCCCCCAGCATGCTTTGCCAAGAAGCTTAACACTTTAGGTGGGCAGAGTCACACCAAGAGCAGAGACATCACCAGCCTGGAAATAAAGGAGTTCAAGAGAGTAAAAAAAGGGAAATCTGGCCTTCTCCATCTGTGCACACACAGGATCTGAAATAACATCCCTAACAATGTCAGTAGTGCCCCAACTCTACTGCAAATCAGGAAAAACTGAAAAAAACAACTCTTAAATGAGTACTGCCCACCTCCACAGCACTAGTCACATGATACCTGTCTCACTATTAATGTTCTGAGATGTTTTGGGATATCATCTTGGGTCTGACGCTTCATTGCTTTCCAGCTTGTTTTAGATCTCTGAATTACTACTACATGCAAACATTCATAGCCTTACGTGAGCAATTTAGTCCCTGGTGATATCAGCGTATGTAAACTAAAGAATGTTCTTACGTGGGCAGGAAGTGCCCGTATTGAATATGATATGACAAACAGCAGAGACTTCAAGTTTCACTCACATTTGAAGGTTCATTTATCTATCAACCGCCACTGAAAAAAGGACAAAATAAACTAGAAATAAGACTGTTCGCAGCTCTGCTGTGTGTAGAGCAGCTCATGAGTACTGGAGAGCAAGTAGAAGGCCCTCCCACCACTGGGGAATATTTCCTTCCTACTAATCTCTCTTTAGGAGGAGCATCTCTGGGCACATGAGTGCTCTACTCCAGTACATGACAATGATACATGATTTTCCACATTTCATCCGACCAGGATTTTTTAGCCAATCAGTGCAGCTGATAAACACCATTCGTTTATTTTAGTGACTTTTTAAAATAAAAATCTGTTTATTGAGTAACTTACAAACATAACACAATACCAAAGCAGAAAAAAGCAGAGAAAACATTTCCATCAAGCTTCATTTAAAAAAATATCCCCACTGTGGTAGGCTAAAAAGCAAAGGAGTGGGAGACAGCAGGGCCGCAAACCATTCCACAAACATATTCTGCAAAAACATTATCGAACATGACTGTTGAAACCTCCAAACCATTGAAGCACTTGTTTATAACATGACTCTTGAAGCATATGAAGAAACAAAGAAATAACAACAAACATAAAACTGTTTGTCAGTAGTTCATGCTTCACAGACTTCAGCAACTCTTTCCTTCTTTGGGCTAGTCTGCTTAAGTACAGAAAAACAGCAGTTTCCAACAACTAGATTTTAGCTTTTTTCGCTGCACCACCTCTAGTAACTGTTTTTTCTCTTAAAAGACTATCTCAGTCCAAATATAAAAGACCAAGTGCCTGTCCTAAACCCCCCATGGTCGGATTCTAGAAGTCCTATACAGTCCACCATGGTCTTGGAGTCGGCATGTGGGAAATTATACAAGACAGATGTAGAATCTTTGCCTCTGGAAAGGGAGGAATCCCTAAAAACTGAAAAATGTGACGCCTTGGAAATGTTCTACTGCCTGCCCCAGTTTCAGAACTGATATCTAACACAATTTATAAATTCCTCACAATCAGGCATTGTCTTCTCTTGTGACCTGACCCGCAGTTCCACAGCGAACAATCAGTGGTCGAATCCCAGGACCTTCAGTGTGACCGACTTTCCCTTCATCTTCTCTTGGTGGGTTTCCCTCAATAACACTTTGTAATCAGTGACATTGGTTGTTCCTCTCATGTCCCAAAAAAGGTTAAAAAAATATAGACTCTCCTTGAGTCTGCAAAGCCAGTAGCCCATCAAGTGCCTCCTGTGGATTTCTGTGTCTTCAGAGCACAGTCGTGTAGAAGATGAGGATGGGAAAAAAAATAGTTGTTCCTAGTCCCCTTCTGTTTTGCTTCCTTAGGAGGCATGGCAATTCTCCAGTAGCACACTGAAAATAGTGAAATCTGTTGGGCCCGATGATAATCAGTGACCCACGAGACTCCTCACAGCATAACAGTGCTCACTCAGCACCTCTGCAGGGCCAAAACCCTCAGCATCATGCCAGGCAATTCTCAGCATATGCTACTTTTGCAGGTTGCATTCAAATGTGACTTGCTCTATATGGCAGCAGATGATGAACCTTCTGGAACATTTCATGAGCTCGAGTTTCCACTTTCGGTTTGACCCTCATTGCAGTAGCTGCCGTTGTTGATCTCAGAAAAAATGAAGGGACAAGGTATCAACAGCATAGTGAGGATGTCACTGGCCCTGGTTCAAGCAAGGAAAATACCGCCGTACATCCAGTGGCTTAGTAGTAGTATGAAACACTCATAATTTGGGTGCAGTGGGACCTCAAACCCATCGGGCCATGGTACTTCAGCAGTTGCTGCGTTATTGTTAGCTGTGCCTCTGGAAGTTGCCTCTGTTTATCTCATTTAGCAGCATTTGATGGAGCAGTTCCCTTCAGTACTGCAAGCCAGAAATGTTCACCTATTCAATGTTCCTGTTATCTGCCCTACATGTCCTCATAATGTAGCGATGAGTCACAGAAAGAGATACATGCAAGAAATCTTGCAAGGAGATGTGGGCAGTAGGGATGGGTGATAAATTCCGCTCTGCTGGCAGAGTTGGTGGAATTTTGGCCATTCGGCATTACGATCGTAATGCGTAGTTCTGTGCAAATTCTGCCAACTACCGGATGGCAGAGTTTTTTCTCGCAAGTGGTTTGCCAACAGTAAGTTAGTGAGCGAGATTTGGTGTCCCCTAGCGTGAATTTCGCTCGCTAGGAAGGCACCTGGGGATGTTTTCCCTATGCAGACAAACACAACTTTTTGCAGGGAGAAATCTGCCTTTCGAGTACAAAATCTACATGAGTGGCAGCAAAATGAACTTGAGAAGCAGTGCTCTCTGGTGTGCCGCATGGTGACGCTGGATTTTTCAGCATAGAATGTGCCCCTGGTGTTAAAAATCGGAGCGAGCAGCATGATGTGTCTATTTCGGCCCATTTGCGGAGCTCCACGGAATCTCGCACATTTTTCGTGTAAGTGTGCAGAATTCCAAAGAGGGAAACTCCTGAGGTCCAACAGCTCCTAGTAGTCAGCTGGCCAGCTTGCACCACTCCCTATTTTAGCAAGGTTCTGGCGTTTATTTATTTATTTGACTTTTTTTCAAATTTCGACATTTTCACTTATTCTCATTGTCATAGAAGGGTGGATGATGTCGCTTTTTGAGTATGCACTCTTGAAAGTTTTCAAAAACTCAGCCAAGTGGCGGTTAAGCAATAACTGGCAGTCCCAATCACCATCTGATGTGGGCAAAGCTTCCCATTCCTCATGGCACACATGCCCATTGGTATTTATTCCGCTATTCATACAAGTCTGAGGAGGGCAAGCTTGGAAAGGAGGCAGAAAACTACACACTGCCAACACCATGTTATTGTTGGATGCCGGTCTACCCAGTGATTATGTTGTAAAACATTGAAGGGTAGTATCCCTCCCCCTACACCTTCTTACGGGGGAAGCTGTGGAGAGACTTTGACCAGGCGTTGCAGTGGAGCCAGCAAGAATGAGGAAAACACAAAGCAGTTGGCAACAGTATTGGCAACAACGTACTCTCAGCTGCGTCAGCCTGCCAGCAAGCCCTGATGACTGGCACTAGCTGTGCCCACGACTGGGGAAGGGGGAATTAGATGAATGTATGGACCAGGGATGAGGCCGTGGAATAAAGAGGCTTAAGAATTCATGCTGTTTTCTGTCTCAACTGAAACAGTATATTATACTCAAACCAAGATACTCAGGCCTAGTTCTAGGAAACCAGAGCAACGCATCAGATGGTGGTAAATACCACATATATATATATATATAAATATGTAGATGCAAGTCACAAAATTCCTTCCCGAGGATCCTGGGGAGCCACAAAAATGAGGGAACAGGTGCCCAATTCTCAGAGCCATATACATGAGTAAGTTCAATTCACTCATTCAGATGGATTGATTTACGAGTGGAAACAATTCATGAATAGTGAATGAACATGTTTAAATTTGTTTACTACTCGTTCGGAATGTTTGTGAATACCCACAGACCTCTCCATGTCCCAGGCCGGATTGGGAAACCAAAAGCAGCCCTGGCATAAATGCAGATACCTGCCCACGCCTGCAGTCTGTCTCTTTCCATCCACCCATTCTCTCCCCATCCTCCTCTCCTCTCTCTATTCATCCTCTCTGTTCACTTTGTCTCTACCTTCCTCCTCCCTCGTTTTCTCTCTCTTGAAGTCTCAGGGGCTCCAGCCCAGTGGTGGAAAAAAATAGACCTGTCCGGGTATGCAATGACCCTTTTCTGGTAGGAAAGGGTCATTGATACAACGCCAAATCATCTGGGGTTTAAACGAAAGTGTCAATTTGAGGAAGATATAGCCCTCTTTCACAAACGTTAAGACGCCTTTCTGCAATTGCACACTATGTGCAGTTGCCCATGAGGAAAAATATGCACACGAATGCAAGTGTGAATTCGCAACGTTTGTTTCTGAACTAATAAGGCTTTCAACCGTTCCTTTGGAAACTGTGAATCCCCGAACTTCAAAATCCTGCTCCTATGCTAGATAGCAAACCCGTACCTGAAAATATTCACATTTCTCTGTTAATCGGTCCCTGGAGCTACGATCGGAGCGCCCACAACCCTTTAAGCAACTGTTTACCTTGCTTGAAGGGCAAGTTCATTGCACACATGCAGGTCTCACCCTTGACAAGATTTCTCAATGAATGCTCCATGACGTAACCTGTTCACGTTTATATAGTTAGCCACTTAGAAAGCTTCGTTTTTATACAGATCTACCAAGCAAACCGCAGGTTTGCCTTTTCATGCCAGCTACAAATATAATCAGCGTTCTGCTTTTAAAGGTAATTGATTGCTGCTGTGTGAGGACTGTCAAGATAATTTTATTTTCTGGGAATGTACTCCCAGCCACCGAGGCGAGCCATTGAATACTTTATATAAAAACACTAATTCGGATGAAAGGGAACTTTCATAGATCATAAGACCACACATCTTGACATGCCACCAGCGAGGAGTTTGGTAAGTGGGTCGACAGAGGTACCCCAGAAGACAACTGTAAGTGGAGACGATTTTAGGGGTACCTCTCTCAGGGTACCACCAGGGTGTCACTGCTGAGCACTAGATTTGCAGTTTGGGAGTCTCTTGGTATTATCCTTCCAATGGAGACAAAAATAGTTAAAACAAACAGGATGTTTTTGACACGAAGTAAAAGTGTTGGCGCTGACACCGTCAATTAGGGCTCTATATTCTTAATATGACATAGGCCCAGTAGCAGGCGCCTGTTCCAAAATGTGTTCCGGAGGTGCACACCACTCAAGAATCTATGGTCAACCCGACCGAACAATGACGAGAGTACAAACACTTCTCAGAAGCACCAAAGCAGGAGTACAACAGCTGCTCAGGGAGTTAAACATGGAACTACTTTCCACTAGACATACATTTGATGGACAATCCATCCCTTTGTAAATCTATCTTGAAATCGTACTTCTTCCCTAGTGCTTAAATTTCTTTGTTCAAGTAATCCGACCCATAGGTTTTGTAGAGGTGTTTGGTGTAGCTTGTGTGTGGTAAACTTGCGCTGCATTCAGGGGCTCTTGTAAAGCCGCTACTTATGCTGCATCTGTTTGAGGAAAGGCGTGCACTCTCACTGCTTGTGATGACGCAGAAAAGAAGGTTCGACATATATTCATGTACACCGTGTAACCGACATATATATATTGAAGTGTGATTTTAAGTAAACAAAATAATGTACGAGGGAAATTGTGCCCTCGGGGTAGTTCGCCATCATTATAAACGAGCTTTATTAATCATGAAGTATTAAAATGTACTAATCCGTCATAATCGCAAATGTATGCCATGATTTCTTGTTTGAAAACTGTTTTTGCTTAGCTTAAATTTAGTACAGGCTTTGGCCTAGTTGCTTGGTTTCAAATTCTAACTGCGTGATTTTTTTTTACTGAACTAATGAAACATATATTCTTGCTTGAAGTTGTATTTTTCCAGTAGAAACTGGCTGGTACACTTATCTCCAAGGTTTCGTGCTAGGCCGGTTACATCCCTTTTGATACAAGGTCAGTCTCTGCAGGTGCGGACAATGAAGGTACAGATAGTAAAATAATTGGCAAACCATGATACAATTTGTGTTCCAAGGCGCCAAGGACAGTGTATGCATAAATGGGCACTAGTAAAAGACAATTTTTGATTGGACAATTTGAAGCCAACCTATGAACCCTCCAATGGAAGACCCTACAGAATTTGGAATGTTTCTCACTTAAAGCCACCGGACAAAGAGAAGTCAGCCATTTTCCTCGATGCCAGATTGAAGCCTGATGCCAGACTCCATTTTGGACGACACCCTGATGCCCTTTTCTCTATCTGAGAGAAAGAGACTTTGAGAATTCTCACCCTAGAGACTTTAACTTTGATTTGCCCCCGTCTTGCCCATGCAGTAACTTTGCCCCATTCTCCTTGCCGCTGCAAGGAAACTTGCCCTTAACTTTGCCCCATTGAAATTTGTCCCATGCTGATCAACCGGTACCTGAAGGACGAAGACTTTTCTTGAATGCTGATTGTATTTGGTAAATATGAAAGGATAAATGTATTATTCATTGTGTTTTTCCTTTTAGGTACCAACTGCTATTTTGATAGGATCCTAGCTAGAAGTTTTCTAAATTTGTGTTGACTAAATTCGTTTTGCATGAAGTCCCACATGCCAATGCTAATTAGAGGTTAGTTGAGGTATTCATTCAATGTACCATGAAGAATTGAAATCTTGTTATGCTGACCGAATGTACGCAATTAGTCAGATACAGTTAGTCACATTGGTGATTTGCATTGCTATAACAGAGTGTATCATTATTCAGATTTTGCGTAGATTGCGTTTCTTCCGCCGTTATAGACAGCTAGTAATGTTCATATACATATATCAATTGGTTTTGAGACACATATATATCGTGCTAGCTTTGTTAATATAGGGAAATAAATTCACTAACTTTTAATAAACTGGTGTGGTTATTCATGACTGAAAGGTCATGGTGCGCCGAAATACAAACTGTTATTGATTTCTGATGTGTTGTATTGATCTATTAATTGAGTACTGACTACCGATTACAACAGTTATTGATTATTGATTTGAGTGACTCGACTATTGAGGATGAGGAGAGCCCGACTCGGTTAAAAGATTCACTGACCTCCAACGTGTCCAGGTACAGGTAATTTATAAGGGCTGGACGCGTTATCAGTAGATGGTAGCAGAGGATGGTTTAGCCCTTTGGGACCTCATCCGAACAATAGACAGAGTCAGGTTAGAATTTTCTTTGTTAAAACAAGTTGGAGAGATGATGATGCCCTAAGTCCCCGATGACTTTCCCGGGATCTCGGAGCTTGGGAATGAGGAACATGGAGGTATGAGAATGGTCTCAGCATTTCTAGTGACGGTATGAGTGAAGTTAGGGTTTCGCGCTTGCACAGCTTATCGCCACAGATTAATTGAGAAGTTTGTGAGGATTTTAAGGGGGGTTAAAAGATATTAGAGGAGTGTTACTCCAAAGGTGTGAGAGTAGGGAAGTCGTCGAACTTCACGTGTGTGTGGCGCTTTGAGCAGAAAAATTGTACACGTGGTTGTTGATGTTGAGACGGGCCCTGCGAGGTCAAGAGACTCCGGAGTATGTTGAAAAGTGTATGTGACACTTGTTTGATGTTGTGATCTGGTCGGTTTAATAGGTTGATCGGGCGTGGTCAACAAGTTGGTATGAATGTTGCAGAGTGAAAGAAAACTTCGACTTTGAGATTTGACGAATTCTAAAGTGCACTAGAATAGTTCATTGATCAGTTGAGAGTAAAGTTTGCGGGTCAAATTTTGCTTGCGAAAGTGGGAAACCGAGAAAGATGGAATAACTGCCGAGGCTAGTGAAAAATCCCTAAGGTTTCTGAAGCGATTGTATTACCTTTCCTGTAGTAAACCGACAGATCTGTTTTATTCTTTTGGTTAAGTGCTCGCGTTATATTGCAGAAATTAGTTTATGAGTGAAGCCGAATGAAAAGAGGACAAGCCGCGGGACTTTGTCAGCCGCAGTGTGTGAGTGTGACGTCACTAGGAGCCGCGCTGGGATAGGTCAGTTGGCGAGAAGGGTCGCGCACGGATTGGACGCAGTCCGTGAAGCGCAATTGGAAGGGGAAAGGCAAGCGAAGAGTATTCCGGGAATTAAAGTCACTTATTAATTACATATTTTAGAAAAACAAAAGACGGAAAGATGAAATTTTTCAAAGCATTTAAGAGTGCCATGAGGGGAGATGTTTATATTACAGCGAATGTGGGAGAAGAAACACCGCCTGAGGGTACACCAGCTTACATCGTCATTGAAGAGAAGGGTGTAGCGCCATGTCTTTGGCTAAAACAATGGTGCAAATTAACAGAAAAACATGGAAGTGTAGCGTTCCCTATCCCTGGGTCGTTTAACCTAAGGGTTTTAGAAAACCTGAGATTTGCGCTATACGACATGAAAGTACCTCCAAGGCCGGCACAGTTTGAGGCATTAGCAATTTGGGAGCTAATAGCTAGAAACCAACAACAAAAGAAATTTGAGACAAGAATAAGAAAAGTAGAAAAGACACTATCGGATGCTAGATGGGACAGTACACAAAAGGTTTGGAGATCAGACGTATTACAGGGAATTAAATTGTTCCCAGCGATTACCGAGGAAGCGGAGACGGAAGGAAGGAAAGCCACCTGTAAGACAAACAGGAGTCAGTCCAGGGAGGGAGAGAGCAATAGGAACTCGAAAAGGTGGAGACGAGTCAGATGATGAGGAATTCATTATACAATTGCTGAATGATCGCCCACCACCATATGTGGAAAGCGAAAAAGGCTCGAGCATTAGTACTGCCCCTCCAGAGCCAATACAGGGTAATGTAACACCAAATTTGAGGGTATCTCAGAGACCGAGCAGCTCTGACATGCCTTTCTCACCACGAATACCACGGATTCAGAGAATGTACCCAGATGTGCCAACATTGAAACCTGCTGATAACTATCAACCACAGGTTCAAAGGCACTATTGCGATGAGCATAATGTGGGAATGACTTCCGATTCAATGGCGCAGGGAGGACAAAACTATCAGAGACCGACATTGATTCAAGCTGAATCAACACAGTTCTCGATGCCCCAAAAGCAGACACAAGAAGTGCGAGTAGTAGAAAGCCAGTTAGGTATGCCAGCAATGATGAACCACAATGTGGGGATTAACATGGCACAGAATTCGGGGAACAGACAGAACCCAGACGCAATATCTCTACCTATCACCGTAGGTCCACCAGTACCACTGTACATACAAGCAAATTCAAGCACCAGCGACCAAGGGTTAATGATACAAAATGGGACAGGGAAAAGATGCATAGAAATCACTCCAGAGACAACTCCGATAGCGGCACTGCCAAATGGATCTGGGTCCTTGTCGGAATTTAGTCCAATTCCAATTTGCGCTCCGTCAACCGTGGTAAGGTCACATCCACCACTATTAGTACTGTTAACCTCACAGACTGAAGCATTACAGAAACCGTCGATGGCAGTTGATGTAACTGCTACATTGATGGGACTAAACGCGCAACAGTTGACACAATGGTTCAACAGCCTGAACTCCCCCAGAGTACATCAAGCGGGAAGGGAGAAGAATACCTGAATAAAATAAGGTTGGGTATGGAGGCAGATGAACTGATAGAAGGGACAATGGGTTTGAACAGATTAGAATCATACACAGAGGAAGAACTAAGATACATGTGCCCTAGGATTACAAGAGAAGTGAGCAACATACATAAGAAATTACAAGAAATTGCAGACAGAAACGGGATCGATATAGGTAAGACCAAACATCTAAGCAGAAGCTACAGGTTAGACTTTGAGACAAAAGATTTTGAACACATGAGATCCGCAGGGATGAAAACACACCTTAAAGAGATACTGCAGAGTGCACAGGTTTGGAGATGTTTAGACAAGTGGGAAAGCAGATGGGTCAAGAAAAAGGATAAAAAGAAGAGAAACACTTCAGAACGAAGTGAGAAAAAACAACAGAATGACGATCTGATAACCATGTTACCAATGAGAGAGACAGCAGGGGGAAAACTTGTGCATGTACCATGGCACAGGTGCGATATTCAATCCTTTACGGATGACTTTCCCAAATTGAGAGAGAAGCCGATTGAGTGGTATCAACAAACGGATAGATTTGTGAAGCTCGCGAAGTGTCTCTGGGAAGACCTGAATACCTTATTTGAAATTGTGGTTCCGGCTGATTTGTGGGAAGATTGTAAAAGGGCTGTAGGTTGGCCGACGAGTGAACCAGAGAGAGATAGGGACACAGGTGCGCCATCACCTATGGTAATGAGTATGTACCACAAGGTGATCGAGCACTTGAAAACCAAGGTTGCGTCGAAAAATGTGGATTGGCAAAGGATTGACAGGACCGCTCAAGAGGTTAAAGAATCTATACACGCGTATTATGAGAGGTTGTTGAAAGCGTTTAAAAATTACAGTGGCACGGAAACGATTGAACCAAAAGACATGCTCCATTTTGTGTTCAGGTTTGTGGAAGGGCTGAGACCCGAAATTAGCCAGATGATTAAATCGCATTTGATTTGTTGGCAGTCAAAGTCGATCGATGAAGTGTTGAATTATGCAAAATACTGCAGTGATGAGATTGAGACAAAGCAGAAAAGATTGAAGGAAAAGGTGATGGTGATGCAGCTCAGAGCAGCTCAGACACGTTTACAAGGTTTGCAAGGGTTTCAACAACAGATGCCGCAGCAGCAGCAACAGGGAAATGTTATGTTTCAGCCGCAGATGAGAGGCAGAGGTCGAGGAGGTTTTGTGAATAATGGTCCTGATTTGAATACCGTTATGATTCCAAATGGTATACAGGCAATGAAGAAGGTGATGCCATGTCACACGTGCGGAATTGTCGGGCATTGGAAACGGGAGTGCCCAATGATGGTGCAGGAAGGTGTAGGTCAGCAAAACAATGATGTCAATGCTTTTCAGACTATGAGAGGACCGAAACTGAGAGGTCCGAACCCAAATTTTCAAAACAATGTGAACCAGATGCAGGGTCTACAACCCATGCAACCGCAACAGGTGCAAATGCCTCGTGTGCAAATGACACAATTGCAGCCAATGCAACAGCAGTTTCCTATGGTACCTAATCGGCAAATGCAAATACCCTTAGCACCAATGAATCAGCAGCAAGCAATGCTTCCTCAACAGGTCACGGGTCAGGGAATAAGTCAAAATGACACAGTACATCAATTCCCACTACACAGCGAGAATGGAATAAACGATGCATGGGAGAGTGAAAGTTCAGATGAGGAGGGAAATTGTGTGCTTGCAGCATCCTTGGAAGTTGATCAAAAGGGCCCGTATGTGGAGGGAAGAGTTATGGGCCATCGCGTTTCATTCTTGGTTGACACAGGAGCTACACGTTCCACTGTTAGGAGCATTGAAGTACCAAATTTGCCACTTTCAGGGAGAACAGTTCAAGTAGTGGGAGTGGCAAACAGGTACTTGACGAACCCAATCACAGACCCAGTACAAGTCAGAATTGGTAATCATCAAGGGTCACATAATTTTGTGGTATGTGACTCAAGCCCGATATCACTGTTAGGGAGAGACCTATTGTGCAAATTGGGATGTTCGATTATGTGTTCGAACAATGGAATTAGAATTCAGACGAGCAGTGATGGGGAAGAAGAGGACAGTGTAGAAGGGGATGAGATGGAAACTGTCGATGAAGAGTATCCTCTGATTACCCTTTTTCCGATGATCACTGAAGCAGATATTCCAGCTGAATTACGGGAAACAGTCGGAAAAGAAGTGTGGGATATGACAGGAAAAGAGGTGGGATTGGTGAAAGGAGTGGAACCAGTGAAGGTGACTGTAAAACCCAATGTAACCTTTCCCCAGACCCCACAGTACCATATGGCACAAGACACCCTCATGAAAGTCGCCCAACTCATTGACGAGTTTGTAAAACAGGGAGTACTGAAAGAAGTGTTAAGCAGTCCATGTAATTCACCAATTATGGGACTAATAAAACCAAGTGGAAAGGTCCGAATTGTGCAGGACTTGAAGAAAATAAATGACATAATAATCAAATGCTGCCCTGTAGTGCCAAATCCAGCTGTGATAATGTTTCAAGTCCCTTGCGATGCCGAGTGGTTCTCAGTCATCGACTTGTCACAAGCATTCTTTTCAGTGCCTCTTCATGAGGACAGCCAATTTCTCTTTTGTTACAAATTTTTAGACAGAGTCTACAGTTGGTGTCGAATTCCTCAAGGGTTTTCGGAGTCACCGTCAATTTTCAATCAGATTCTAAAGAAAGACTTGGAAGCGTTAGAATTGCCATTCGAGTCAACCCTAGTACAGTGAATTGACGACTTACTGATTGCATCCAAGACAGAAAGTGACTGCACAGCCGACACCATTGCCCTATTGAACCATTTGGGAAGGAATGGACACAAGGTGTCTCCTTCGAAATTACAATTCTGCCAGAAAAAAGTGAAATATTTGGGTCACCAAATAGAAAAAGGGTCACGAAAAATTATGAAGGAAAGAATAACAAGTGTACTTCAAATGAGTCCCCCAAAGACGAGGAGGGAGGTGAGGAAGTTTTTGGGAATGGTGAGCTACTGTCGCCAATGGATTCCCAACTTCTCAACCCTAGCAAAACCTTTACTGAAACTGACCCAGAAGGATGCATTGGATGAAATTGAACTGAAAGGAGAAGAGATGGATGCTTTTATTGAATTGAAAGAATGCATGTGCAGGGCTCCAGCTTTAGGTATGCCTGACTACACAAAGCCTTTCACATTGTTTTGTCATGAACGTGATGCATGTTCCTTGTCTGTCTTGACCCAAGCCCATGGTGGCGTAAACAGACCAGTAGCGTATTTTTCAGCTACTTTGGATCCGGTCGCAGCAGCACTGCCAGGGTGCTTGCGTGCCGTAGCCGCAGTTGGTATCAGCCTCACTCAGAGTGAAGGAATAGTGATGGGACACCCTTTAACAGTCATGGTCCCTCACTCAGTTGAGATACTTTTGACACGTTCCCGAACACAGCACATGACTGGTGCTAGACTCACAAGGTACGAAACAATAATTCTGGGATCACCTAATGTGCAGCTGAAAAGGTGCACTACGTTGAATCCAGCAACCTTGTTTCCCAGTGAAAATGCTGAAATTGAGAACGCTGAAGACATCGAGCACGACTGTCTTCAGGTGACTGAATTTTGCACCAAACCAAGACCTGATATCAAAGATACCCGATTGGAAGAAAATGATCAAATTATTTTTGTTGATGGTTCATGTTTAAGAGATGCACTGGGTGTATTGAAAGCAGGATACGCTGTATGCACAGTAACAGGTGTTTTGGAAGCATCTTGGCTTCAAGGTGTTTACTCTGCACAGGTAGCAGAATTGGTAGCCCTTACTAGAGCTTGCCAACTTTCTGCATTGATGAAAGTTTCCATTTACACTGACAGCCAGTACGGGTTTGGAATAGTGCATGATTTCGGACAATTGTGGTCACAGAGAGGCTTCATGACCTCTTCAGGGTCGCCAGTGAAAAATGGCAAAAGAATAAAAGAATTGTTACATGCCATTCAACTACCATGAGAAGTAGCAGTGGTAAAATGCAGTGCACACTCGAAGGGACAGGATTATGTTTCTTTGGGAAATGGATATGCGGATCAAGTCGCAAGGTTTTGCGCATTGAACTGTATATTGCTTAGGGATGAATGGAATTTGATAAGTGAACCAGAACTCGAACCAAGCGAAATATTTGCTCTAAAGGTGATAGATACGATGGACGAATTGAAATCCCTACAGAATGATGTTAGTCAGGATGAGAAACTTTCTTGGACCAAATCACAATGTGTAAAGAGACTAGATGAATTATGGGTTTCAAGTGAAGGGAAATTCGTTCTTCCAAATAGCCTTTTGACACAGATAGCCAGATTATACCATGGACAAGCTCATCTTGGGAGGGATGCCATGATTAGGTTGTTCAAAACTGATTGGTTTAACCCTAAATTCCGTCAAGTTGCTGAAGCAGTTTGCCACCGTTGCGTCATTTGCCAACAGATGAACGCAGGGAAGGGAACAGTAGTAAATTTGAGCCACATTGGAAGAGCAGGGGGTCCATTCAGCAGGATGCAGATGGACTTCATTGAGATGCCTGTGCATGGAGGCTTGAAGTATGTGTTGGTGGTTGTGTGCATTTTTAGTCACTGGATTGAAGCATACCCTACACGCAGAAATGACAGTCTCACAGTTGCAAAATTACTCTTGAGAGAGTTAATACCACGTTTCGGATTCCCGATCTCTTTAGAATCAGATAGGGGAAGTCACTTCAATAATGAAGTAATAAAATTGCTTTGTGCAGCACTGAACATTGAACAAAAGCTGCATTGTAGCTACCGCCCTGAAGCATCAGGTCTAGTGGAGCAAATGAATGGCACATTGAAATCAAGAATGGCGAAAATATATGCATCAACAAACTTGAAATGGCCTGACGCATTGCCTTTGGTACTAATGTCAATGAGAAACACCCCTGACAGAAAGACTGGACTGTCCCCACACGAGATTCTCATGGGCAGAGCTATGAGACTTCCAGCAGTTCCTGCAAATGCGCTTTTGAATATTACAGATGATATGGTGTTAGACTACTGCAAAGGTCTAGCTGATGTGGTTCGATCTTTCTCTCACCAGGTGGAGGCAACCACCTTGCCACCGATCCAAGGTCCAGGACACACCCTGAAAGCAGGTGACTGGGTCGTGATAAAGAAGCACGTGAGGAAGTCGTGTTTGGAACCCCGTTGGAAAGGACCTTTTCAAGTGATTCTGACGACTACCACCGCTGTGAAGTGTGCGGGAGTTCCCAACTGGATTCACGCCAGTCACACAAAGAGGGTGTTGTGTCCCACAGATGAGGAAGTTGAAGCGCTGAAACTGCCAGTACCTGATAACAGAGTGCCGAGCGCTGAGGCAGAACAAAACAGAACTAGAAGCGAACAGGCAGAAATAGAGGAGGGAGAAATATTCTCTGAGGACGAAGCAACTGATTCGCTTGGGGAAGACCAAGGAGGAGCCTCAGATAGCGACGAAGCAGCTGAAGGTAACAAAGAGCCTGAAGCAGCCGAAAGTGACAAAGAGCCTGAAGAAAGTAACGGTGACAAATGGCTCGAAAGAGGTGAAGAAGCAGGAGAGCCTGATCAGAGGAGGGCTTTCCCAGAAGCAGACGATACAGAAAAAGAAAAGGAAAACCTGATTGACTCCCCAGAAGGAGGGGACAAGGCAGAACAGAACGAAACTGCTCAAACTTCTTCAGAAGAGATCGCAGGTCCATGAAGTGGACCTAGTGCAAAAAGAAGACCAAGCATATCACCAGTAAAACTAAGAACTAGAGAAACGTTGAACGACAGTGAAGGGCCAAGAGTGAAAGAGAAAAGAAAGGAAGTGTCTGTCGTAGTACCAACACCAAGTGAAGAAAAGGACTTGGCCAAAGAGGAAAGTACCAGTGAGAAAGAATCAAAGAGAGATGCAAAACTGAAAAGAAAAAGGATACCGAGCAGGAGGTATTCCGATCCGGCGTGGTCATACGTAGCCAATAACGATTGGTCAGACGAATTCGTATCCCTCAGTCTTGAGAACGAAGAGGCAGAACTTAATTTTGGAAATAAAAACTTTATGGACTCTGTTGATTGAAACCATTGATCACTTGATTGATTTTTTAACCGGCTAAGACATTGCTAACTTGACATTGCTAACCTGATTGACTTTTCAACCGGCTAAGACATTGCTAACTTGATTGACTTTGAAACCGATTTTGAGACAACGCTGCTAACCGATAAGAGACTAAGCTGCTAAAGAAACTGTGTGAACATTGAACTCGTTCAGCTTTGTAAATACCTGCAACTTAGAAAAAAAAAAAAAAAACGCTTTGATAAATTGTCTTCAGCTTTCTGATTCTATACAGATCATGACTAGCTTCACTACACAGGGGCGTAAAATGAAGTATTGTAAATACATGTGTATAGGCTTACTGATCGCATGCGTACTAATAATTGTAGCAATAGTTCTTGGAATGCATGGTAAAAGCGAGAGTGAGACGAATGATGCTTCTACTTCTAAACCTATTATCGTTACTGAACTAACAGCTCTGAAGAGACTCGAGCAAGACGAGAGACACTTGCATGATAAGAAGGAACTTTCATCTAACGTTTTCTATCGCTTGCTGAGTGAGTATGTTGAGGCCATGGATGCGAAAGATTGCTATGTGTGTACACAAATACCTACCTCAGTAGTGGAAGGGGTAACGTATCACAGCATGCCTCTTACGTATGGAATTACATGTAGTATAGTAGCTTCCAGATTTTATGCTCAAAGAGACATTCATTATTTCTATACTAATTACGATGTTACTTTTGCATATGTCCCCATAGTAGGGTACCTAAGTAAGATAGCTAGAGATTGGTCTGCCACATTAATGAGGGAATTTTTCGAACCAATGTCACCTTTCCACACAGCTCACGCACATAGGGAGAACCTTACATTCTTGCTTTCACCAGTAGAAATAGAATTTTTAGACCGCACTGACGACAGAAAGCACGAAATGAGGGAGAAATTAGAGAAGGAATTGCACGAAAGGACATCTGTAGATAATTATGCTTTTGCCGCAATAAAGACACAAGGGAAAATAGCTTTAGATACATTGCATGTGGGTAGGTTTTGTATACATAGATTTCCATCATATTATGACACAGTTTTTGTGGGAACGAGTGAATGTAAACACACATACGCATTTCAACAAAAGTGGACGTTCATGCTGAATGGACAAGACCCAGTTATTCCTGGAGTATATTATATTTGTGGACTCAACGCCTATTATCGTCTTCCTAAAGGATGGTATGGGAGGTGTTATTTGGGAATATTGTTCCCAAAGGTTTACCAACTAGATGACTTAAAGAAATTTCCAAGGCTGTCTGAATCACATCGTGTTCAGAAAAGGGAGACAGCTGCTGGTGTGGTAGGAGATATATTTGGAGCTATGATTCCTTCAGTAGGAGTCATATTGAATTCAATCAAAATACGAAAGTTGTCTACTATTGTGGATAACATGTTAACAAAGTTTTCGGGAGCTATAATCCTGATGGATGCTGAACTCGCTGCAGAAAGAGCTATGACTCTTCAAAATCGGCTTGCCTTAGACATTCTTTTAGCAAAGGATGGCGGCGTTTGCAAAATGCTTGGCACGCGTCACTGTTGTACCTATATACCCGACAACAGTGGAAAAATTAGAACAATGCTTACAAATTTAACTAGAGAAAGTGTAGATTTAAAGGAATTGAAAGAACCCGGAGTTTGGGAGAAAATTGGAAAAGGATTTGCTTCTGTGGGAAATTGGCTCAGCAACGTTTGGAACGGATTGTTACTAAAAATAGTAAAGGGAATACTAATAATATTAATTTGTCTATTAGGTTCTTGGGGAACATGTAAAGCTTTCAAAATGTTAAAAGCAAGGAACAAAAGAAAAAGAGAAGAGAAAATAGAGAACAAAATGGTGGAAATTTATAGAGAGAAGTCAAAAGGGACTAAAAGAAAAAGGGAATTGACTGAAGTGCCAAATTACTATACAGAATTTTAATGGAATAAAATTTGTGGGTAGATTTGATGTGATGACATAATTAGTCATCAGAGGAGGGATTGATGACGCAGAAAAGAAGGTTCAACATATATTCATGTACACCGTGTAACCAACATATATATATTGAAGTGTGATTTTAGGTAAACAAAATAATGTACGAGGGAAATTGTGCCCTCGGGGTAGTTCGCCATCATTATAAACGAGCTTTATTAATCATGAAGTATTAAAATGTACTAATCCGTCATAATCGCAAATGTATGCCATGATTTCTTGTTTGAAAACTGTTTTTGCTTAGCTTAAATTTAGTACAGGCTTTGGCCTAGTTGCTTGGTTTCAAATTCTAACTGCGTGATTTTTTTTTCCTGAACTAATGAAACATATATTCTTGCTTGAAGTTGTATTTTTCCAGTAGAAACTGGCTGGTACACTTATCTCCAAGGTTTCGTGCTAGGCCGGTTACATCCCTTTTGATACAAGGTCAGTCTCTGCAGGTGCGGACAATGAAGGTACAGATAGTAAAATAATTGGCAAACCATGATACAATTTGTGTTCCAAGGCGCCAAGGACAGTGTATGCATAAATGGGCGCTAGTAAAAGACAATTTTTGATTGGACAATTTGAAGCCAACCTATGAACCCTCCAATGGAAGACCCTACAGAATTTGGAATGTTTCTTACTTAAACCCACCGGACAAAGAGAAGTCAGCCATTTTCCTCGATGCCAGATTGAAGCCTGATGCCAGACTCCATTTTGGACGACACCCTGATGTCCTTTTCTCTATCTGAGAGAAAGAGACTTTGAGAATTCTCACCCTAGAGACTTTAACTTTGATTTGCCCCGTCTTGCCCATGCAGTAACTTTGCCCCATTCTCCTTGCCGCTGCAAGGAAACTTGCCCTTAACTTTGCCCCATTGAAATTTGTCCCATGCTGATCAACCGGTACCTGAAGGACGAAGACTTTTCTTGAATGCTGATTGTATTTGGTAAATATGAAAGGATAAATGTATTATGCATTGTGTTTTTCCTTTTAGGTACCAACTGCTATTTTGATAGGATCCTAGCTAGAAGTTTTCTAAATTTGTGTTGACTAAATTCGTTTTGCATGAAGTCCCACATGCCAATGCTAATTAGAGGTTAGTCGAGGTATTCATTCAATGTACCATGAAGAATTGAAATCTTGTTATGCTGACCGAATGTACGCAATTAGTCAAATACAGTTAGTCACATTGGTGATTTGCATTGCTATAACAGAGTGTATCATTATTCAGATTTTGCGTAGATTGCGTTTCTTCCGCCGTTATGGACAGCTAGTAATGTTCATATACATATATCAATTGGTTTTGAGACACATATATATTGTGCTAGCTTTGTTAATATAGGGAAATAAATTCACTAACTTTTAATAAACTGGTGTGGTTATTCATGACTGAAAGGTCATGGTGCGCCGAAATACCAACTGTTATTGATTTCTGATGTGTTGTATTGATCTATTAATTGAGTACTGACTACCGATTACAACAGTTATTGATTATTGATTTGAGTGACTCGACTATTGAGGATGAGGAGAGCCCGACTCGGTTAAAAGATTCACCGACCTCCAACGTGTCCAGGTACAGGTAATTTATAAGGGCTGGACGCGTTATCACTTGTACAGTACCTGTTCTGGGACTGGCAGAGACGCTTGCAGTAGAGCTACTGCCTGTGCTGGGTATAATGTCGAGCACTCTTCTTATTTCATGTTTGGATAATAGGAGGTTGGAGATGCAGCTGTGAGTACCATGTTTGTGCCTCCGTCGTTACGTTTAGGCCCAGTAGTAGTCAATGCCCTCTATTAAACATTTTGCCAGACTGCATTATAAGGAAGAGGTCCAGAAAACCTGTTTTTACACAAAGGGAACCCGTTATGAACAAAGACTTAAAGATCAATACATTGTGAGTAATTGCTACTATAGTTATGTATGCATTGCAAACCTTCAAAGGCGTGTCAGTGCTTTTATTTCACATGTTTGTTCTTTCTCCTGACAACCGTTACCTTTTGAATCTAGTCTATCCATATTCCCATCACACTAAGGGAACAACTTTTACTCTACCAATGACAAAATTCACATCTCTGTAATAGTGTGACAACAACATTTGGTCATTTAGGAAAAGATGAATCCTTTCATAATTCAACGAGTCCAGGTTTTTCTTTTTGCATTCAGTGATTCCTAGTCCTGTCTGTTATAATAATTTAGCCCACAATGCAATGCAAAAACCTGGACTGGTTGTGCTACTCATGCATGGATCTAGGGATTTGGAGATCACCGATGAAGGGAAAAGTGCCTTTGCATTAATCTTTCCCTTGCACAGATTGCTGCCCAGTAGTTGTGAATCGGACCCCTTTTTTATCACCGACATACTAGTTGACTTCATTACATCATTGACTCTCAGGTTTGAGACTTTGAATCAACTGTAAAAGCAATTGTAATCCGAGCTTGATAAGAATAGTTCACCTGTTATTAGCTAAGACTTCAGCTATCAGAAACATTAGGGTCCGAAATCATTTAATCTCATTGGCAGAAATAATCGGTTAGCCCTATTCATGTGGGACTATCATCATAATTTATCTCACTGGAAGGATTCATTTATTTTTTATGAAAACAGACTGTTGGGCCATACCCCAGAGAAGTGGGCGGCTGGTGACATTTGAAAGTGGACAGGCATAAAAGTTGGGCATGACTTTTAGGTAGTGAATAAAGCAAGCAAGTTTAATGGACAAACGTGGGGTCCAAGGTAAGCCCTTCTCCCAAGAAAAAAAAGAAAAAAAGATTGACAAATGGTGCAATTGAAAGCAAATGAATTTAGTGAAAAAGCAAGGTTGATAAAGCAGTGGGAATGTACAGTCTTGAAATACTAAACACATTCATAGCTGCCCCATGTGTTACTACATTAATACGTTCAGCAGTCACTTTATTGTGTAAATTGTACAGCACAACAACTTCAGACTCTTTAAAGTGTGTGCTTGCCCAGTGTCTTGCACTGCATGCGGCATCAGCTTTGGAAGAAAATGCTCTAACCCTGCATCAAGAAGCACACACAGCTGCTGGCTGCAAGAAATCATTCAGAAATATGTGCAGATAAGCTCTTTAAGTGGGATGAAAAAATTGGGGTCTCTCTAAAAGGGAACATGTAAAATAAAATTCTGTGATTCCCATAGTATGCCATCCGGTCTGTATTTTGGTTTCTCTCTGAGATGCCATTGCATCCAGAAATATAACAGAACTACTGACATACACCTACAACCTGTTAGTGCTACTGGCTTTGGCAATGGTTGTTAGCTGTTTAAGATGAATGCATAAAAACAATGATTAGTTATAAATAATTAACGTTGGAAATGTTTCAATTCTGAAATTGTGAGACTGTGAATTAAATATTATTGAGGCCTATGGAAGGAGTCTGGCCTTCAGTTATGTGTTCTTTAAGTTAGATATGCATGCCATTTTTCTCTTCACCTATCATCTATCTGCACATTTTCAACATCCTTTCCTTCCTCTTCAGCACCCTCTTTCCCCTCTCCCCTGAATGCACTCCCTCTCATCTCCCTCATTTTACCACCCCAAACATACACTGCACCCATTCACATTTAAGCACTTTATTTCATTTTGCTTTCACCTTATAAATATTTTGACCTCTACACACCCCTTCACACACATTTACACTGAATTTAATTTGCAATTGGAATACATGACCATTGTTCTGTGTGCTCTACAGAGAGCACAACCCACTGTCAGGCACTTTGTTTTGCCTTCAGCCTCTGCACCGGCACTCTCAATCAAAGCCCCTTATAAACACCTGGCATTAGTCAAAGTATGCACTATTCAAGAGTAGTACCATGCACAGAAACACAGGATGATTAGACAGCTTACTCTCACTGGGGAGTGCAACATTTAGTAAAACACATGAAATAAGAGGAACTAAATGGCTGACACACATTACACACATTTTAACATTCATTGTTCGCATACCAATCCATGTTTGTGGAATTAATGTTACAGGTATGAAGATGGGGCCAGTTTTAACACCATCCAGCTGATAACTGCCTTTACTGCAAGCACATCTTTATCCCTTTGTGCTTGACTCGGATATTTGGATTCATTTCGCAAGGGAGCAAGAACCGTGCTCCTCGTCTGGAACAATTTCACGAGAAACAAATACAGCAGCTCCACTTCTGAAGGAGCTTGCAATCAGCAGCCAGGGCCTGGATTGTCATAAGAGGAAGCTTAGTATGACAAGGGGAATCAGTACAACAAAAATAACACAAAATTGGCATCATAACCCTTCCCGTTACTGAAGACAAGGCACTAAGGGCCAGATGTAGCAAGCATTTTGCAAGGTGCAAACTGCGAAAATCGCAGTTTGCGCCATGCAAAATGCCGAATGCGATGCTCATTCACAATTTGCGAGTCGGTACCGACTCGCAAATTGTGAATGCGACTCGCAAATAGGAAGGGGTGTCCCCTTCCTAATTGCAACTCGCATCGCTATGCTACAGTTACCACCAGTGTCACACTGGTGGTAACCCATTCGCAAAAGGGAAGGGGTCCCCATTGTGAATGTTGCCAAAAAGGGTTTTTCCATTTCCAATGGACCACTGCCTGCTCTGAAAAACCGAAACCAAATGGTTTAGATATTTTTTTTATTTTGCAACTCGTTTTCCTTTAAGGAAAATGGGCTGCACAATAAAAAATAAAAAATGCTTTATTTAAAAAGCAGTCACAGACATGGAGGTCTGCTGTCTTCAGCAGGCCACCATCCCTGTGAGTGCAGGGACTCGCTATGGGGTCGAAAAATGCGACTCACCTCATTGATATTAACGAGGTGGGTCTTTGCGACCCCATAGCGACTCGCCGAAGGTGTCTGCGACACCATTCTGAAAATGCTTTTGCGACTCGGAAATTGCGAGTCGCACCAACTCGCAATTTCCGAGTCGCAAAAGCATTTCTTGCTAAATCTGGCCCTAAATGACACATGCTTGCATACACTCCTACTACGTGATGAATGGGGAAAGTGTGGGATCTATGCCTGTTAATGACAGATGGCTGACCTCACACAGGGATGAAGATTCAGACACACAAAATCATGATGCTAAAAGCATCAGTGGCCTATAGTGGATACTGCCATAGACCATAATGGAAATGAAGGGCTTTAGAGCAGTCTGCCTTGCGTTGTGTGTCACAGTGTAGAAAGTTGATTTACAACCTGGCTTCTGTCACTTGCTTCAAAGCGAGATGGGGCACGCAGCCTGGAACAGACACCCAGACTTAAATGCATCATTTGTTTAGAGATATGATCGTATCTCTAAACAAATCAATCTATTTAAAAATGTTACTATGTGAATGTGCAGGAATTTCAGAGGGGCACAGCCCCTGAGCTCTAAAAGAGAAACCACTCCTGCCCCAGAGCCCAGAGGTGGAGCCTGCGGATAGGAGTTTGTGATGCAGGACTTGGGACATGACCATCTTTGCCTTTCTGAGTTTGATAAAGATCTTTTCATTCATAAATGTTCTCAGCTCAAATTTGTGTGCAGAGGCTTTATTCTTACACCTTCCTCCATTTGGACTCCACCGACTCCCTTCATTTAGAATTCACTGTCAAATGAACATAGTTGTTTCTCCATTTTTAACCACTTGAGCAGTTTGCCAAAAATCGTTTTAGGCTGTGTATGTCCAACATTTTAAAAGAAATGCTGACAGACCAGGAATAGAAATCAGTATTACGAACACAATTCTTTGATGTGACATTATCGAAAAGCTGAGAGCAACTAGTTGTACAAATAAAAAGCATTCCATTCCTGGAGACCACTTTCTCAAACATTTCTTGTTTTGTACTTGATTGATCGTGTCATCTTTTCCATTACCAATATGCCCCCGGTCTTTGAGTACCATGGGTCCAATAAGGGCTTTATCACTAATAGCTAGAAGTATACTGCGAGCCATGCTGCCAATAAGAAGAGACTAGTACGCATACTTGTCACAGAGCTCAAATTATATAAATTGTCTTGTGTAGCAAAAATATATTATTAGTGGCTTGGAGGCAGGGAGGATATGGTAATATCTTTAAACAGAACATCTTGATGAGTGTGCTGGCCCACCTTTATCCAACGTAGTACCTGGGCCACTGCAGTTACACAAAAAAGGTTGCTGAGTTATGAGAAATATTTTACCTATCCCGGTTAAAATTAAGTATCACCTACATAGGATCATCTGAGTTACGTGCCACCATTGGTGCATGTACAATGGTAAGGTTTCTGTAATTTTCTGAGACTATAGAGAGTATTTGATAGATCTTTAGATAGAAATATTTGATAGAACTTGGACAAGCTATTCTTTGGTTCAGTAAGTTCAAGAATGTTCTCAACAAGTGTCAGAAGTCTGAAACACTTTGCCTTATTTTTGTTGTGTGAGGGCCGGGGTTGTCATTGTAAATATCAGTAGTATTCTGCCATTTCAGGATTGAAGGATGTCTTCAAGTGTTCATATTTAAGGGGCATGCTTGTGTTGTACAGCTGGTTTAAAGTCAAAAGGCCTTGCACAATCTAACTGTGAATACATACTGAACACAAGTCAGTGTAAAGCCAAGACTGCTAAAGATCTGGATGCTTCAGGATGGGTAAGAAGTTAGACCACCTTGGCAGTTGGAGCTGTGAAGAGTTATAGTTTGATCTGTCAGACGTAGGAAGATGAGCAGTGGTGCTTATAGGAATGTAGGATCACATGTAATTTACTTGGGTTAATAGTTTTAATGCCTTCAAATGCCCAATGGGTCTTTCAAACCCAGTTCACAGCTATTGTGTATTTTTGAAGGTCAAAGTCTGCAAGATCTCAATTTGATGAGGCTCTGCAGAGGGCCTTACTGCATCGGATTATATAGTATTCCTATGTATGTGTGACGGGCTGGAACCTGTTCGCCCGCACTCGGACTTCGCTTGTGCTGACGCTGCCACTGGTGGGCCCAGGCAGCCCAGTTTACCTTCCCGTGATTGGCTGGACGCTTTGGAGTGGCGGGATGTCAGGAAGTCAAAATCGCCGCTACCCGAGCGTACGGCGTTCGGTGTTTGTGAGGAAGAAGTTGGAGGCGATAGAGGAACCGTGAACCATTACCCAAAGGAGGAGTCTGGAGGAAATAGGACGGACGCCGTAAGCAGAGGACGGAGCCAAAGTAATAACCGGAGGCAGTTGAAGTATTCGTATCCTGGAGGAGACGGCTGGAGACGAGCATCGGATGCCCCGAAACCGAGGAACCGGGAGGACGAGCTGCTGCATCCCACCACACTTCCGGAGAAGCGTGGTAGTACAGGTGCGTGGGACCCCGACCCTGAATCCGAGTGAAAGAGGGGAGAGAGAGAGAGAGACAAACAAGGGCACAAGCACAACACAAACGAGGGGAAGGGGAGGGAAAGGAGCGGAATCGAAGGGGAGGGGTAGGGTCAGAAAACTTACCACTGAACACTGTAGAACACAATAATAGCATAGGTCACCGAAGTCACCGCGCACAGGATAACGAGCACTGTAGAAGGAATAAAAACACAGAAAGCATATATGTTAACCATAAGAATCACTAGGAGAACTAGTACCTTGAAAAGAACAGTGGGATAAGACAGAAACAAAAGAAAGACTTACAGTAAGATCAAATCGACAGAAGTGCCTAGTCCACTTACCGCTACTGTTCTCTTCTTTCCGCATGTGCCTCCCGGGGAACCCCTACGGAAAAGGAACAGAAAAGAAGAGAGTGAAGACCAGACCATGGAAAACACCCTACCACCCTATACCCAGCAGTTAAACACAATAAATACGTACCTGCACTTGTTCACCTCTATCATTCAAAATAAAACTTCTTTGTTGTCACACCTGGAACTCTGTCGGAGTGTTTCATCCCCTACCATCCGGTCACAGTATGTAAGAGTATCCATAGCCCTCGAAAGGCTTAAAGGGCTTTTCAATTGTTTATAAAGTATTTACTCTGTATGCATGATTTATACTGTGCTTTGGGAAGCAGGGGCATAGCATGCATGCAATGTATCCTTATGCAGATAAGGGAATGGGACCTGATACCCTCCTTGAGGGATGTGAAAAGACAATGATTGAGAGGTGTACACTCTGACTATCGAGACCAGAATATCGATGAGACACAATATCAAGGATAGAATTTCAAAAATGAATATAAGTAAGTAAGTCAAGATGTTTGTTGGACCTGGCCCTTTTTGCAGGGTAATCTCCAAACTTTTTGCCTCCTTGATCCCATGTTTTCGGACCTGATTTTGTTGGCTTTAGGACTCGGGGCATTTTATCACTCCTAACCAGTGCTAAAGTGGCATATGCTGTCCGTCTAAATTGTACTGGTGATTGGTTTATCCATGATTGGCATATTTGGTTCACTAGTAAGTCCTTAATATAGTGCACCCTGTGTGCCCTGGGCCTGTAAATCAAATGCACCAGTGGGCCTGCAGTACTGATTGTGCCAACCACATGAGTAGCCCTGTAAACGTGTATCAGACCTGCCATTGCAGTGTCTCTGTGTGCTGTATTAAACTGCCATGTCGACCTGGCCAGTGCGCCCACTTGCTAGTCCCGAACCTTCCCTTTTAGTACATGTAAGGCACACCTAGGGGAGGCACAAAGTAGCCCCATTGGCAGGGGTGCGGTGTGTTTGAAAGGTAGGACATGCACTGGTGTGTTTTACATGTCCTAATTGTGAAATGTTGCCAAATTCGTTTTTCATTATTGCAAGGCCTATCTCTCTCATAGGTTAACATGGGGATTGCTTTGAAATATTTCTCAAGTGTAATTTCCCATTGAGAGCAGAGAGAATTTGGGGTCTCTGAACTCACAGTTCAAAAATACATCTTTTAGTGAAGGTGTTTTTTAATTTGTGTGTTTTAAAATGCCACTTTCAGAAAGTGGGCATTTTCTTGCTTATCCATTTTGTGCCTCTGCCTGGCTGTGGAATACATGTCTGGGTCAGGATGACAGTTTGACTGGTTGTGAATTCACGCTAGACAGTCACATATAGGGAGCTGGGGTGTGCCCTGCATATACTGATGGGTCTTCCTGGGCTAGAGTGGTGGGAGGAGTGGACACTTGCACATGAATAGGGCTGTGCCTGTCCTTACACAATGCAGTCTCCAACCCCCCTGGAATGTGTTTCCGACCATGGCAGGAAAGGCAGGGTCTTGGGCACTGCAAAGACTTTCCTTTGACGTTTACCTACTTCAAAGGCAGAAATGTGTGTAAGTATTGGACTGCTGACCTCACAATTTTAGAACAGTTTTGGATCAAGAGGAGACTCTGCCAAGGAGAAGAGCTGATTTGCTGTGAGGAGGAGTAGTACTCCTTTGCTGTGTGTGTTTTGCTGAGCTGGCCTGCAGTTGCTGCTTCTGCTTTGGAGAGAACAAAGACTGGACTTTGCTGTGTATCCTGCATGTGACATTTCTCCAGGGGCTTGGACTGAGCTTGCCTCCTGTTAAGAAGTCTCAGGGACATCAATGACTTAATCTGCCAGCTCCTGGGTTCTCTTGCTGAGGACCCTGACTTACCAAGAGGTGCCCACTCCAGTTTAGGCCCTTGGGAGTGAAGTCTGGCAGAAAAACAAGAAAAAACAGGCACACCAATTCTGGATGACTCCCGAACTGGCAGCGCTGCCCGAATGCTCTGATGCATTCAAAGCCGTGGTCCCTGGTGAAGTGCGACAACTGCGACTGACAGCAAGCTCAACAATACTGCAGCGCCTCTGAAGTACTGCAACATTGTGATTCCTGAGTGCTGTGTCACAGTTATCTGTGACACCCAACCCCGCCAAAGTGCCTGTGGCACAGTAGTGTGACCGCAACACTGCGAAGCTGCCGCATTGTGTCTTAACCCGCTGAACTCAACAACCCTACTGGATTGTAAGGAACCTCCTGACGCCAACTTCGCCTCACCTCTGCTGCCTCCATAATGAACCAGCGCCTCACCTCCCCTGCTTAGCAGTAAGGAACCAATGCCTCACCTCTTGCATAGCAGCATGGAACCAGTGCCACACTGACTCCAGCGACGCCTTACATCCCGGACTCCTTGCTACATCTTTGACTCTGCCTCATTTCTAAAGTACTGTACCTAGGGTCCGTGTGACTCCGTGACTGGTGCTGCACTCCCTCGTGAGTGGTGTAGGACTGTTGGGAATGACTCTGTCATGATGCTGTGAAAGCACCAGTTGGAGCTATTTTGTTTCTAAGTGCTTTTTTGGGATTTAATCTTTAAAAATTCAAATCTTTGCTTGTGTATGTTGGATTTTTGTTGTTTTAGTCTTGTTTTACTTAGGGAAATATTGGCTATTTGTCTAAATTGCTGCAGTGTCCATTTGTAGTGTTTTCACTGTGTTACTGTGTGTGGGTACAAACACTTAACACATTGCCTCTAAGATAAGCCTGACTGCTCGTGCCAAGCTACCAAGGGGGTTAGCAGGCGTTATCTTAGGAGTGTGCCCCCCTTACCCTGACTAGACTGAGGGTCCCTACTTAGACAGGATGTAAAATGACTGCCAACTAGAGACCCCATTTCTAACAATTTTCTATACCTAATTCCACACATATGTACCTATGCAGCACATATATCTTCATAGTACATAGATGTGGACTTAGGAATAGTAAATGTATACTTCCTTATATGCACTTACCTTTCAATATTTCATCCCTCAATAGTCTGTCCTCAATATTAGTGTTCCTCAATATTCTGGCGGTCGATCTTCAGCAGTACAGTCTAATTGGAATCCAATATGCCCATCATAAGCCAGAACCATGGAGAAACTGCATTGTATGCACCAGGCAAATCCTTGCTTTTGTATGGGAGGTTCTTCGGCTTTTTTGGCTGAGATGTTCCTGAGTATTTAGATTTGTTCTCTCTTTATTGCATAATGTGGGAGCATTATTTGTAAGGAACACCATATGCTGTAACTATTATACAAATGCCCTCTCTTTCTAGTTTGCCCAGACGGTGAAGGCCCTTAAATAATTGTTCTATAAGTTCCAAATACATTTGCACTGTGTTACAGGAGTTCTAGTCAAGTAAACTCATAACTGTTTGATGATGTGTTGTTTCCACACAAAATATCAGGTGGCTGACGAATACTAAATCATTTCCTGTTTTTGGTACCCCAATCTACCCCACTCTACCATAATTGATCCCACTCCACCAGATTGAGGTTGATTGGGTGGGGTGGATTGGGGCGCAAAAAAAAAAAAAAAGTAAACTTTGCACTAAAATAGTGCACTACTCACCCGTTAGGGGCTCAAGGCACTGTACGCATACTGCTGTGGAACCCCTCCTGGCTCTTCCCTGTGAGGCACCCACTCCTGGACAGCCCCAGGGTGAAGCCAAGCATCCAAGCACTGTGAGGGCCGTTGTGGAGATTAAGCAAGCTATTTCCCAGAGTTACAGAGTGGGACCCATTAATTAGATTAGGCACCGAGGTGAGAATTATCTGGTCCAAGGGAATTGAGCCTAAGACCCACCGCAGTGGGAATTGAACCCTGGTCCTGGACTAGATCTCTGCATCAGGGTCTGCTGCTCTAACCATTGTGCCACACTTCTCCGAATGTAGTGGGGTAGGGTGGGGTAGATCACAATGGGGTAGATTGGGGTAGAGTGGGGTAGATTGAGGTGTATTGGAGTGGAGTAGAGTAGAGTAAAGTGGAGTGAGGTGGCACGGTGTGGGGCTGCTTGGAGTGGAGTTGATTGTCATAGAGTGTAGAGGGTAGATTGGGGTAGAGTGGAAGGGTAGATGGGTATAGGGGAGAGTAGGGTAGAGGGAGAAGAAGTGGGGTAGAATGGGATGTGGTAGATTGGAGTGGGGTAGATTGGGGCAGATTGCAGTGGAGTGGGGTAGACAGGAATGGGGTAGATTGGGATAGACGGAAGTAGGCTAGAGTGGGCTAAAGTGGAGCAGAGCAAATTAGAGTGGGTATACTGGGGTTAGATAGATTGGGGTAGAGTGGAGTGGATAGTAGATTGAAGTAGAGTCAACTGAGGTAGAATGGGATAGTTTGAAGTGAGGTTGATTGAGCTAGAGTAGGGTAGATTGGAGTGGGGCAGAGTGAGTTACCAGGGGGCAGATATGAGTGGGGTAGATTGGTGTAGATTGCATCAGAGTGAAGTGGTGTAGTTTGGAGTGGGGTTGATTGGGGTAGAGTGGAGTGGAGTAGATTGAGGTAGATTGGAGTGGGGTAGATTGGGGTAGAATTCAGTGAGGTGGAGTGGGGTAGTTTGAGGTAGATGGTGTGAGGTCGAGTGAGATAAAGTGGAGGTAGAGTTGGGTAGATTGGGATAGTTTGAAGTGGTGTGGGACAGATTGAAGTAGGGTAGAGTGGGGAGGAGTGCAGAGGGGTAGATTGAGATAGGGTGGAGTGGGGTAGATTGGGGTAGTTTGGGGTTGATTGGGGTGGGTAGATTGGGGTAGAGTGGATTGTGATAGGCTGGGGTAGATTGGAGTGGAGTAGATTGTGGTACAGTTAGGGAGATTGGGTTAGATTGGAGTGGAGTGGAGGGGGACATTGGAGTGGGGTAGATTGGGGTAGAGTGGTGAGGGGTAGATTGGGGAGAGAGAAGGGGTACATTGGTGTAAGTTTGAATGGGGTAGAGTGAGGTAGAGAGGGGTAGATTGGGGTAGATTGTAGAGCAGAGGGGTAGATTGGAGTAGGATTGATTTGGATAGATTGGAGTGGGGTAAATAGGAGTGGTGTAGATAGGGTATAGTGGTGTGGGGTCGTGTGGGGTAGAGTGTGATAGATTGGGTAGCTTGGGGTGGGATAAATTGGGTAGAGTGGAGTCGAGTCGAGCGGGTTACATTGGCATGGGGATGATTGGGGTAAGGTCGTTTGGAATGGTGTAGATTTGTGTAGAGTGGGATAAATTGTAGTGGGGTAGATTCTGGTGGACTGGAGTGGAGTGGGGTAGATTGCATTGGGATCAATTGGGGTAGACTGGAGTGGAATAGCTTAGGGTAGAGTGGAACGGAGTAGATGAGGTAGAGTAAAGTTAGGTAGACTGTGAAAGGATGGAGTAGAGAGTGGTAGAGTGGGGTAGAGTGGAGAAAAAAGGATACAGTAGCTTGGGGTTGATTGGGATAGAGTGGATTGGGGTTGAATTAGGGAGATTGTGGTAGATTGAGGTAGATTGTAGCACAAAAGATTGGAGTGGAGTGGGGTAGATTGAAGTGGGGTAGATTACAATGCAGCAGCGATCTCCGTGGAACATGGAAATGGGCCATATTCTTGATAATTGTTTTAACTGTATGAAATTATCAGTTCACATAGATGCAGCTGGTCCTATCCGCAGGCTGCCTTCCAGTGACCTTGTTATTTTTCAGCCAATGTTACAGAATCTCCATTGTTCGAATTTGAAGTGGAATCATTGAAAGTACACTGGTAGCGTGGTTACTGCTGCTGACTAAAAACAGCACTGCCTGAAGCCCACCCACAGTGGTGCATTAATGGAGGGGTTTGGCTTACAAAACTCAAGTGGCGTCGCCTCAACATCCTCTTATTTTGGGCAAATCACATAATCTACCAGTACAAAAAATGAGTGTGAATATGTGTAATGTAGCTAGTGCTCATATAAAGCGCCCAATAATTTCAGGCCAGGCCGAGTCCGTGCTATATAAAAATAAAAAAATAGGACCTCAATTTACAGATAGAGGATGTGGAGAGACACTAATTGATTTTAAATCAATCTGTACTTTGTCCATGCTCCACACAAATACATGCAAGTCACATAATAAAAGTTGCCTTGCAAGTGCAAATGAATTAGAAGGCAGCAAAACAGAGTAATAAGGATGAAAACAACAGTAAGTAATGGGCGGGCATAAAGCCTTTTTTTAGAGAGTTTTTGTTTTAACGATACAATGGGCCATATTTAAGAAAAGTGGAGCTTCTCTCAGTTCAGCACCACTTTTCTTGTACCCCTCTCTTAGCACCTACCTAACCCCACCAGATTGATGCTAATCCTGCAAAGCCCATTGAGGCCCATTGTATATGGTGTGCCTCCTTTTAACGCCTGCTCTGAGCAGGCATTAAAAGTGCCAAAAAAAAATGACACAAATAAATCCCTTAGATTTCTTTGCAATTTTTTCCAGCACCCCCTAACAGGGGAACACTCCCTTTACATACATTATGCCTAGTGCAGGCATAATGTATTGCAAAGAGTTACAAAGTGGCGCATTGCATGCATTGTGCCACTTTGTACATTTGGTACAGCGATTTTGGCCTTGTTGGGCCACATTAGCATAAAATAGGCATTTGCAATGCAACGGGTCTTGCATTTCTATGAGTTAGAGCTATTAGCAGTTGTAAATGCCCAACCGGTCTTTTCTTGCCACATTAAATGGAAAAAAGAGCACGATCGTGCTTCTACAGTTCACTCGTAGTGAAACCTATTGGTAAAAGTGCAATTATCTACGTAACCGGCAAAAGTACAATTAACTATGTTACAGGGTTGATGTCATGGAAAGCGCTCGACTTCTGCCAAGCGAGATCACGCTACGAACAAAGATAAAAAGTAGTCCACGTACCGGATGGAAAACAGCGAGCCTGGCATGTTTTCAATACTTCGTCGCTGCGCTCAAGGAGGGCTAACCACCGGAAAAGGCATGACGCATGCATGCCTTCCACTAATGAAAGTAAGCAGATTTTAACAGGCAAGCCCACGAACCAATGAAAGACACTAACGTGACATGGATGGTGCTCCGAGCCCTTTTCTAACTCCTAAAGCGTCTCGCAAGTGAAACGCATGCGCAAGCGCATGCGGCACAGGCTAGACCATCCGTAAAAGTGCAATTATGTACGTAACCGGCAAAAGTACCATTAACTATGTAACAGGGTCGATGTCATGGAAAGCGCTCGACTTCTGCCAAACGAGATCGCGCTGTGAACAAAGATAAAAAGTAGTCTACAAACCAGACGGAGAACAGCAATCCTCGCATGTTTTCAGTGCTTGGTCGCTGGCTCGAGGAGGGCTAAACACCGGAAAAGGCATGACATATGCATGCCTTCCACTAATGAAAGCAAGCAGATTTTAACAGGCAAGCCCACGAACCAATGAAAGACACTGACATGACATGGACGGGGCTCCGAGCCCTTTTCTAACTCCTAAAGCGTCTCACAAGCGAAACGCATGCTCAAGCGCATGTGGCGCAGGCTAGACCATCCGTAAAAGTGCAATTATGTACGTAACCGGCAAAAGTACAATTAACTATGTAACAGGGTCGATGTCATGGAAAGCGCTCGACTTCTGCCAAGAGAGATCGCGCTGCGAACAAAGACAAAAAGTAGTCCACAAACCAGACGGAAAACAGCGATCCTCGCATGTTTTCAGTGCTTGGTCGCTGCACTCGAGGAGGGCTAAACCGGAAAAGGCATGACATATGCATGCCTTCCACTAATGAAAGCAAGCAGATTTTAACAGGCAAGCCCACGAACCAATGAAAGACACTGACATGACATGGACGGGGCTCCGAGCCCTTTTCTAACTCCTAAAGCGTCTCACAGAGAAACGCATGCTCAAGCGCATGTGATGCAGGCTCGACCCTAGAAATTATGCTAATGTGGCACAAAGAGGCCCTAGGGGCTCTTAAATCTGCCCCAGTATGTCGTTGCCAAGGGACAGTGCATGCGAGCTGCCTGCTGGCTCGACCTTAAAAGTTTGCCTCATGTCATCATGCCTGGTTTTCAGCCAACAACAGTTTGCATGCAGGAATTTGTGGTTGGCCGTTTGTTTTCCGTGTATGTATTGTACTACAAGTCTAAACATGGGTTGTTGGCTGAAAGGCCGGGACTGGATCACAGTGCCCCTCGTGTCAAGGGGCCAATTTACAACCGTTTTAATTCTATAACATCTATTTATAAGAGTTACCATTTATTAGAGAACACCTGGAGAAATCTGAGAGGCGCAGCACAGAACGCTTGAGACACGAGTCAATAGGGATATTTCCCTTCCAAAATGTGGTTGTTCCGTCTCATGACACCCTCGTTTCACGCCCCTCTCTCCCCTGGTTTCCAAAATTTGATTTAAGACGCATCAATTGTTTCTTTAGTGTCCATCTGCTGGTGCCAGCCGGTGTGTGAAAACAAGGCCTCGGAGACAGTGCGCAGCTCCTATCACTGACTTTCAAGCCGGCACACTTTCAAGCTTTCCACATCCGATTCAGACTGCAGCCAGGATATGGCCCAAGGCAGCAGATGAAGCGCCTCGATCTTTACGCTTCATTCTTTGCACCCAACTTGCCTAAAAAACCCTTTCTCAGTGATTATGCACAGGGCAACCAACATGTTACAATTTCCTTATGCAGCACGTTGTGATCCCGCCAAAAGGCCTTCAAGCATCAGAGATTGTTCACTGTCAGACCATGGTAAAACAGTGAGGTGATCTAGTGAGGCATTCTAGACAAAACATTCATAAAAGGCCTCTCAACTTCAAAACCCAATAATCAGGGCTGAAAACGGACGGAGAAATCTTTCTAGCAAGACGTACTGTTAGAGGTGCAGCAGAAAGGAGGTGTATTCTGACAGGTGGTGACAGGGACCCACTCATGGGCGTCAATTCACCAAAATGTCAAGGATAGAACTGACATCACATGCCACTTGATCTTTAGGCCCATATTTATACATTTTGCTGCAAAACTGCACTAACGCAGTTTTGCGACAAAAAGTTTAGTGCCGGCTTACGTCATTTCACAATGCCAGCCGGTTGCTGTATTTATTGAATAACACAAGCCAGCGCAAAAGTTGGGCTAGCGTCTTTTAAAAAAGATGCTAGCTGGGTGGGGGTGGTGGTAGGGAAGGAGGGGGTTTTGTGCATCAGAAAATGACACTAGCCTGGTTAGAGGCAAAAAAAGCCTCTAACCAGACTAGCGCCATTTCCTGGCACACAACCACTAAAAACATGACCCCTGTCTTAGGAAAGACAGGAGTCATGCCCACCACCACAATGGCCAGCACAGGGGACAAGTGTCCCCTGGGCATGGCCACTGCGCCCTGTGCCATGCAGGGTGCCCCAAGTTAGGGCCCCCAATGGCAAAAAAAATATTGAAAAAAAAATTCTTACATGGACTTGCCTGGCATGGGGGTCCCCATCTTCTGCTGTCTCTCTAGTGGGTGTGTCCCTGGGGCTCTGGGGGGCACCTTTGGACCCATTCCATGGTGTTTACCCATGGAAATGGGTCCACAGGTCCCCTAACACCTGGTCTGACCCAGTCATGAAATAATGGTGCTAAGCAAGCTTAGAACCATTATTTAGCCCCCCTGCCCCACCCGTGCGTCATTTTAGCATGGGGGATGAATATGGGGCTATGGGGATAGCACCATTTTGTGGATGGGAACGCCTACCTTGCATCTCATTGATACAAGGTATGTTCAATCATCCAAAAAATGGTGCAAAGTCCTATATTTTGATGTTAGAGGTGTCTAACATCAAAATCTAAATATGGAGTTAGGTTTGCTCCAAATTTGTTTTAAAAAAATGAGGCAAATGCAGCTC
Organism: Pleurodeles waltl; assembly: GCF_031143425.1. Lineage (NCBI taxonomy): Eukaryota > Metazoa > Chordata > Amphibia > Caudata > Salamandridae > Pleurodeles > Pleurodeles waltl. The sequence goes on from NC_090445.1 coordinate 475,944,888, forward strand.
AAAAAAGTATAAATATGGGCCTTAGTCTTAGTCACACATGCTTACACATACACAAACATTCACACATTCTCGCTCACATAACCACCACACTCTTACCCGCAAGCCTGCATACCACATACATTTGAAAACATTTTTACTTACCTTAGCTGCCAGATAGAGTGATAGTCCAGTGAATTGTACTCCATTTTTATTACACATATAGTAAATACTATTATTCACTATTTGTGTTAGAAAAAAATTGACAGCAAACCAGGAGAGTGGAGCCTCAACTGACGTCCATTAGGACTAGCTATCCCTTTGTTTCAGGCACTGATTTTGCCCTCTCTGAGGTAAGGGGTCGCAAAGGCAGTGTCCGAGTTCGTAGCTGCGACCCCTGGCGACCCCTAAATGACGTCCATGGACCCATAGGTTATCCTCTGTTAATTATATAAGTTGCCCCTAATGAAATTGACGAGGAGGATAACTACTGTAACAATAATGAATTGTTCTTATAATTATTATTTTTTTGTATGTAGGACTTCATGCTTCACTCCACTTTCTAACCGCAAATTACTGATTGACTGTTCACACTTACAAGACTCAAACCTACGTGTTCTACTTTCGGCATGGGCCTGGTTAATACACTTTTATCTTAAGGATTTTAGAACAATAAAGGTTTTTGGGACCGTCCTACAGCTGTGAGATGCTCTGAGGAAGCTAGAGGAAATGAGGTTGACTACAAAACAGTCACTTTTGAGATCTTTGGCGAGAGTATCGTCATGAATTCGATTTGTGAGGTATTGGAATTTGGTACAAGTAGCGGAGTCACAGCAATCGTTATTAATTCCCTATATATAACAGCTACCCATAACTCGAGATGTAATACTTTTTGGTAGCTAGATTGAATGCCAGTGATAAGAACTTGATGTCTGCCATGTTTCAGTGAGGCTTAGTAGGTCTAACTGCTTAGAAGTTAAATGATCTGCTGGTCATCCATAGTGTTTGCCCACAGATGTAGTGTTGAGTAGGTTGCTGCTCAGTGTGTAGATAAAGACAGTCGTATTAGAAAGTAAACCAGGAGAGCCCGGGTGAAGTTAATATATATTTGAGATTATGAATGGCCTTAGTTTCTACATGGTTAAATCTGGTTAGTACATGGTTAAACCTGGTTAAACTTAGCGGTGAGATGATTTTCATCCAGGTCCTAATTAGCATGTAACTCAACATAAGGCTGTGCCAATAGAGGATATGTTTAGTAGTTTGGTGACTGAGGATGACCCCAAAATAGTGGTATTGTATGAGCAAGTAGTGTCCAGCAGTTAACAGCATGTAACAGCTCAATGTCCTCAAATCTCAACCTTTGCTGAATGGCCCACAGCTCCTGCCAGGGAGAAAGAATGTGCTTCTAGAGTGCAAGGGTGGTCAGAACACCATATATGGTGACTGCTTCCATAAGTAAAACTATGGTTAAGGAAACCTAGCTTTTCTTACCAGGAAGTTCTAGGTGCTGTGGTCAAATAAGGCCCCTTAACAAAGTTGTGGGCCCTGTCCCATCCCTATGCATGAGCCTGATGAAATATCAGCTTTCTGGTTGCAAGGTGTTTGTGACATGGAGGGTAGGGAGATTTGCGAGTGTTATCCTCACCTGCAAAAAGACTGACAGTGAGACAAATGTGGCCAACATAAGAGTAACCACCTGAGATGAAGGCTGATGACAAAAGCACATCTGAGCATCCTCCAATGGTCTGAGGAAGCCTGTCTTTTTTCAGGTAGGGAATTCTTGGCGCTGGAGGCCAGTGGGGGCCACATAGTCACACAATGTGGTCCTGCCCAGCATTGTATTTGTACCTTGATGAAATGTGAGCAGTCAGACTGCAAAAAGATTATCCTAGGAAGGGTCAGGACATTGGCAGATGTAATCCTCACAGGGGTCAGACCGCCATGCAAATGCTGGCGGAAACGTGGGTTGTAATCCAGAGGGCAGCGGTGCCCTGGCAGATTAAGACTGCCGGCACCGCCAGGCCATCAGCTGGTGGCAACCTGGCGGTACTGGTGTCGGGCTGTGGCAGCTCCGTCACAGTCATAATGTGGCGGACGGACCGCTCTTGTTGGCAGCAGACTCATAATGAGGCCCTAAATCTTTGAGGATACTGACATGTAACTGGATCCTCAGAGAGTAAATATTCTTGTGGTTGTACCTATTATATCAAAAGAGAACACAATACTAATGGGCAGTGTTGAACACATGGAATATTTCAAAAGAACAATATACCTCCACATTTGTACCTTAAAGTCTGTCAAGTCTGTCAAGATATGCTCCTATAAGAAGGGCAACCAAAATGATACCCCGAAGGCATTTCGTGCTTCTACCAAGTCACGGGTGGTCAAGCCTACAGTGTGAACATACATACGAGTCAGGGTCTAATACCCATAAAGGAACTTCCAAGTTATTGATAATTATGAGAGTTACAACCCTATTCACAGTGTTAGGTGTACCACTTCTGAGACATGAATAGTCAGGCAATTTCAGTATCCTACTAGGTGATATTCACGTAGGGTTTCCAATGCTGGCGGATCACTCCACCGTGTCTCTTTACTTCCCTCACATGCTACAGTGGGTAAAACATGGGTAAAACTCTACTCAAGTAACACTACAACCTCTCTCAGGGTGAAACACAAGCAAACCTCAATTTAAACTTTACTCAACCCTTTGGTAGCTTACCATAAAAGCAGTCAGGCTTAACTTAGATGCAATATGTAAAGTATGCAGCACTTAAAAACGGTAATAAAGCAAACACACAACATAGGGAAAAACCCACATATCATGCAGCGTTGCTAGTAATGGTCACCCTGTCAGATGGCCAGAGGGACCATAGATACCATAGTTCACATACAGAATATTTAAAACAGGGCATTATGGAAATCCGACATTTCATTCATGCTGTTTCTGGTGATAGTGAGGCGGGTTATAATATATGCCTCTACTTTTAAATTATGTATTTTCCACATTACCACCTGAAATATTCCTCAAAATGGTTAATTTTAAATCTGTTTCTGAATGCTTCTTTTCCTACAAATGTTGAGCCATAGGCGCATATTGTACTTGACGTTGAAATCAAGACTTATGTTGCACAGTTCTTTTTTTAATTTTCTGATTATCCTTTCCAACATACACCATTCCACAGGGACAAATAACACAATACACTACATTCCTTGTATTACAATTAGTGAATTCCTTAAGTGTTGGTTTTACATTTTTGTTTGAAAATATTCTTTTCCATCAATCATGCTAGCACATTTGTCATGTCCTTTAATTGCGAGGAGACCAAGAAAGCTTTGCATCTCTGATTTTTGTAGTGTTTTCATCGTGTTAAAATGCACAACAGCCTGAATATTTCTATTTCTCTTAAGGGCAAATAATGGTTGTTCATGAAATTCTGTAAATCCAGAAATGATATTTCAGTTTTTTAAATCATATTTTAAATCACATTTCTGCTTCCATTAAATGTGGTGACACAAACCAGTTTGGTGCTTTCCTTCTTGTTTTTCAGTGATAAAAGACTTTTGCACGGTGAATACCAGGGATGTTTCATTGCTGTTTTTAAGAGCTTCTTGGGAGATTGTCTTGTTTTTAATTTCTGCAACAATAGATTTGAATGATTAAAATAACCCTCCTTCCAGTTCAAAAATTCTTCTTATACTCAGAAACTGGCTGTATGGTGAATTATCTCTTAAATTCCATAGTTGGACGATGGAATAATGTAAGAAAGAGTTGCGAGCAGTTTGTTTTGTATGTAAGGTTGTGTATATCTGTCCTGCTTCATGTTTTATTGGCACATCTATCTAAAGGATCTCCTTTTTATTGTGTGACATGGAACATTGAATGTCAGTACTCGTTGGCTAAGCCAACTGAGAAATTGTGAGAGTTTGTCTTCCGGGCCTCTCCATATCAATAAAACATCGTCGATATACTATAGCCATAAAAAAATTCAATGTTTAAAGTGGGTGTCTTGAAAGACCCACTTCTCCTTGTATAAGGCCATAAACATTATGGCCATCTCCAGTGCAAAGGGACATCCTATCCCCATGCCTTCTATTTGTAGGTAGAGCTAATGTTTTAAACAAAAAAGTTGTTTTTCAGACAGATATTGGCCATTTGCTGGATGAATTCAGATGGAACTAAATGGGGCTTTTCTCTTGTTTCAAAAATATTCCATCACCTCTATTACAGACTCTTGAGGAATATTAGTGTAAAAGCTCACAGTATTTAATGAAGCTAATATATCTTCTGATTCATTAGATTCAATATTTTCCAATTGATTGTGTACTTCAAATAACTTGGAATGGGAATCCCTCTGAAATACCTTTCTAAAAGTGGCATTTTTTAAATTGTAACATAAAATTTTACTTTACAATTAAAGAGGAATTTTAATTACAATTTCGCTGACACTCAACGTGAAATGTTCACTTGTTCTCAAAATGGCAATCCAATATTATCTGGTTGGAGAGGTAGGCCTTGCAATAGTGAAAACGAATTTAAGATTTTTTGACTACCAGGACATGTAAACGTTAAAGGTACATGTTCATCTTTTTAAATACACTGCATCCTGCCCACTGAGCTGTATAGGGACTATTCTAGGGGTGACATATTTATTTTAAAAAAAGATTTATGCCTGGCAAAAAGGCTTTTCTTGTCAGCAAGAAGTGTCAGTATAAACTGCAACACAGGCTGCAATGGCAGGCCTGAGACCTGTTTCAAGGGTTAAGTGGGCAGCACAATTTGCTGCAGGCCCACTAGTAGCATGTCATTTACAGGCCCTGGGTACATGTAGTACCAGTTTACTAGGGACTAAGGGCCTGATTTAGAGTTTGGCCCGGGGGTACTGTGTCACAACAGTGACGGATATCCCGTCTTCCAAAATCCAAATCTCATTATGTCTGTAAAACTTTAAATCAGGCCATGCAAATTGGGTGTAAGACAATTTTACCATATTTTAGGGAGAGAACACACACACTTTAGCACTGGGTGCCAGTGGTAAAGTGTGCGAGGTCCTAAGAACTAACAAAAATGGGTTCCAAAAACAGGAGGGTTAAGGTACAAAGGTTGGGGGTGACCCTGCAGAAGGGCAGCATTAAGCAGTGCTCAGTCCTTTCTTACAACAATACTGATATAGCCCAAACTCTATTGTCTACTAGTTTTAAAGTATAGGTGTTATTGTTTGGCCAATTCCTGTATATAATTTAAACATTCTAGGGAGGATTAACTGCTGAGTTAACCTTCTTGATGCTTTAACCTCTGGTCTCCAGTCATATTAGTCACTGCAGCAGTAAATTGCATTGGCAGCCCTTCAGCAATGTATTATATTGTTTTTCACTTATTAGAGAACAAACCTGTATGTGCATACTTCAAGTAATAAAAAAACTGTGCCACCTTTTATTTTGCATCTCCTGTTATGTTTTAGAACTGGACCTTTATTTTCATTTTACACCGATTCCATACTGTTGACCTTTTGAAGCACCTTCTTCCATTAAGAAGCAGCCTTGTAGAACTGAATTTTATACTTCATATGTATAAAGTTTATATTTTTTAATAGGAGGCAGTGTAAGGCTCAAGGCATTAGAACAAAAGAACAACCAAATAAAATAAATGGTATTTTTGTGAACTAGCATTCCACTTTGTAAACAACTGCTTTGTTGAGCGGGGGTGGCTCCTCCACAAGAGCGGGGGAGCGTCGCTAGCTACAAAAAATTCCCCCAGAACTGAAAAATAAAATGGTAATACAATTTATTTGTTACCATTTTATTTTTCAGCACCCCATCCTGAACGGTGTGTCAGGACTGGGTGGGGCAATTGCTGCTGAGTGGCAGCAGGGAGATGTGCACTATGTTTAAAGTGTGCATGTCCCTTTGGCCGGCCATCTTGTAAAGGCCAGCCAGACATGCGCACTTTAAACTTCTCTAACCCAGCTGTCTTAGGATAGCTGGTCTGGAGAAAGCACAGGCCTCCAGTGCTCTTGTGAGTGCTGAGAGAGGCTGCTTCCTCCAATTCTGACGCTTCTTTCATGCTGGTTACCAGCATGAAAGCAGCACCAGGATTGGTTAGTGCAGTTTCCTGGGTCCCGTGTTGGAGCTTCCAAAAGAGAAGGAGAGTCGATGAGCGGAGAGGAGGATGATGTAAGGTAAGTGCCATATTTTTTATTCTTATTATTGTAAGCCCCCCCCAACCATTATTAATAAAAGCCAGTTACCACTTGTGTTGCGAACAGGTATGTGGAGATGCATGAATTTTCATGAATAATACAGTTATACATTTTCCTGGCAAAGAAGGAATTATTATTATCACCTTGTTTGAACTATATTTAAATACATTAGGATATATCACATGATAAGAGAGAAGCCCTTCTCCAGTGCATCAATTTGCTACATTAATACAATGGAACCAATGGTTTTGCCTCATTAGTACAATTGTAATACTTGAAGACAATGATGAACAACTGAAAGGTGTCCAACTAATATGTGAAAAGAGTCTACAACTGTGCATCATCACGAAGCACGTTTTCTTCAATAAAAGTTGATCATTTTGATCTGAATGTTTTTTCGTTAAATCAGTAAATTATGGGATGGAAGGTGGAGTACGTGACAAAAGCAATAATATAATTACAAAGAAACACCATTGTTCTACAATCATACTTATTTAGTGAAACTAAATATACTGTACTCATGCAATGAGAAACCAATATTTTAATCCACATTGGAACTAAATTAGTGACGAAAAGATGTGTTTCGTTTTCATGAGTCAATAAATGGAAATGTTTCTACTTGCCATGCTTTACACTTATTTGTCACAAACTGCATGTACAGTCTATCCCATGAAGCCCATATGCTTAACCAGCTACACTCATTGAAGAAAGAAAATGTATCCAATTCTACCTAAATAACACAAGCTGGGGGACAATGTTGCACAAACAATCAAAGCAGAATTGTAAAATAGACTGGATAAGAACTCTTCACTTTATTTAATGACCAGTGAAGGTATCCCGCCTGAGCGGAAAGGGGATAAGGCTAGAACTCAGAAGCATTCCCAAAGGTCTGTATTTAATACAGAGATTCCCTGATCTCCACTCCTTCATCTTCGTTCTCCCAGTCTTATTACTAACGCCTGTGCCAAAATAATCATGTAAAGTGTGCTATGTAAGATGAGTAATAAGTATTATTATTAGAGGTGCTAAGTCATGTGAGTCACAAGGTTGCAAGTGTATCTTTTGTACTTTTTCCAGGAGCAAAACTCAGAGCATTCGATGGGTGGTCAGTAAGTAGTCCTCTGCTGCTTTTGAGCTCTATCACTGTAAGATGAAACCTCCAATGGTCAAGAAGGATGATATTGATACTATCAGAATGGTGCAGAAGATGGACCTGTGCTTGGTGTCTAGGGCGCTGGCTGCAAGGTCACGTCAGCGAACGTCCTCCAACATTATTTTGTTGTTAAGACTTGGCAGTCGAGTTCTCCATCACTCACTTCAGGGTACTGGACCTGTTTTTGTTTTATTTTATTTTATTGACTTTTAATGGGTTTAGTGGTGTGTTGTGTATGCATCATCTCTTGCCTTCCTGTATTCCACCGCCTGATAAGTTATTTGGAGATGGTACGCTGTTTAAGACATATATGGTGCAATTTTGATTACAATTTATGTCTAGACTCTCAGAGTTTACCTCTGAGTAATCTAAAAGAACTTTCATTTTGTCCCAGGAAGCATTGAAGTCTGTTATACTCTTACCTAATTACAATCGTCCTTTGTTCGGACAATTTGACATTTTCATAGTTCACTTTTCATCTGTTTCTTTTAGGAAACATGTCACTCAGTCAGCCCACACTGGTACATCAGCTCTATAGCAGGCACTAGGGACCTGGTAACTTACATTAAGTAATTTCCAAAGGATAAAAACATGTTTCATTAACTAACACGCCTCTGCATCCTGTCCTTGGTTAAGATAAGATTTAAAGGAAGTTGTAGCTGTGGTAAGCGTTAGTCAAATACTAGGCCAGACCTAATTAGCTAGTACATTTGGTCATTCAAATTGATACCAAATCAAAGAACAGAGTGTAGAAAAAAGGAGGGCCAATCTCAGTCTTTCACAACACCTGTGGAAAAAGACAAACCTGATACTAGTTTGAGAGAAACTATAGCGGTAAGGAGCCTACGGCATTCCCTATCTAAAAAGCAAAAAGAGAGAACGGGGAGAGACAGGACCTGTCTTTACTGTAGTCAAACAGGACATTATGTACTCCATTTTCCCCAGGTAAAGAGAAACCAAAAAGTTCGACCTTGATGGTAAGGCAGGGTTTGAGCACTCTCTCAAACAAATATATAAAACCAAAGTTAGATTATATAACTGCATTAATTGGCCTCATATATCAAAAAGCACTTAACAAATCATTCCCCAAACAAAACTAAACGTATATATAGTCAGACCAAAACCTCTGAACTCTCAGAATTTATGTTTGCATTATGTCTGGGTATCAAGGGGTTTTTGTGGTGTTTTCTCATATTCAAAGTTCAGAGCAACCATATGGAAACCAAACAAGGAAAATAAAAAGACAGCAAACTAACCATAAGGGGGTGCAAACCTCCCACCCATTATTCCCAAAAGCTGTGGCCAATTACTACAATAACAGATTCTAATTGTCCTTATAAGTGGACAAATAACTCTTCATCCTGATTAAGCCCAAGCGGAGTTAAGGAACGAATGTCTAATATTTCTCTGGATTCCAACTGACGCAGCTTCTTCTCTCTGTCTCCCCCATGTTCCTGTTTTGGCACTTGATCAATTACATAATAATTCATGAGTTCCCATTTGCTACTGTGTTTCTGTTCCATATGCCTAGCAGTAGCATAACTCCTGTCCAAATTTATTGTTGCTCGGATGTGTTCTAAAATCCGCTTTTTAGTCTCACACATGGTGCTGCCTATGTATTTTAAACCACAGGGACACTCAATGACATACACTGTAAATCGGCTTTTGCAAATCAAATATTGTCGAATCAATCTCACATCTCCATTACTCACCAGATATTCTTTCTTATTCTTCCCAATTTTGCACGCTTTACAGTCACTACATTTCCAAAATCCCGACTTCTGTAACCAATTCTTTTTTTTAAACCTAAAGTGACTGTGTATCAACTTATCACTTAAATTGGGTGCTCTCCTGAATGTCATTTGTGGATATTGTCCCATAATTTCTCCCACTACAGGGTCCATTAATAATATTGGCCAATGATTCTCCAACATTTTGCAAACTTGTGCAGCGCTTTGTGAGTAAGTAGTTATAAACCGCAACTGTTTTTGTGTATCCTGTTTAAGGGGATGACCTGTGTTCTGAATTAACTGTTCTCTAGAAAACTGATTCAAGCATTGTTTGGCCTGAATTAGACTTTTTTTTAAATATTGTCTAGCTTCAAATCTATCTTCAGATGATTTGAGATATTTATCACATTCCAGAGGTTCCGAACAGATTTTCTTTATTCAAAGAAATTCACCATAGGGAATATTCCACTTTGTTTTAGGGGGGTGAAAGCTCTTTGCATGTAATATTGAATTAGAAGCTGTTATTTTTCTATGTAATGTTGTCTGAATTGATCCATCTTTTATATAAATTTCTGTATCTAGGAATGTCACCCGTATAGCAAGAATTTCATATGTAAAATTCAAATTTGCTCTATTAGTGTTCAATATCCTAAAATATGCCTCAAATTCTTGTTCTGTACCATCCCAAATCAGGAATAAATCATCAATAAACCTGAGCCAAGTCACCACCTTTTGCTGATATATGTCATTTTCTTCTGCCCATGCAATCCGCTGTTCAAACCAGCCCATTGTTAAATTAGCAAAATTAGGAGAAAAGGAGAAACCCATCGCTGTACCCTTCGTTTGCAGATACATTTGTTGATTAAAAAGAAAATAGTCATTGGTAGGACAAATATTAATCATCTCCAATAGCATATCATTATGTTGGAAGAAACGAATGTGTCTTTGACTCAAGAAGAATTTACATGCCTGAATACCTATGTGATGTTCAATGTTTGTATAATGTAAAACCACATCCATGGTTACCGATCTATAGGTATTCTGCCAGGGTATGCCTTCCAGATGTTGCAATAAATCCCCTATATCTCGCAAATAAGAATTCAAATTCCTTGCTAGAGGTGCTAGAAAAAATTTAATGTAATATGACATCAGTTCTAATAAAGATGCTTTGGCAGATATTATCGGTCTTCCTGGAGGATGTGTTGAATCTTTATGGATTTTGGGGAGGAAATACATAGTTGGGATTATTGGATGTTCCACTTTTAAGTATTTAGCCTCATCCTGATCAATAAGACCTGAATCCTCCCATGTTGTGATGAAGGATTGGATCTTCTCCTTCAGTTGTGTTAATGGGTTATCACCAATCAGTATGTAACACGTTGTATCTGCCAGTTGCCGCATGGATTCTTTCACATAATCCTGTTTATTTTGTATCACAATATTACCTCCTTTATCTGCTGGCTTAATTTCCACAGTGGTATCCATTTGTAATTTACGAAGCGCCTGTTTCTCCAATAAAGTTAGGTTATCCTTATTTTTGTGCCAGCACTTTTTATATAAATCATGAATTACTATTTCGGCAAACAAATCAATCTTATTACCCACTGGTAGTACCAGATAAAACTTGGATTGCGGTCTTTTTCCCGTGAAATCTGCTCCCAAAGGTACCACAACTTCAGTCTCTTCAAATGGTTTGTCTCCTGGTGTTATAGCTAAATTCCCCAAAGTCATCAAAGTTTCTTTATCTGACACTGTCAAATTATACTCCAATCCTGGTGAATCTTTTTTCTCCTTAGTCTTAGCTTCTGCAAATGTCTTCGCAAGTTTTATTTTGAGTATATATTTATATAAATCTATTCGTGTTTGTACCAGATCTAAATTGGTAGTGGAGCGAAAGTTTAATCCCTTTTTCAAAACAGTTTCTTCCGCCGGGGACATTTCCCTAGTGGATAAATTAATTATATGGAACTCTTGAACACTGCTGCTGTTTGTGCTCTGGTTTTTCTTTGTTTTCCCTCTTTGTCCCCTTCTTGTGCGTTTGTTCTTCTTGCGCCCCGTCCTCGTAATTGCCTTTGAGCTCGTAAATTAAAGTAAGAAAACGAACGAACAACTTCAGAGTACGGTTTTCTTTTTGTATTTCATATGTGTATATATATATATATATATATATATATATATATATATATATATATATATATATATATACATTCACTTAAAAAACTAAAGGTTACAGGGATGTTGTAGTTAGGTTCTGGATTTACTCGCACAAAACCATAGACTTTCAGTAGTAAAAGTTAGAGGTATTTCAAGTAACTATAACTCGGCCCTAAGGAAACTATAATTTGCACCCCTGCCATGCACAATTTGTTCTTCAATAATTTGACTGCTAATGTTTCACTATATTTTTAATAATGACATTATAGAAGTTTTCATGAGTTCTGTAATATATGGGGTGATTAGCCATGCATGGTGAGGGCATGAGTTATAGTTACCTTAGAATGTGAGTTATAGTTACTTGAAATAACTATCAAAATGGCAGAATTTCTATGGTTTTGTGCGAGTAAGTTCAGAACCTAACTAAAAAGTCCCACTAACCTCTGTTTTTTTAAGTGAATTTCTATGTCTTTTAAAATTCTATTTTCTAAATAAAACTTCACTGTAATCTTTGTTTTTTTCAATGATGTTCTATGGCTTTTTTAACATGAAGTAATACTGTACATGAATCCAACCATCGTCACTCATGGCCAAAGACCATGCGCTGTGGGGGTTGACTGTAGGGCCTGGGGCCAACCCCTGTAACCACCCAAATCTGTGCTGGGGGGGTTGGCCACAGGGCCTGTCTCTAGGTGTGATAAACATTGTGAGAGGGAGCCACTGGGGTTTCATATTGGGGAGGGGGGCTACACGCCCTCCGTCCCCAGACGATTTTGGTCCCAGAGACCCCATAACCCAGGGCCCGGCTTAATGCTTATGCAGGGCCGGCTCTAGAGCGGTGTGACAGGTACCACCTGACTTCATATAGCGACACCATGTTTGCAAGTTTATTATGGTTTCAAGTGCACCTGCTGTAGCATTTCTTGCCTCCAGCAGTTTTCAGGCAACAATAAAAAATTCAAAATAATTCAGTGATTGATGTTCTTCCTAGAAAGAGATCAGAGTTTTGTCTAGTGGAAGGTTTGAATCGTCATAAGATAGAGCTTGCACAGAGGGTTAATATGCCTGCTGCAAAGAACATCTGCCATGCAGATCACAAAGTGCATATAATGTGAATAGGTTAGCCAGCTACTCCTCTTGTCAGAGAGATCCTTTTGTTGCTTGCAGTTTAGAAGTGAAATTCCTAGTATAGAACAGTGAGCAATTAGCTGTCATCAAAGAACTGCATACAAACCTCAAGGTATAGATTAGAGTGTTATGATTTTTTCCCCAGTCTTTCATTAACCTAATGTTGCGAAGCGGGTTCATTTGAGTAGAAATCAATTCTTATTATTAAAGAGAACCCAGCCATGGTGTTACATTTTAAATATTGAGTTTATGCTTCTCCGTACCAAGCATTCTTAAAATATACTGCCTACCAGGATAGATGATGTGACTCTTACACCTTGTAGACCTCTGTCCTATGTAACATTTCCTATACACTGATGTACACACTTATGGTTAATGGTATCTGTTTAATGTGTGTGTGATGTAAAATGCTCTGACATCCTACACTGATATGAGTGGTGCTACAAAAATAATTAAATGCATCCGAGAGAGAGTGGTTATGGAGATTTACTATTTAAAGAATAGTAGTGAGGGAATCCGTGGCAGAGGTGATCATTGGGTGGCGCCAACAAACATTGTTGCACCGGGCACCACCAGCGCTAAAGCCGGCCCTGTACATAATTTATGTTTTTGGGGGAAGGACCCCATCCCCCAGGCCTACCCTCAAAATATATATTTTTTGATGTGGTAGATGGGCCGCACAGCCCCCCTCCGTGGGCTGATTGAGGCCCTGGGGACCCCATCCCTTGGGGCCTGGCCATAGGATATGTTTTATTTTCTTGGCGGAGGGGTGCTCTGCATCCCCCCCCCCCCCGGGCCAGTCTAACCATGTCCCCTGGGGCACGGACATGTCACCTGGGTACCCTCCAGAGCACCTAGTTACCACTGTTTGGGACCACAGGGGGAGCATGAATGCCCCTGATGTCCCAGCCGCTCCCTGCTTCTTGCAGGAGCCGGCATTGCTGTCACAGACAAGGAGCTGCTAAACATGCAGCTCCCTGTCTGTAAGAGCAGCAGGGAAACAGAAAAAAACTCCACTCCCAGCAAGCGAGAGCTATTTGACTCTGGGAGCAGAGTTGTGTATGATCTGACTTGGCAGAAGCCTTCAAAGCTCCCACCAAATTAGAGAAAACAGCTATGTTCTGGGGGTGGGCACCCCAGGCCACATCAGGAGCCATCCTTGGGGGTGGCAGTCCGTAGGGCCATTATTGGCTCCACAAGGGTGGGCACGCAGCCCCCTTCCAACCTTTCAAGCCCCGTGGAGGTGGTGGTCCACCGTGCTGTATGGGTGGGCCACATGGCACCACTTTCATCAAAGCAAGTTGCCCAAGGGAGATGGTGGCCCCAGGGCACATGGGGATCCATGAGGTCCGCCTGTTAGTAACAATTTGACCCCAGAGAGGCTGTTGTTCCTGGGGACCAGGGGGTCTGCCACCCCATTTCAAAGATTTAGCCCTAGCGAGGTGGTGGACCCCAAGGTCCCCCGCTTCCTTATTTCAGAAAGCCCCAGTGAGGTGGTGGTCCCCGGAGCTCCACAAGCCTCACGAAAGGGGCTCTGTGTGTCCCCCTACTTTCTTTTATACAATGCCCGAGGGACCTCGCCCACCCTTGGACCATTCAGAAAACAAGCATGGGAGCTTGAGCTTGGGTTAAATAAAAACATTTTTCATGATCCATAGTTGCCCCGTGACTCTTGGTGAAATTAAAAAGAAGCACCATAGCTAAGGGTTCAGGGTGTCCCTACTCTAACGCTTTTCTTATTTTTTATATTTTTTTCAGGGACTCAGCTGAATCAAAGTTCCAAAATGGCTGCCAACACTTCCTTGTTGAAGTGTTGGCAGCCAATCAGAACGCAGAACGAGATCTGGAGGGTTTGCAGACCCTTCATGTCTGCGAATTCCATCAGAATCACACTAAATACCAAAATACAAAGTAGAAAGCAATACTAAAGTGGGTGATGCTCATCCCATAATACCATCAGCAATGTGATTAGAGTCCACTTAACCTACTATACACACTATTCATGTAAATTAGAGAAGCGGTGCCAGCATATAGATGAAAACATCAATAACATCCCAGTATCTGGACTTACAACTAATTGCCATACAAAGTTGCAAGTGTAGGTCTACAATGGCATGCCAATATCAAATGTACATACAGACATTTACCACACAATAATTACATTTACGTTCCCATATATGGAATACAATCACAACAGGCAGAAAGCATTCAAAATTAAAGTCCATAAAAACATTTTGGGCCAGATGTATCATCACGGCCCTTTGCGATTCAGAAAGAGCGATTTTTAAGAAATCGCTATTTCCGACTCGCAAAGTGCCATGTATCACATTTGTGAATCGGTAATAGCAATTTCTTAAAAATCACAAATGCTATTACCGAATCTCAAATTGTGATACCGGCCCCATTCACAGCTATGGGCCTGTTGGCCCATATCGGCAAATTTTTTGCATTTCCAAAATTGCGATTTCTGGTTCAGAAATCGCAATTTTGGAAATGCAAAACCCCAGTGAGCTGGGGGGCTAAGGCCCCTCTGCTGCACCCCAAATTCTTTGGGGGGGACATGTAAGGTGCACTCATGCCAAAAGAGCATGTGTGCTTTACATGTACAATTTAAAAATGCATTTTAAATGCATTTTTAAATTTTGCACATGGTTACCACCAAGAATTAGCGATTCCTAAATGCCAAAATCGCATTTAGGAATTGCTTCATACATGTGCTAAGAAATCGCAAATAAGGAATCCTTATTTGCGATTTCTAAGTTAGAGAGTCGGAATTTTAGACTCTCTAAACAGGGTGGCAATTTTAAGGAAACGCTGTTTTAGTGATTCCTTAAAATTGCGTTCAGAATGTATTTCATACATTCTGAAATGGCATTTTGCATTCGCAAACGGGCATTCGCACTGTTTGCGAATGCAAAATGCTTTCATACATCTGGCCCTTTATTCTTAAAAAATAAAGTATCAGTCATGTGAACACACCCAAAAGCGATAGTAAATGCATACATCTTACCAATGTGGGCATATTTTCCACTTCAAAGATACAAGGAGTCAACACAGATATCCATGCCCACGATAATCATCACAGAGATCCATGCCCACAATAACATCACACATCCAGACCCAATGTAGATACCTGAGTGAAAACAAAAAAACAAAACAGATGGTTTCAAATGGGTTAAAAAAATCCCTTTTTCTGAAGATATTTGAGATTCACAGAAGAGAAACATCCTGCCAAATTACCACACTACTGTAAATGTACCACCATTTCTTCATCATGATTCAAGCCCTGAGGAGCCCGGGTATCAAAATCCACAATGCATCTGGATTTCAACTTGTGTAATGCTTTCTCCCTGTCACCACCCCTAATACAGGATAGAATGGTGTCAATCACAAAGAAGCGAAGTAAGCTTGTGTTACTGAAATGAGTAGCTGCAAAGTGCTGTGCTACTGGATATTGAATTTCCTTGTGACTTATCGCTCTTAAGTGTCATTGTAGATCATTCTACCAACATATAGAAGATTGCAAGAGCAAAAAAGAGAACATATACAATACTCTGTGTTGCAAGTGGTGAATTTCCAAATCACAAATTTCCCCTCACTATTGGGGACCATGAAACCAGAGACATCCAAACTGTTAATGCAAGCCTAACAATTCCTGCAACAGAGAAAACCTTGCAACTGTTTTTGGGTATCACACTAGTGATATGGTTCTTAATTAGATCATCCCCCAAGGAATGACATCTTCTGAAAGTTACCCGGGAGCAGTACGTCTGTAATTTCCGAGGGTATCAGTGCGCAACACATGCCAATGTGTATTCAAAATCCTTTTCAACATGCATGCCTGATTGAAGTACATACTAATGGATCTGATCCCCTCATTGCCCACCTCAGGTGATTCTGTACTGGGGTATAGTAAACTCTGTCTGATAACCTCCCCCAACAGCTTGTTCAATTATTTTACTGGGGTAACCCCTTGCATTAAATCACTCTGGCATGATATCTTTCTCAAACTTGTATGCCTCTGGGGTATTGCAATTTCTCTTGGCTCTCAACAGTTCACAATATGGAATGCTATAGACTAAGTTCTTGGGGTGGGCACTAGTTGCATAGAGAAGACTGTTACCTGCAGTAGGTTTGCAGAACAGCCTAATTTCCAACTTGTCACTTGCTACCATAACCTCTATATCCAAAAATTCCCCCCTATGCTGGCTGGTGTGTCCTGTGAAGTGTAGGTTGTACATGTTTTTGTTTAGGCTTTCAATAAACCAAACTGCAGAGTCCTTATCCCCCTTCCAAATGATAAAGATATAATCAATATATCTTAGCCACAGAACTGCACATTCTGTAAATTTTGTGTAGCTTCTAAGCACCTGCTCCTCCCACCAGCCCATAAAAAGATTTGAATAGCTGGGTGTGAAACAAGTGCCCATCGCTGTCCCTTGTCTTTATTTGCACACCTTGTCATCAAATATCAAGAATTTGTTACTCAGGCAAAAGTGGATCATATACAAAATTGCATCTCTGTGCAATAAGTAGGAAAGAGACCTGGCATTAAAAAAAATTCTACATGCCCTTACTCCGGCTTCATGCTCTACACAAATGTAGAGGCTGGTAATGTCAAGATAAACCAGAACATGATTTTCTCCCCGATGTATATCTTCAATAATATTCAGAAAGTGTGTAGCATCCTTCAAATAGGCAAGCAATGCTGACATACAGGGCCTTAGATAATGGTATTTGTACCTGGATGTGTTCTTTAACAGAGAGCCAATGGCAGGCACAATAGGTCTGCCAGGTGGATTATTCATATTTGTGTATAATTTAGGAACTAGGTATAGAATGGGAATCTTGGGTTTGGCACATTTTTAAAAAAACTCTTCCTCTCTCCCTCCAATCAGTAAACATCTCAAAGTAAACCTGTTCTGTCCTCCTGGAATCAGACTTGGTGGAGATCATATAGCATGTTGCATCAGCCAGTTGTCACCTGCCTTTATCCAGGTACATCTTTTTTTACATTAGAACCACATCCACTTCCTTGCCTGACTGTTGTATAAAAATGTCTGGGTCAGAGTCCAGACTTTCCAGGGCTCTAAATTGACTTATGGTCAACCTTTTTTTTTACCCATGGGGTGCGTTTGTATAGACTCTTCTTCTGATCCTAATAACCCCTTTCTCAAAGACATTAATTGCCTCATATGTAATCAGGGGTAGGAATGTTAATTTTGGTTTAAATTAATCCGGGTAGCTTAAGCCCACATCTATGTCAAAATTGAGTACATTCACATAAGGATTTTCATGACGTGATTGTATATCCTCAAGTGATGTTAAACTATGCAATATATCTGCATCACTGATTGCCAAATTACTGATCACATGATGTTCACAAGAAACATCAAAAGTCTTAGATTTGGTGCAGAACCATTTTTTCTGTTTCAATTTCCTAGTAAAGTGGAACAAATCCACCCTACTCTGGACATAGTTCAAATCAGTTGATGGACAAAATGACGGACCAAGAGACAACAGTTCAGTCTCTTCCACAGTCAAAGAGTGATCTGAGAGATTTACCACATTCGTGGTACCTGAGCTTTGCACCCCATTAGCAATCCCATGGTGGCCTTGGTTTCTTCTCCACAATATTTTCTGGGCCATCCTCTTTCTCTTCCTTTCTCATCCTCGGCCTCTGCACCTTTGATAGTCTCTGTACGGTGTCAATTCTGTCCTGTTTTGGTTTAGGAGCTGAAATTGCTTTGAAAAGTTTGGTGGGAACTTCTTATTTCATACATGCCATCATCGTTTCTGAAGCATCAGAGCCATTGCTGTCTGAAATTTCACTTTCCATTGTAGCCACAGCATTCTTCTCAGGGATTGGAACCTCAGGAGATTGTTCCTCAATATAAAGATGGTCATATTTCTTGTGAAAAGTTAGAATACGCTTGGCCTTATAACCCCTGTGATCTCTAATGAATGTCTGCTGATTTTTGTTTGTAATCTCAGTTTCCAATTGGTCTAATTTTGTTTGCAATTTCTTCAAGAAATGTTCCAAGAGTTCTTTAGTGACTTCATCAGATAATTCACTCTTCACTTTCTTATTTTCATTGACAAGTTTGGCCCTGCCTTTATTTACATATTTGACAAAAATGCACATCATGGTAATGGAACAAATCTTTGAGTTGTCTGCCCACTCTTCCTGCATCTCCGGGTCAGGGTTTTTAAATGCTGGAATCGTAAATATGCACAGGCCTCTGGGCACCCGTTCCACCTCAATATATTTTTCCAAAGATACAATTTCCCACAACTTAGATAGTTCTTTTTTACATAATTTCTTATAATATCAAACTTCATTTGTACTGGCAAGACTCCATCAACATTACTCCTTTTGTTAGAATTCCTATGAGTGGAGGAAATAGCAGAAGCCATCCTTGTGAAATTTACGAATAGCCCTGAACAGGTGAACTGATTAAAATCTGAAAAAGTTACAGCCACTGCCTTAAAAACAAACACTTAATATTCCATGTTCACAGCTCTGCCACTGTACTAAGCACCCAGATGCCAATGCAAACAAATAGGGTCAGAGTATCCAAGTAGAACTGACCGCATACTCCACGTGGCCATGGCCCGGGTCCTCCAATTCATACGTGATCACCATTGCAACTGCTTCGCCCGTGCTGGACTCTGTTAGTTTGTCAGAGCTGGTGTTGACCAGTCATACACTGTTCTTCCTCACGCGCTGTATCCAGCTGTCAGGTGTCAGGATGAAAATGTCTCTATTTCCAAAAGTACCATGCTCCAAGCAAGACGGCTGCCTCAGAACTCAGTTCCACATACTTCACTTCACCAAAAAGGCTGGTGGTCTGAGGCACAAATGTGATGGTCTGAACATGGTTCACTGAAACAGGGCCTTCAGGGAGTAACTTTACTGTAACTTTACTGTTATGCTTTGTAAATGGTTCCAAGATGGTTCCCGCTTACACCATCAGTTTCCAGCCTGTGTAATTGTTTATCCTTTGCCTAATTTTACTATTTGGTGTATTTCACTTCGAGGTTAGCTGAACTCCTGTAACCCGGGACAGCTCCCGCCAAGCAAAAGCAAATAAACGTGGCTTCATGATGGTGGGAGATGTTCTCAAATATGCATTTAGGGAACCAGAGGAAAACATTGGTCCCAGAAGCAGAGAGCTGCTATTTAAAGCAGCTTCCTGCTTCTGGGTGCAATGTCGGCTGTGGGGAGCCAGCTAGGACTGCAGGGGCCTTCAGGTTCCCCCCAATTTCCTGTCACACTCTCTCTCTTCCATCCCATGATGGGATAGAAGAGAAAAAGAGAGAGATAATCATTACAATTGTCTCTCCATGCAATTACTTCAAAGTCTTACACTGGCATGATGTTTGGGATGAATATTATACTTAAGTTTGGATACAGTGAGGAACAGAGTCACTTCTGGCCTAATGGTCAAGATCTTGTGCTGTCACTCAGGAGGCTGATGGGTCAAATCCTAGTATTGCTTGCCAGTGTGTTTGTTAATTCACTAGTGTTTTCACTGGTAAACCTTCCTAGTAATGGAACATTGACATTTCTTTCCTTTCACAAGCTTGTGTTGAATGTCAAAGGTATGCCTTCAAACAGCAGAGTAAGGAGTCACCTTTGGTGTAATGGTAAAGGTCACAGACCCTCACACTGAAAGTTGAGGGTTCTAGTTCAGGTATGTCTGTGGTCATATCCATGCTTCCATTTGTTTTCAGCTTCAAAAGTTTAAGATTTATAATGAAAGGTGTTTTCACTCTTTTTAATTGACCGATACATTTTTCTTTTCAATTTGTCCAGAAATATCTCATTGTAAGTATATCATTCCTCAAAGCCTAAAAAACTCTCTGTCTCTCTCCCTCTCACTCTCTTTCTCTCTCTTTCTCAATTTCTCTTTTTCAATCTCTTTCACCCATTCAGACCTTCACGTAACCACTAACAGACCCACTCAGACACTTAAACCCCTACTCACAGACCCACTCATACCCACATGCACCCACTCACAGTCCCGTTCAGACCCTCACACAACCACTCACAGACCCACTCAGACACTCACACAACCACTCACAGACCCACTCAGACTGTCACACACCCACTCAAAGACCCACTGAAAACCTCATGCACCCACTCACCGACCCATATAGAAACTGACGCACCCACAAAGACACTGATTCACCCACTCTCACCTCGAGAACAACACTCTCACAGACACTCTCTCCCCCAGATACATCCTTTTACACCTATTCTCACACCCAGGGATACAGGAAACTGCCAACTCCCACTGCACATGGCCAAAGGGCCATATGCAGGGTGGGGTTGGATGGTTAAGGGGCCAACCACCGCTGCACATGGCCAAAGGCATACATAGAAATTCACTTAAAAAAACAAAGGTTACAGGGACATTATAGCTACGTTCACATTTTCAATGTACCAAACCATAAAAATTCACCTGTGACAGTTAGATTTATCTAAAGTAACTATAATTTGTGCCCTAAGGTAATTATAACTTGTGCCCTCGCCATGTACTGCTAACTACCCCATAATTTACAGCACTCATGACAACTTTGATAACATCATTGATAATGTAATTGTAAGATCTGCAGTAAAATTATGGATCAGATAAATGTGCATGGCAAGGGCCCGAGTTATAGTTACCTTAGGGAAGAAGTTATAGTTACTTTAGATAACTCTAACCATAACAGGTGAATTTCCATGGTTTGGGACTTTTAAAATGTGAGCCTAACAATAACGTCCCTGTAACCTTTTTTTTTTTAAGTGAATATATCTATATATATATATATATATATATATATTTATCGCCATAGATACATAGATGCATATGTCTCTCTTACAGGGAGCTTCATTTGGAGGGCAGTACCATGGATATACTGTGGGAGTACTGTGGTAATCCAAACAATGGAAAAATTAGCAAACAATGTGGGTTGGGTATGCATGGGTGACGTGTAGGTGTAGTTGGTTGCCAACAGGGGGTTAGGCCCTGCCGCCGTACCCCTCTGCACACAGTGAAAGGTATTATTACCATACCTAACTATAATATCACTATAACCTTTGTTTTTTTCAATGAATGTAGACACTCCCCCCACACACACACACACACTTATTAACTGAAAAAGCAAAGGTTAACGTGACATTATAGTTAGGCGACAAGGAGAGTTTGGTCAAGGTTATAAACTAACAAAATACTGAATTTCACTAGTTATAGTTAACACAATTAAGTAGAAATCCTGTCATAGGTAACTATAACTCACACCCTCACCATGCAGTTGTCATCAATGATGTAATTTCAAATGTTGCAGTGATGCTATCAATGTCATAGAATATGTGGTGAGGTTTGTAATATGTGAGGTACTTAGCAGTGCACAACAAGTGTACGCGTCACAGTTTAGGGCACAAGTCACAACTTTCCTTGCTTGGAGCAAAGTTATATTTTCTGCCAGCAGTCTCCCAGGCAGGGAACAGCTGTGTTCTGGTGGATGGGCCCCTGTAGCCGATCTTCAGTAAATGCTGGTGCTACGCATGGCCCCTCCACAAAAAATGTTCTAGCTCCAGATGATGGGGCCCCTGGGGCCTCCCACAGGCACAGAAAGGGGGCCACATGCCCCCATCCCCTTACCTAATCAATTAGCTCCAGGGACGAGGTCCCTAGGGCCTTTGCAAGTCTTGGGGAGGGAGGATGCACACCCCCTCCCCTACATGAAAATAATCAGCCCTAGGAATGGTGACCCCAGGACCTAAGAAGGCACAGGGAGGTGGATTTGCTTCCCCACACATTTTTTAAAAGCCCTAATAGGTTTTGGGGGTCTAATACTGCTCAGGAAGGGGGGATGCAGATTCTCCTTCCAATATAAAATAAAAAGGCCCCAGGGGATCAAATTCCCTGGGGCCTAAGAAAGGCTTGACGAGAGGGGCTGCCTGACCCTTCCCCTCGAAACAATGTGATCCCTCAGAACAACTGTGGGACAGCACCAAACAAACACTTTTTAAAAACATTTTTACTCCCAGGGAATCTCTTTGGGACGTCTCCTACAAGGATACCATGACCCCTTATTTAATTTTTTTTCAAAAACATTTCAGGACATGAGATCAATCCCGGACCCCCTCAATGCCCTCCACAACATTTCTTTTCATGCTGTAACCATACTCCGATACGAAAAAAGCCCCCTCGGACAAGCAGAGAACTTTTTTTTTTATGTTGCGGGAATACAGGATTGACGTGAGAGTCCCGTTAACCCAGCCATCTAGATATACAAACTTTTTGAAGCTTATTTTCTCATAAACTAATGAACGGTTTTACACCCAATCACAAAAAGAACACTTTCTGCACTAAGATCTAGCTTTCTGCCAAATCTTGTGTAATATTTGGCATGTGGCCCCTCTTCTAGAGCTACTCTTGGGTCCCAGATTTATTTTAAAGGGAGGGGGATAATTACCCTACATAGTACATCACTCATGATATTTTCTATAACATTATTGATACAATGACTGCAACATCTGAACATCATTGTGGTTAAAACTGTGCATGGTGGGGGTGCAAGTTGTAGTCACTTTAGGGCACACATTTTATTTAGATGATATGAGCATCCATGGAAAGAAAAATTGACTTACCTGAGGCTTAAAAATCTTTTGCATAAGTGTTCAGTAAAAAGGGTTAGACACTTTACCGCCTCATCAAGATGATGATTGCAGTTTTGATTCAGTATCTAATGTGAAGATACTCAGAAGACTAACCATTTGAAAATGAGATATTGTACTCTGGGAACAGTTAAAAGAAAACTTTGAAAAATGATTAATTTGATATTCAACCTCAGTCTGTAAGACATGGCCAATTTTATCTGTTTGAAAAGCAAATGGGAAGCTTCATCCTTTCAGGACCATAGAGAATTGAACAACATTACCATCACAAATGAATATCCTTTTCCATTAATTTTAGTTTTCTTGGATCGGACTAAACAGCTATGGTATTTTCTAAATTGGACTTGAGACAAGAATATTATTCAGGTAGTTGAGTGAAAATAACTTTTAATACTTGTTTAATACTTGTTATGGACACTTGGAGTTTCACTCCTGCTGCATTCCAGCAGTTTATTAATGACACATTATGTGACATTCTAGATCTGTAAGTGGTAAACTATTTTGGTTATATTCTATTTTAACACATTACCAGAACATTGAAAGCACATAGAAGTATTGAAACAAATGAGACAAACTTGTATGTCAATTTGGAGAAGTGTTTTAAGGTATCCTCAGTATCCTTTTTGGGGTTTCAAATTTCCGCTACTGGTTTACAAATGTGCAGTAATAGAGTCCAAGGAATGAAAAAAGAGATGTGCAGATGTTTGTGATTTTCAAACTTCTAAAGAATCTTTATTAAGAATTTCTCTACGGTTGTCACTCCGCTTGGTCAGCTCACCAAGAAAATAGTTCAATTCAAAAGGGGTTGTGAAAGGGGATAAAGCTCTTAGGCCCAGATTTATACTTTTTGACACAAAACTGCATTTGCTCAGTTTTGCGTTAAAAAGTATAGCGCTGGCTTGCACCATTCCAGGATGCCAGCACAGTGCCTAATTTATGGAATGGCTCAATCCAGCGCAAAGGGTTGGCTAACATAATAAAAAATTACGTTCGCTGGGAGGGGGTGGTGGTATAGGAGAATGGAGTTTTGCACCCAAAAATGACGTATGTTGGTTAGAGTAAAAAAAGTAATTTCTTGATGCAAAACCATCCATACCATATGACTCCTGTCTTTTAAAAGCCAGGAGTCATGCACACCACCCCAGTGGCCCAACCAGGGGACAAGGGTCACCTGGACATTACCATTGCACCCAGTGCCATGTGGTGGGGGGGGGGGCATTTCAGGGCCCCCAAAGGCACTTTCATTTTATTTTTTAAATACTAACCTCTACTTACCTGGAATGGGGTCCTCCATCCTCTGTTGTCCCTCTGGTGTGGGTGGGGGTGTTCCTGGGGGCTTTGGGAGGGCACCTGTGGGCTCTTTCCATGGTGTTTGACCATGGAAATGGGTCGACAGGGCCCCTAATGCATAACCTGACCCAGGTGTTAAATAATGGTGCTAAGCAGGCTTAGCGTCATTATTTAGACCGGCCTCCCTCTCGTGCACCATTTTTGCACTGGAGGATGAATAAGGCGCCAGGGCCTTAGAGTCATTTTTTGGATTGGAACGGCTCCTTGCATCTCATTGACGCCTGATGGGTTCACACATCCAAAAAATGACTTTAACTCCAATATTTTGGCACTAGACTAGTCTAGCGGCAAAATATAAATACATAGTTAAGTTTGCGCTGAATTAGCATACAAAAATGATACTAATTCAATGCAAACAGAGTATAAATCTGGGCCTTAATGCCTTGAAAGTAACATTTGCTACAGAACCTATCTTGATACATCTGGATTGTTCATTGTCATTGTTGGAAATGGCCTTTCTGCAGGGTTATCCCCAGACTTTTTGCCTTCCTCCTCCTCTTTTTCTGACCTCATTTTTGCTGGCTTTAGAACTCTGCGCACTTTACCACTACTAACCAGTGCTAAAGTGCATATGCTGTCTCCTTAAAAAATGGTGACATTTGATCATACCCAATTGGGCTAATTAATTTACTCATAAGCCCCTAGTAGAGTGCACTATATGTGCCCAGGGCCTGTAGATTAAAAGCTACTAGTGGGTCTGCAGCACTGATTGTGCCACCCACTTAAGTAGCCCCTTAACCTTTTTCAGGCCTGCCTTTGCAAGGCTTGTGTGTGCAGTGACACTGCCAATTCGACTTGGCATTTAAAAGTACTTGCCAAGCCTAAAACTCCCCTTTTTCTACATATAAGTCACCCCTAAGGTGTGCCCTAGGTAACCCCTAGGGCAGAGTGCTCTGTATGTAAAAGGCAGTACATGTACCTGTGTAGTTGACATGTCCTGGTAGTGTAAAACTCTTAAATTCGTTTTTACATTACTATGAGGCCTGCTCCCTTCATAGGCTAACATTGGGGCTGCCCTCATACATTGTTTGAATGGTAGCTGCTGATCTGAAAGGAGTAGGAAGGTCATATTGAGTATGGCCAGAATGGTAATACAAAATCCTGCTGATTGGTGAAGTTGGATTTAATATTACTATTTTAGAAATGCCACTTTTAGAAAGTGAGCATTTCTGTGCACTTAAATCTTTCTGTGCCTTACAATCCACGTCTGGCTGGGTTTAGTTGACAACCCCTTATGCATTCACTCAGACACACCCCAAACACAGGATAGTCAGTCTCACTTGCATACATCTGCATTTTAAATGGGTATTCCTGGGCTGAGAGGGTGGAGGGCCTGCTCTCACACAAAGGGCTGCCACACCCCCTACTGGGACCCTGGCAGACAGAATTGAACTGACAGGGGACCTGGTGCACTTCTAAGCCACTCTTTGAAGTATCCCCCACTTCAAAGGCACATTTGGGTATAAAAACAGGGCCTCTGCCCTACCACCTCAGACACTTCCTGGAGAAGAAACTGAACCAGAACCTGCACCCTGACAAAAAGAACTGCCTGGCTGCCTAAAGGACTCACCTGACTGCTTTTTGAAGAGGACTGCTGCCTTGCTGTTGCCCTGCTGTCTTGCTGCTCTCTTGCCTTGCTGCAGAAGTGCTCTCCAAGGGCTTAGATACAGCTTGCCTCCTGTTTCCTAAAGTCCCAGGACCAAAAAGACTTCTCTCCTGCAGCTGAAATCCCTGTGCGGCAAAAATTCGACGGACCGCCTGCTAAGAACGACGCATAGCCTGCTCACGGTGAAAAATTCACTGCACGCTGAGTCCGGAACGATGCAGCCTGACTTCGCAACAGAAGATCGACGCAGCGCCAGTGACGCAACCGGAACTTCAATGCACAGCCCTACTGGATCGACGCAAGCCGAATCAGAACGACAAAGCCCGACTTCCTGAGAGGATTCAACGCTGCGCCTGCCATGCGGAAGAAAACTCCATGTATCGCCTACTGGAATCGACGCAGCCGCTGTGACTTCACTGCGCAAGCTCAGGATTCCACAAATCGTCTCCGGGTTGTATAAAAACCCTGCAACCCGAAGAGGATCCAAGTCCACACACCGGAAAACGACTCAACGT
Source organism: Pleurodeles waltl (assembly GCF_031143425.1). Classification (NCBI taxonomy): domain Eukaryota; kingdom Metazoa; phylum Chordata; class Amphibia; order Caudata; family Salamandridae; genus Pleurodeles; species Pleurodeles waltl. Next base: position 475,971,375 of record NC_090445.1, read on the forward strand.
CTTCCCCGTGTGGAAAATAACGACGCAAGCCTGTGTGCGAAGGGGCAAAACCGACACACACTCACCTTTTTCCAAGCATCTCCTCCTCTGCGGTCCCTTGCGAGGATTTTGCAACGCAAACCAGGTCCTTGCCCTGCAAGAGACACTTGTTGTTTCTACGAGAACTTAAGACACTTTTTATTGCTTTTACAGTAATCTTTTAATACTAAAAGACACTTGATATCACTTTCAGTGATATCTCTATATTTGCTATTTCATCTTTAATTATTTTGACCTGCATTTATTCAGATCAATATTATATATTTTTCTAAACACTGTGTGGTTTCAACCATAAAAATGCTTTGTACTCCTGGACATGATTTAATCCGGTGTGCGTTCTAAATCTGCTTCCCAGTTTTAGCACCCTTCTAAGTTCATCAAATTATAGATAGCAAATAGATTAAGTTAGACCTTCCTAGAACTTGGAAGACCCACCCAGTAGTCCATATCTCAATAGTGAAGCCAGCACACACTATTAGAAGTGCCCCATGCCCTCTAGTGATAGTTGCCTGGATTTGAGGTAGAGACAATTCTGGATTTGTTAGTGTGGGTTTCTTGGTGGACTGGAAGGGTTGTGGTGGTTTGGATCAATCCTAGGCACCCTCTTTTCGTTCTCATGTCTCACATGTTGGTTCAACAGTTCATTCACAGGTTCTTTAAGGAACCTGGTCCAGTAAAAAAAAAAAAGTTGTGTGTGTGTGTGTGTGTAGGGTGGAGTGGAGGGAAGGGGTTCAGGAGAGACATACCTGAGTTGATGAGGTTGTGATGAGCACACCTGAAATGGTGCTGATGATGGACCTGTTATTGTCAACTTAGACATCTCTTGCAAGGTGCATCGGCCAAATATTCACTTCTGGGGCAGTTTAAAAGCTGCTATATATATCTTGAATTCAAAGAAATGTTACTTTGTTGTAAGGCTTGTGTATTGAGTTTTCCACCTCCAGCTTCCAGGTCTTGCATCTACTTTTGTATTTTGCCAGTGTGGGGGAGGGGGCATTTACCAATAGGGTGTCAGGGAGTTCATAGCACCTTTTGCAGTGCCTTTTTTGTAGTAATATTTTTTTACAAATCTGCTTTGTTCCTCAACCCAGCACTGCACTCAGGCCTTCTTCAGGTGCCTCATTATGTACCAGGGTCCAAACTACACAGTCAAGGTCTTTGAAAAGTGACTGTTAAGACTACACAACATACACGTATTGTTACTTAAACTCTTTGTGTAATGTTCATACAGTGGTTTGGCTGTAATCTGTAATAGCTGTCATTGAAAGAAGTATTCCCCCCTTGTTTCCAATGTGTTACAATTACCTTAATTTTAAAACTTCTCTCCAGAGATGGCAAATCTTGTCTTTCCCCCTTCTCCATTACCTAATTCTTTCCTATTTGCCATACTGTGAGTAGTTTTTTTCTGTGCTGCTTGTTGGACTTGGCCATCTCTGCAGGGTAACCCCCAAACCTTTTGCCTTCACTCTCCTGTTTTTTTAACCTGTTTGTGTTGGCTTGTGTGACTGCACACTTTACCACTTTTAACTACTACTGAAATGCTTGTGCTCTCACCTCCAAGCATTGTACAATTGTCTATTACCCAATTGCTATATTTAATTTACCCAAGAGTCCCTAGGACAGTGGTACTATGTGCACTCAGGGCCTGTTAATTACATTTTACTTGTGGCCCTGCAGCAATGATTGTGCCTCCCACTTAAGTGGCCCTTTCAAACTTGTGTCAGGCCTGGCATTTCAGCTTGTGTATGCAGTTTTAAACTTCCATTTTGACCTGGAAAAAGAAACCTTTTGCCTGGTCCACACATTCCTTTTTAATACATATGTCACTCCCAGGGTAAGCCCTGGACAGCCTAGAGGGTAGGGTGCAGTATATTTTAAAAGTTGGAAATGTATGTTTAAGTTTTACATGCCCTAGTAGCGAAAAACTCTCACATTTGATTTTCACTGCTGAATACACACGGGAAAACATTGAAATTAATGTACTACATTCAATAAGAAGTAACTTCCAAATGTAAATAGGTGACTGACCAGGTCATGTTTTGTCTCTTTGGAATTGTAATGCGAAATCCTCTCTTATGGAAAAGGCGAACTTTAAATTACAATTGTGAAAATGCCACTTTTAGAAAGGTGACATTTTCCTCCCTTACCATCTTAGTGACTACAGCCTATGTTTGGGTCACATAACTAGGTGTAACTGTCAGTTGACCTTTGTGTATTCCTTCTAGATAGTCACTCACAACAGAGAGATAAGATGTGCTTGGATGGGCCAACACTGTTAGGATGGGAGGGTGGAGCTGAGCACAGTCTACTTACACTTGAATCGGCTGTGTCCTGCCTCCACACAAAGGGCTGCAGTTGGTTTGGAGCCAGGGCAGGTGAGGCAGGAAACCTATGCACTTCAAAGCAAAACCTCTAGAAGCTCCTCTAACTTCAAAGGAAGGTCCGGGTATAAATATTGGACCGTAGACACCAACTCTTCAGTACACTTCTGAACCTGTAGAAACTCTGCCAGGAAGAAGGACTGCTGTGCTGCTTAAAGGACTGCCACTTTACTGTGCTGCTGCCCTAAAGTACTGCTGCTCTGCTGTGCTGACCTGCTGCCTGCTGCTGTCTTGCCTGGGTGAGAAGGACTGGACCTGCATCTGTTGAGCCCAAGACCCCAGAGTGACTCCAATGGCTATTGGGCTGCCATCCTGACTAGAGCCTCAGAGACAGGAGGCTCCAACAACCTTGAACCCAGCACCGGGACTCTGCCATCTGTGAGTCGTACCCTATCAAGTGTTGCCTCCTCAGTCCTGAACTGTTGGAAATGGGCCTGAGGGTAGTCTGCCAGCCCACCTGTGGATCCAACAGAACTGACCCATCTTCTCTGCTGTGCAATCCCAATCAGAACCAATGCATCGCCTCTGCTGCAAGGATTATCTCAGAGAAAGGTCTCCCCATCGATCTTGCAGCCTGCATCTAAAACAACGGATGTGTGAAGCTTTGCCAATGCATGCCTTCCCATTGCAAATCCCTCATCAATGGGGACCACCAGCTCCTCAGAACCAAAACATCACCTCAACTGCGCTGTGCATCCTCTGCACACAAACTCGCAATGCTCCACAATCAGGATTTGTTACCCTTGTTCAGCTGGCCTAACTGGGTTCCTGTAGCCTGACACACTCCATCACGTTTGGCCTGAAGTTGTTACTTTGTCCTGGTCTAGCATGACCAGATATACACAGTTGATTCTTTGTGCATTTTGGCGCTATATTCACTGAAATCTTTAAAACTGCATATCTCCTGTTTAGAGTTTTGTTGTATTCACATTTACTCTATTTTTCTAAATTGGTCTGAGATTTTCCTTGCATTGTGTTTTCATTTTATTATTGTTTGAAGAGCTGTATAATTACTTTACACATTGCCTCTGAGTTAAGCCTGACTGTTTCTTGACAAACCGCTAGAGGATTGAGCACAGGTTAAATCTGGGTTTGTTAGTGGCTTCACCCTAACAGGGTTTGTAGTTTTTTACTTAACCCCCCTCAACCAGTAACTCAATCTCTCACACTTCTACAGTATTATAGTGCAGGAGTTTTGAGCCTTACAACGTGAGTCCAGATCTGTGTCATTTTGATGTCTGAAAATCCCAGCTCTATCAATTCCATAGCCCCAATCTCAATTTCTGCAATCGTCCCTGCTACATCCAGACCCTTAGCTGCCTTCCTGGTTGCTTCCTGACACCATTCATCTCCACCTGCCCTATCCCCACTCATCACTTTATAATGTCTAATATCACCTCCACAGTGCATCTTTTGATTTTAGGGAGGCTTGGTGGTAGACGTTTAAGAATGCCTCCTCCAGAATTGTCCCTCTGACTGGACATTCCAGCTAATCAAAAGACAAGGCAGACACTTTCAACTTTTCTCTGGAAAAGTCATAATACTGTGACCGGGTTTGCCAGTGTGCCAATGGCCGAAGTTGTTAGACTTCATTCAACAGACTATACTGAAAATTAAACCTTTACAACCTCTTATTCTACATGGATGAAGCCCAGATTAACATCAATTGCATATCTCACTCGGATTAGTTAGGAGCTCTAATGCTGCTAAAATTCAAGCCATGAGAATGACAGGCATTGCTTGAACTCCAGTTTTCTGGATTGAAATCAAATTGACTGCCTTTGTTTGGGCAAACCTTTCATACTCTTGTATGCACAATTATTTGAAAAACTCCACTTGTGCCTATTATTTTGACAGGACTTCTTTTTATTGTGCCTTCTGTGCTGTAATCAGAAAATGTCGAGACTCCTGACAGGTACTAGTGGCTTTCCTCTGTATGCAACACCTCAGCAGGAGTTGTTATCTAAGTTTGTGAAACAGAAACGTGAAGAAAATGGGGTAGCCCAAAGGACTACAAAACTCATGCGTTCTTGTGTATTTATTTATCCATTGTATTATATGATGATAGAGAATTGTTTAGAGTTTTCTAAATTGTCTTCATCCGCTCTATTTAGAGTTGGGCAGACAATCATGTTTCCGCTGGCGATTGCCCCTCTGGCTGTGCAATGGAAACCTTCAACTAACAGCCAAACGTACTGAAGACCATTGGTTTAAGTGCCTCAGAAGCAAATGTTGATACATACTTTCTTCCTGCTCCAGGAAAGGTCTGGCAGCCCTTCACAGATACAAATAAAAATTACCACCGGACCCTGGGGGAAAAAAAACAAAAAAACAGTGGGTGTCAAGGCTGTTATTTTTTTTTAAACTAACTCATTATTTGGGAGTTTGTATTTGAAAAAAATGAAAAACAACGTTTGAAGAGGTACCAGTATGTTTCACATGGCTCTTTCAAATCCATCGGAGGAATTGCCCTTGCCTGCTCTGCTGTTGCATCCACTCCTTCGAAGAATTCTCCACCAAGCAGAGATTTCTACATATGGCAGGCTACAGACCTCTGGGCAGTAGGGTACTGCCCTCCTGTGCCCTGGTGGAATGGGACACAGCTCGCCAAACCTTAAATAACCCCCTCATCCTCCAGCTTTACCCTACATTTATGATTCTCTTTGAGCGGTGGTAACGTTACAATGCTTCTTCCTTCCTTGGTATTCAGCCATATCCTCTGCTGAGATTTCCAAGTTGTGCCAGTTGTGAAAACCACCTTGCACGAAGAAGACACACACCCCTGTAAAATGGATTGCGACCAGAAACTCATTTTACACGTGTGTCGTGCTATTCAAAGAATTCATCATTTTCTGTCGACCCACGACAGCACAAACCAGCAGCTAACGGAATAATGTTTCTGTAATTAAAAGTTAAAGAATCCACATGCCAACTCGTCTGCTCCTTTTATATAAAGTCGAATTCCTTACAAAATGATAATCTCACGAATAAATTCTGTGGGTTAAGAGCCATCGCTGCGTTTCTTTTTCTTTATCCACTACAGAGTGTCACCGTTCCGACTTGTCTGAAAACATTATGGTCAGTTTCTTCCCATTTTGCATCCTCAGAAGCAAGAGCTACCATGTTGATGGCCGCTGAGTCCATCAACACTGATGGACCTTGAGCAGAGCTGTGCATGACCTGTCTCAGTTACCACAGGGGGCCTGATGGCGACCACTCAAAGGTCAAGGTCTCAAAAACCTTTTGGTCCCATTTCTGCTCAACAATTTCTCAAGAAGCGCCGAATCTCTTACCCCTTGGCAACTTCTCGGTATGCACAGAAGTAAGCCTGAGAACCGAAATAAATTCAGGCTATAGGCTCATCTATAAATACTAGAGACATTCCATTTGTTTTCCTACAGGATCTATTAATAGATCTGAACGTTCATAGTTATATCAATCCTTTCTGCCTTTTCTTGGAATTACTTCCTTTCCACTCGAAGAGCTAAACCTGCGAGGAATTGAAGTGTGTCTTGATCTTTATTGAAAGTGACAAACAGCTGCTACCAGATCCGCACATTCCTAGAAGGCACTTTCAATAGTCATCATGTTGTTCTGTACTTTTAAAGTAAATAATGTAACTGAAGTTTGTCAATCTGATTCACATTCCGGCCACCCGGACCTCAGTCACGAAAGTACTGGAGCAAGGTGGTTAGGGAGCAACACCGGGTTGCTGAACAACAATAGTGTGTTCTCTAATAAGTGTGTGCTATGCAAATAATTTTCAATAACAAAATGATTTTGATTTCCTGACCAACATCTTTTCTGGATTTAGCATCTACATTAAATTAGCAATTTGCAGCCGGATGTGTTACTTAATCACTGTTAGTAATTGCCATCATTTTATCATATAACATGTAGATCCAACCATAGTATCTTTCATAGTAAAATTCGATCTTAATTAGATGATCCTGATTTTGACGAACTTTTTTTCTTTACGCTAATCAAAAATGTTATTGCTTTAATTTCTCTATTTTTTAATATACTTATTTGATTAGTGATTCTGTAAGATTTGATCGCCCATCCCCAGACCTTGTTTCCAAAAGCAAACCTAAAACGTTTTTATATCACTCTACTTTTGACACTTGTGACTTGTGCATTATGCAACTTGATTTGTGACTTGTGCATTATGACCAATAATGCCATCTAGGTGTTTTCCGATGACTCTTACAAAATAGTCGATAATTGGCCTTGTGGTTTAGTTTCATGTCCCCGGTTCCTTGCTAGTACTGCACCGTTATCTATTAAGTATTGTATACACTCCATACTTATAGAATATGTGAAACAGAAGTATCTGAAGAAAATCTCAGGCTCTTAAACTCTTCAGTCATCTCGAAGCAGCTTTCTACAAATTAAGGGGGTCATTCTGACCCCGGCGGGCGGTGGGCAGCGCCCGCCGGGCGGAGACCGCCAGCAGACCGCACCGCGGTCAAATGACCGCGGCGGTCATTCTGACTTTCCCGCTGGGCGAGCGGGCGACTGCCAAAAGGCCGCCCGCCCGCCCAGCGGGAAAGCCCCAGCAACGATGAAGCCGGCTCCGAATGGAGCCGGCGGAGTTGCTGGTGTGCGACGGGTGCAGTGGTACCCGTCGCGATTTTCAGTGTCTGCTATGCAGACACTGAAAATCATTATGGGGCCCTGTTAGGGGGCCCCTGCACTGTCCATGCCTGTGACATGGGCAGTGCAGGGGCCCCCAGGGGCCCCACGACACCCATTCCCGCCATCCTGTTCCTGGCGGTTTTTACCGCCAGGACCAGGATGGCGGGAAGAGGGTCGGAATCCCCATGGCGGTGCTGCAAGCAGCGCCTCCATGGAGGATTCTTTGGGGCAGGGGTAAACCGGTGGGAAACCGCCGGTTGCCCTTTTCTGACCGCGGCTTTACCGCCGCGGTCAGAATTGCCCATGAAGCACCGCCAGCCTGTTGGCGGTGCTTCCGCGGCACTCTGCCCTGGCGGTTTTCAACCGCCAGGGTCAGAATGACCGCTTAAATCACTCAGGGCTGATATGAACCTAGTTACATTCTCACGTCCTTCCAGCATCCAACGGGCCTAAGATACAAAGTGGCACTTTCTTTTCTGCCTTTGTCTTAAACATTCTGCAGTTTGCATAATGTGACGCGGCCTTCATTTTTAATTACAGACGAAAGGACTCTTTGCCGTGAGCAGGCTTATATGACACCATTGCTTGAATCGGCTTTGACGAGTGATGTATGAAGAATGTCATAGAACAGCTCAGGACCAATGACTGCAATTAGCCGTCGAATAATTCCAACCATTATTCAGCTGAGCACAGTAGCCAAGAAGCACTCTTCAACATGGAGCAAGCATAGGCTAATGCTTACGGTGCAAAGGGAGTCAGAGCTGTAACTCGTGTGTGTTCTTTGTCTCTTTTCATTGAGCAAAATCTAGCACCATTTATTTCAGTGTTCGGAAATGTACGAAACCCATTAAGAATCGACGACGAAACATAGGCGTGCACAGAAATGCCAACCCCATAGTTGAATAAGCAAAATCCGTTGGGCTACGAGTATGTACATCTACACTTGAATATTACCTCTACACTTGAATATTACCTCTACACTTGAATATTACTTTCCTGTCTGTCTTCTTCATGTCAAACCTTCCGTGTTGAGCGCCCGCTCTCTGTTGGTAGAACTTGTACCAAAAATAAAATTTGATTATTCCCACTCCAAGGTGGCTTCCTCTTTCTGTCAGACTTTCTATGACTCCTCAAAAGTAGAAGCTGTTCATGCCAATTTCCTGTATTTTATTTTCTGCACAGCTATGCCCATGCTAAACGTAAGTGCAGTGCATGTTTATACATTTTGGGGCATATTTACAAGCCCCTTCCTCCACCTTGTGCCATTATTTTTTAAGCTAAGGCGGCGTTAAGGAGGCCTTCCTCACCCGCCATTCTTACAAAGTGGCACAATACATGCATTGCACCACTTTGTAAACCCTTGCGCCACATTATGCCTGTGTCACGCATAATATATGCAAGGAGAGTGTTCCAACGCAGGGAGGCCCAAAAAAATGGCACAGTGAAATTTACATTTCATTGCGCAATTGTTTTCCATCATTTTAACGCCTGCTTTGAGCAGGTATTAAAATGACACACCCATATTAACCTATTAGTCTCCCTGTGCTTTTTTTTTTATGCTAGTGCAGCAGAGCACCACAATAGTGTAAAAAATGTTTATGCTATTGTGCTAACATCTGACCTGGTGCACCATATTATAAATACAGCACTACCATGGGGTTGTTTTATGGCAGGAGGGGTATGCAAGAAAAGTGGCACATCAGAATCAATGCACCACTTTCTCGTAAATCAGCCCCTTTGTGTTTTGGCTGATATATTAAAAAGAAGGGTCACGGAGTCTGCTATAACGAATTCATGCACTTGTGGATAATGTACACTTGGTATGTCACCTTATATCAGACCTGTATTTGGTGCACATTTTCCTCAGTGATAATTGAAAACCATAGCACTTGCTGAACAGTGCACTGTGGGCACCCAATTTCCAACTCAGTAATTGGGTTGGGGAGTATGCTTTATAGGCATGACAGCCACTTGACTTAAAAATGGTGGCTGTCTCACGACATATGTGACCAGTGTTTTATTTAACCAAAAAGAGAACTTCTGTCTTGCTGGCAGTGTTTCTTGTTACAGTGTTGCAAGTTGTTTGCCCTGTGTGTTCCTTCAATGTCAAAGAGACCTGAAAACAGGAAGGATGTGGAGGTCAATGTCTCTGGTAGTGAGAAGGAGGAGATCGTAGCATTGTGCGACTCCAGATGTAGTTGTGTATCTTTATTAACGGCCCCAAACACCGTAAACAAACCACACTAATGACATTGACTACCTTTATCCACTCATGCTCCTAGAATGCCTCCTCGACATTTACACTACTTATAAATAAAAGATATACATTAAATCACCCCATTAAGCCCACATCTTCCCTACATAAACAAAGGTAATCATCTTCCCTATTTACACATAAATAAAGCTCCAATTTGTAAAGCAACTTACCCATAAAGAGATAAAAAAAGAATGTTGAAAGTACTGTGCCGATCGTAAATATGCAATGTGAAAAAAAACTGTAACTATATATTTCTTAATACATTATTAGATAGCTAAAATGTGTACAGTTTGCTACACACTTGTTTCTGAGCAAACATAGGGCCTAAATACGAGTTTGGCGGTCGGACCGCCAGTCCGCCATGTTGGCGGCCGCCAAAAAACGACACGTTGGCGGTCAACAGACCGCTATATTACAAGTAAAACATACAGGCTCGCCAAAAGCCAGGGAAAAATCTGACTTCACCGGGACTCCAGAGGGTGGAAAATAGGCGGGATAACCACCGACACCACCAGCCCTTCAACCAACCACCAATTCTATTACAACAGCCATGGCGGTCTTCCAATTGCGATGAGAACTGCGGAGGTCACCACAGTAATGCACAACTCCACATTGACTGCGTTTGAAGACAACACAGCTGACACACATCCATACACTCGACACACCTACAAACCACACTATAAAATGCACCCCTTCACACACCACAATCCTTTGTTTCTCCACACCGAACACAAGCCAGAGCACTGCCCTAAAACATCAAAAAACATAGAATCAGCACCCACTAACTTGCAATAAGCACACATCCTACATCCTCAACAAACTCCCACCACACATATTTGCACCGCTACACTCCATTTACTAACTGTCACCTGCTAATTACACAGCACCAGACCAGTAAATCTATTTTTCAAATTCATTTCAACGACCATGTCACCACGGAAACATCCCCGTTTCACTGATGATGAGTTAAGAGTCATGGTGGATGAAATCATCAGCGTAGAGCTACAACTATTTGGAGCCCAAGTCCAGCAAACTACTATCACTAGGAAAATGGAAATGTTGCAAAGGATAGTCAACAGAGTGACCTCTGTAGGCAGCTACCCGCGCACAAGGGACGACATCAGGTAGAGGTGGAACGACCTCAGGGAGAAGGTTCATACCATGGCGTCCAGGAACTGGCTTGATGTACTGAAAACTGCCGTCGGTCCCCCACCTCCTCCCCTACAACTGAAATAATGGGAGGAGAAGGTCTTGGCCATACTGCATCCGGAGGGCTTGACAGGAATACCTAGGGGAGTGGCGTCGGGTAAGTCACAGGAACAAAAATTGACCCAAAATGTATTGCCATGCATGCTCACTGATCATCTCTTGCCACCTACTATGTCACCCGACTCAACAGACCAGTGTCCATCTGTCCATAGAACCATGTCTGGCCTCCAACATATCAGGTAGACTCATCTGGAGAAACAACATCTGTGTATAGTGCGTATAGTACATGGATTGACAGCACTACATGTCCCAGCGGGCACTGTACCACATCACTAAAACCAGCACTGTGTAGCATAATCAAAATTACCTTGTTAGTCAAATTACCATCGGAGTGTACCCACCTGAGAGGATGACATCAGTATAGTGTGTTTGTAGTACAGACAATGACAGGACTGCTAAGGCCAGGAGGCACTGGGACTCTCCCTACACTCTGCCACAACTGTGCGCTCTGCTACCATGACCACTCTCCATCTAATCAGCCATACAACTGTACTCACCCGAGAGGATCACAACTGTATAGTGTGTATGTAGTACAGGTAATGACAGGACTGCTAAGGCTGGGAGGCACTGGGACTCTGCCTACACTCTACCACAACTGTGTGCTCTGCTACCATGACCATTCTCCAACTAGTCGGCCATGCAACTGTACTCACCAGAGGGGATAGAAGCTGTATTATGTGTGTGTAGTACAGGCAATGAGAGGACTGCTAAGTCCAGGAGGCACTGGGACTCTCCCTACACTCTGTCACAACTGTGTGCTCCGCTTCTATGACCATTCTCTTTCTAGTCAGCCATACACCTGTACTCACCTGACAGAAGAATAACTCTACAGTGTGTGGAATACAGGGTTTGAAATGAATAGTACTCATAGGAAGATCCCTTACTGACAATCCAAGCAACAGAACACTGTATAACTGTAATAATACCTTTACCTGAAAACACACTCATGACGTGTACACACCTGAGAGAGTATAACTGAAAAACTGCATGTAGTACAGGGTCACATGACTGCTGAGGCCAGGAGGCTCTGTCTACCAAATCCAATTACCCAAACCACTCTGCATATGATCAATTAACCCTGTTGATATACTTATTACATAAGTCCACACACCTTAGAGGACAGACAATGTGAACTGTCAGTTGTGTCAAGAGCAATTTCAGAAAAAATTTGAGGAGGACCAGGACATTCAACCCCAAACACCAGCCAACTGTCCAGATAATATTGTGCCTCAGTCCCTGAACCCATAATGAACGTGATACACCTGAGAGGGACAAGGATTCAGGTCATGGTAAACTCTGTGATGTGGTAACACACCCAGATCCATCTAGAACTGACATGCCACGATGACAATAGTGTAGACAGGAAGGACGGCTCAAATTGTCTGTTTAGAACTTTCCACACAGACCAAAGCCTCCAAAATGTGGCTGTGGTATGCCATTGGCAGCACTGACTTGCAAACTGCACTGGCCACAGGATGACAACAATCCACATTAGCCAAGGTCCTGACAATGTCTGCATGACAAATGAATAGCTTTCAAGATGACTCAAACAGCATCCTGCCCAGCCAATGTCCTGCCTGCACTGCTGGTAACACATGAGTCTACTACCATCCCTCCAACAGCTAAGGATTCCAGACAGTCTGAGGCTAGGTCACTGGACAGGAATTGGTATGTGGCTACAATGTCAGCTCATTACAAATGACAATGGGGGTCATTACAACATTGGCGGTATAAGGCGCTTACCGCCGTGCAGAAGACCGCCAATACACTGCTGCGGCGGCGGTAGACCGCCACAGCTATTATGACACACATCACGGAATCCGCCAAAATTCAGACACCCACACAACACCGCCACACCAAAGGTCAGCGATAAACATGCGGAAACAAATCCTCCACCTCCACGCCAACAGAAACATGCCCATGCTATTACGACCCACGAATCCATGCGGCGGTCTTTCAACTGCGGTATTCCATTGGCGGTACACACCGCCGCGCTCAAAATACACACACATCTACAAAACACCGCCACATTGGACAATTCCAAATACACACACCTGACACACATACAAACAACACTCCCACACACCCAACACAACATAAAACACACACCCACATCACCCACAAACCCCTACAACCAGAAATTCTGAGAGAAGGCCAGAGAGAGATCACAGCTATTGACAACCCCATCACACAGAGGCACACAACACCATCACCCACACAACATCCACGCACAAACACCACATACCACTACACTCACCACACTCATCACCACATACACCACCCCACACCTCACACACACCACCCCATGTCACGCCAAAGACACCCCCGCTTCTCTGAGGAGGAGCTCAGGATCATGGTGGAGGAAATCGTACGGGTAGAGCCACAGCTATTTGGCTCACAGGTACAGCACACATCAATAGCCAGGAAGATGGAGTTATGGCGCAGAATAGTGGACAGGGTGAACGCCGTGGGACAGCACCCAAGAAATAGGGAGGACATCAGGAAGAGGTGGAACGACCTACGGAGGAAGGTGCGCTCCACGGTATCCAGGCACAACATCGAGGTGCAGTGGACTGGCGGTGGACCCCCACCTCCTCCCCCACAACTAACAACATGGGAGGAGCAAGACTTGACCATCTTGCATCCTGAGGGCCTCGGAGGAGTTGGTGGAGGATGGGACACTGGTAAGTCAAATCTTAACTATCACATCCCCCACCCTACCTGCATGCTATCACACACCCCCACCCTCACACCCTCCCCTATCACCCCAAATCCTCACTAATCTACCCATAACACAAACCACCCATCCCAACACCAAGCCCTGCATGACACAACTAAGCATGGACACCCCTCACTAAAGCATGCTCACTGCACATACCCAGAACACCCCCCCCAACCATCATCACACAAGCCCCCACACAGGAATGCTTGCACTGGGGTACACAAACACCCACCCATTGCACACCATGAAAGACACACATGCAATAATCATGTACTCATACCCCTGCAGAAACCCGAAGGACTGTCACCACACCAGAGGGTCCAGACAACACCACTCCACCCCCAGAAGAGGCCCACAGTGACAACAGCAGCTCTGCCCCACTGGATTTTGATGACCAGCCCGGACCATCGTGGGCCTCCGGACAGTCGGTTCCCCTTGCCCAGCCACAGCCCAACACCGAGCTGCCACCCTCTGGTAACAACTACACAGCACCCACCCAGTGGGCCCAAACCTCCCTACCCAGGACAGGTCAATCAGCGGTGTGTCCACCACTACAGGGCACCCAGGCTAACCCACCACTCCAACAACAACAGGGACCTGGGGGCAGTGGTAGTGGGCACACGGTCCAGGGGACGGAGGCACAGGAACACCGGGGAACTGGGAGGGCTGCTGTGCGACAGAGGGAGGACTGGCCAAGGGAACCAACTCTCCACGAGGCCCTTTCCTCCATCATGGGAGCATACCACCACTCCCAGGAGACTATGGCGACGGTCCTGGACAAGTTGCAGGAGACCCTGCGCCTCCAGGAGGAGCATTATATGGGCTTCAGGGAGGAACTTAGGACCATCGGCTCCGCCCTGGGCACCATTGTAGGGGTGCTGACGGACATTCAAAAGACCTTGAGGGACACCGTGGCACTCCAAGGGGCCCCTGACACTGGCATGGACGATGAACTGCCCACCACCTCCGCCGGCGCTAGTGGACAGGACACCCCGCCACAGGACCACCACACCAGCACCCCACCCCCTGCAGACGGACAACCACCACGCAAGCGGTCCCTGAGATCCAGGAACAAGACAGAGCAAGATGGCAAGACCCCCGCCAGGAAATATGATTGTCCTCCCACTGTCCCACTTTGTTACCCTGTCCATATTCGAACTGCCCAAGCTCCACTTCCTATGCCAAGATAGGCAGTGCACCTGTGAGACTAATAGACTGGACTCTGCCATGGACATTCCTCCACCATCACCCATCACCATTTTACAACCCCCCTTCATTTTTTGAGCACTTAAATAAACACCCTTGAAACACCAAAAATTCTGGAGACAGTCTATGATTTGGTACTTTGTATTATCAATCACAGTGTTATAATGGGTTACCCATTGTAAGGCTAACATACCTATGTCACACATCACAAGCCCTTGAAGGATGCAAGCAGTTGACACGTAGTTTACCACACTTGTGAAACTGAAATGGAAGGGTACAACTCAATTAACAAATAGTGAGTGAAATGTAGGTACAGGATAGAGGCAGACGTGTGAAAGTTAATGTAAAGTTAAACCAGAAAATTTTCTTACCTGTGTGTCACTGGAAATATTGCTGTATGACTGAATCTCTGTTGTCGTTTTCTTCTTCCTCAGCTTCATCCTCATCACTGTCCACAGGCTCCACAGGCTATACAGCTGCTACAACACCGTCATCTGGATCATCCTCCTGCAGAAAAGGCACCTGGCGTCGCAATGCCAAATTATGGAGCATTGAGCAGGCGATGATGATGTCGCACACCTTCTTCGGTGAGTAGAATAGGGATCCACCTGTCACATGGAGGCACCTGAACCTGGCCTTAAGGAGGCTGAAAGTGCGTTCGATAACCCTCCTAGTCCGCCCATGGGCATCATTGTACCGTTCCTCTGCCCTGGTCCTGGGATTCCTCACTGGGGTCAATAGCCAGGAAAGGTTGGGGTAACCAGAGTCCCCCAATAGCCATACACGGTGCCTCTGGAGTTGACCCATCATATCAGGGATGCTGCTATTGCGCGGGATGTAGGCGTCATGCACTGAGCCAGGGAACATAGCATTTACCTGCGAGATGTACTGGTCTGCCAAACAGACCATCTGGACATTCATAGAATGATAACTCTTCCTGTTCCTGTACACCTGTTCACTCCTGCGGGAGGGGACCAGAGCTACATGGGTCCCATCAATGGCACCTATGAAGTTGGGAATATGTCCAAGGGCATAGAAGTCACCTTTCACTGTAGGTAAATCATCCACCTGAGGGAATATGATGTATCTCCTTACGTATTTCAGCAGGGCAGACAACACTCTGGACAAGACGTTGGAAAACATAGGCTGGGACATCCCTGATGCCATGGCCACTGTTGTCTGAAATGACCCACTTGCAAGGAAATGGAGCACTGACAGCACCTGCACGTCAGGGGGGATTCCAGTCGGATCGGTGACATCAGGTCTGGCTCCAACTGGGTACATAGTTCCTGGATAGTGGCACGGTCAAACCTGTAGGTGACGATGACATGTCTTTCTTCCATTGTCAACAGGTCCACCAGCGGTCGGTACACCGGAGGATTCCGCCATCTTCTCATATGTCCCAGCTGACGGTGCCTACGAAGGACAACAGCGAAGAACCAGTCATTAATCCTCCTGGTGTGTACCCACTGTTACACACAAGACTACACCAGACACAAAACCCTTCCTGTATGTGTGTTGAGTGTAGGCCTGGCTATGTGTGACGCAGTAGTAAATGAAGCCATGTGGGCCCCTGAAATGGCGGCTGTCTGACCTCTAAACTGGGACAATGGGATTGTGGGGTAACTGCGCTGGCATTGCACACCGTTGCTGTAGGCGGTCGTAGACCGCGGCGCAATGCTGCATTGGTTAACATTGGACCCTATGGGTCCCAGGAGCCAATGAACAGGTGCGCTGGCGGTGATGATGCGCACCGCCGCGGACGTCACCGTCATTTTCTATCTGTTCACTCACTAGATACCTGACCTTCGACAGGAGAGGACCTACACTGCTAGTGCTGCTGTGACTTCGGTCTGGAAGCGACGATGGCTGCTGCGTCTGGGGAAAGGGCCCCTGCCTTCACTGCACAGGAGTTGGAGAAACTTGTGAATGGGGTCCTCCCCCAGTACACGCTACTCTACGGTCCTCCAGACCAACAGGTTAGTACACAAGGTGCACGTTGTATGGGCTAGGCCTGGGTGGAGAGGGCTGGGTGGAAGAGGGAAGGGGGCAAAGTACATAGAACAGTTATGCATGGGAATGAATGGGCCACATGGCCAGAGTAGGGAGGGGGCCACTCACATTGATGGTGCAGTTGGTAATCACTGTACCTCTTCCTTTGTGCATGTCATGTAGGTCAGCGCCCACCAGAAGAGGGACATTTGGCGTGCCATCGCCAAGGAGGTCCGGACTCTGGGGGCCCACCAAAGATGGGGCACCCACTGCCGTAAGAGATGGGAGGACATTCGCCACTGCAGCAAGAAGACGGCGGAGGCTCAGCTGGGGATGGCCTCCCAACGTGGGAGGGGTGCCCGTTGCACCATGACCCCCCTGATGTTCCGGATCCTGGCGGTGGCCTACCCGGAGTTGGATGGGTGCTTGAGGACATCACAGCAGACACAACTGGGTGAGTACAACCTCATTCAGTGGACTTTGTGTGCAGTGGAGGGGTCTGGGTGGGGGAGGTGGGCTGTGGGTGTCCCTAGGCCAGGGCGAATTCGGTAGGCAAGGCCCCTCCGTAATGTAGGCCATGTGGCACTCTACCCCACCTCAGCAGAGTGCCAAGTTGAGGTATAGTTGCCCCTGTGGCATTCATGTGCGCAGATGTCCACCATTGCCATGTAGGCCATATCCCAGAAATTGCATGTGCAGAGGGCAGGAGCACGGCGTAATGCAGGGGGCTGCTGCATCTGTCTTGTCCGCCAACGGTAGCGGAATGCCATGCACTAAAACTCTCTTTCCTCTGTCTCCCCCCTTTTTCCTGCTCTCCCTGTCCTTTTGTACATCATTATCATCAGGCGGAGGTACAGTGGCACCGGAGCACGAGAGAGCTGCATCCCACATGGCCATGGAGGGCCACACCACAGACTCTGAATGCACCAGTGGGACGGAGGGCGAGGGGAGCTTCACGTCGGCCACCGGATGACCAACCAGCGACACGGACTCGTCCGCCGATGGGAGCTCCCCTGTGGTGGCGGCACCATCTGTGCGCCCCACTTCTACAGGTACAGCTGCCACCTCCCCTACCAGCACCGCCCTCACAGCAGCCCCTCAGCGTTCGCCCCGTGCCCGCTCACCCAGGAGGGTGGGCATCACCTTCGCCCCAGGCACCTCAGGCCCTGCCCCAGTCACCCCTGCTGCCCTCAGTGAGGAGGCCATTGACCTCCTCAGGTCACTCACTGTTGGGCAGTCTACCATTTTGAATGCCATCCAGGGTGTAGAATGAGAGTTGCAACACGATAATGCATTCCTGGAGGGCATTCATTCTGGTCAGGCTGTCCTTCAGAGAACCCTGCAATCTCTGGCCTCAGCACTGATGGCAGCCATTGTCCCTGTGTCCAGCCTCCCCCCTCCAACTTCCTCCACCCAGACCCAATCTCCTGTACCCCAGCCCATCCCAAGCACACCTACAGACCAGCATGCACACAAGTCAACACACACAAGTAGCTCAAGCAAACATAGGCACCACACACACCACAGGCACTCACGCAAGCCTCACCCACATACAGACACAGCAACATCCACTGTCTCCACTGTGTCCCCCTCCTCCTCTTCTCCCTCCTCCCTCCCAGTCTCGTCTACACAAACACCTGCATGCACCACATCTACAGGCACTAGGACTCGCACCAGGACACCCAGCACCACAAGCCGCTCACCTGCACTCACCACCTCCACTGCCATTTACACGTCCCCTGTGTCCTCTCCCAGTGTGTCTGTGACGCCCCCTCCCAAAGTACACAAACGCCGGCAATCACTCACCCAACATCCATCCACCTCACGACAGCCTCCAGTACCTGTACCTGCACCCGCACCCAAAACACCTAAAGTGACACCTCCTACAACCACCTCCTCTTCCTCCACTCCCAGACCCCCTCCAGCTACCCATCCCAGTGTTCGTCAGAAACTGTCCCTATGTCAAATGGATCTTTTTGCCCCCACCCCCCCCCTCCAATTCATCAGTCCCGTCGTAGCGCCTCAGCCAAAAAGCCTCCAATACCAGTGGTGCCTGCTCAAAGTTTGTGGAGTGCACCGGCCACCAGGGTAGGCAGTAGGACCCGGAGCCAAGGCACTGGCAGCCCACCCCCTGTAAAGGCTCCAAAATTGGAGAGTGGACGACAGGACCGTGTTAAGACTCCTGGTGGGACAACAAGTGACATGGGTTCGAAGGGGATTGGTGAGTCAGCTGTAACTCCAACAAAGGCGGGGAAGGTCCAGAGGAAATCTGCCCAGCCTGTTGTGAGTGTCACGGTGGAGAAGTGCGCCATCATTTCCGGCGGTCCAGACACAACCACCAGCACCGTCGTCACTGGTCAGGAGACCACCGCCACCGCCGGAGTCACAGCCCAGGAGGGCCCAAGTATCCTCACTGGTCCAGAAACCACCGCCAGAGTCACAGCCCAGGAGGGCCGAAGTATCGTCACTGGTCAGAAGACCACCGCCACCGCCGGAGTCACAGCCCAGGAAGGCCCAAGTATCGTCACTGGTCCAGAAACCACCGCCAGAGTCACAGCCCAGGATGGCCCAAGTATTGTCACTGGTCCAGAAACCACCGCCAGAGTCACAGCCCAGGAGGGCTGAAGTATCGTCACTGGTCAGGAGACCACCGCCACCGCCGGAGTCACAGCCCAGGAGGGCCCAAGTATTGTCACTGGTCCAGAGACCACCGCCAGAGTCACAGCCCAGGAGGGCCCAAGTATCGTCACTGGTCCAGAGACCACCGCCAGAGTCACAGCCCAGGAGGGCCCAAGTATCGTCACTGGTCCAGATACCACCGCCAGAGGCACAGCCCAGGAGGGCCCAAGTATCGTCACTGGTCCAGAGACCACCACCAGAGTCACAGCCCAGGAGGGCCCAAGTATCGTCACTGGTCAGGAGACCATCGCCGGAGTCACAGCCCAGGAGGGCCCAAGTATCGTCACTGGTCCAGAGACCACCACCAGAGTCACAGCCCAGGAGGGCCCAAGTATCGTCACTGGTCCAGAGACCACCGCCAGAGTCACCGCCCAGGAGGGACCCGGATGCCACATCCCCGCTGGGCAATGATGGAACGTCATGCCACCCACCAATGCTCATTGTAGAGAACGTCATGCCACACACCAATGCCCAGTGTAGAGATCGTCATGCCACACACCAATGTCCGTATCAGAACCGCCATGGCAAAGCACCGCTGAACAGTCCATTGACCGCCATGGCAAAGCACCGCTGAACAGTCCATAGACCGCCATGGCAAAGCACCGCTGAACAGGGCAAAGACCGCCATGGCAAAGCACCGCTGAACAGTCCAAAGACCTCCATGGCAAAGCACCGCTGAACAGGGCAAAGACCGCCATGGCAAAGCACCGCTGAACAGTCCATAGACCGCCATGGCAAAGCACCGCTGAACAGGGCAAAGACCGCCATGGCAAAGCACCGCTGAACAGGGCAAAGACCGCCATGGCAAAGCACCGCTGAACAGGGCATGCACCGTGTAGGAATGAAAAGGCCGCTACATCAGGCATCCTTCTCCCATGTGCAGCTGGGACAGTGACCGGACATGAACTTTCACGGGGAGACTCATCCAGTCTGGGCACCAGTCCCCCCCAGTACCAGTAGAGAACTGCATCTACTTGAGAGACTGTGGCCTTTTACTCCCCAGGATGGCACAGTGGGCAACCCACCCACTGGAGAGACTTGAGAGACTGTGGCTTTGCACTCCCCAGGATGGCACAGTGGGCACTCCACCCACTGTAGAGACTTGAGAGACTGTGGCTTTACACTCCCCAGGATGGCACAGTGGGCAACCCACCCACTGGAGAGACTTGTGAGACTGTGGCTTTGCACTCCCCAGGATGGCACAGTGGGCAAGCCACCCACTGTAGAGACTTGAGAGACTGTGGCTTTGCACTCCCCAGGATGGCACAGTGGGCAACCCACCCACTAGAGAGACTTGAGAGACTGTGGCTTTGCACTCCCCAGGATACATCAATGGGCATGGAGCCCCGTCGTGGATGTAGCTTCGCATTCATCTGGCTGGGGTGCCCCCCCTTCCCTTCCCCCTGAGGTGCCTGTAGTGTTTCTATCTGATGCCCCGGCAGTGTTCTCTCCGATTTTGGTCAGGTATAGTTTGTGGGCCTCGCCCATGCATTTTTGGACTGTTGGTGCACGGACATTGTTGTGTACATATCTGCACTACTTCTCGGATTGTATGTGTAAATAAGAGTGATTTTGAGATTTATATATCTGTATATTTTTGTATGACATGTATATTGGCATATTACAATGTTTGACCGAATTTCGCATTGTCTTTTCATTCTTCCGGGGGGATTGTGGGTTGTTACTGTGATTTTTGTGAATGCATTGGTGTGTATGTTGTAATATGCGAGGGTGGGGGTGTTTGGTGGGTGTCCCCCTAACTTTTGGCTCCCCCGTGTCGTAGATGCAGTACTCACCGGTGTCTTCGGCGCCTACGTAGCTGATGGTCGTAGAGGAGCAGAAAGACAAGGGCAGGTAGGATTTGTAATTCGGCCTCCGTGGTGTCCTCCTTCCTCGTGGAGTATGTTGAGGTGAGCGTTTTCCCATAGCAAAAGCTGTTTCCGCCGTGTTTTTATCCAGTGTGAATCCGTCCCGGAAAAGGTGTCGGATTGGCGGGTTGTAATAGTGTGGGCGGTACATTGTCTCCCGCCTGTCTGTTGGCGGTGACCGCCGCGCTGCTTGTCTGTACCGCCGTGGCGGGCGGTGTGTTAAAGTGGCTGTCTTTGTTGCCGGTTACCGCCAGGGTCATAATTCCCTTTTTTTGTCCGCCGCCCTGTTTGCGGTATTTCCGCAGCTTTAACACCGTCTGCCAGGGTTGTAATGACCACCAATATGTGTACTTGTGACACAAGGCAAATCAGCAGTTACAATGTGCACATGGCCCTAGTCCAATTTCACTGTCAACTATCAGAGGTCACAATACAACCACTAATACAATCTCTCCACATCAACAGATTGTGCTTCCACTGCAACTGGGAATGCTAATACCAACACTAACAGGTCTTAAAAGGATGAATGTCATCACAATGTGAAAGTAGAAGGAATGGATTGCACAGGATGACATGTTACAAGGCCACATGATCACACACATGAGACCATTGAACCAACACACCACAGCAAACAGGTCTATTATGTAGCTCAGATTCCTGTTCTCTCACTGTCCATGCAGCCTGGGACTCATACACCCCAAAAATGCGACCAACAGTACATGGATCAATCCATGTCCATTTCACATGTCAGATCATCAACAGCCACCTGCCAATGACACAACTCTGAAATGCCCATATGAGGATAGCATGGTGAAGACACCTGGAAGGAATGGGTGACATACAGAGAGTTAAGGTAGGTAAGGGCATAAATAAGACACAAACCTCATTTCAAACTTCAGTTGTTTTACTGACAGTGCAATGTTACTGCCCAAAACAAAGAAGATTCTCAAGAGAGTCACATCTTCAAGCTATATAAAGCCAGCAAACCAGGGCTGTAGGATGCAAAGCATGAGATGCCCTTTCTCATGGTGACAGAGATACCCTTCTCAACAAATAGTGACCCCTATAGTTCCCCATGCAGTCACACTAATCACATAACATCACATACTTACACTCAAGTGAAGTACTGATTGATGACATCTGCCCGCATGTCTCCACCTTCATCCTCATCGCTGTAATCCTCACTTGGCATTTCAGGAAGCTCACCCGTTGGCACTGCTAGCTCCCCCTCATCAGGGATGTATGGGATGTTTCTCCTCTGAGCAAGGTTGTGGAGCATGCAGCAGGCCACAATGTTCTTACACATTTTTGCGGGTGAGTAGAGGAGCACTCCATCAGTCTTGTCAATGGCCGGAAACCTTGCCTTTCAGGAATCCAAAATCCCACTCCACGACATGCTGTATTCTTCCATGTGTCTCATTGGAGCAGACTTTCCCTGGCTTAGTTGGGTTCCTCACCGGTGTCAACAACCAGGGACGGTTTGGGTATACAGAGTCTCCTGTAAGAGAATGCGAGGTGTGCTACCATGAGTCCAAAGCATAATCTCACAAGCAACAGGCATAGCATACAAACAAACATGACATATGTTACTTACCAACCAGCCAGGCCATTTCTGGGTACAGTCGTGCCATCAGCTGTGGAATTGTGCTGTTCCACATGACGAAGGCATCATGGACTAACCCTGGGTACCAGGCACAGACTTGGAAAATGTAGAGGTCTGCCAGACAAACTTCTTGGACATTGATGGAATGGTAGTTCTTCCTCTTAAGATATACCTGTTTATTGCCATGCAGTGGAACCAAGGTTACATGGGTACCATCAGTGGTTCCCACAACATGTGAAATGTGTGCCGAACCATAGAACTCAGCCTTCACATGGCCAAAATCCTCATGTTGAGGAAAGCAGATGTAGCGGTCCAGGTGTTTCAACATTGCTGAGAGAACATCCTAAACATAGGTTGAGACATACCAGCAGTTAGGGCCACTGTATTTTGGAAGGACCCTCTGGCAAGGAAGCACAACACTGACATGACTTGTGCAATGGGAGTTATGCCATTTGAATGATGGATGGCTGGCATCAGATCTGGCTCCAACTGATGACAACATCTGCCTATCCAGGCGGTTAATTTGGGTGATGTGTCTGTCCTCCATGGCCTACACGTCTGCTAGCGGACGGTGCACAGGAGGTTGCCTTATCCTTCTCCTCCCAGGGTAGCTATTTGGGAAAAACAGGAAGTTGTGGATATCTTTCATTGCGTACTTTGCATGTTACATTTTGCATGTCATATACGAACTGTGACATGTCATGTGAGTCACTGAAAACAAGATACACAGCACTCATCAAGACTAACATTTCTCATTTTGGCAACACCTTACCCCCTTGCTTTTAAACATATGTGTATACATCCTCTATCTGGACAGCAACAATATGTGCATCTAACTTGCAGCTCTGACTGTGATTCAATGCCCAAAATCCTGAAATGCCCATGACGAAGATGGTGGTGACTCTTCCCCAATCTATGTTGTTGGATGTGCTGGACCACGTAACATTATGTACTCTGAAATGATTGACCTACAAAACAGGACAAGGCCAGCACTCAAAATTCACCAGGATATCACTTTTCAAACTTGTGACACATCTAAAATTGTGTTACATTCCAATGTATGTGTTTAAAATGGCGACTGCCTGACCTACTTCACTGGACATTAGAAACCCCAATGACCGCCGATGGAAGTCGTCATGGAGGTAGTGGGATGCAACCGCGGTGGGCCTTGCCATTGGATAACATTTCTGCCTGTGGTGTTCTTGGGCCTATGGCAGTGTCCTCCAGCGGTGACGGTCATGTACATGCCGGACGTGACCAACACCTTTAGCTGAATCCCTCACTTGACTCCTGAAACTGCTGCCAGTAAGACCTCATCTGCCTGAGCTGTTGTATACCGCCTCTGGGAGCAATCATGCCTCGTCCAACAGGTGATATGGCCCCTGCCTTCCTGCCAGAAGAACTTGAAGCTGGTGGATGAGGTACTACTCCTGTATGAACAGCTCTATGGTGCAGGTAAGTGCCCCATGTGCACATTTTTCTCTGGGCACCTACTCATCTTAGTTTTAGATGGCCTAGGTTTAGGCCCAGTTTGGCAGATAGTGTCCTCAAAGCCTCGTGGGGGCTGACAGTGTGCAATTATTGTTGAGTCCATGGGCATGTACCTATGTCAAGTGACAGGTTTCAAGTCCTGAGACACTGTGGTGTGTTTGTAGTGGGTGTTTCCTGACCCATATTGTGTTGGATGCACATGATTAGGTGAGGTGTCATGACATCCATCCCCAGGCAACCCTTGCAATAAAATGAGTATTGTGTGTGGTCACATGTGATTGCAGGAGGTGTGGATGCATGTTGTATGTCTCAGTTGATCACTATTTGAACTCTTTCTGTGTTTGCACAGTGATCTTTGGCCACACCCGACCTTGTACTGTTTTTCTGCAGCCAGGTAATGACTCACAATGCCCCCCAGCTTTGCACATAGACAACCAATGGCAATTGGCTGTATGCTGCATGATGTACTGTAATGCATGTCATTTATCAGAGATGGTGTTTTGTGTAGGTCTGCCTGCTCAGCTTGCAGAGACGGAGGCCTGTCTATCATTGCTCACAGCAGAAGTCAAAATCTGGTTTGGTATTGATTCCCTTTTGCAATGCAAATGTGAGACTGTGCCCACACCCTGGACCCCCGCACAGCATGTGATGTTGCTACATCATGCCTCACTGCCAATATACAACTTATTGAGTCTCTGTCCACTGATTAATATGGGAATTCCATTGGGGACAGGCCGGTGATCTGTGAATGATGTGCCAACTCTGACAATCTGTGTCATATAGCCTTGACAGGTCCCTTGATTCCACAGCCCCGTTGTCTCTTTCATCCAGCTCTGATGTGTCATGTGTATGCTCCTTGAAAATGTGAACATTGTACATCTGCAAACAGTGTGTTGTTAACTGATTTGTCATGATATCGGACTCTGGTTCGGGCAAAAAGCTGGACATGCACAATACATGGCTTGCCAGTTTGTGTGATGTAATGCATGGTGTTCCTGGTCAGTGTAATGTGGCTAGCTCATGTCCCACAAAAGTCACAGTTGGCCTACCTGGTCAGTGCAGAGCCAGAGCTGGGGTTATGTAGGGCACCCTATTGGGGAGCATTTGTTGTCAGGTCCCTGTGTCCAATGGCTGCTGTATGCCACTAGTGGATATGATGGTCAAGACATGATGTAATTAGCTTGGTGCATTGGCATGTATGTGACTCAGCCATTTTGTGGGTCCACAGCCGGCGGCGCACCCACTGTCAGAAAAAGGTGGGAGGACCTGAGTCGTGGGCCCGGAAGACCGCAGAGGCCCAGCTAGGGCTGTCCTCCCAATGAGGACGGGGTGCCTGCCAAACAATGACCCCCCCTAATGGCCCACATTTTGTGGTGGACAATGCCGAGTTGGATGGGCATTTGGAGGCAGCACAGCAGCCACAAGGGGGTTAGTACAATGCTAATTCATGCCTGACCCTTTGCCAGGATATTGAATGAGGGACAGACTTCTCCCCCTGATAATGTGGGATGTGGCATGTGTCACAATTCACATTGATGTAGAGGGGCCATGTGTTTCCAATTGGTGTGTTCAACCTTTTGGAGCTTGGATATGGGACTAAACTATGGGGCAAACACAGTCCAATTGCACAGCAGAGAGCACAAATGACTGTGCTTAGTGTGCAAATCTTTTGATTTCCCTACTGTGGTGGTGTTATGTTCCAACAACAGATCACTACTCCCAAATGCTACAATCCAAAGGTAGGCTGTGGCTCATAGTCCACTGCCATGTGTCTGGGGTTATGTGTAGGCTGACATCTGCAAACCATGTGCAAGTTTTATCAATTGTATGGTGGGTGCTGGTGCCTCACAGCAGTCTGTGAGGCATGGCTGTCCATCATACATGTGGCATGCTCTACAAGACAAAAAGGTGGCAGCTGTAACATGCTAGTTTCCCTTGGTTAGAGGGAAATGTGAGTTGCCATGGGTAATCTGTCATCAGTGTAGCCAACATTTCAGTTGCCTACTTGTTAGCATGTAATCCATTCCCACTAGTATACATGACTATGCGTTAAATGTACCCGTGTGCTAGCTAAGCAGATGGGAAGATGTCTGGAATCTCTAACATAAATGTCCATGGTGTCCTGCTGCCGTAAAGATACATCTGCAATGGTTGTCGATCTACTATGATGGCCCAGACAGGACTGTCAGATTGTCAGACAGATATATTCATGCCAGATAGTATATAATTTGTCATTTATATCTGCAGTATCCATGATGGACATGACAAGTGGGGCCAGGGTGTGGATCCACTTCATGACCATTTGTACCCATGATGTGGAATGTTGGTTGTAGATGAACAGCACCTGTGTGTTGTTTTGAAATTGTGTACTGACTTTTGGGATGCATCATGAATTGACTTGAAGTTATGTTTGTGTCAAATGTGTTTGAGCTCAAGGATTCCTCCACAGACAGATGCCATAGTTACCATGGCTGAAATGTGGATAGTGATGTAGCTTCTCATTGTGCAACAATGTGATGTCCTTCAGTTAGTGGTTGCAAGGTTGTGTCCCTCCTTCCTGCATGGTACAGAAATGGGTGTTAGACCCTGGTGGGGGCTGTCCTGGGCCTTAAAGGACAATTCTTCCATATAATCAGGAGACTTCTCTCCATAATGGTTAGGACCTGACTTCATTGTTGCTCCTTACATCACCACATATGGGACATATCTGAGTGGCCTTGCTACTACTTCCTGGACTCATTTTGGGCAGGTGACAGTAGTATGACTGTACATTGTTGGGATGTGTCCATAGTGACATGGAGGTTTCCATGTCTCCTAATCTAGGTATGGCATGTTTGTACCAGTGTTGTCTGCACTTCCTTAGCAGCATCTCTTATTGTTGATACATTACATCAGTGCAAGTTGGATGTGTTTGTAGGCTTGTGTCTGTGTAATTGGTAGGGTACCTTACAATGGGATCCAATTGTTGCCTACTGGTTCACTGGGGTGTACTCTATGTAACACAGGTTTGGGGTGTAGTAGTTACGTAGTTGTGTTATGGTTAGTGTGCTATTGCAGTTGTCTGAGACAAAGTTTTTCTCATGTGTTACCTTTGTAGTTCCAGATGGCATGCATGGTTTGGTACGGGCACATGATGGTGCCACTTTGCTTGCACTTCATGCAAGGAGCCACTTGACATGATGATATGTTGTGTCTCTCAGAGTTGTGATTGAAGTGTTTTCACTTCACTTTCTTTTGGCAGCATTAGCACCAGCAGGAGAAAGAGACAGGGCAGAGCAGAGGGGGGAAGCATCTCACCACGGGACCTCCTATCATGACACCACCAACACCAAGGGATCTAGTGGCCCAGAGGGTGACGGGAGGGCTACAGGGGAGACCAAACATTTTTCATCTACATTGGATTCCTCCTCCAGTGGCCACACCCTAGTGGTGGCAGACCCATTGGGGATGCCCCCAGTTCCATCTTTGTTCACCATCCCCATTCTATCACCACCATCCCCGTTGCTCCCACCCAGTTAACCATGCCTGCTCACCCTAGAGGGTGGACTCCTACTTTGCTGCAGGCACCTTTGCCCTGGCCCATGTTACCCCTGCTGCCCTCAGTGAGGAGGCTATTGACTTCCTGATGTTGATCTCTGTGGTTGAGTCTGCCATCATGAATGACACCCAGGGACTGGTAACCCAAATGCAACAGAGCAATGCATTCCTGGAGGGCATTCACGGTGCAATGGCTGGCCTGCAGAGATCTTTTCAGACACTGGTCTCCACACTGATGGCAGCCAGTCACCCCTTATCTTCCATCCCCCCTCCACCTTTCTCTTCCCAGTACAAATCCCCCTTCCCCAACCCACTCAAAGCACACACAGACGTTCATGCATCCACTTCAATAGACAATGGTAGAGCACACAAACACAAACACCACAAGACACACCGGCACGCACACAGGCAACATCCACCCGCAGACACAGCAACAGCCATGACTTGCCCTGACACCCACCACCCCCAGCATCACACACATGACATCTAGCACTCCTATAGACACCACATCAACAGCCACTGATACATCCACCACACCCATCCTACCCACAGACACCACCCCTGCAGGTGAATGTCTTCCTTTATACTGTATGTTTCCGCCTTCTGCTATGTGCAGCATAGATATCGTATATGGCATCTGTAAGGAATCCCTCTGATAGCCTTGTCTCTGTGAGATGTAGTTATACAGATTATGTAGGACCCCTGACACAGGTATGTTCACAAACAATTGATAAGGAGGCAGACTTGTGGCAGCAATTATGTAAACAATTCCCAACAACTGTACATTATGTTCCTGTCACATGTAAGTGAGAAAGGGACATGATCTGAATACCTACGTACATCACTTGATTGTGATGCTGATAGTGATGCCTTCACAGAGTGGCACTGATAAGGCAAATCAAAACTGTATAACTATAAATAACGCAGCAATTTTAAAAGAAATAATAAAATACATGGGGTAAAACAGAGCACGCTCAGTATGTTAGAAGTCACTAGGTGAGTGGGACACAGGTCTGCAAGCCAAAAGGTTAAGCTAACCGCCTGAGTACGAATAAAAGCTAAATTGGATTTACCAAACCCTCCCCATTGCCGGAACAAGGATGCTAACATGCTACAGAGGGTGCTTTAGTCGAAAATAAAATGCTCTGGGCTAAAAACAGGCTAAAATCTAATTAAAAACTATGTTAAAAACATACAAAGAAATGAAAATGTCGACCATGAAAAGCACAGCAGGCCTAATGCGAATGGAATTAATAAGGCAATTAGGCATGATCGTAATATTTTTTAATAGGGCCAATGGTCAAATCATTTAACTATAATCATATCTTAAAGAATGTCTCTGAAGTCATCAAATGGGAGCACATCCAGGAATGACTGCACATCATCAGATGTCAGATCCATCATAGGATTGTCAGACGGATCCACATAGCGCAGAAGACTCAAGCACAGGATCACCCGCAAAGGCAGCATATTCCATAGTGTCTAGTGGAGCCAAATAGTACACAAGAGGTGAATCATAAGTAACCGCATTCTTAAGGGGCACAACTGTGAATGAAGATTCATTGGGAACATCTGCAGGAGGCACTGGCTGAATAGCAATACACACCAAAGGTAGACACTCGAAGAGGTACCCTGTGCAATGAAAGACAGGCAGCGTGCACCACAGGACTGGTCAGAATGACAATGACCAATCATGCTCCAATTCCTCCAGCAACAGAGCACCAAAGAACTTCATCATGTGATCACGACACAGGTTGGCTGGTGGTAGTAGCTCCATCATTCAGCTTAGCTGAGAAGGCACAACCACAGCATATTAGGAGCAGCAGCAACAGGATCTCTCCAATCAGTGCCAAAGTCCCAGGAAAGCCACCAAACACACTTGCAAAGAGTGAATGGAAAGCTGATGGAATGACTCCAAAGACAGTCTGGAAGATGGAAATGAATCCAACAGGCTTAAAGAATTGTACAATCCCTGCAGTGCTCAAAGAGTTGAATATTCTGAAGACCAGCTCTCCAAAATTATTGTGGAAGATGGTATTTAATAAGGATTGTATCTTGGCTGATGATCTTGCTATCTAGAGAGCATACGTCTCTCTGGCCGATGTCACCGCCATTTTTTTTTGGAACAGTAGCACCTTTAGTCTGCTCAGCTTGCCATAATGTACATTAGTAGTATCAATGTGAAGCCACATTTCTACTACTCTTATCTCATATGTCTGGGGGAATAAAACACGTCCGCAACAAGTTACAATTCGAGAGACTGAAATTGCATAGGCAGTTCCTGGTCTCATTCAGCTACAGCTCTGATCATTCAGGACCACTAACTTCCATTTGAAACTATATGAAATGCTGGACGAATCAAAGGGACGGGAGTACAGAAAGCGTACCAAGCTTGCAACCCCTGCATTCCAAAGGCTGTGAAGTGACCCCTGTGTGCAGATCATTGAATGACTAACAGTAGCCTCACATTCAGTTTACTGCTCTCTTTCGCCGTTCATACATTTGAACTCGAATGGCAACTCCCACTCTTCTTTCGTGTTGCTGTCTTCTAGCCACTCGTATCTGCCCAAAGCAAAATGTTTCAAACATTTTGTGAAACGTAAGGTGGAAATTGGCAGATTTATAATGCCATGTATAAGCCATACTGTCGATGGTGTCTTTGCTATGGTGAGCGGCAGCTTTTCTAACTTTTCCATGTTGAGCTGGTGTGACTGGCTTCCTTTTTAGCCATTATCTGTTGCTCCCTGGACAAATTAAAAACAGCAAACAAGTCATTGTACAACACTGGTCATGTATTTCCATGGGACGCGGCCACATGTCAGAATCTATAACGTCCAACCCAACTGCATGATGGAACGCAGCTGACTTTGCCCATGTTGTAAAAGGGACGTCATTCTGAATGATATCAATCGCAGATGACATATTCTATTAAGAGTGTATATTCTGTTGGACATTCATGCCATTATTGACAACAGCTAAAGCCTTTTCCATATTTTCCTTATCTATCTGCCTTAAACGTGCAGCAGCTTCAATTTGAGAAAGTTTCCAGATTTCATTGTATATACCATACAAAAATCGTTTAGAGCGGAGCTTTCTTGGGTCTAGCAAGAAATCTTGGAAAGCCTACTTCCTCTGATAGGAGAGTTAGATGTTCCTTAGCTGCTGCTAAGGTATTAGTGTATAATCCCTGTTGGCACAGTTTACCCACACTGTATGTGGTGACTATACACAAGTGTTGACCAGAGACTTAGCAAAGGTCCAGGGGGCTAATATTGAAACCCCCTAAGGAATTAATGCACCTGGGAGCCATTTGTGTCTATTGTCCACAATAAACACCCACTGGGACTTGAAAGTGTGTAATTATAGGTACCATCCTGAATCCAAGCATTTAAGTCCTCCTCTGTGACATTTAGGAATGATTGCCAATTGGCGAATTTGGGAAGAATGGGCGCATGCATTTCTTTTATTTTTACTAACCCCAGGCAGGATGTTTGTTGAACCGTGTCATTTCAAAATATCATTTGGACAGGAATAAGGCATGCTGTAAGCAAAACTTCTCTACCCTGAATTTGTTTATCTTGTGTTTCCCATACACTTTTCACATCAATAGCGCTCTTACAGTATTCATAACCTTCAGTAGCAAGTCTGGAAAAAAAGGAATCTGAATAGATCAATTTGATGTCAGTTAGCAAAATCTTTCGCATTTTGGAAGGTGGTAATTTGAAATATTGTGAGACTGCATTTGCAGTGTCATGCCCGGAAAAAGGATGTAAGTTTGTCTACATATGTTTTAGGACTCCCCACACTTGGTATTGACCAATGTTTCCAATGTGTGTAATTAAATACTGATCTATGTCTCTTTGCTCGGTGCTGATAGTAATGTCCCAAATGTTTATAACAGAACATTTCCCCATAATTTGCTGTGTTCATGTATACATCATCACTTTCAAATACAGTGTAATCCTGCAGCTCAGTAGTCAACTGTTTGAACATCACAGGCATTAGAAACAACATCAGGTGTAACTATATCAGTCATTGAAGTTCTGAATACATATGGAATTTGTCTGACCTCAGTAGGCCTGTAAATATCAAAAGGAACTTTATCCCAAACAATTCTATCTGGAATTGGTACTGTTGAAATGTACACAAGGAACAAGTTTATTCAGACCTTATGTGAGGAAAGATATGGTGTTAGAACTTCATCTACTGGCTCGACAGAAAAAAGTTCAGGAAGATAATGACCATTTATAAAGAGAAAAAAAAAACAGTCACAAAACCAATCTATAACAGAAAGGCAAGTAATGTCAGAAATATCCACAGATAATACCATGGATAAACCAAATAATTATTTTTAAGCCATATTTACAGCTTCGCGTCTTTAAACCAACTTCAGTTTCAGATGTAGATGAAGTTGTAGAAAAGTCTTCAATGTCAATAAAGTAACTACAAGGAGTCTCTGCAAGCACAGGAGCTGGTGCATTACTGGTGGTTGTATCCACTTTGCATCGAGGTTCATAGTAGATGGTGTTGTCAGTTTGCATTGCATTGGAGTAAAAACAGCCACATCTTGGACAGGAGCCTTCAAAGTTTCTTTGTTTCTGAGATTATCTCTCCTTTTGGAGCTCTCCAGATGTGGAGAGTCAGCTCTCTGACTTCGTCTGTCTTCATTTTGTTTATGTTGATCCCAGTGTTTTTTAGAACCCTCTTGTGCTTGTTTAGTACCGTTCTTAGGGGCAGTACTCTGAATTTCGGGCTTTTTTGGCTTGACTGCCAAACTAACCCGTTCTCTACTAGCACAGGTGTCGAAAATCATTTTCTGTAGTTCAAGTTCCTGTTCCAACTGTGGAATCTCCCGGTGTTGGTGGCGTATAGCCAATGCTACCCTTCTTCTTTAATATTACTGAGTATTATTGAGGAGACTGTGTCAAGTTTACCAATCAGTTTCATCCCCAAATCCAGGGTTGGAGCAGCCCGTGCTCATGTTTTAAATTTGTTTTAACACTTACGGTAAATTGGCAAGTGTCAGGGTAAATTGTAGTGTAAATTGCAGTGAAGACTGTACCCCATGTGGTGCAGTTGTCCAGTGAGGGAACCATGCTGAATGGCAAGCACATTGTGAGAATTCCACGTTTATCTTGGGGTCCTGTATGTGGAAACAGTGTTTCCAGCTGGTTCATTTTTTATGCTATTCATAATGGAATTTTCTCATTTTCTGTGGGCACTTTGCCCATGATAGAATGTACTGTTTGTGGGTTAATCCCAGTAACGGCCAATTGGTGACCAGCTGGTGCAGCACGTGCTGGGGCGGTGTTCAAGGTCCGCATAGCAAATTAAACTAATCATGTGTAAATTTGTATTAGATCATTGTAAGGAGTGCGTACATCAACTATTTGCATAGCCTGTACGCTAGGATGTGGTGTGTATGTGGCAAACATGGGCCTCATTGGTCCGTCATTACTTAAGAAACCTAATCTCACTGGTTGTATTACAGGTGGTTGGGCACCATTGAATACATTTTGATGTTCTTGATAGGAAAGCGTATCCCTAAATACCGGTAAGCTTGGTGCTGCTGTGGTGCGTTAGCTATTTTATATGTGTGAAATGTATGTGTTCTGTCATATTCTTCAGGAAAAGTGACCCAGGAATAGAATGATTCTGTTTGGTAAGCTTCATTAGCCTCTACTATAAATGTGACATCCCCGCCTTCATCTGTTAAGCATGGGCTTTTATGTGTTGTTTTAATGCATGTCTGACATTTTCTGGAATGTCTGTTGTGTTAGCAATGTTGAATAATGGGAACAGAGAAGGAACACCAAATGGGGAGAAGTCCATTTAAGAGTTCAAGCTTGAACAACTTACAGCTTAGTTAGGTGCTCCCTATTTAGCTGCAGAGGATTATCCCTACAACCACAGATGTCTCTGCATAATGGTACTTAGGGTGCCTGCGGTGTGTGAGACAATGATACTCAGGATATCTGTAAATTAGTGCCAAAATACCATCTTTGGTGGTGCCATGTCGTAGTTGGACTCTCGCTCCTAGGCGAGATGGCTGGTTTAGGGATGACATCACTTTTGTTTGTAGGTGACTAGGTCACTCACAACAAGTCGCAACTGTTGCCCCAAACCTCCCGGCTCACAAGCAGTACCTCATCAAAAACCCTAACAGTAAAAGGTGAGTTCTAGCAGCCTTACACATGGACTCTAGATTGCAACATCGCAGGGAAGTAGTGGTGGAAAGAAAGTTAGCCTTTTCTCACGCTAGCAATACGTTTCAGTCACACACAGGCAATGAAGGAGATGCAGGAAAGTTTTCAAAAGGTTTATTGAAAAGACTGCAATTTATGGTAAAATGCATGAGCTGCAAGGATTATGATAACTAACAATAAAAGTAGCATAATTGTGAGGATGAGAGTCGTGAATACAAAGACCCTCACCATCTTGCAATAAACATGAAAAGTGAAATTCCTAGCATGGAGAACATAAGCTATAACCTAATGAGAGCTTGGTGTGATAAACCTAATCTGCCAGTACCATGTCCATGAAAAGCATCAACAACCCTCGTTACCTTGAAATGAGGTCTCTAGGTCAGACTCTGTGGTGACACGAAAGCTGAGTTCTGCGGCGAGGTGACTTGCAGCAAAAATGGCATAAATGGCATCTGGAAGGAATCCCTCTGATAACCTTGTCTGTGTGACATGTATTTATACAGATCACATAGGACCCCTGACACAGGTATGTTCCCAAACAATTGATAAAGAGGTAGACTTGTGGCAGCAATTATGTAAACAATTCCCAACAAGTGTACATTGTGTTCCTGTCACATGTAAGTGAGAAAGGGAAATGATGTTACTACCTATGTACATCACTTGATTGTGATGCTGATAGTGACGCCTTCACAGTGTGGCATTGATAATGCAAACCAAAACATCTTTATAATTATAAACAATGGCAGCCATCTTAAAAGAAATAATAAAATAAATGGGCTCAACAGACCACACTAAGTAGATGAAAAGTCACTAGGTGAGGGGGGCAGAGGCCTGCAATTCAAAAGGCTAAGCTAACTTCCAGAGTCCCAATAAAAGCTAAATTGGATTCACTACACAGTTTCCCATTTTATCCCACTACTCATAGTAATTGTATGAATGCTTTCGTCACACATTTAAAGCACTCTACTAAAGCAATTCCTTCGGGATAATACACTGAAGTAGTTATGTGAACAATACTGTTTGTTTCCCAAAATAACTTAATGCAGACAGTTTAACTATCTGCTTTGTTTACAATTTCAATCTCCAACCATTTTGAAAAATGGTCCATGTTAGAAATGCGGTCTTTGGTTGGCAGTCAGGTTACCCCCTGTCCAAGCAACGACCCTCACTCTACTCAGGGTAAAAGAGAAACATACTCAGTTAACCCTCCTTCACCACCTTGGAAGCTTGGTACAAGCAGGTAGGCTTAACTTCAGAAGCAATGCGTAAAACATTTGTACCAACACACACAGTAATACAGTGAACCACTACAAAATGACACAACACAGGTTTAGATAAATATTAAATATTTTATCTAAATAAACAAGACCAAATACGATAAAAATCCACAATCTAAAGTTAAAAATACAAATTTAGCACTTTAAAGCAAGAAAACAGTGATCTGAGGTGAAAACACTGCAAGTTGGTAAAACATGGCATTGTAACAGCGTAGTTTCCTACAATGCAACGCCAATAGTGCCATTCACGGAGTCGGTCGAGCCCCAGTTACTTTACCTTCAGAACAGGTAGAAAACTGTCCGGTGCACGGAGTCGGGGAGAGTGGCTTCGCTGGATCTGATACGGCATCGGTTCCGGTGCCAGGGGGCAGGAAGACTGCGGCGTTGTGCAGCGATGTTGGGCCCTCTCTACAGGGCGGTGGAGGTAAGGCAGCATCGGATGCGAAATTTGTCCCTTAGTTCCAGCAGATGGCAAATCCGGCGGTGTTATGAAGCTTTGGGGCGACCTCACGTGGTCGCGATGATGTCACAGGGTCACAGGCGCTGCAACAGCATCGGATCGCCACAGAAGTTGGACTTACGACACTCCGGTGTCAGCAAAGTCGGGCAGGATCAGTGATTGCAGAGACGCGAGGCCTACAGGGTCTGTGGACTTTTACGAGGTCCATGGCCTCGGGGCAGGTGGCATCACGGTTCCAGGGTAGTGGCGTTCAGCTCACAGGGTTGTCGAATTCGTACTCAGCGAGGTCCATGGTCTTAGGGCAAGCGGCGTTGTGGTTCCGGGCAGCGGCGTCCTTCACGAAGTTGCACAGTGTCGGCTGACGCCTGTAGACAGTTTTTTCTCCAGGAGTTCTCTTCCAGGGGTCCAGGAACTGAAGTGGCACCCTCTGGTCCGCTAGAATCCACAGCAAGTAGACTCAGGTCTGGTTGGTGAAGCCTTTGCTGTCCGTGAGGCTTCAAAACAGGAGGCAAGCTCTACTCCAAGTCATTGGAGTCACTTCACAAGCAGGAAAGCAACAAAGTCCAGTCTCTGTCCCTTTGCACAGGCAGAAGCAGCAAGGGTTTTTGTCTCCAATTCTCAAGGAAGAAGTTTGAGTTTTTGCCTCTGCTCTTCAGCTATTCTCCAGGCAGAGGTTCCTCTTGAATCCTTGCACAGAGCTGTCTTAACAATGCTGATGAGCAAATGGAAAGAAGTGGATAAACTTACCTTTCCACACTTTTTGACAATGAGATCTCCAATTCAAGGATTCTCTGAGGAATTTCCCCCAGTAGCCAAGGTGGATTCCTAGATGGATGGGCTATACTCATAAGGGACAAATATATTAGAAGAAGCTACTCGGTCAGACTCATTGATTAAGAGGCTTGAGTTAGAGGTCAAAAGTTGCTATGCTGTAGCCACCTTTGTGGTTCATGCATTGACCTATACAAATTGTAGGTTGTGATTCATGGTAAAGGAGTTTTAAAGGCTGGCAGAGCATGTCAACCAGATGGATGATTTTTCAGCTGCACTGGAGCAGCAGCAGTGATACTAAGTTCAACAGTGACTGAGAGGAACCGGATGTGAATAGGAGCTGGAAAGAAGCCTTCTCTCAGAAGAACCTATTGATCCATCTTCCCTCTATGGGTTTGAAGCTGTTCGCAACACAGCTAGAGACCATGGTGAAAAAGTCAGTGGAGGACAGGAAATTGATGCCCCAGTGGAACTGCTCTATAAGAAATCGTTTTTTGCTTTTCGAACAGCATTTGCCTTGTCCTTCTAGTCAATGGCAATAAACCAAACGTAAACTGTCTACCTCAGCATCCACTTCTACTCTTCCTCCAACGGGATCACTCTTCCACCAAAGGGATCACTATGCCACTAAGATGCCTGTGTGGGGAAAATTGATAGTTTTCTGGAGAGGTAGACATCCTCTGTGTGTTGTACATTTCCAATAATCAATCATAAGTTATGGGTATAAAATAGTTTTTCAATATATCCCTGGCAAGTGTTTTAATGTTACCCCTCTTTTGAGGATTCCACAGAAATCCATGCACTGCTGTAAGGGATCCAGAAGTCGCAGGAAAAAAGGACAATAGTTCCAGCACCACCTTCTCAGATGAGAGAGGGATTCTGCTCAATTTTAGTTCTGGTTCAAAAGGCTTCAGGTGACAACTGGTCTATCTGGGATTTCAATTATGTCAATAACCATGTCCTCCATGTAAGGTTCAAGATGGTGTCACTCTTTAGTATATTACTATATCTAAGAAAAAAAGATTTCCTTGCAGCTTTGGAAGTTCTGGACATGTTACAATTCACAAGGATTCTCTATGATTCTTGAAGTTTTGCATCCAGAGCAGACATTTCCAATTCTGAGTGCACTTATTTGGACTCACAGCATCTCTGAGTGTATTAACAAAGATGCTATGGCCATTTGTAGATGTGATTCATGCAAGAGGAATTAAAAAATATCCATACTTGAATTATTGGCTGATGTCTTCTTCTTCTATTAAGGTCAGCCAGCATGTGAAACAAATCTGCGACCTATTTAAAGATTACAGTCAAGCTTAGTACCCACATAGGACCTCCAGTTTGAAGGAGCGTGATGGAGAATAGTCTAGGGGTAGGAGTAGCTTCCGGAGCTGAGGAAGGAGAAATAGATGTCATATCTCTCTTCTTGCAGTGTTGGCTCTGACAGTCTTTAAGTAGCTAAGGGGACAGTTACTGATGGACACAATGGTGATCATTTGTCCTTGGACCTGGTTGTATCTCTATCCCATAGTGAGTCACCTTTTGGGGTTATGGGATACAGCGATGCAGGAGTTCCTCTAGTGGTGTCTGGACCAAAATAATCTAGCCAGTGGTCTTCCTTTAGAAACCCTTCCATCCCAGATTATAACAACAGATGCAAGTTGGACTGCCTGGGGAGCAACTGTAGGGCAGTAGGCAGCCAAGGGGGGGAGGGTGTATTGGCATGAAAAAACATATCCTCAAACTGGAGAGAGTTAAATATTGTTCAGAAGTCCCTATAGCATTTTGCCCCAGATGTGAAGGATTAAGATGTTGAAATTAGGATGAATGTCGTCTTTGCTTATATAAATCACAAGGGGTTTCTTGAGTACTAAATCTTGGTATAGTAGCACAAAAGGTAGGAATGTGCGCAGAGAACAATCTCACCCCTTCGTCTGCAGTATGTCTTCTAGGGAGGGAGAATAGGCTTGCGGACCTTCTCAGTAGGGCCCCCTCCCTCACCCCAAACACTCTGGCACAGTCGGTGTTTTGTTTTTGGGGAATCGCATCCAAGGAGGGTGGAAGCCCAGACATTCCTGAAGCTAAAGGTATAAATGTATGTCTGTCCTCTTATCTCACTCATCCTAAGGGTTATTAGAAAAATTCAGGAGGATCAGACAGACGTTATCTAAGTGGTCCAAGGATTGCAACGCCATCCTTGGTTTGCTATTATCCTCCAAATGGCTATGAACAGTGCTTAATTTGAGCTGCTGGTTGCTAGTGGGGCCTACCGGCACTCATTTTTGGAGATTCACAATTATTTTTCATCATCAGACGTTTCCTGTTAGCAAGAGAGAGAAAAGCAAACAAAGGAGTAAGAAGAAGAAAACCATCAAAAAGGGAGTAAGCAGAACCTGCAAGAGTGCGATAAAGGGGCAGAGAGTGTCTTGTGGTGGATTGAAGTGACCTGAGGTGGATTCAGGACTACTAAGCCTTGGTATTCAGTGTGCTAACATGTAATAGCTCTGGCCATGTGTTTCTGAGCACAGCTTCCACACCCTACCCCAGAACATCCCTCTTTAGTTTTGGGTTTATTGAGAGACAGGTTTGTACTGGGTTAACAGTCTCTAATTTGAGGTCCTATAGTGCCGCCATTAAGGCATTCAGGAATCCCTAGTGGGACTTATTAGTGCCCTTGGTTATAGAGGAGTTTATTTTTAAAGACACTGTAATAGATTTGCTAGTCCCTTTTTGGGATTTGGCCATAGTATTGCAGGCTCTGCAAAGGGAGCCCTCTGAGCCATTGAGGAAGGTGGACCTCAAACTCTTGACCTGTAAGGTCCTATCATTGGTGGCTTTTTCTTTGGGCAAAAGGAAAGGGAAGTTGGGAACTATGCTCAGTTCTGAATTCTTTTTAAGATTCTACCTGGAGAAGATGGTATTGGGCCCTAGTCTGAATATTGTGCCCAAGGTGCTTTGAGTCTTTCACTTTTCTTATAATTTAGTGTTGCCCAAATACCATCCGAATCTTTCTTCCTCTGAGAAAGAGGTGCTCCACATGTTAGATGTTAGTAGAGCATTGGAAATTTACTGAGTTAGAAAAAAATATTTTATTAGTGACCTTGTTATACATGACCTTTTGTTCCTCAAGTAGAGGTCTGAGGCAGGCAGCAGCAATGTTTGGCACATGGCTGAAGCAAGCTATTGTCCTAGTGTGTAAGGAGTGTCCCTTCCCTTTCAACACAACTACAAGGGAAGTCAACAAGGAGTTTAGCAACAAGGGGCATCATAGATGAACAAACGCAATGCAATGACTTGGTCTACTCCCCACATGATTATGGAGCATTACAGACTACAGTTCTGGAGGTAATGTTTCATCAGCTTTTGGTTTAATGATGTTAGATGCGGTGTCAGAGTAATAAAGAAGTGAGTAAATTTCAATTCAGTGGCATGACTAAGTTTGGAGTTTTTTCACTGAATTGCTTGAAGCTAAACTAAGGGCTTGGGTATTAAACCAGCATATAAGGACTTGAACGGAGAAGACAGATCAGGAGATAATGGCCTTGTTACCTACCAGTAATCTTCATTACTCCGAGACTTGATCGTCCTTGTCACAGTTCTTGCTTCCCAATCACACCCATTCCTATTTGTGCAGTTTTGGCTTCAGGGATGATGGATATCAAGATGTTGAAATGGACAGCTTCCACTTTTGAGGAATCATGGGAAGTGGGAGCCATATTAGAATGGGAGCTCAACATTTGAATATAACGAAGAAGACCATGACACAGAATATTGAAGATTACCAGTAAATAAATGGATCACATGCATAAGGGGAGAAGTAGATACGTGGATGTCTTTAAATGACAATGTATATGCATACGTTTAACCAAACCTTTAAACATTATTGAGGAGTCTCATTTATGCAACTTTGGCCTAGCGGAATTGACTTAAAATCTGTGTTGGATGACAATGCAGAAAATGTGCATACCCACTCATAGCAGAAATCACTGAAACATCTACATTCCAAATGTAGGTAAGATTTTTCCTGCAGTGTGCTATGCATTCGTATCACCACTATAAAAGGCAAAACTCCAAAGAAGAGGAACTTTACGCTGAAAGAGACAGACTGTGTAGTGGTTCATCGTGGTGGGAGAAAGCAGTCTGTCATCTCATATAACTGCAAGTCAGTGATATTTGAATGTCTTGGGGTGAATCAGTGCACCATGGAAGAGTTTAAGATGTGGCAAGACAAGAAGAAGTATGTGAAGGAGAGAGGTACCAGGATCTCCTTGCCAGTTCTTTTTCCTGCTGGTGGACCATGATCACCTCTTTTACTTGCTCCCATCGAGCTGGAGCTGATGACCATCAGTCACACATAATGCATTGAATTTCCATTTTACAGGCAATAATTATATGGCCTGGTAGATTTAACAACATTCAGCACCTAATACTCCTACCACCACATCCTTCCCTTCTGCTGCTCAAAAGTATCCCCTGTCAGCCTCTTTTCCTTAATTGCCCGGTTTTATTTTCTCATTTTACATCCCGTGCCCATTTCAGGAAACTCCTCCCTTACGCTGCATCCACCTCACCCTCCCCTCTCCATCTCCCATGTCCTCTCCTTCCCCTCTGTCTTCCCTATTTTTCATTCCCACAATCCTGCTCACCCAGCCTCTCTATATATTCAGTCTCCCTGTTTATAATATTTTCCCACCTTCTTTGTCATCCGTTTCCCTTATCCTCTGGTCTCCCCATTTTCCACACCATCTGGTAGGTAAATTCAATTTCCTCCGTTCCAAATTTACCCTTGTGGCCATTCACTTTATAAAGTCTGGTCTCCTCTATGTATAGCACAGGGCATTTACAAAACTAATGTTGAAGCTGAAGCTGGAAAAGTTTTTTCCATGCAGAAATACTGGAAGCAGATCCTAACCTCATTTCCCGTCTACCATTTGTGATTGCCAGGGTCGTAGCTCCAAGAAGGCTAATACATGTATTTTTTTGAAAATAGTTTGGTACATGTGCTTTCAGTCGGGTATGTGAGGTGTCACACACAGTCTCT
Organism: Pleurodeles waltl; assembly: GCF_031143425.1. Taxonomy (NCBI): domain Eukaryota; kingdom Metazoa; phylum Chordata; class Amphibia; order Caudata; family Salamandridae; genus Pleurodeles; species Pleurodeles waltl. The sequence goes on from NC_090445.1 coordinate 476,012,809, forward strand.
CCTCCTCGACTTTAAAAGTCTTCAAAAATGTTGGTTATTTTACAAAACATTGTTTTTTCTCCCATAGTGCTCTAACCAATCCACATTTGTCTCCTTTTCCACTGCCCTTTTAGCCCTTGATGCATTGAAGACATATGGTCATAGTTCTGTGATTGTGCAATTTATATCAGTATGCACTCAAATAATTTTTTTCACAATTGAGAACACCACGCAGACTGAAATCATCACTCCCGGATGTTAGAAGTGAAATTTTGGGCAAAGCAGGGTTTGTCAAGTGGTTGAAAACACTATAAAAAATAATTGCAAGATCATTAACTTATAATTGGGCATAGACGAATGTGTGAAATATAAACATTGAAAATGGCAACATTATGAAGTGTATAAGTTGAGGAGTAAATCCAGAATTGTTCTGGCACCACTATCTGTGATACAGACAGACATTGAGGCTATTGGATCATGAACCAGGGTACTGGAAGCTAACTACGCAGAGCTTGAAAAGCACATGGCACCACTGGAAAAGGACACCGAACAGATCCACGTCCAACTACAGGCTGCCATCCTTAATTGTGAAGATTTGGAGAACCGTTCTCAGTGGGATAACATTTGTATTAGAGGGCTGGAGGAAGGAGCAGAAGGGCCGACTTGGAGACATTCGTGGTTGGGCTTTTTTCCATCCTGTTGGTAGAGGATCGTCCAGAAGTGAAAGTGGAACGTGCACAGTATTTTAGGATGTGACACCCGCCACTCTGATGAGGAGAATGCAATTTAAGCCGGTCACAGATTGCCTGCAACAGGAACAGGTAAGGTACAGATGGACATATCCATTCAGATTTCAACAATAAACTTCACCACTTTATGGACCTGGAAGATGTGGCAACTTGTCCAGGGATCACTACTTCAAACGGCAGTGATGAAACTGAAGCAAGAAATGACCGACCTACGAGCCACACACAGGCAATGACAAGTGGACAGTTGCAGCAGCAACGTAAAGGACGACGAATGGGCAAGTGAACAAAAGGCGTCCGCAAGCACAAGACACTATGAGCAGGAGGCTAGTCCAGAGAGGACTATCAATCCCAACCGAATAGAAAAGGGAACATTAAAGGACGGAAGTTGCCCCAAAGCTCCATTATCAGAACAATGGATGGAGACTCCTTGGAGGAAGTGTTGACCCTGTGTGGCTCTCTCCATTTGATCGATATATAGGTCCCTAATAACTGTAGCCTATGTCTCGTTAAGCATCTACTTTATCTTCAGCAGTAAATGCTGAACTGGACCGAAGTCCCCAGGAAATATACTGCAAAGGTTAAATTAATCTGTTAGTGAGGAGCCTTGGCTCCTCAGTATGCTACAGCTTTTAAGTTTTAAATGGTTTATTATGGTATGTCAGGGGTGGTGGGCTAGAAAGGAGGGGAATGGGGGATGGGGCGGGGGAGCAGGGTCAGACGCAATAGAGGGGAGCGAGCCACTGTTCAACATCATCACCTACAGGACCATTACACTTTAGAAGGAAGATTCTTCCCCTATATATGGCAGTCACACTAGGTACCTGGAATCTTAAAGACCTCAATTCCCCCCACAAACACAGTCAATTCTGGAAATATCTACTGGATCATAGGTTGGACATTGTGGCCCTACAGGAAACGCAATATGAAAAGATCAGAAGACCACAGGTTAAAACATAAGACTTACCCCTTGATTTATAGATCATCAGCCACAACCAAGCATAATTGAGTGGCCCTGCTGTTTCACACTTCACTTACGGTTCACACAACACAGGTTAAGAGAGACAAAGAGGAAAGGATATTGATGATCAAAGGAACTGTTGACGCTGTACGTATATGCTCCAAATGCACACCAGTCAGAATTTATAACTGCATTTCTTAATCAGTTGGCTGGGTTCGCCGAAGGGGAGATAATAATACTTGGAGACTTTAATCTAGTTTGGAACCCCGAGTTAGATAGTACCCATCGACAAAGTTCACAAACAGGAACATTTGTTCATTTCCTGCAGCAAGAAATCATGGTGTTAGGGCTCTTAGATGCTTGGCACATAGCCCACCCCACCACTAAAAACTGCACATATTTCGCTCATTCCCATAGGACATATTCCCAAATAGACTATATATTTGTGAGCCAAACACTACAACTGGACATATATTCAGCCACTATCCATGCTATCACGATATCAGACCATGCATTGGTAGAAGTCACACTGGACTGGCCGGGACCGAGATCTGCTTTCCGCAGATGGTTCTTTCCGACCCCACTGACAAGAGACAGCATTCTTCGTAACAAACTTAGACTAGCAATCAGGGAATATTTCAGACAGAATGACCTGCAAGACACCACTTTGTCCAATACATGGGATGCTTTCAAGGCAGTGATATGAGGGAAATGTATCTCACTAATGAGTAGCCTTACGAGGCAGAAAACCAAGAAGCGATTAAAATTGGAGGCAGAACTCATAAAAGTGGAAAAGGCCATAAAGAATCCCTTACTCTTGCACTCTAGTGGAAAGTCACAGCACTAAGGGGTAAAGTTTTAGCTATTTATGCCAATAGAGCTGAGCTAACATTATGACGCCTCAGACAGACTACATACGAAAAGGAAAACAAAATAGGTACAACTCCAAAAAAAAACAATAAAAAGACTACATTGGGACAATCCAAGCCATACCGGGGACAATGATTCACATAGAAGAGGGTAAGGTGAAAACCTTCAGAGCCTTCTACAAGACATTATACTTTGAAGACCGGGGATCCTGGCAATTGCAAAAACACTGCCTGGCTAACACTAAGCTACCTAAACTCTCCCCAGCACAACAGGAAGAACTTGAGGAACCCATTAGACTGGACAAGGTTCAGAAGGCTATAGACTCTCTCAAGCTTAATAAATCCCCCAGCCCAGATGGCCTGATGGTTCATTTTTATAAAACTTTTGGAACCAACCTAGTCCCCCATCTGACAACTCTTTTTAACTCCTTCACATATGTAAGAGCAGTCACCCCTTCGATGGGTGAAGCCTTAATAATAGTGATACCCAAAGCTGGTAAGGACCTGACGACCTGCTCCTCTTACAGACCAATAGCCTTACTTAACCTAGATGTGAAAATATACACAAAAATACTGGCTAATAGACTTGAGGACCTTATGTTGGACTTGATTCAACCAGACTGGTCAGGGTTCATCAAAGGCCGCCAGACCCCTGATAATCTAAGGCGGGTGATACACCTAATAGAAAAAGTGAACACAAAAAAGATACCAGCAATTCTCTTGGCCCTGGATGCTGAGAAAGCTTTTGACCATGTAGATTGGTCTTTCCTATTCCAGACACTGAGACTATTAGAGTTTGGGAAAAGAATTAGGGCTCAAATTCAGGCCATATATGCTAACCCCCGCTCGAGAGTCCTGATAAATGGTCATGCCTCTGAGTTCTTCATGCTGGAGCGCGGTACAAGATAAGGGTGCCCATTATCTCCACTTTTATTCACCCTAAGTATTGAACCCCTTGCAGCTAGAATCAGAGAGTCACTGGAAATACAGGGCATACCTTTTGGGACACTAACCCATAAAATCTCACACTTTGCAGATGATGTGCTGCTCACTTTGAGTTCCCCCCATACATCGCTGACAACAGTCCAGGCTGAGCTAAAATAATTTGAACAGGTGGCAGGATTTAAAGTAAATCTTACTATGTCCTTCCTACTCAACCTGATGATTGCACCAAGAGAAATGGGAAACCTCATCAATAATACACCCTTTCACGTATCTAAAAAGGAGATTACTTATTTAGCGGTCAACCTTACACCGAGAGTAGAAGATCTCTATAAAGACAACTACCCCCCACTCCTACACCGACTAAAATAAGATTTGAAAGCCTGAACTTCCCATATATATTTCATGGTTAGGACGTATAAATGCCATCAAAATGACTACCACGTCTTTTGTACCTCTTTCAAGGGCTCCCAGTGGAATTCGATAGGCAGTTTTTCACAACGCTCTGAACAACGATTATAGAATTTCTCTGGCAGAAAAAAAAGGCCAGGATCTCAAAGAAACTATTGACTCTACCCACTCCGGAAGGATTATCACTTCCCAACTTCCCGCTATACCATAAAGCAGCACAATTCAGATTGAACACTGGATGGTCACTACAAGAATCAGACAAACACTGGCTCCAGATGGACAGAGCGGTTGAGGGGAAAACGATTTAGGAATTAATTTGGAAGCCAAGGGCAACTCGCCCCCCAACGCATACTTGAGTACCCCGACTAGAACAACATTGAAAGTGTGGGATGAAGTGGCAGCTAAACATGATTTGACATCCTTCCCCTCCCCGCATACCCTGATACATTTTAATAAAGAGTTTCCCCCAGCCCTCACCCTGGGACTCTTTGATGCCTGGAGAGTAGGGGGCTGTTGCACAGTTTCCAACTTATTCCACTGCAATGACACTCTCACATTTGAGAACTGCCGCTGGAACTTTAACCTATCGGCAACTGAGCGATATCACTACAAACAACTTATGCACTGGGTATCTGACCCCACGATCAAACAAGTGGCCACAAGGGAATTATCCTAGCTCAAAAAGTTTGTACAGAAACATACAGGAACCAAGGGGACCAATTCCTTCCTATATTTGCTGTTGACTTCCACAGGCACACCCCGTGCACTAAAGCACAGGAAACTCTGGGATCAAGCCCTGGGGACGAAGATAACTACAGAGCAATGGTGGACCCTAGCAAGAGATCTTAAGAAATTTAATAGATCAATGGGCATTCAGGAAGCTCACTAAAAAGTCATCTATGACTGGTACCACCACCCAGCTAAGTTACAGAAGATTTTCCCAGGGTCATCTGATAGATGCTGGAGGGGCTGTGGCCTGCTGGGGGACTTCCGTCATATATGGTGGGACTGCCCCACAATTAATCCATACTGGGTGGAAATACTTGCTCAGATGAAAGACATCTTAGGATACCCTCTCATGCACTCGCTAGAATTCACACTACTGAGCCTTCGGGACCACACTCTCAAACACCAGACTGTAGGGGACAGATCCATTATGTGGCTATGTTTGTGAGCTGCCAAGATGGCCCTGGCTGCAGCCTGGAAGGGAACATGTGCCCCTTCAGTATCACAGGTGCATGCGCGCCTATGGCAAGGCTTCACCATGGAGCGTTTGACAGATGAAATTACAAACATGCGCAAAGATTTTGTATTCATATGGGGCCGTTGGAAGATATCTATCTGTTGGCCTCCCTCTATTTTCCTGCCCCACACCCACAACAGCTCTCCATATGTTCCAGATATAAGATCCCCATACCCACTGCACCACCACAACACAGACTGACTACTATAAGGTTTTAATCCAAACATAGCCACAGCACCACTCAATAGAAACGACTAGTATATGCTCCACCTCGACATGCCTAGTTTGTTAGTTATTAAAGTTTTCACCCTTTCTCCCCTTTGTAATTGGTTCCCCTTTTAGTTTTTGGATCCGTACTGGTGATACTACCATGTAATGGTTCCATACTCAACTCTTCCTCCCTACTTTCTCAAAGGGCTTCTTTACTGACTAATTAACGGGGAAAGAGGGGATGTAGATTACAGTACGGATTCTGTTTATTACGTGAATGTATATGCACTGCAGATGATTACGGTAATGTACTTTTCATATGCAATTACGATGATATGCTGAGTTGTACAATAGCATAATTTTGACTAACATAGTCATGGACTGTCGCATCGCAAAGTGCCTCTTTGTAATTGTATTAATCAATAAAAATAAAAAAAACTTGAAAAAAAATAGTAACACAAAATTACAGAAACAAAATCATTTTGTATTATGTTAAGTGGTTTTGAATACATGTGACAAATTGTCATATTGTTCTTGTGCTCTGCTGATTTTTGCTATTGTACTGACTTGCCTTTTGGTTTTGTTAGTTTGTTGTGTTCTATAGTGCTGTGTGGGGGATTTGTTTCTGTCATTTAGAGTAATGCAGAGTCCTTTAACAAGTGCTGCTGCATTTACAGACAAAATCAGTGAAAAACACAATTGGTAATGTAGAAGATGCTACAATATCACCACCAAAGCCGTGTTTATTAACATAATATAAATCAGTCACGAACAACGTGACAGATTAAAGCTTTAAACTGTAATTGCAAAACATAATGTGTGAGATCTAGACTACAGCCTGACTAGTAAAAATACATTTTTAAGGTAATTTGCATTTTCAACAGGTGCTTAATGTTGGAAATCGGGTTACAGGTTATGGGGAGTGAAACCCTGATGAAGCAGCAACCACAATCTTTGTCAGGGTGAAACACAAGTGACCCCCAAATTAACCTTTGCTGAACTCTCTAGTAGCTTGGCATAAACCACTCAGGCTTAACTTAGAGGCAATGTGTAAATATGTATGCAGCACTTCAAACAGTAATAAGTGAAAACAGAACACAAGAAAAAAAACATACCAATTTACAAACATCGAGTAAAATGTATTAAATGAATTGACATCAAAACAACAATACTCAAATCAGTAGAACCAGAGATATGTCATTTTAAAGACAAGTGAAAATAGCTCCAATAAGCGCAAAGTACCAACTGCGGTTACTTGGTGATGCTACATCAGGACAAAGTCACAAGTTCAGGCCGACTTCGATCGAGCGCGGGCTGGCTACAATGACCCACTTAGACCCACTTAACAAAGTACCTTAAATCCTGTTTGTGAAGTGATGTGAAGTCCTGCATCGAGTATGTATCGTATAGCAGGACAATGCAAGTGGCTTGCATGGAGATACGTTGCGCAGTTGTGGTTCCAGGGATCTGTGATGGGTGATGCGAGGTCCTCACGTGGAGATGCACAAGGCAGCAGTGGTTCTGTGAAGCTATGATGGGTGATGTGAGGTCCACGCGTGTAGATGCATTGCACAGTGGAAATTCTGATGAGCTGTGAGGCGGCAATGTGAAGTTCTGCAGCAGGGATGCAGTATACAGAGGTTGCTGTGTGGAGACTTGAGAGGAAATGTACCATGTTGTTTTTTCTGATGCAGAGTTTTGGGAGGCAATGGCTAGCGCTGCCTTGGTTTTGCTGGTACTACATCTGGGCTGGTAAGGCCCCTTCAGGCCTATTTCCAAGGGCCAGGCCCCTCGAGTGGTACCACTTGGGAGCACAGGACTCATCGCAGGCAGAGTTCAGGTGTAGAGTTCAAGGATGTCAGAGCCTGTTTTGTCCTTGAGGATCTGATCAGAAGGGCAGCTAGCTAGCCTTTGAATACAATCTGGTGGTCATAGGTTCAAGATGCAGGACCAGTCTTTCTTACTAAGGCAGGAAGGCAGCAGGGCATTATGAAAGCACAGCAGGTCAGCAGAGTGGCAGTTCATGCAGTAAATCAGAACATCAGTCCTTCTTCTGAGTCATCCACAGGTCAAGATGGGTACTGAAAGGTTGGGAGTGAGGGTCCACTATTTAAACCCAACCGCCACTTTAAAGGAGGAGAAGATTCTGGAGGTTTCCACTTTCCACCACCCTGATGTGTCAGGCATCCTCTTCCTCTGTGTCCTGGCCCCAGCTAGTCTGGGGACACAAAAGACTAGTGACAAACACTGTGAATATGTTCAGACAGGACCTTTGTGATGTGCAATTGCTCCTCCTCCTCGTTAAGTCAGAATGGCCCATCCTACCAACACGTATCTTTCCTTTGTCTCACAGTCTGGCGCAACTCACTAAGACCAACTGCCAGCTACACCTAGGTCGGTGACCCAGAGACAGGTTGCAGGATCAAAGGGCTAGAACAAGAAAAAGCCAATTTTCTAGAAGTAGCATTTTCAGAATTGCGAGTAAAAATAAAACTTTACCATTAAAGAGGGTATTTATTTACAATTCCTTATATATCACACCTGACCTGTCAACCTGTTTCCAATTGAAAGTTATCACTTTTAAATGTAATAAGGAAAACCAATATTATTGTGGAGAGGTGGGCCTTGCATTTGTGAAAAACAACACCAGGACAGGGAAAACTTTAAAGTACATGTCCTACTTTTTAAATTCACTGCACTATGCCCTATGGGCTGTTTATGGGCTACCCTATGGGGACTTATATTATTAAAAAGGAGGGTGTAGGCCTGGTGCAAGGCTTATCTTGTCTGGTCAAAATGGCAGTTTAAACTGCACGTACAGACTAAAGTGGCAGGCCTTGGACATATTTACTACTTGAGTGGGTGGCACAATCATGTAGTACCACTTTACTAGGGACTTAAAAGCAAATTAGCTATGCCAATTGGATGTAAGCTATTGTCACCATGTTTGAACGAGAGAGCACAAGCACTTTAGCACTGGTTAGCACTGATTAATTGTGAAGAGTCCTAAAACCAGTAAAACCAAGGTCAGCAACAACCAGGGGCTGTAAGGCAAAAAGTTGCGGGAAAACTATGCCAAGAATGTGGGGTCCAAACCTTAATGATTATGCAGACTTTTTATTGCAAGACCATTGTAAAAAATCATTTGAAAAAAACAATAGTTCTGGTGGTTACAAGCTGGTGTGATAGATAATATTTTCTTTTATTTTTTAAATTAACATACACCAAATAAGAAAAGAAAAACAAAACATATGATGGTCGCCATATGCCAAATGCTTGAGAATAAATGTCTCACTGAATTTTGCTAGTGTTGCTTTTTTATAAACACACCTTTTAAGGGAACTTGCATTTTTTATTATTTTTTGTTGGAGACAAGTATAAATTGTCATGCAGCCAAGCACCCGAACCACAGCCAAGTACCATGGTACACTAACATTTAAATACTTTTTAGCATAAACTTTAAAAAGACAACAGAAAGTAAATCAACATAGAACTGGGCATCTGCCACGCAGGCAAAATAAATAGCCAGTATGTAATGTTATATAAAAATAAATAAAATGTTAAGAGCATGCTTTGAACCAGCATTTTCACTGTAGTGAAGGCAGAAGTGAACAATATGCATAGGCTTTGTGTGGTCGACAGTGAAAGGAGCAAATTGGTAAAGAAGACGAACACATAACTGGATTCTGGGGTGGGCTGAAGCAAAATGTGAATGATCACCAAACAATGGATAAAGTCCACTGACCAAAAGCCTCTCTATAAAAGTATATTGCACATACTTTTTTGAAAAAACAATAGATGATAAAACAAGAATTGGCGACAGCGCTAGAAGTATTTCAAAGGACGAACCTAGAAACATTTGGGTGCACTGATCTGGTCAAAAACAACATTTCCCTACAGCACCGAAGCCTAGTCTAATTACAAAAATGAATGCATAATTTCCTTGGAAATGTGCAACCTGTTATCTGGTCCTTCATCGTTTCGTTTTACGTGTTGTAGTGCGCTTATAATGTAACCCCACCTCTCTCTGCAAACGTTTCTCCATTCCTTCTATGTATATAAAAATGTGTATTTATAACCAATTTATCTATTTTACTTTCTCCATTTAAACATAGATTGTGTGTACATACAGCATACATAACAGGTGACCATTATGTGTAAGGTAGATCTACTGTTGGTGTACTTTTATATCACACGAGCTTTTATTTGTGTTACTTTCTACTGATCGAGTAATCTTAAGTAGCGCACTGACATCATACCCTGAAATTGACGGATTTGGGGAGAGCATCCGTGGCTTGAGTTCATTGTCCACTCTCAGGTCTTGGTTTAGCAGAGAAAAATCTAATACACCCCCAAAATTGTCCACAAATGCCATCTTTACAACATAAGAGCCAGAACCTCATAGTAAACCGCTTCTCACACTGGTAGCCACAGAGAAAACTTGCAGAAAAAATACTAACGTCGTACACACTATATTTATATAAAGTGCAAACAAATTAGGCAAAGTACTTCAATCTCAGGATGAGCTACTGGCCCGTTCCCCTCAGGGACTTCATTTTAAATTAAACGCTAATCAGATAGACTGGAGAAGCGCAGCCCACTAATCACATTTAGATGTAAAGTAAGTGCACTTAGATGGGGAGTTCGTCTTCTGAGTAAATCTCCAATAGTGATGCGAGCCGAGGTTCACGCAAGAAGGGAGTAAAAATCAATGCTCACTTGACCTGCCAGATCAGTGGGAAAACGCCGCAGATGCAGGAGCTCCTTGCAGAATTAAACTTCTTATTGTGTGGATATTCTATATCAATGCGGGTAAAAAACGACAGAGGCATAGAAATGAAGATGTGGTTCTGAGCTAGAGACGAGAGGAAGTTGGTGTGCCGCACTGGGTTTTGAAACGCGCCCCTTTAACCTGAAAATCAGAATTTGTAGCTGAGCAGATGTGTGATTGTAAGGTGAGGTGTGCATATGTTTTTGTCTGTGTATCCTATCTCCTCGGGCACGATTCACAGAGTAGTGATGAAATGAGCCTGCATCTACGCAATGATGTCCACTGAATGTACATAATGCGTATGTTGGAGTGAATAACAGTAATGAGTACAGATGCTGAAATCTACGAGTATGGAAGCAGAATTGTGGAATTTCCACATTTTGACCTGGATCCGCATCCATTCTTCATACGGAAATTTACTCCGTGTGAACTAAAGCAGAACATGAAAGCTTTTTTCACATAAAGTGACTTCAGAACTGCCAGTTCAAGTGCAAGGGCAGCTCCTCGACAGTGGTGGAGGGGCATCGCCCACCGGCTGAGCCAGCAGATGGAAAATAAATCGATCGCTTGCTATCGTTTTATTTTTCTTAATTTTTCTTCTGCTGGCTCAGCCAGCAGAGTGTACAGGGAGAGACAGGGCTGGGCCATGGGAGAAGGGAGGGGGGAGGAGGGGAGAGTGCACTAAGTGTGCATGTGTTCCAAACACACATGCGCACTTAGGTTTCTCCAACTCGCCTGTATATGCAGCCGGACTGGAGAAAAAGCACAGACCCCAGGCTTTTGTCAGAGCGGCACTCAGACCAATCCTGATGCTGCTTACATGCTATGTTTAGCATGTAAGCAGTGTCAGGATTGCTGGGGAGCTTGTGCTGGTGTCCCAGCGAATGCTAGGACAGCACAAGAGCAGCGAGGTGGCTGTGGTTGTCGGGAGATGGGCGGCGCCAGGGAAACGTTGAGTGTTTTCTTTAAAAAAAAAATATATATTGTTTCCCCCCTCACCCCTTTTCATCCCCCCTCAAAATCCCATTGACATATTGCTGTTCAAGTGCTCATACTTTTACATCAAGATCATGGCAACACCTTGTCACTTGGCCTCCCAGACTCAATGGTATCCCCCTTCCCTTTTAAGGGCATTCTATATGCCACAGACGGCATTAACAAAAAAACAATATGTACAAAAAATTCACCCTGATGGAACTCCACTGGGCTCAGTTGATAAAATCAGTAGCATAACTTGGAAGCCGTGAGCCGTGGTGCAAGTTTCCTTGACTGCTGTTGGGCTAGTAAAATAAAGCAATGATTGTGGTTCAATGGGCTCCTCGCGGCACCAGGCACTATGTCCCGGTGACATTGGTTCTACTGCACCGATGGTAACTAGGTCCCTGTCTGAAATGCTCCATCTTCAAAACCAGCTACATCATCTAAATAGCCTTGCTGGACGATACCCCCAGCTATGTGGCTTACAAGCTCACCAGCTCCGGTGGCTCTTGGGCACACTCGCAGCCGGAACACTATCAGAATGGAGATGAAGAGGTGTGAAAAGATAAAAATAAGCAAGATGACTTCTTTGTCTATGCAACTAATATTTAGAATGGCATTCCCCTATTCAAAAAGACTGCCCCAGCACTAATCCAATTTAGGAAAGAGCTGAAGACAAAACTTCTCATGATACAACAGAAGTCCATTTTTGCTCTTAGAAACCAGCTAATCCACCATGCACACATTGACTATATCTTTGTCTTTGACCCTTGGAGCACTGTTTTTAGACTAGGTTCACACTACATAATTGCCTCATACATACATACATACTAATAGAGGAGGAATCTTAGTCAAGTCAATCCAGTGACCAGCATCAAGTGCTGTATTGTCTGAACAATGGTGTGCAGCAATACATCACTGTCTTACATTCCATGTAGGACAGGCAATTTGAGGCAAAGTAATTTTATTCCAAGACATATTTTTGATTTGTGAATGATAGTTTGGACCGGATAAATATCTCAGTAAATCTACTTCTGGTCATTGACCATCAGAATGTAAATTGTTGCTTGAGACATTTAATCACTGCACAACCACACACAACATTGGCAATGCCTGATATTATCACACCTGTGGTTAGGCCCATATCTGAGGTGCAACATTTGAAATTTTCTTCTGATGTTGACCAGCAATGTTGACACAACTGTTGGATGTTCATTATGGAGACATGCGAATGCTCTGTATGTATTAGAAGAAATTATAGCAATGGATTTGCACACATTGCATGACCCATCTACTAATAAATGTTGCCACCAATGTGGTATATATATGCACAATGAGTGAGTACATAATGGAATGCATTAGCCTTGTGAGGGAAATACCTTATGTCGCAATGACAAATAATAGTGTTATGTTCTTTTCACCCACGTGACTCCTCTTAGACTTCACTCTGTATTTCCTTGCTGCTTTCCATCTAGCTGTTAAATTCCAAAATGTCAAAAGTTATTTTAGGAGAAAACACTGTATATTAGAGTGCTTCACAAGTCCTGATACAAATATATGCACAACTCTTTCATAAGCACTAGTTGCATCACATGTGATAATATTCATTTTTAGGCACAGATTAAGTGATTTGTCCAGAATCACAGGTTCTTGAAGCGAAGCTGAGACTTGAACCTAGTTCCCCAGCTTCAAATTCATCCACTATAACTACATTTCACATCTGCCTGGAGCATTTTTGTAGCTCCTACCAGGTAGGAGTGCACATTTTTGTCCCTGCCCGTGCACTTGTGTCCCGGTAATACGTTCCCCAAGACACATAATTGGAGCCAGCCATGAGGGATAGAGACCCCAGAGCCCTCTCAGGCTCAGGGACGAGGGTCACGTGCCCTCCCTTATATATATATGTTGGCCCCAGGAAATGGGAATCTGGGGCCTCACTAAGGGGGCTGCACATCCCCTCCCCTTATTTAAAGATTTGCCCCAGTAGATGGTATCACTGGAGCCTTATGAGGCTATGGGAGGGGGCTGAGCACAACCCTCCTATCTGAAAAATTTGGCAAGCTTTGGGGGATAGGGATCCCATACCAAAATTGGCTCAAGGGGGCCCATGCATGGCCTTCCCCCCGAATAAAGATACATGTCCTGAAATTTCTGGGACCTCCCACAAGAGCTAGGGGTAGTGTATTCCTACACTGCCCTTTCATATCGTTTTAAAAAAAAACATTTTCATGACAGGAGATTATGTCCCAGAAATCCAGTAATGGCTGTGCAACATTTGTTTTTATTAGGGGTAGGACAAAAATTCTGCTCCACCGGTGGACTTTGTAGAGTTTGTTCCCACTTTGCATTACGTTTGGAGCATGGAGTTCCAGCTAACCTCCATCAACCACCACAAGGCAGATTTTTCCTCACATGTGGTTCACCAATGTCAGTTGGCGAGGGAGAATTGTGATCCCCTACCATGATTTTGAGGCACTAGACTGCCTCCCACCGAGATTTCTCAACACAGGCAGTTGTGGCAGGTTGCAACCATGCACGTTGAGAAAGATGCCACTTCAATAGAAAATCTACTCAAGTGCCAAAAAGAAGCAGAGCCCTCTGACTTTCCACATGATGAAGTTTGCGCTGATTTTACAGCACTAAACAAGCTCCCATCGTTAAACATCAGCACAAGCAGCACAATGTGTCTGAAACCACCTGCTCGTGCAACTCCATGGAATCTCACTGAGTTTTTATCTAACTAAAATTCTAGCTTCCTATTGAATTTGTAGTAATTCCTTCCAGGCGTTTTGGCTATTGCAAGTTCCAAACATTCATAGAGAAATTGCATAGAGATTTTGAGTTTTTAGACCCCAATTTTTCTCAGACCCTGCTTGATGGATCACCGTGAAACTGATAAGGAAGGAGCTCAGCAAATCAGCAAAAAATATTTTGCTAAGTTTAGTGAAGATTCGTCAAACAATGTCAAAGTTACTAATAGACCAGAGAAGCCATTCTTATGGAAACACCTTCCTAAATAAAACTAACCAGTGATGACCACAACTGAGTTATTATTAATACATATATATCTTTCTGATTCCCATTTGCAATTTACAAATTTACAATTGGCAAATCAGTCTGAATAGTAAACTGTAAATCAGGTGTCACAAATTGTAAATGTCTCTCTAACAGCGAATGATGACATCACAAGAAGGAAGTAACTCAAACCTATCACATTACAGCATACAATAGATCACAGGAGAGGAGCTGAGTGTGAGCCAAGGTGAGAGAAAAAATGGCATGTTGGAAGATAGAATGATGAATGTATGGCTGATTGTGACCAACTTTTTGTAAAAGGGTTAATTATTCTCCTTTGAGCTGCAAAGGAGAGAATATGGTAGAGACTACAGGAACGGATAAATGAGAGAAGACCATTGAGATTTCTGCTTCCTCAGACAGTCAGTACAGTCAGTGAAATCGGCACACCAGCAACTCCCCAACAACCACCAAGCTGGTACCTATGTTACGATGCCCACTATAAAAAATTACAAATGTCACCACCATACATATACTGTTCATCATTATCCAGTCCACAATCATGTCACAGTTAGCATGAACATTGTATGAATTGTATTTTAACAGCTATTAGTTATCCCAGCGAAGTGTTTAAAGGAACTCTTTATAAAGTGTTAACTAACAGAGGGTTCTTTATTTGCGCACATTATAATTCCTAAAACCATGGATCATTTGAACTGTTGCTTTTTACATCAGCATAAATGCCCTGTAGCACATCCTTGATACAATGTGTTTTCTGCCCCCAAAGACATAATGCATATTAATAAAATGCATGAGTTGCTTAAGCATGGAGTATTGGACACAGAAGAGTTCAACAGGTCGCAAATTGGTCTGCTGCAGGACTTCGCCACCAGTGCTTGGAAGAACAACCATCCAACCTCGGATATTGTCCACTGCAACATGTGGATTATTTCCACAGAGAAGGCACCAAAGAGTAGTCATTACCCCCGGAATAAATGTGGCACACGAGAAGAAGGAAGTTAACTCTGGAAAAAGGAAGTTCATGGTTCTCAAGGAGTTTGTTAATCGTTAAGTGCCAGCTATGACAAACTGTGCAGACACTAGATAGTAAAGTCGATAGTAATGGATTCATCCAAACGTCAAGGTTTTGAATCAATTAATTCCTTGACAGAGGAAGTGACTGAATAATCTGGTGCCCTACATGATGAAAGAGCATAAAGATTCTGCCAGTGAATATGCTGACCAAGCTTCAAGGATATTCGATGGGGATTCGTGGGGTGGTTAGACGATAAACAGGTAACAGCCACTGATGTTCTGTAAACAAGCAAAGTGGAATGACACACTGCAGCCAGGATGGGGCTAAGATATTGGTCCAGGTGAGGGCTGCCCTAGAAGAGCTTCCCACACTGTTAGTTCATGATTCAGAGCAGAGAATGCCTGTGCAGGAAAGTAAGGAGGCATCAAGCCTCAGTATAAAAATACAGAAAGTTTAACTGTTGCACATCTCATGTTGTTTACTTTGTGTACTCTCAGAGATTTATCATCATAGAGTGTGAACAACAAATGGCAGTTATTGCATTTTTGCTGATATGTGGACATGATCCTGTGAATAAACACAAATCTGCTTTTGTTATAGATTAATTCAGTGCTCATGCCTCATTGTTTAATAGAATGGCATGTTCGTACCTCAGAAGTGATTCATGTGAGATCTGTCCAGCGTGCCTTTCCTTCAGCCTCCTTTCTGCATGCTGCTCAGGAATTTGAAGTGTGTGGTATTAATTGTCATCTGAATTGTATGGGGCAATGAGAAGTCCCTTTTAGTTGGCAACATTGCACAACAACAGTGATTTTGTATCCAGACTCAGTGGCTTACTGATAAGAACCCCAATGATATGTAGGCAGGTGAATCTTTTAAATGCAAGCCAAAACAAGTGCTTAACCACTGTCCTTGCAAATCTTTGTCAAATGTTACACCTATTTCCGTGGATATCACAGCATTGAAGCAGATATGTAGGCCACAGTGCTTAAACATTAAGACATTTCCAGGTTTCTTGCAACGTGGTCTATAATCAAGCACCTCAGCACTCTGCACTGCAGACTACTTATATGTTAAGTGAGTGTTTATTTTCTTTTGTCTGCAGTAGCACTTGGGATACAAATCAGGGTACGTGTTCCAATCATGGAACATATAATTTATGGAAAATACATTACTCTCTAAAACTTCAGCATGACCTGCTGCATTTCTACAGGGAAGCTGGAAAAGGCAACGTATTTGTAAATATTTGTCGACATGGAATACAGGAATTTGCGAACGAGTGTTGCTAATAGGATGAATTGCTAGTTAGACGGTTTACTGTGCTTTTTGGGATGAGTACACTTTCGCCTTATCTTATTTTGCGTACGTAACGTTTTGTGAATGACTGATTTGCGATTTACAAATCGATCTCACATCCTGTCTCAACAGTTTTTTTAGAGCTCAAAATCCTTGAGTAAGACAAAGGTTGGAGCCACACCTTATCAAAACACCACAAATTTAGATTATTGAATACCTGATTTCGGAAGCAATTAAGATGTCGTGAGCTAACGACACTCCCGAACCGCCGTTATTTCCCTGGGGGAGTTTATTTGGCGACTGGCACATTTCTTCTTCAGAATGTGCAATGTGAACATGCAGGGAGCAGTTTGGTGAGATTTTTCATCTTTTAAACTCAGTTTTTTTCACAGAGTTTACTTCTTCAACCCTGCTGCTCCCTTTCTCACAGAAATGTCAATGCCATTTTGTAGGGATCACTTCTCTTCTTAAAATTTTTGTTTTTTTTTGGTCCTTGGCCACGCGCTGTATTACCCACTATTATTTAAATTCATGTAGGGACCTCTAAATTCTTTTTTTTTTTTTTTTTTTGGGCCATTTTGAGATGTTGACTCCGAAATCATTTTAGATTCTTCTTTCTGGATTTTCTTCTATAATTTTTGACATTCATCCTTCGAGGTGGCCTAACCGACGGAGAGAGAACATCAATTAAAAATACTGTATTAAGTCTACATTGCATCACTAAAATGGAGATTCCTCATACTTCAAAAGTATCTGTATCCTCTATATCTAATTCTAACGGTCATAAAGACTCCAGGGGTAACAAAAGAGCTAAAAAGGACCCATCCTCTCCAACTAAGTCTCCATTGCCTCTTACGTTGGAAGACATAATGGATGAACTCAAGTTAATAAAGCCTTTTGTTACGGAAACAAATATTGCACTACAACGAATTGCAGAGAAATGGTCATGTCTGGATTCTCGACTCTCTATGTGGAGCAGAGGATCAGCGACATACAAGACGCTACTATTAAAGTTGATAATATGTCTAAGGAAGTCACACTACTTAAAAAACAGACAGAAGATTTGGAAATTCGTAATCGGTGCAATAATCTTCGCATTTATGGCATTCTGGAAGGTTCAGAAGGCCAAGATTTAATAACATTTTTGCCAACTCATATTCAGAAGATTGTTGGTCTGCAGAATACCACGGTCCTTAACATTCAGAGAGCCCATCGTATTGGTCCTTCTTCTACATCTAAACCAAGAGGAATTATCGCTCTCTTTCTAAACTACTCAGATTTAATGACAATCTTGACCGTCGCCAAACAATGCACACAAATGTTGTGGTTAGGCCAAAAAATTTCTTTAGTCAAGACGTGGCCACGGCGACAGCCAAAAGAAGGAAATAATTTCTGGATCTCTGACCAGCTTTAAGATCCATGAATGCTAGATTTGGCCTTGTTCATCTTTGTTTCTTTAAAGTTACCTTCAAGGACTGAACAACTACTTTTGAAAATCCCTCTGATTTGAAACAATTTACATATACCCACAAAGGGGAGGCAATGGACGTCAGCAAGACTTGATTGGTTAATGTTGGATTTTTAAATAATTTATACTTTCTTTACAGGTATTGAAAACATTGAAATGTCAAGCAAAGAAAATCCCTTTTCCGATTGTGTCTATATTCTTGTATAACTCAGCATCATAGTGTTCTTTCCCTTGTTGGTAAGTCACATTGTCAGTTGTTTATACTGTAATGTATTTATTCTGTTTTAACATCTCTCTCCCTTTTGCTATATAATTATTTTAAATCCTCTGGGGTGTTGTTTTTGATTGGCCTCTGGTTTTCTTGCTCCTCCCTTTCTTCCTTGCAAAATATATTCTTCTTGTCAGGATAATTATGACTGAAGCCTTTTGGCTTTTCGTCATCTTGTTTTTCTTCTATCAATGGGGTGCTTTTGCCACCTCTTTACTTCTCCATCTCTTTCGTCTTCTCTTCTTCTCCTTTTGTCTTTCTTTCTTCTTTTATATTTTGTTTTACCTTACAATGCAATGTTGGCATCCACAAGCACCTCAACTGGATATGTGTTCAGAATTTTCCCTTCTACCTTACTCTATGATTCATATGTTTTATATATCTTAGATTCCGTAAAGGGTCTGTTGTCTATATGTCTTCCCCCGGTTAAATGACCAGTCTTCGTATTATTTCATGGAATGTTAATGGTTTACGTAATCCGGTTAAGAAACAAAGAGTGCTTCAACATCTCTCTAAATTAAACTGTCAGGTAGCTCTTGCACAAGAAACACATCTTAAGGAGCAGGACTTTAAAAGTTTAAATAGAAATTGGGTTGGTCATGTTTTTGGTTCCTCTGAAGTTCATAACAAGAATGGGATATTAATTTTGGTTTATAAATCTTTACATATACAAGTTATAGAAGAGTTTAACGATGTTACTGGTAGATGGATATTATTGACAGTTGAAATTAATGGGGTGCTGTACTCCATTTGCAATGTCTATGGTCCAACTGGAGTAGAGCCTCAATTTTGGATTAATTTTTCTTCTTTATTATTATCTTGCAATTCTGACAATCTTGTGGTAGGAGGTGATTGCAATCAGCTTATGGATCCTTTTGTTGATCGTCGTTCTCAAACTCGTTATATCCCTAATAAAATGCAAAAAGCATTTCATCAAGCAATCTCCTCTAGAGGTTTACGTGATATATGGACAATTGCACATCCAGATGTCATAGAATTTACATTTTATTCTACAGTACATCACTCATATTCTAGAATAGATTATATATTTGCTACACAAAATATTTTACAGTCAGTCTCACATACTTACATTGGGTCTCTTCTTATATCAGATCATGCCGCAGTAATTATTGATTTGAACTTTCCAGGTACTTCCTCATCTTCTAAGCTCTGGAGATTTAATAACGTCTTATTGCAAGACCATTTATTTATTGAACAATTTACAATGTTTTCTAAATACTTTTTTAGCCACAACTTATCTTCCGATACTCAGATGAATTTTATATGGGATGCATTCAAAGCTACTGCCAGAGGTTTTATGATAGATTATGTTGCCACTAAAAAGAAAGAACATTCTAAAATTTCCTCTCAATTACTTGCACAAATAAAGCGTCTAGAGCATGAATACTTCTCCTCTGACAAACCAGATACTCTGTCCAGGTTGATTGATGCTAAATTACTATACAATAAGCAATCTTTGGATAGTGCATGTGGTACTCTGCTCAAAATCAATTCTAAATATTATGGGGGGAAAATAAGGCGGGTAAACTGTTCGCAAACTACTTAAAGA
This sequence comes from Pleurodeles waltl, assembly GCF_031143425.1. Lineage (NCBI taxonomy): Eukaryota > Metazoa > Chordata > Amphibia > Caudata > Salamandridae > Pleurodeles > Pleurodeles waltl. Next base: position 476,032,572 of record NC_090445.1, read on the forward strand.
TTAAAAAAACAAAAGTCTAAAATTACTGTTATCACAGACACATTTGGAAACAGACACACTAATGACTTAAAAATTCTGGAATGTTTTGCTGATGACTACACCACATTATTTACTCCTGAAAATACTTGTAATATATCTGAGGTTGATGCTTTCTTCCACTGTATTCCTAAGACACATAAAGTAGACTTGTCTCTATTAGACTCTGAATTATCTGAGTTAGAAATTAAAAATGCCATCACCAAACTTCCTAAAGATAAGGCCCCGGGTCCTGATGGCTTTTCAATTGAATTTTACTCAACATTTGCATCAATTTTAGTTCCAAAGTTATTAACACTTATACAATATTTCTTATTGCAAGACCAAGCAAAGGGCCCTTTTCCTGAAGCTATGTTGTGCTTGATTCCTAAAAAAGATAAAGATTTATCCAAATTTGGTAACTATAGACCCATATCCCTTATCAATGTTGACTGTGAATGTTTTGCAAAAGTCCTTGCCTTACGTATTAATCATTTTATCCCAGATTTAATAGACATTCACCAGTCAGGTTTTGTTAAGGGGCGGTATATATCAGATAATTCTAGGACTTTTCTCAATATTCTCCATCTTGCTTCTAAGTCCAGGGACCCTATAGCTGCTATTACTCTCGATGCTGAAAAAGCTTTTGATCGAGTTTGTTGGGATTTTATGTTTGGAACATTAAAATGGCATGGTTTTAGTCCTCATATTATTAAACTCATTAATATGTTATACGCCTCACCTTCTACATCTATTTTATTCAATGGTGAACAATCCCATTACTTCCCCCTACAAAGAGGTACTAGACAAGGTTGTCCTCTATCACCCCTTTTTTTTATATTAGCCCCTGAACCCCTTCTAGAGAAAATACGTAGGTCGTCTGATTTTTACGGCTTTAAGTACAAAGACTTAGAGATTACATTTGCAGCATGTGCTGACGATATTCTGCTCTTTATCTCTAATCCTCAACAGACTATTCCGGATTTTTTTTTCTTATTACAAGAATATTCAAATATCTCAGGATATAAGCTTTAATCAATAATTTATAAAGCGCGCTATCTACCCGTTAGGGTTTCGAGGCGCTAGGGGGTGGGGGGGTGGTGCTGCTATTGTTCGAAGAGCCATGTCTTGAGGAGTCTCCTGAAGGTGAGGAGGTCTTGGGTCTGGCGTAGTGAGGTCGGGAGTGCGTTCCAGGTCTTGGTGGCGAGGTAGGAGAAGGATCTGCCGCCAGAGGTCTTGCGCTGGATTCGGGGGACGATGGCGAGGGCAAGGTTGGCAGAGCGTAGTTGACGTGAGGGAACGTAGAAGTTGAGTCTGGTGTTCAGGTAGGTGGGTCCGGTGTCGTGTAGAGCCTTGTGTGCGTGGGTGAGGAGTTTAAAGGTGATCCTCTTGTCCACGGGGAGCCAGTGGAGGTCCCTCAGGTGAGGGGAGATGTGACATCGGCGGGGTATGTCGAGGATCAGGCGGGCGGATGCGTTCTGGATGCGTTGGAGTCGTTTGATGTCTTTTGTTGGGATGCCTGTGTAGAGTGCGTTGCCGTAGTCGAGTCTGCTACTGACGAGGGCTTGGGTTACCGTCTTTCTGGTTCCTGTTGGAATCCACTTGAAGATCCTGTGGAGCATACGGAGGGTGATAAAACAGGAGGATGAGACTGCGTTGACCTGTTTGGTGAGGGCGGAGTCGAAGATGAAGCCGAGATTTCGTGCGTGGTTGGCTGGGGTGGGTGGAGGGCCTAGGGCGGTGGGCCACCACGAGTCGTTCCAGGCCGATGGGGTGCGCCCGAGGACGAGGACTTCCGTCTTGTCGGAGTTAAGTTTTAGGCGGCTGTTGCTCATCCATTCGGCGATGGATTTCAGTCGACAAATCAGAGGTTTTGCCATTAAATGCTTATTGTCTACCCGACGTGTTTAAAGATACTGGTTTTACTTGGAACTCTAAACATATTAAATGCCTGGGCATATCCTACTCCAATTCTATTAAATACACTATTCACAATAATCTCAAAGAAGTCGAGTCAAAGATTTTGAAATTGACAGATGGTACCCTCTTTATTTAACTTGGTGGGGAATATTGGCCACATTCAAAATAATGTTGTTGCACATATTACATTTTTATCCATCTATGCTCCCAGTTAAACTCCCATCTGTTTTTTTAAAACCATAAATACACTATTTATGAAATTTTTATGGAACAAGCGTAAATCTTGTATATCTTTAATCAAACTACAAGAACCTAGAGATAATGGAGGTGTACATTTTCCATGCCTTAAAATATACCATTCTGCATTTGTTTTAAAACAAATATGGATGTCCCTCTATCCCACTTTTCACAATGGAACCTTTCTATGGAGTCAATTGGAACACTCACAAATTACACCATTTACTCTTAGAGATGCAATTCGGCTTTCAAAACCCCCTAAATCCCTTCAACCTCTGATAATCACTCATTCTTTCTCTATTGCCAAGCCATTACTTATTGCCTCTCACTCCTAATCTGAGAACCTTAGGCAAAATCCCATATGGTACAACAAGGATATTAAAATTCCTAATAAAACTTTAGCCTGGAAGGAGTGGATGCACAAAGGCATTATAATGCTGGATCATTTATTTTTAGATAATGCTGTACTTGCATTTCAAGATATTCAACAGACATTTCATATTTCCTCTCATTACGCCGTGCAGTACCAATCTCTCTCCGCTATCCTTTATAAATTGTTATCTCATACTTTGGATACTCCCTTTTCCACACAGCCTATTTCCCAGCCTTATAATTTCGCCTCACAAGTCCCAGCATCCTTTATATACAGAACTATTACACATACCAGTCGCGTGAGACCAAAGTCTAAAATAGAATTGGCATGGGAACAAGATTTCAATAAAGTTTTTCCTATATCTACATGGAAACAAATACGGTCAAAACTTCATACAACATCCCGTTCAGCATCTACAACCCAAACATTATTTTATTTTTATAATTGATTGTATTATACTCCTATGTATCTTTATAAATTTAAACTTGTTACAGACAATAAGTGCTGGTCTTGTTCCAAAGAAAATAGCCATTATATGTACATGTTTTTTAATGTCCTCCAGTCCATACTTTCTGGCAAGTTTGGGATAAAGTCAATAAAATTTTGTCCATCAATGTACCCTTCAGTATATTACATATTTTTCTGGGTAGTACCTCATCTATTTGGCATTCCCAATCCATATTTAGTAAACTGGCTGATTTACTCATTGCTAGTGCACTGCAAATTATAACTTCTAATTGGAAAGATGCCACAAAAATATCTGTTGTAGCTTGGTGGAATCTGATTTGCTATAATCACAGTATGGATCGAGCAAATGCTAATACTACTCAACTGTTAATTAAAGGAGACAAGTTATGGCTTCCTCTTACATCTTTTCTTTCACAACACAAGATCCTTCATACTACTGTTAATACTGTTTTTGAACCTCCTTGAATGTCTTTTATTTTGTTTGTGCTCTTTAACTTTTTTCTCTTTTTTTCTTTTTATTTACAATTAATGGTTGCTCTACTGAGAACAAGTGATCTTCATTTTGCATAGTTTTTACTTTTCTTTTCTTTTTCTTTTCTCTCTTCTCTTTCTTCTTTACTAAAATATAACAAAAATGCTATTATTTTATGGTACAATACTTTATTCTGATTGTGTATAAAATTGTTTTTATAGGCATAATTATCCTTATGATTTTTTTTGTTCCAATGTAGTTATCTTATTGTACTAATGTTTGTTAACTTATTCAATAAAGCATTATTAAACACAAAAAACCCTCAACATTCACTGTAAAAAATCGCTGAAAGGACACAACCTCCACTATTCACAACCTTCGGCCATGTGCAGTGTTGGGTTGGGCTTGTTTTCAGGAGGGCTTGGTCAGCAGCCTGGCCCTGCACCCAACCTCCCGTGGGGTTGAACACTCCCCACAGACAACCACCATTTTTTTAGGTCCCAATTCCTGAGAGACTCCTGATCGCAGTGGCCCCTACAATTTTGTTTGGAACCCAGGCGAGGACGTACCCCAACCCCACTAGTGCCAGGGGGTCGGGGTACCACTCTGCTGCTCCCTTATTTGATATTCTTTCTAACATTTTCAGGACTGACAGCCTGATTTACATTTTGGCAGATGGGGTGAACTCTGTCAAAGCAACTGAGTATGCTAATCCGTTCCCCTGACAGAGTCCTCACCAGCCAAATTTACAAATGACTGCCAAGCCGGAGGTCATTTCTAAAGCATTGCCAGGACCCATTGTCACAGCCAAATTTGATTTAATGTTGTTCAGCTCTTTTTTTCTGTTTTTTTTGTCTGATTGTCTCTAAGCAAATTGCATGGGGAAAGTGCATTTTGGGATCTCCTTTTTCTCTGCTTTATGGATCAACCCAAAACTTTCCATAAAGGAGCTGAGGTGGATTGATTTTTCTTTTGGAAAGTTTTGCAAGGATTTGTCAAATAGTGACAACGTTATTAGCAAAACCAAAAAACTCTCTTGCTGTGGAAAGTCTGACATAAGTATAACTACACAGTGGTGACACTCTCGGTATTAATATTAATGTTCAGATCCTCCCCTGACTGTCAATTGTCTGCCTCAGGCAGAAACAGAGAACCCACAGAAAGAAAGAACACAACAACCTGCAGGGGAAATGGAAGGGAAATGGTGATGCCAGAGCAACTGGGGGAAAGGACTACAGGAGTTCGGGAGGGTTGGAAAGCAGACAAGGCACAATTGCTACAGTCAAGAAGGTGAGGGGGTACTTGATGTTAGTAGTTGCCCTGAGACCATTTCTCAGAGCATTCAAACTGCTTCCATAATGTCATGGATGCCAGAGAGAGCTCTTTCGGAGTGTTTACAATTGACATAATCACCTCCTTGAAAGCAGCCACTGGGAGGACGGGGTTGATCATCACAGGGGGGCTATCGGGTTTTGGGGGCAGAAATGTCCCTTGATTCATAATTCTTCCAGGTGGGCATTGGGATGAGAAGTGAATGTAGGGCAGCAGCTGAAGGCCCAGAGGGAAGTCTGTAGATATGGAGAGGCAAGTCCAGACAGTGTTGAGGCCTGCTCTTGGAACTGCTCCAGGAACACTATTTCTTTTCTTGTTCTTGAAGGCCAGGAGGACAAACTCAATCTGTCTTCTACTGACTGGTGGTGACCACTTCCACAAGCCACCCAAGAAGACTAGAGCCTTCGCCCAGAGTCTCTTGGTGGAAGATCTCCTAATTATCCGGGTAGGTGCACTACACCTGCTCGTGATTGGTTTCTCCTTGTTGGTGGTATCAAGGCATTGGGCCCACCTCTGAGCTGAGGATCTCCATTCTCGCCCCTGGTTCTGCTGTCGTTTTGACTGACCAGACCATTCTGCTGAAAATAAATAAACACAAAAATAGATACTTTGTTAAATCATGTTTTCAACAGTACATGTCCTTCATATTATTGCTGACACTGGGGTCACTTCACAGTTATTCCTTGCTTTCATCTGAAGAGGATGTCAATTAGAAGTCCTTTCATTTAGTATTTCATAATGCCAAAGGTATTTCACCCAATTGTGTGCAAAGTTAGTTGAGTGCAAAAATGAACACCCATTGGAAACGTAGGTTCACAACAGGTTTAACACACAGTTTGCCTTAAGGTAAACAACATTTTAGTACCAGCCTACAAAGCAGCATAACTTATGTAAAACAGGCTTATATTTTTAACCAACAAAGTTCAACACACTATTCATTAAAGTGTGAACCTATTATGTTAAATATCATATGCATATGTTGTTTTGGTAGTAATGTGAATTGTAACATTGACAGCCTTTCCCTAATGGCAATAACCAATTATTTGCCAGGACAAAGAAAGGAATCAGCATGCATGTTATTAAATATGCACTTTATAAACTTTCAATGGTTATCAGATAGCTCACAGTGAACACGTGCCCGTACAGCACTCTCAAAACTCATGTCTACCTACATATCTAATAAAAATGTTCATGTACTTATTGCCTCACTGCTGCTCAAACACTTCCAGCTAAGCATGGGCAGTCAACTAGACAGCTTCAGGACACTCCACTACAGTTGTGCCAATGTGGGAGTGCTGTGTATATGACTAGTTGGACAAACCCATAATTTACTGAGCCTTAATACTAACCTTGAGTGGAACTGCAACTCCGCAAGTGGAAGTGAGAATTTGGCGACTGTGTTATTCTTATAATGCAAAGTTCCAGCCAAAATCCGCCAATCACCATACGGCAGATTTTCTTTCCAGGTGAGCAACATGATGACAAAGGGGAAGATGCAAGGCTTTAGAATGAGAGAAGGTGAGGCCAAGCAAGATTTGCTTCCCCGTAGTCAATTTCGGCCACTAGGAGGACTTACAGTGAGATTTTACTAACATAGGCAGGTGCAAGCAGTCATGGTCAGAGGGCTGCTCCTCAAGTAGATTTTTTACTCGAGTGGCATCAAAATCAACTCAAAAATAGTTTTTCAAGTAGGTATTCTACCTGAACAGATGGTTCATGTATTTTTTTTAGTTTGTAATACTTTTTATAATTTCATTTAGTTTTTTAACAGGACACGCCATAGAGAATCCAACTTCCTATCCCAGTCCAGAAGGCTCCTCCCACTGCTTTGTCCATCTCTTGGTCAATTTTCATTTGTATTTGAAGGGAAAGGATCACTCTCTCTGTCTTCAAACCCTGCTGAATTTATATATAGTGTGGTGTAAGGGAGCATCTTTGGTGGTAGGCAGCAGATTGTGCACCAGCACAGGCAGACAGCAGGAATGCACCATATATTGGTAAACATGGCACATTTCTACCCTCTCCCTTTGAACCAGCACAGCAAATTGACTTGATGCATTGCATTGCGTGAAAGATTGATAATTCTGACCCTTGGTCTTCATCCAGTGGATGAATTCAGTCATGAAAAATAGCATTATTTTTTCAGACTTTTGTAATGTAAAGTAACTCCTTTTAACCGTCCCTAATTATAATGTCACCTCAACGTTTGTTTTTTCAGTGAATTTCTTGTTTTTTTTATCATATTAATTTATCTCCCTGTGCTGCGCACAGCTTTTAACTATGTGTGGAACGGTTTTGAGTGGTCCTGCACCCAACCCGTCCATGGGCAGCCCACCCCCACTGCACACAGCCTTGTGCCTAACCCCCTCTAGGCCCAACACCCTGTGGATGGCTACTCCCCAGCAGATTCCTATCCCACATGTTTGACATTTAAAAAAATATATTTTTTGTGGTATCACTGTACTCCTGTGTACTCCTGTTGTACCTCAATCAAGAGTCTCCTCCATGGTACTCCGGGACCATTCAGACTACACCCGGTAAAGCTTGCATGGTCCTGCAGGATTACCGCAGTACCACTTGGAAGGGTCATGCTTGGTCCTGCCTGAGTACCACAGTACCTGCAATATGTTTTTCTGTTTTGACCCATTGGGTCCCTCTACATATATATATATGTATATATATATATATATGTATTTATATATATGTAACATGGTGGTGGTCACCACTAGGTACTTACAGAAAGGACCATGTTTCCGTAGAAAAAGTGTTTTTGGCTTGCCTATATCTTTGTCACCATTGAATGATTCTTCACAAAATCTTCCTGATGATTCTCATTGTGCATGGAAAATTTCAGGGAGATCTGTTAAGTGGGGGTCGAGAAAAAGGGGGGGTCAAAAAAGTTGTGTTTCTATGTTAATTCCCATAGTACTTTTAGAGAGGACTACAGCCCGAACCGCTGGACGGAAATACACCAAGTTTGGCAGAAAGCTAGCTTTTGGTATGCAGATTATGATTTTACTTATGTGGTATAAATCAGTAGTTTTTGAGAAATGTAAGCAAATCCAAAGTTGTATTTCTCTGGCCGTGACAACTTCACGAATAATGACAAACTCGTGCAGGGAAATGCACAGCTCTGATTGACTACCAACACTTTAACCAGGAAGCATTGGCAGCCATCTTAGGACTTTGCTTCGGCCGAGTCCCTAAAAAAAAAAGTGAAAAACATAAGGGTGCCAGGGTAGAGATACACCACCAGGGCAATAAAGATTTTTTTAAACATTTTTTGGAGTGAATCTGTGAAATTAAAAAATTTCCGGCAAAACATTTTTAGAAAAAGAAGCGCAAGCTCCACTGCTTGTTTTTTTAAAGCCCCCGGGTGGGCCAGATTCAGGGGGCAAAGTAAAAAATAGGAGGGGGACACGTGGAGCCCGCCTCCTGGGCTTGCTGCAGCACCAGGGAGCTCCACCTCCCCTGGGCAATTGCTATATTCAAAATGGAGGGGTGCTGGGGGGACCACCACCTCCACAGGGCTAAAATAGAAAAAAGAAGGGGGTCCAATTTGGACCCCTGCAGCCCTAGAGAAAACCATCTACCTGGGGCTTAAATGTATTGGTTATCGGGAGGCTGCATGCCCTCCCTGCAGTCCTGAGGACTTCCATCTCCCCAGGGCTTCAATACAAATCTGTGCAGGGGGGCTATGCCCCCTCAGCACCGGTGACCACCATCTCCCTGGGGCTAAAATAGAAAAATTTAAGACAGTTCCATTTTTGGCCCCTGCAGCTGTGAGGACCACCCCATCCCTGGGGTTTAATTGTACTGGTACGTGGGGGGACCACACTCTCCACCACAGCACTGGGGACCGCCACCTGCCAAAAGCTTCATTTTAAAGCTTTATTCTAGATTTTTGATGCATAAGAACAAAGACAGCACATCAAGTATGAGTATGCAAACAATGCAAGTAACTCAACCAGACACAATAGACTAGTACAATTAGGATACATTGAAAGTTATGGTGAATTGCAATACATAAGGGCAACGTAGGGCACTAAAGTTCACCAAAGTCAGCAACAGGCAAAGATTTGAAATAATGGAATGAACATTATCTGCTATAGGAGGAGCGGTCACCAGGGTTTGAATATATGCCCTTAGAAGTTGCCATATATCCTTCAGGCGAGAAGCTGGAGGTTGTAGAGAGACATATAGTTGACTGGTGGTGTCACAATAGGTGAGGTCTCTTAACCAGACCATCTCCGTAGGACGGACAGCACTATCCCACTGCAAGGCAATCCTACGTTTAGATAGCAGCAGTGCTATAGCAACAAAGCAGACGTTGGAAGTGGTTTCACATACCTTAACAGAGACTGGAGGGGGTCAGGGGTAAGGTCTTGATTAATCATACAGGAAAGAGCAGAGTAGATGGCACCCCAGTATGTAGAGACAGAACAACAGGACCAGGCCAAATGTAGAAAATCGGCTTGTTCTGGTTTGGTTGGACATTGGTGAGACTGTGTAGGATCTAGTCTAGAGAGAATGAGTAGGGTGGTGTATGAGCAATGTATACATTTTACATTTATGACAATAGTTGTTAGATGCCAGTTTGACCTGTGTGCAGCTATAATACCAAGTTTTGTCTGGCAGGGAGCAACCCAGATCCCTCTTGCAGGTGATCCTCGACTTTTCCGGCCCACTGGGTTTTAAGTGCAAGGATGAATGATACAGACAAGAAACTAAATGTACAATGTCAGACGCCGTAATGATAAGGGACAATGGGGGGAATCTGTTGGTTACGTGCGGTATGTGGGTAATATTGTGCGCAAGGCACTGTATAGTCTATGCACAGTGAATCTGTCCAGTGCTGAGGATAGGTGCCCATCGGTCACGTTCGAGGCTAAACATAGCCTGGAGCCTGCAAACAGATCCCCGACTGTGCATAATTGGAGAGAAGCAAGATTACGCTGAGTCAGCTGCTTGCACATGAGCAGGAGCCACGGATTGCTAGATAGGGGAATGTCTGGTAAATTAAGGGTGTAAAAACCAAGGTATTAGAGTAGTTTTGACCATGCCCAGCAAGATGTTGGAAGAGTTTGTATTTCCGCAGGGGTTTCTTGGGAGGCCACTAGGCAGTATGATGGAAAGAGATTCAGAAGGGGTCTGTGATCGCTCCGGTCTGAGGTATTGAACCCTGCTATCCGAATGATACCAATAGTAGGCAAAATGTGTTGGGCAACTAGGTAATAAAGATAGAAGTTTGGGACGCCAAAGCTTCCACGTTCAAATGGGAGCATCAGTGTGGACCAATGCACCCGGGGATGCTTACCCGCCCAAATCAGTCATGTGAGGAGTCCACGCAGCGAGTCAAAGAAATGCTTGGTCAAAGCAATGGGAATGTTTAAGAATAAATAAAGGAATCTTGGAAGAACACCATCAGCAGGATACAGGTGCAGGGTTATCTATTGCTCAACTTGAGTGGTGAGATTATCAACTGCCAGTCCATAGTTGCGCCAAACAACTTTGGAGCTACACCGGTGGAGACGAATACCAAGGTATTTTGTAGAGTCATCTCTCCAGACTAAGGGGTATGAGAGCTGGCAGGGTACCATAGCATGAGTGAGAGGGTATAATTCAGATGTGTTCCAATTAATGGATAAGCCAAAGAAAGCTCCAAAGCAGACCACTTCTTCTATCAGTGGGGGAAGATTGGTGACCGGGTCATGGACAAATAGCAGGCTGTAATCTGCATACAGGGAAGCAAAGGGGGGCCGTGGCAAAAATGGAGCCCTCTATGCATATGCCAATCCTGAAAATGGCAGACCAGACGGTCCATACAATTGATAAACAAAAGAAGAGAGAGTGGAGCTTCTCTGGCTCGTGCCATGGGTTAAAGTAAATGAGTCAGACAATGCTCCATTAACCCGAATCTGGGATGGTGGGGACATGTAGAGGAGAGCTATAAGGTCCCGGAAGCTTTGTGGAATACCTAATTTATATAGCGCCGCATAAAGAAAAGACCGTTTGAGGGAATCAAAAGCCTTTTTCTGCATCAAGCAGAACTTTGGCTGCAGGAAGTTCTGGAGATATCTGATTAAGCACAGCAAGAAACGTACACAAATTAGATGAAGTGGATCGGTGAGGTACAAATCTTGATTGCATGGTGGCTATTATACTTTCCATTAGTAGGGACAGAATTGTGGTGAGGATTTTGGATAGGATTTTATTGTTGTGGTTGAGTAATGACAACAGATGATATGAGGTGCAATGCTTGGGGGAGCTTCCCAGACTTAGAGAGAAGTGCAATCACCACCTCGTGCATAGAAGGGGCGAGTATGCCCTGATCGAGAGACTCAGCATAGACCTCTATTAAATACGGAATAAGAACCTCTTTATATGCCATATAAAATGCACCCATAAAACAATCGGACCCGGGGGCCTTTGAGCTGCCAAAAGAGTCAATAGCCTGGGACACCTCCTTGGCACTGATGGGCGAGGCCAGGAATTGCTGCTGCTCAGTTTGGAGCCACACCATAGCAACCTCAGCCAAGTAATCAACAAGTTCAACAGAGTCTGCAGAAGTGTGCATTATGTGTAAAGGTCGGTAATGCGCCATGAAAGTAGACAGGATTTTGTTGGTGCCTGTAGCTATTTCCCCATTGTCCATCTGGAGAAAAGTAACATAGAAGGACTGGAATGATGGGCATGGCAGATGTACAAGTGGGCGGCCAGGGTGTTCACCCTCCTCATAATGCCTCGCTGTGGCATATTTGCTGACATATAGCACCTCTCGATCAGCAATATCTCGAAGGTCCTGCGTCAAGAAGCCTTTCCATGGGTAGTTCTGAGTTGTTGGGGTCGATATAAACTGTTGATCCACCGCTTGTAAGTCACTCTCAATTCAGGAAAGATCTTCCCTAATAGAGCAGAGTACCTCAGCGTGCTTAGCAATGCGCACCCCGCTGATGTAGGCCTTGAAGGAGTCCCAGAGTGTTGCATATTTTTGAGTGGTACCCTTATTTAGAGTGAAATACTCTGCTATAGCATCATGGGTTTCGGAGCGGAACACTACAATCAATTAATGATTTTGAGGGAAAGAGCCGTATGTGGAGAGGGGGAGTCTGGGTCAGAATATGCAGCATAGCTATCACTGGGGAGTGGTCTGATAGCATACTGGATAGATCGCCACAAGCCAGAGGGAAACAGCTGGGGTTACATACCAATGATCAATTCAGCACCACACATTATGAGGGCTGGAGCAGAATTTATGAGAAGCAGCAGTAGGGTTGCGGCATGCCACACATCAGTGAGGTGAAAGGTTTCCAGCAATGTGTGCAATGTCTGAGTAGAATGGGGTTTAGAGATTAAAGTCTCCGTCTAATAGGATATGTTCACAATGGAAACGTTTTCTCTGTGCCAATAGGTCCTGGAAAATCACTAGGAAGTCTGTATTTGGTGCATAAACATTGACCAGTAGAAGGGGAACACCAATCAGAGAGACACAAACGATTAAATATCTCCCCTCAGTGTCAGTTAATAATTCATGGCACACAAAAGGTAGGTTCTTATGAACCAGTATGCATACTCCCCTGGAATAGGACCTATAGTTAGCAAAATATCGATTCCCCCAACTGCGAAGCAAAAGTGCAGGTCACATGCAGTGACTTGTGAGTTTCTTGTAAAAGGCAAACTTGATGCCATGCCTATCTAAGCATGTAAGGACCTGTTCACCCTTCCTGGGATTGTTCAGCCCACTGATATTCCACATTGCAAAAGAGATGTCAAGGGCAAAGTCGCTCATGGGATAGCATGTCAGAGGTGTGGTGATGTAGCAATGAAGATAGACCGATTGTCGTACTGTGCTTTATCATGTAGGTAGGTAACTAAAAAGAACAAAACAAACAAAAAAACATCAAAAATAGTATAAGCAACATCCACCCCCCCTCCGACACCAGATAAACAGAATTCCAGTGAGATCCCCAAACCCAAGAGTAACTCAACAAACAATAAGGCTGAGTATACCTTGGGGATGTAGCAAAGCTCCAATTAATTTACACTCGTACAACCATATGAAAGAAGAGTTAAGAAACAATAGTCAATATGTGTCCGCCTGTGGAAAGAAGAGGTTAGCAAAAAGCATTTCAGAGGGAACAGCAATTAACACTGGACATAAGCGTGCAGCAGTCCACTGAATAGGCATATCAGCAGGTAAATGCCATTGGCACCTAGACAGCGCGTCTCCAGCGAGGTGCTGCGCAACACCGCCGGTGAGCAGTGTGCGGAGTCCCCCGACGGGTGCCTCTGCAGTGGTCTGATCTAATTTCTGCTGTTTGTCAAAAAGTGCTACATCCCCTGGGGTGTTTTGCCGTTCAGTTTGACGTACAAACGTGTGGCGTACAGGATCCTATAGCATAGGCCCTCCCATTGCAGCAAGTTGTTTACATCAGCATATTTACGTAGAGCCTCCTGGACCATAGGAATTAAGTCTGGGTATAACACTAGAGTCATGCCCTGATACTGTAGCGGGCCTATTGGCAGACTTGGAAAAGAGCAGCATCATGGTCCCAATAGTTTAATAAGTGAGCAATAATCGGGTAGGGAGGAACTCCAGGGATAGGACGTGGGCCCAGGGAATGATGCGCCCTCTCCACCATGAAGGAAGAAGTGAAGGCACCTCTGCCAAATAGTTCTGCATGGAGATTTTTTATAAAGGTTCACATGGGTCCAGTATTGGTGGATTCAGTCACACCTGTGATACGGATATTATTGCGCCATAAGCGAGCCTCCAGATCTTTATTTTTCACTGCCACAGTCTTCAACAATCACTCAGCTCGCTCCACGCTTTGGTCAGGGCCACTATGCCGTCTTCAATGTCTGCAGTTCTGTGGTGCCTAGTCTGGTGGAGTGCTCATCTAAGCGCTTGTGCATCCAATACAGCCACATCGTAAGGGTATCAAAGAGTGTATCTATGGCCTTGAAGCCCGCCTTCAATTCTGCCATTATTGCTGTGGCCCCCTTCTGTGGGGTGATGGAATAAATGCCATCTGCTAGGTCCATGCCAGGCAGTTCCTCAACCCACTGGCATCTATGGATTCTGGCTGATTCAAATTAGATTTGTTACTGTTTAGGGTCACCCCCCCCCCCCCATTTTGCTCCAAATATAAAGAAGAGCCTGTATAACGTAGGGCAGCAAAAAAAGGGGGGGTGAGTGCAATCCCCAGGAAGGGAGAGACCTTGGCAGGGCACAGCCATAATGTTGAGTGCAACAGTAAGTCACACGCTCCAGCAAGTAGTCAGCCACACAGCAGGATGCCTACAGCAAGTATTTTTAATGCAGGAAGCCCACTGTGTGTTGGACAATGGTCCCATAAAGTTATGCCGGTCTGTGTGATTGTCAATTAGGGACCGAGTCGCAGGTGCCCAATTTCCATGGCACTCTGTGCTGTAAGGACCTGGCATCCAAAGTCACCCCGTGGCCTCACCTGATCACAGTGCCATGCTGCCCGGGGGAGGCTGGCCCAAGGCTCCAGAACGAGGCAGCAGGCCTCCATGCCGCAACCTGCCTGGGCTGCACAGAGACCTCAAGCCGGTGTGAGGCCCAACTGCACAAGCCCCAGCGGCCCACACCTGCCCAGGCCCTGGAGCACGGGCAGGTAGAGGAGCTGAATCCCCCACGTGAAGATCAGCAGTAGCAGGGTGCAATAGTGACAGCACAAGGGCAAGCAGCTGACTGCACTGCGGCCCCACCCCCTAGGCTCACCAGCCACCTATGTCGCTGCAGGGCCTCTGGGGACCACATTAGTCCACAGCAGCTGGCCACCTGAGCCTCAACACCCCAGTGTAACTCTGGGAGATGCCCAGCAGTCAGCTGGAGGATCGAAGGTCCACAGGGACAGAGTAAAGGTAGGAGATGATGGCAGACAGCATTTAGTGGTATTGATATCTTGGGAGCTTCACAGCAGCACAACCATCTTGGTTGGCAGTTTGGCCATGCCCCACTGCCGGGGGCGTCATTAGAAATCTGTGCATAAGACCTGTGTGGCCCTCCTGCAGTCCCAGTGACCACCACCTCCTTGGGGCTAAAAGAAAAGAATGAAGGGGGTCTGTTTTGGACCACCGGCCCCTGGGACCACCACCTCTCTGGGGCTATTGATATTGGAGAGGGGCCCCGTGGCCCCCCTCATGGAGCCTGTAATGGCCTGAGGACTGCCACCCCCCAGGGCCACTCCTGCTATGTCCCAAGGTGCACACTCCCAGGACATAGCTGTTTGCTTTTGCTTGGTGGGAACTGACATCTCCCACCAAGCAAAAGCAAACAAATTCCACTTTCTGTCAAACAGCTCTCACTTGCAGAAAGCAGAGTTTTCATCTGTGTTCCCTGCATGCAAATATGCCTGCAGGGAAGACAGATGAAAACATTGCTCCTGCAAGCTGGGAGCTGCTATTAAAAGCAGCTCCCAGCTTGGAGGAGCAATGCTGGCTCCCGCAGGACACAGGGAGCTGGCTAGGACCACGGGGCCCTTGAGGCTCTCCCCACATTCCTGTCACTCACTGGCTCTCTCTCTTTTTCATCCAATAATGGGATGGAAGCGAGTGAGATTGTCATTGCAATGGTCTCTCCATGCAATTACTTCAAAGAGTAAGTCTAGCAAGATGTTTGGGATGAGTGTTATAGTTTTGTCTGGATGCAGAGGAAAACAGAGTCACTTATGGCCTCATGGTCATGATCTTGTGCTGTCTCTCAGGAGCCTAAAGGTTCAAATCCTTTTATTGCTTGGCAGTGTGTTTGCTTATTTACTGGTGTTTTGGCTTTTAAACCCTCCTAGTTATGTAACATTCACATTTCTGTCCAATCACATGTGTGGGTTTGACTGTCATAGGTATGTCTGGGAGCATCACAATAAGGAGTCACCTATGACCTAACAGTTACAGTCACAGACCCTCACACACAACCTTGAGTCATTGACTGTTGTAGATTTATAAACGCATATTGTTAATATTGGCAAACATTTCGGGAAACTGTGATCTAGAGTGAATCAGTTTATGCTCTTGGTTGGATGGGAGATGTGCTTTGAATTATCATTTCTCCAGACCAAGACCACAAACACCTGAACGCATTATTTTGTCAATTAAAAATCATTAAATTCAATTTGTGCAAACATGAGCTGTATTCACAAGTTATTTTCGACTGTACACATGTTTATGGCTGAAAATACCTACATTTACCCATGCCAAAAATTCACAAAAGGATTCCAGAGATGAGTAAATATACGTACTACAGAAGATTTCTCCATCACAAGTGTGGAGAAATCCACAAGTGACTTAGTAGGTATCAGCCCTAGCAACCTCTTAGAGACTTGGGCCTGGTGATGCCCTGGTTACTTACTGGTAATCTTCATTACTCAGAGTCCTGGTCTCACACTTTAGATCCTTCTCCCCTTCAGCACAACATGTTCTCCAGCAGAACATTACAAGTTCTCCCAAGATGGCCGACGTAACCAAGGCACCACCACACAAGGGAAACAAACTATATCACATCCTGTACATACCACGCAAAAAGGAAAATAATCAGAAATTCAACAACATTTTACCCCAGAACTCGGAGTAATGATGATTACCTAGAAGTAAGTGGGGCATTGCTTCCTTGTCCATCTTCTTGGATGCAGTCTTCGCGCTTGAGACACAACCCAAACCAAAAAAATAATGAATTTCTACCACCATCACAGTAAAACACCAAAACATTTGAAATGCAATAATCCACAGTTTATTACATGATACATAGGAAAGAAAACAAATACAAAACAGGTCAAGCATCAGAAACTGCTGACAGCACACTGTTTCCAAAAGCTATTGAAAAATTCCCATCCAACTGTAGCTTATAGGGAGAGAAAAGCGTGTGAGGAGACTGCCAAGTAGCTGCAGCATAGACATTCTTTAAGGATGAACCTTTAAAAGCCAGCCAAGAAATTGAAAAGCTCCTGGTGGATAGCACCTGAACCTGTGAAGAATCAGCTAACACAGTGACCTTAGAGGCACCCATGATAGTGGACCTAATACACGAGAAATAGCTGAAATAAATGGGTGAGAGCCCTTATTCAGCATCCCAAAGTTGACTGTCAACCCTCCAAAAGGCAGCAGTACGCTCCAGATAGATGGTAAAAAATCTACAGATTAAGAGAATGCAAAGCAACCTCTTCTGCTGAAGAGGGATCAGGAAATAAAACAGGCAGCAAAATATCTTCCATGCAGTGAAACTGTGAAAGAATCTAGGACTGGGTCGCAGAACAACCTTGTGCAGTAAAAAATGAATACATGGAGAAACTGACAACAAAGCCCCAATTTCCCCTATTCATTTTCATGGACACACTGCAACCAAAAGGAGCACCTTCTCAGTAAGGAACTTGAGAGGAACAGTGGTACAGAGGTAAGTTGTTTCAAAAGGAGGAACAGACAGGACCTGGAGCACCAAACGCAAATCCCAGGGGAGAAACAGAGCATGTGAAGCCAGCCTCTGCAGAAAGAAACTGTGAAGAAGGCGGGAAGTAAAAGGAGCCACTTCCGATATACAATCCCCCCCTAAAAACTTGGAAAACAACCCAATGAGCCCTCTGAGTGGAAATGGCCAACGCCAATAGAAAAGAATCCTGCAGAAAATCCAGAATGTGCAGGAGAACACCAGAAGATGGATGCAATCCATTCTCCTGACACCACCTTGTAAAATGAACCCAGTGACAATCATAAGACTTATGAGTTGAAGGCCTGCGAGACAATGGGGCTGCCTCCACAATTACCAGAGAACACCCCTGTGCCAACAGCGTCAGACTCTCAGCAGCCAAATGCCCAGATGGAGGCACTACAGTAAATCCTGGGAGAGATTGGTTGACTCACGGGGAGGGGTGTAGAGGAAAAACCCAAGAATGACAAACAGTCAGCTGAAGGAGTAGAGGGTACCACGATCTCTAAGACCACCCTGGAAGCACTAGAAGAATCAGAGAATGGTCAACCAGTAGTTTCTGGAACATCCTGGCAGTCAAGAGGATGGAAGGGAAGCAGTACAACAGGTCCTCTGGCCCGAGAATCGAAAGAGCATCTGTTGCCTGAATGGGGAGATGGAACTATGGAGGAAAATTGAGAAAGCAATACATTGTCCTCTGTGGCAAACAGGTCCAACCACGGGACCCGATCCTCCAAAATATTTCCTAAAAAACTCAGGGGCAGAGACATATTGACATTTATGAAGGGAACTCTGAATTCGCTTGTTGGCAGGCCCATTCTCCCTCACCAGGAGATAAACTGAAGTCAGAAACAGAAGGTTCCACTCAGACCACAGCCCAATTTCCTGAACAAGCAGAAAAAGGGAGTGAACCATCCTCCTCCCTTGATGACAACAGTAAGACTTCTGCACTCGATTGTCCGGGCACAAACCCCCTGAACTTTGATAAAAGGGAGAAAATGAAACACAGCCCCCCTCATTGCAGCCAAATCTTACCAATTGTAAGAGTGAAGAACCTCCCACTTGTCTCAGACCCTCTGAGCTGTGTGACTCCCTAAGACTGCCGCCAACCTTCTCTGCTAGCATTGGTCAAGAGGACCACAGGGATGTGCGAACACAAAGGATACACCCTGGTGAAATTCATAAGATTCAACCACCATTGCAAGTCCTGAACAATCTGAGGGGAATCTGAGGTTTGTATGCTCGTGAAGCCAGGTTCCAGTTTTGACAGATATGAACTACCATGGGGTAGAGATGTATGTAAGCAACTCCAAGGAACCAGAGTCAGAATCGATGCCATCTCACCCTGGCTCCTGAGCCACTGCCTTGCTGGAGCCTCCATATGCACCACAAGAACTGATAGGTGACACATCAATCTGTTTAAACAATACTGAGCAAGGAACACAATCCCCCAAATCCATCCAAAACATGGCTTCTGGAAACTACAGACACAGGGAAGGCAGTAGATGGGACTTGGTGTAGTTTAGCAGAAAGCCATACTCCAGCAGAGGGGCAAATACTTCTTCAACATCCTGCACACCCTTTAAGAGAGAAGAAGAGGCAATTAACCAGTCATCGATGTATGGAAAACCTGAATAGCTGTAGAATGTAAAATACCAACTAAAGGAGCCAGAAGACTCTGGGTGCCAAAGCGAGTCCAAATGAAAAATCCAGATCCTGGAAATGCTAGTTCCCCTCAGAAAACATTAGAAACTGCTGATGGAAAGGAAAAATGGAAACATGAAATCTGCATCCTGCATGTCCAAAGATACCAGATATTGGCCTTTCTGAGCAGAGGAAATATGCTTTTGAGGGTAACCATTTAGAATGTGCGCTGGAACATAAATGATTCAGGGACTTCAAATCCAAAACTGTGTGACATTCCCCGGACACCTTGTGTACTAGAAATAAAATGGAGTAGAGGCCCTTCCCCTGCTGCCTCTGTGGTACAAGAACAATGGCTTGCTTACTGAGCAGTTGCTGAATGCCCTGAAAAAGCACCTGAGACCAAACTGGGTCTCGTGGGAGAGGAGTGCTTTGACAGTGCTGCCTCAGAGGGTCTAAAACTTACAGTGGCTACCCCTCAGACACAACATGAACCACCCATGTATCCGAGACGCCCTATTGCCAGTAGTCTTGAATGTCCAGAAGGAGCCTCCCTACTGGGGATGACCCCAGATAGTCATGCCTTGGGAGGAGGAGTAGTGGAGTAAGAGGAGGTGGGCTGGAGCCAGGTTTGTCAAAGCTTGGGGTGCCCCAGCCCTGAAAGGGCTTCGATGTCCTTTGGTTAGGTCTTGGTGGAAAAACCCTCTTATATGCAAACTCTCGGCCCCTAGAAAATGTGCGAGAAGTCATCATCAACATTTTCCACTGACTTCTAGATCAGATCCTCCAGTTGCTGACCAAACCCCTTGGGGAAATCAAATTGGAGCTTCATAAGAATGCCTTTCTGCACCACATCAGCATTCTAGGAATGCATCCATACATGTTGCAGGGCAGCAATAGCAGTTCCAGAGGTAGCTGCAGAGGCACAAAGATTGTAAAAAAAAAAGGTCTGAATGAAAACGAATCTGTTGTTTCACGAGCCATAAAAGTGATGAACAATCTGACCATTCCATCATATGGTCAACCAAGGCCTGAGAATCCTTAAAAAGGGATTGGACATTGTATCTGGTGTAGGTGTTGGCATGAATAGAAAAACTGGTGGCCCCATAACAACATTTAATTACGCTCTCCACTTTCTTTTCTGCTGCGTTTGGTGGGTAGATCCTCTGACACCACCTTACCTGGGGTGGACAAACCAGCCATCAGATTGTCCACTTTCACCACTGGTGGAAACTCATCAGCAAACTTATCAGCAGGATACATATGTGAAAGAAACCTGGGAAAGGACATCTTGTTAACCTCTTTCCACTCATGGGACAAGACAGACCTGATAGTGTTATGTAAGGGTACAGTCTCTGGCCCAACATGCTGATACTGAACCAAAGTCATCCTCATCAACTGAAGGGACTTGTGAAGGAAGGATGATTTAAATTATCTCTCCACTGTGTATAATGTGCCTGTTTTCCTCATCAGGGTCCACACTCTCTTCCACTTCATGTCTCAGGATGTTTGGAGAAGACTGCCCGTCACGAGCCCTTAAAGCTGTTTCCACTGCAGTCTCAGTCATAGCCTGGATAGAGTCCAAAGAGAGCGGAGAGGGCAGAGAGGAGGGCCCAGCCTTCTCAGAGGTAGCCTCTATATTCTACAAGGAAGGAACAACTTTCTCCACAATGAACTCCAAGGATGTCAAAAGTACAAAGGGAAACCGGCCAAAAACGTTGTGTTCTCGGTTGCAGATCTGCCAACTCACATGGTGCCTCTGTGTGTCACACGATATCGGCTCCCTTCACACTGTCACCCGGTAAGGAGCTGATATCACATGGTGTGCAAACGATAAGCTGGAAACCCCTTCAGAGAGCAAGTTTCCAGCTATTTGTTTTGAGGTTAACAGCCGATGTCCATGACGAGGTGTGAAACTTTCTAAAAACTTTGGCGGGACCCTCGCTAACCTTTGTTTTGGGCAAATAGCGTGATATATATTATGGGCTGTAAATTTTTAAAACAACAGAAAACTGTAGAGCAGTTCTCAAACAGCAAGGAAGGAAAAAATAACATACTTACCTGAATATGTTCTGCCGGAAGAGAGAAGGATCTCAAGAATGAGTATTGCATTAACGGAAGACAGACAGACGAGAAGGTAATGCATCTGTCGCCAGAAATATTTTACCTATGTATGTGTGAACAGTCATTATGAGGCGATGTCTTCACAGCGAGATCTCTGACCCCTAATAGACTTTACTATCTAATGATCCATTACTGATAGCAATACAGCATCCTGGCGGCCAAGGCCTGCCAAGATAACTCACGCGACCATACGCACGCTCTCTGGTCACTTGATGGCTCCAAGTATTCTTAATGCCTCACCTACAGGCTTCTATTGTTTATTGCTTCAGTCAGTTAAAGCCTTTGCCCTCCGAGGAAGTATTTAATTTCCACTCACGGTGCCCTCTGGCGAAAAGTAAATTACTAACTATCTTTGGAAGCTCGCAGTATGTGAAATATATGAGGTGAGCTAAATTGTCTCCTCTAAAGACTCTGTTTAGTACACCACTGAATATTTCATTTAACACATTTTATGTGTATAATTTTGTAGAGTGCAAATCAGGATTTAAGGGACACTGGAGCGCAGTACAAAAACAATTATAATGAAATGAGTAACAAATATTCCTTGAGAAGGAATTAGTGCGCATATGAGGTGTTAAAAAGTATATTTTTAGGGTTGACCCACAGATTGTTTAATCTGTATGATGTCAAAGACTTGTTGTGGACAGTAATAATATATACAGTTGCCTGTGGGTCAGCTCATTTAATTTCATTCGTTGTTTTTCTTATTTTTCTTGTTTTTTCTTAGTCAGATGCTTTCCCTTTCTTCTTGAGTTAGTCCCTCACCTGGGACATCACTTCTTTACCATGCTTTTGAATAGCTCTTTGCATCTTTTCACTGCATACATCCAGGGAGATTTCTCTTTCCTTTTATCACTTCATGTGAGAGCATGTGCCTTCTTGCTCTGTTCCCCCTCTTCTATGTGCTGCTTAGAAAGTCACACTCCGACCCTTGCTCTCTCTTTGGTGTTCTCCAGGGCACGTCATAAAACAAGAAGTAGGGGGACTAACTAAGTTAGGAAGTATGCAAGTGACATCATGGCATGTGGCATCCCAGCGCAACATCAATAATCGGCATCACAGGAAGTGACACCACAGGAAGTGACATCACAACCCAGGACCTCACCGGATGTGACATCACAAGAATTGACATCAGATCTTAACACCTCACACATATGTTTCACAGGTCTATTATGAGTACATTTGAGTGCATTATGAGATTTAAAAATTTAGATTTTGTGTTGGGTTGTGCCAAAAAAGTAACACTACCCCAATGCAAAATGTAGGCCTCAACTTATAAAATTATTTTTTATAAGAAATTGCCTCAAAGAAATTGGCAACAAGGAGAATCTAAACAGTAAATTAGTTCTGCTTAAATGGTTGAAAAGTCTGCATTTTAAAATATCTTATTGGGTTAAGGCACCTGCTGCAGAGATCTCTGTGTGCCCAGTAAAGCTCAGGGAACAATAATAATGGTAAGGTAAGCTTGGAGGGTAACAAATTAGCTGGAGAGATCTGTGCTTTCCCTAGTCCCAGTTTTGAATCAAATTAGCATAGAGGGTTAATGCGTCTCCTGCAAAGCACATAATCTAACATGCAGGTGACAGATTTTTATTTTAGGTGGATTAGTAAGTGGGTTTCAGTTTTTAACACAGAGATGCTTTTGTTACTTGGAGTTTATAAATTGAAATCTTTCTTATATAACACAGCGAGCTGTAGTGGACATGTGACTCCTACACCTTGTAGCCCTGACTGTCTTATGTAGCACATCCTGTACATTGATTTACACATTTATATGAGTTCTTTTTAATGTATAATATGTATCAGTGATGTAAAGTATTGTGACACCCTGCATTGGGTTAAGCAGCGCTATAAAACAAAATAAAGCAACATAGTGGTATTTAAATTGTTATTTGTTTAAATACTGGAACAGACCAACATTTCTGACATTCTTACAATCCTCACATATCTCTTATATACAGTGATTGAACAAAGTAAAAAGTGTGCCTCTTTTAAGTATCTGCGAAGTGTTAGCAATCTGTGAGACTTTGTTTCCACATCCCTTTTTTTTGCAGTTAGTTGTGAGGCTCCGATAGCTCCTAGCCAGGATACTGAAACAAAAAGAGGCCTGATGGCCCCTTCAATTCGGCCCTAGTTATGGGCCCAGTTGGAATCTGAAATAGGAAAGCACCCTCACCACACAAATCAAAGCAGGCACCATGCAGGTGCTGCTATACATGTCCTGGTGCCTGAAAATAACACTGAAACAACTTCAGCATATTTCAGTGGGGTATCAACTGCTAGAAAGAGGAAACAGAGTCCACACGGTGAAAATAGTCTGAAGATGCTGTCTACCTGCATGTACCCTCGACTTGTGCCCTGGTGCTCTTCAACCATCTATCCAGTTTAGTTTCTTTACTCTAGCTTCACCAACTGTAGCTCCCTTACCCATCCCTTCTCACAGCCACCAATTGGAAACAATGTGTACGTGATTCATAAACATCCCTACCAACCTCTCCCTTGACCCCTCTTCCTATACAGTTTTTTTTTTTTTATTACATTTTTTCTTTTGACTTTCAGTAGGGCTCAGCAGCTGTATCTTGTTGCTGGACCACTGTCTATAAAGCTGCGTTTACACGCTGTTAAAAAAAAAAATAGATATTGTGCCATGATTATTGTTCAACGTCTTGGATCTATAAATACATGCATGTTGATACCTGCACAAGCATATGTCATCATGATGGGGCAATCATTGCTTTATGACACATACATATGCATGCGCGCTTAGAATATCATCTTCTCTGGCATTATTATTTGCTTTTTGGGTCAGCACAATGATAACCATTTTGTATCTTTCTTTCTGTGAATGAGAAACAGCAGTGGCAATAAAGCACTTGGAAAGCCAAAAGGCGAGGCCTGTTGGCTTTGCCAATGCTTGTGTGGCATGGGAGGTATCGTTTCTTATGTAGTAACACATGGTCACATGTAGCGAGTACAAGTAGGGATAAAACTAATGAGGTACCATATAGTACGCGTTAGGCAATTGCATTTTGTTTCCAAAGCTAATATGGCTGGGGCAACGTGATTTTCATGAAACCTTAATATGGTGAGAACACCCTCTGCTGCAATGAAGAAGAAACTCATACAAAGTACTTTAAGTGGTCACCACACTAGAAAGGTTGTCAACAAAGGTGAAACGGCATTGTTCTGAACAGAAACAAATACATAGGTTCAAATCAAACTTCCAACTAAATGCAATACCTTTCCAGAAAGACACACACAAAACAATAAAGCAATTTGGATCGCCATCAGGTTAATCCTGAAGCACAGAAATCTTGCAATTAAACTCTGCCTATGTAGGATGAGTCCAAGAAGGAATAGGTATAAAATGCAAGTTATGCAAGCAATGCTAACCTGAAACCTTACCTTCGTAATTTCAGTTATCTAAAGGTGTACTGTCTTTAGATATCATTAAATGTTGTGCATCAGAACCAATTCCCGTATTCTTCTATGTGAAATACGAATTAGAACGCATACAACATATCTATTTTCATAGAAACACACTCACACACACACCCTTAGGGCTAACTAGGGCCTAACTTAGGGGTGTTTTGCACATAATAAAAATGAATGTTTGGGCCTGGCAAGAGGGCACAATTGCCAGGTCAAAATGGCAGTTTCTACTGCACACACAGGCTCTGGACTGGTAGGCCTGAGATGTTTGAAAGGCTATGGTACAAGGTGGCACAATCAGTGCCGCAGGCCCACTAGTAGCATTTGATTTATAGCAGTGGGCACACCTAGTGCACTTTTGGGCACTTATCAGTAAACCAAATATGGCAAACAAATGGAGAAGCCAGAGTTACCATGTTTTAGACACAGAGCGCTTGCAATTTAGCACTGGTCAGCAGTGAAAAAGTGCACAGTGTCCTAAAGCCAGCAAAAATGAAGTAGAGCACACAGTCAAAACAAGAGGTCAGAAAGCAAAAAGTAAGGGGAAACCAGCCAAAAGATGCAAGGTCTAACAAATGTCATTAGTAAAAGGCAGCCTATGACCTTCTGTTTAAACAGTCTATGTGCATCAGCTAAGAGCAAAAACATGTCTAAAGCAATAAAATAAAAGGTGAATACCTCCCTTCATTTGTTTAGAATGAGTTCTCTATCCAGTGTGACAGACATTGCTCTTCTAGCTTTGTGAATGAAACTCCGGTATTATGAGCCAAATAAATTCAGCTTCCTGGCACTTAAACAATGCTTCTATGCCCTCCTTCTTCTAGGAATTCTCTTGAAACTCAGAAAGAGTGAGTAACTTTATGAAGAGCTCAAGGAATAATTTCCATCTATCTGCCTTCTCTGTTTTGGGGCATTTTCCCCTATACGTTAGACCAATCTCCTCTGATCCATAGCCCTGGGTGAATAATAGTTATTTGTTCTGCAGTTATTAGTGATTCCACTTTTATAGTGCAGTCTGTCAATTAGCTTGCAATGCCAGTAGGAGCCACAGATTCTATGCTTCCTAATTCAAGGTGACTTCTGGAAAATCACTAAACTGCTCATTCCTTGGTTGAGCCAAAATTACAATGTTTACCAATTCACATTGTCTTAAGTCCCTGTTTGCCTCTTTTAAATGATTCACAATGTTGACAAGTTCACTTTGGCAGTCAGTGTTCTACATATTCACCAGATGAAAGTGGCCTAGCTGGCCAAGATAGGGGCTCAAAAGACTTACAAGATCTCATAGCCGACCAGTTAGATTTTGACATTGCATGACGATATTATTCCTCTTGACGTACACTTCGATGAGGACCATGTTGGGGCATCAGATATAATGGCATGGGTCAGATAGTTAATGCCTCCATCATAAGGTTTGTAAACATAATAGCCTCCAGCCAGGTTACAGAGTATTCTTGCAATTATCCTCCTTATGCTAACTTCACTACATGTATTGTGAAGGTAAAAAGAAAAGAAGTTGATAATTCTTAACTTTCCCGAACATCATCAGGCCATCATACAACACCTTTTGCTGGGGAGAGTGGATCTTCTTGTATTAGAAGAACCTCTGTTTTGGCTGGCACTTCACTGTAGATATTAAGAAAATATTGTTACTTCTTGTCACCATTGAGACCCCATGTTGTGCTGGGAAATTTCATGTTTTAAGCCCTAGGTACAGTGGAGGCCCACAATGTTCAGTAATGAGGGGGGGCACACACAAGCACACTGTCTTCCAGAGTACTTTTGGAATTGGGACTGAACCTCTGTCTGAAGGACTACTGCCCAGCTCAAAGGACTCATCTGGACTGCTCTTCTGCTGTTGCCCTGCTACCTGCTACTGCTGAGTGGCATAAAGGACTCACTGGATTGCATTTGCTTCCTGACTTTGGCCTCACTGCTGGACTGCCAGGAGGAACTGCCATACAGCCTATTGGCTTCATGTTCTGGCCTGCTGTCTGCTCTAGTGCCCAGAGGTGTTCTACTGGGACTCGCTGCCACAGAATTAGCCATGGGTCTCTGAGTCTGGCCACTGCAGTCACTTCCAACCTAGCTCTTGGTGAGCACTCACCAATTTCCCTTCACCAGAGTGTGGTGAACAAGGGTTGGGCTGCTGACCTCTGCATTACCTCATGCATAGAAAATGCTTCAGTTGCCATTCCTGGTCAAAAGCACAAAATGAGTGCTTCATTTTCTGCCTGTGCATGCTGAGTGTTTACTGGCGCTGACAAGGAACAGCTTGCCTGAGTCTCCCCACCTGCGTGCCTGGAAATTGGACGTGAAGGGACCTGATGCGCAAACTTCTCCTGCACTCTGCGGATGTTGTAGGTAGGATTCCACACCTTCCTGACTCCAGATAAGTGAGTCCCTGGGTGGGGCCCACCCTCATATCTGCAGCAGCCTGGCTGCAGCCTCCAGGAGTGCTGAGGGTGAGCTGGACCCCTGGGGAGGTTGGTAGCTACCTCATGCTCCTTTTTTAAAAATAAATGTCTTTATTAGTTTTTAAGAATAATAAACAGAAAACAGTAACCAGCTGGGGAAGGTCACATCACCAAGTCTTGTCAAGTGAAGAGTATGGCAGTGCAAGACATAATCACATTCAAGAATGTAATAAAAAGCAGCAGTCACATAAAAAAACATATTGTGGATGAGTAGAATTGAAATGACAACGTGTCAGCATGTATAAAGGGGAAGAAGGCAGATTAATCTGATGATTTATGATCAAGGGTGCAGAGGTAGTCTTGGAATGGCTGCCAAATATCTATGGGTCAAGAGGTGGGAGGTTGTAGAAGGGCATAGTTGTCACTAACACTGTCGAAGTAGATCATGCTTAAAGCCACTCTGAAGAGGAGGGAGCCTTGCAACCACCCCAGTGCAATGCAGTCTCCCGTTTAGCCAAAAGGGACATGGAAGCAAAACAGTTGTCGAATGCAGGATGTCTTTGGTATAGCCCAGGAGTGCAAGTAGGGGGTCAGGCATCAGTTCAAGATCTAGCATGATGGAAAGGTGTGTGAAGACTGATGCTCAGTTTTCAGAGATCCCCGGACATCTCCAGGTCAAGTGTGCGAAGTTATCACCAGGAGAACAATACTTGGGCAGTGTTTGGACCTAGTCGAGTTGAATTTGGCAATGTCTGATGGAGAGAGGTAACAGTGGTGGAGGAATTTGAAATGCAATAATTTGTGCCTATAACTGATAAAAATGTGCTGAGTTTGGGAGCAGCATTATGTCCAAATTTTGTCGGTAAGGGAGATGCTCAATTTCCTTGTCCACACCTCCTGAACCTGGACAGTCGCGTCAGGTATCATAACAATGCACAGATGGTATAGCTTTAAGATCAAACTGTCACTTTTCATAGCCATGACCACATGTGTTGAGATCAAAGGTTGTTATGGAGGCGCCGAAAGACAAAAAGGTCCATGTAGGGCAAAGTCCTCATGTGTGGGTCAGCAGTGGGCTGCACAACATGGCCTTCGGGAAAGAGGTCTCCCATAGTAAATAAATTATGTCGGTGAAGTGTACACTGCACTAGCATCTCCCAAGAATGAGGGAGCCATGGGTTATTATGTAGGGGGAGGGCAGTAGAATAGAGAGGTCCTCCACCCAGTGTCCGTCGCAGTCAGCCAGAGCCCAGCAGGTTGTGGATACGGTTTAAATATCATGTGGAAGTAGCATAAAAACCCTAGGCAATATTTATGAATGTATGAGCCCATACAATTCAACACGCTCAGGCCTCAGTTATGGGAAACAGGCATCTGGGGGATACCACCAATGGTAATACTGACACTGAACAACAAGATAACATAGCTGAAGTCAGGCACCCCAAAGCCCCTGCGGTCCAAGGGGAGGGTAAGTGTATCCCACCAAATCAGCAGGCGATCACCAGCCCAGATCAGGCATAGGAGGTAACTATGCAGAGTGTGGGAAAAAAGTTGTTGATTGGGGTATTGAGATGTTTAAAAAGAGGTAGAGAAATCAGAGGAACACAACCATCTTGATAATGGCCACCCTCCCGGCCATAGATAACAGGAGTTTAACCCATTGGGTCACCAGGTTGTCCAGAATGCATCAGCGCTTTCCGTTGTTAAGTTGCAGAATTGGATCTTTGTCTCTGTGGAGCTGAATGACTAAATATTGGGTACCATCAGCAGTCCATTTATAAAGATACTGCAAGGGCACAGGCTGGGCAGAGTCAGTTAGCAGGAATAGCTCTGATTTGGGCCAGTTAATATGCAGTCCAATAGCTGACCATACGGAGTAATTTCCTGCATGAGGGTAGCAAGATTGTCCAGAGAATGACAAATGAAGAGCAGAACATCATCTGTATAAAGTGAGAGCAATAAGGGCCTACGGGTTAATTGAAGTCCCCTATGAGCATGGAAATCTTGCAAGCAAAGGACCAGTAGGTCCATCACATTGATGAAAAAGAGGGGGGACATTTGACATCCCTGCCTAGTATCACGCATGATATGAACAGCATCAGTGAGCGAACCGTTTACCCGGAGGCAGGCCACTGGGTTGGTGTATAACAGCATGATCAGAGAAACAAAAGAGGAGTGGATTCTCAGTCGGCCCAGTACCACCTTTAAGAAGGGCCATTCCAGAGAGTAAAAGGCCTTTTCAGCATCCAACAAGGCCACAATTGCAGGAATAGAAGGGAAGATCCTGTGGAGGACAGAAAAGATGGTGCGCAGGTTGAGGGAGGTTGACCAGTGAGGAACAAAGCCAGATTAGACAGGTGATATGAGCTGCTCCGTTAAGAGGGATAGTCTGGTGGCAAGAACCTTGGCCAATATTTTGCTGTTGAGGATTAGAAGGGAAAGGGGCCGGTAAGAAGCACCTAGGAGAAGGTGCTTGCCTGACTTCAGCAGTAAAGTGAGGACAGCTTCCCAGAGCATGGGGGGAAGTGCACCAATGGTGATGGATTCATTGTACAGTGCCAAAAGATTTGGACCCAGCTGATATTTGAAAGCTTTGTAGAATACCCCCGTCAAGAAATCCAGTCCCAGTGCTGTGGAGTCATTGAGGGATTCAATGGCCTGAACCACCTCCTCCAGCATGATTTGTGCCCTAAGGATTTGGCGTTGTCCATTTGCAACCATAACAGTGCCACCTCATCAAGGTAAGCAGAAATTGCGGGTGGGGTGTCAGGCAGGCAAGTGGCATATAGACACTCGTAATACTGTCAAAACTGCCAGGACATTAGCACTGCCCACGATGTGTTCCCCGCCATCCGCTCTCAACTCAGTAACATAGTTATGAAATCTATTTGGGTGCAACAACCATGCAAGGGTGCGACCTGGGTGCTCATCCTCCCCAAATCGACGTGTTCCGGCATTCTTTGCCAAATATGCAAGCTCCCTGTTTGCGAGGTCAAGGAATTCTGTTAGTAATTCAAACCATTGTCATAGTCTGAGATCTCTACCGGTGCAGTCGGTACTGTTGGTGTTCCCTAGGATTGCCTTGATGCATTTCAGTTAAGCACAAATGGCACAGAAGATGCTTGAGTATTTATAAATGCATACCCCTCATATATAGGCTTTGAAGGCCTCACAATGGGTGGCCTGTGTGGAGACCGTGCCAGTGTTCAATGTGAAATATTCCATTATTGATGCAAGGACCTCGCCATGGAACACCGGGTCACAAAGAGCTTCGCCATAGAATCTCCAGGTGCACTGTAGGCTGCAATCATAGGGGACCCATAGCTTATGAAGGACAGGGTTGTAGTCAGATAGCATCTGGGGAGGACAGCCATCTCAGAAACCAACAGGTAGGTATTGACAGAGAGAAACCAATAGTCCAGCCTGGACCAGATCATGTATGGAGCTGAATAAAACAAGTATTCCGGGGTGGATGGGTACTGGGCGTGACAAGCATCATGCAGCCCATAAGTGCCAATGATACAGCAAAGACGTCCTGAGCATGAGGTTCATCACTCGGTTGTGAGTTAGTGTTGTCAGTGTGCAAGCATTGAGGCATATTAAAGTTATCCCCAAGTATCACATGATCAATGTCTCATCGTCCAAGATGGGTGAAGTAATCCTGATAAAAAACAGGGTCATCCACATTAGGGGCATATACTTTTAGTAACATACTACGGCTGTCCACCAGGATGCCCTGCAACAGCACATATTGGCCATCTGGAACAGTGACTTGCCGGAAGGGGACGCATCTGTGTATAAGAATACATGTGCCACAGGAGCATGAGCTATAATAAGAAAAATACCATTGGGGTCCTTATCTTTTTTGTGAAAGGAGGGTCAATACTGGGAGACAAGTGTGTTTCCTGGAGGAAAGCTAATCCCACTCCATGTCTATTGAGGTAAGATAGTGCCTGCTTTCCTTTGTGTAAATTGTTTAGTCCACGTATATTCCAAGAAATAAACTTGAGGTCAATTTTTCTACTCATATGCAGAGGGCTAGTAACAGGAGATAGGGGTAATGTAGTGGTGATGAAGCAGGGGTGATGATGTGTAGGCTGTTAGAAATTGGGTCTTTGGTTGACAGTCAGGTTACCCCCTGTTCAAGCAAGGACCCTCACTCTAGTCAGGGTAAAAGAGAATCACCCTCAGCTAACCCCTGCTTACCCCCTTGGTAGCTAGGCAGAGCAGTAGGCTTAACTTCAGAGTGCTAGGTGTAAAGTATTTGTACCAACACACACAGTAACTTAATGAAAACACTACCAAATGACACACCAGTTTAGAAAAATAGGAAATATTTATCTAAACAAAACAAGACCAAAACGACAAATTCCACAATAACCAAGTCAAGTTATCAATAAAAATGCAAAAAGAATCTTTAAGTAGTTTTAAACACACACTAGCGCTGCTAGCGTGAAAATGTACCTGGTGGGTGTCAAAAATAACCCCGCACGGGTGAGTGTGTGTCAAAAAGGGCTTGTGAGGCGTTGATTCCACTCACGAGCGGGGCCGTGCGTCATTTCTCCTTTAGCCGGGTCGGGCACGTCGTTTCTTCTCTCTGCAGGAGAGCGATGCGCCGATCCGGTCAGCACTCTAGGATCCGGGCAGGCCTTGCATTGTTTTTCCACGCACAGAGGTACTTGAGTTGGAAATCCAGCCGCACGATGATCTGAAAACCCCGCAGCGTGGGTTGTGATCTCCCAGCCACCGTCAGCGATGCTGCATGCCATTTCTCCTGCTCCGTGTGTCGATTCTTTGATTGCATTTCCTGCGAGCGTCGTTTCTCAGCTGCTGAGCTGGCGGCGTGCCGTTTCTTCATCCACAGATCAGACTTGTGTCAATCTTTTCCCCGAACGGCACTCTGTGCGTGGATTTCCTTGTCTTTATGCTGCCAGCTTCTCCTTTTAGGGTCCCAGGAACTGGATGGGCACCAAAGGGCAGAGTAGGAGTCTCTCCAGAGACTCCAGGTGCTGGCAGAGAGAAGTCTTTGCTTTCCCTGAGACTTCAAACAACAGGAGGCAGGCTCTAAATCAAGCCCTTGGAGATTTCTTCACAAGATGGAAGGAACACAAAGTCCAGTCTTTGCCCTCTTACTCTGGCAGAAGCAGCAACTGCAGGATAGCTCCACAAAGCACAGTCACAGGCAGGGCAGCACTTCTCCTCGGCTCTTTAGCTCTTCTCCAGGCAGAGGTTCCTCTTGATGTCCAGAAGTAATCTAAAGTCTGTGGTTTTGGGTGCCCTTCTTATACCCAATTTCTCCTTTAAAGGAGGCCTATTTCAAAGTAAAATCTCTTTTGAATGTGAAATCCTGCCTTGCCCAGGCCAGGCCCCAGACACTCACCAGGGGGTTGGAGACTGCATTGTGTGAGGGCAGGCACAGCCCTTTAAGGTGTGAGTGACCACTCCTCCCCTCCCTCCTAGCACAGATGGCTCATCAGGAAATGCAGGCTACACCCCAGCCCAACTGTCAAACTGACCCAGACAGGGAATCCACAAACAGGCAGAGTTACAGAAATGGTATAAGCAAGAAAATGCCCACTTTCTAAAAGTGGCATTTTCAAACACACAATCTTAAAATCAACTTTACTAAAAGAGGTATTTTTAAATTGTGAGCTAAGAGACCCCAAACTCCACATGTCCATCCGCTCAAAAAGGGTATCTACACTTTAATCAGATTTAAAGGTAGCCCCCATGTTAACCTATGAGAGGGACAGACCTTGCAACTGTGAAAAACAAATTTAGCAATATTTCACTGTCAGGACATGTAAACCACATTACTATGGGCCTGATTCCGACTTTGGCGGGCGGCGGAGGCCGCCCGCCAAAGTCCCGCCGACAAATGACCGCACCGCGGTCAAAAGACCGCGGCGGCCATTCTTACATTTCCGCTGGGCCGGCGGGCGCTCTCCAAAAGAGCGCCCGCCGGCCCAGCGGAAATGCCCCTGCAACGAGGATGCTGGCTCCGAATGGAGCCGGCGGAGTTGCAGGGGTGCGATGGATGCAGTGGCACCCGTCGCGTATTTCAGTGTCTGCATTGCAGACACTGAAATACTTTGTGGGGCCCTCTTACGGGGGCCCCGCGGCACCCCCTACCGCCATCCTGTTCCTGGCGGGAGACCCGCCAGGAACAGGATGGCGGTAGGGGGTGTCAGAATCCCCATGGCGGCGGAGCGTGCTCCGCCGCCATGGAGGATTCTGTAGGGCAGTGGTAAACCGGCGGGAGACCGCCGGTTTACCCTTTCTGGCCGCGGCTGAACCGCCGCGGTCAGAATGCCCTTGGGAGCACCGCCAGCCTGTTGGCGGTGCTCCCGTGGTCGGTGACCCTGGCGGTCACCGGCCGCCAGGGTCAGAATGACCCCCTATATGTCTTACCTTATCCATACACTGCACCCTGCCCTTGGGGCTACCTAGGGCCTACCTTAGGGGTGTCTGATATGTAAGAAAAGGGAAGGTTTAGGACTGGCAAGCGGGTTCACTTGCCAAGTCAAATTTGCAGTTAAAACTACAAACACAGACACTGCAGTAGGAGGTCTGAGACATGAATACAGAGCTACTTATGTGGGTGGAACAACCAGTGCTGCAGGCCCACAAGTAGCATTTGATTTATAGGCCCTGGGCACCTCTAGTGCACTGTACAAGGGACTTACTAATAAATCAAATATGCCAATCATGGATAAATCAATTACATACACATTTTGTAAAGCAGCACTTGCACTTTAGCACTGGTAAAGTGCCCAGAGTAACAAAAACAGTTATATCAGAATCCAGCACACATCAACAACCTGGGGAACAGAGGCAAAAAGTTAAGGGAGACCACGCCAAGGATGAAAAGTCTAGCATAGGCCATGTGAAGTGATGCAGCAAACATACAGAAGAAAACGATTTAATATCAACCAGAACAAAACATTAAAACCCTCTCCCCCACTAACACAAGACACTGAAACATCCAACTGATCCCAACAAAAGAAAACCAAATAGAAAACAATCCCATTGAGACAACTTTGGTTTTCCCCATGACGGAGTAACAACAACTCGTCAGGCAGAGGCCTGTTAAGAGAAGAAGTCATGAAGAGTTAGTGCAAATCAACCACAATCATACAACAGTGGAGGATGCATATACATATTCGAAGATTTAAATGTGGCAAGAAATGAGAGTACAAAAGCAACATCACATGCAGGTGACAGTCATGTATTGATTAGCAGTCTTCATGGCTAAGGAGGATCCGGTGTGGGTGACCGCCGGGAGGCCACCAGTCTGGTATGTTCCAATAACTCCAGGCACGGAGATGAAAGTTTAGATGACAGGGCCTTACAGACGGTGACCACATCATAGGATGTATGAAAGATACGGGAATTCCCATTGTGTTCTACTCATAAACATGCATGAGAAAACATGGCCTAGCGGAGTCCCAGCTGCCTGAGAGTGTTCTTAACATCACCAAACTTCAGACGAGCCTCCTGGGGTGAAATCAGGATAAATCGAGATGGAGGCTCCTTGGTATTGGGGTGGGCCCTGTTCCCGATCAAGACGGAAGACAATGTCTCCACCTTTATAGTTAAGGAGAAGAGCAGTGAGATAGTTAGTTGGGGCACCCACTTGAGTCTAGAGTCCCAGGGAGCAGTTGGCACACTCCTCAGCGAAGGTGGGGGAGAAGCTGGAGCAGTTGAAGAGGTCTAGGACAAGTTTATCTGCCAAGGAATCAGGTTGGCCAACATCAGTGGTCTCCACGAAGCCGACAATGCAGATTTGATTTCTCTGGGAGAGGGCCTCCAAGTGCTCACACTTAATTGCAGCTTCTTTTTGGATGCGGTCTGTTTTATCTAGATGTTTCTACATGGCGGTGGCACTGTCCTCCAGGCCCAAGATACTCTCCTCAGTGCCGTTGAATATCACCCCCTAATGATCCAGGTGCTACCCTAGCTTGTTAATGCGGCCAGCAAAAGTTTCAAAGCATGCTTCCATAGCACGGAATCCCACCTTTAGCTCAGTCATAATGGCGGACATGTCATTGTGGGGGCTGTGTCTGGGTCACAATCAGCAGTCTTGTTTGTGTTGGAAGAGGGGCCCCTGCCCCTCCCCCCCAGTCTGGTTTCATCAGAGGTGAGTGTGCACTGCTTGGAATCCATCCTACCCATGCCGGTGGTCCTGCACGTTGATGTGGTAGTGGTGAATGGTGGACACCTATCTACCAAGACAGAGGGACCTTATAGTAGGGTGCCAGCAGTAGGAGAGTACCCAATCAGGGCCCATGAAGCAGACCAACCACAGAATCCTCAGTGAAGGTAAGGTCCCTAGGCCCCTGGGGGGCCCTCCACTAGCAAACGCAAGCAGCGTAGAGCCGCATAGTGGGAACCGTGGGCGCACTAGGGTAGGTGTGGGTTGGAGGCAGTACCACTGCACCAGGACAGGAATGTCCAATATCATTAAGTGAGTAGCAGAGATTGCAATCAGCAGTGTTTGCAATTGTCATGCCCTAGTATAACTCATGCCTGTGGCCAAGGGACCCATGGACCAGCTAGCTGTACGTCCAGTGGCCTAGTGGACCGCGTCAGGGATCAGGAGGCCAGTGCGACAATGCCATGAGGAGGGAGGCATACAGCAAGCAGTAGGGGGCATACAGCATCAAGGATATCAGGTGTTGCCTCCAATGAGCAGGTAGGTGGGCAAGAGCCTAATGAGATGCCACCCAGAAGAGTAGAGGTCATATACCTGCATGTGCGATGTCTGCAGCAGGCCACCCCCACAGTAGGTTGGCGGCTCAAGGCCTCCGATGCCACACCACAAGGCCTGGCCACCCTCTTCTCACGTATCTAATGCAGGTCACATGGGTCACAGCCCAGATGACTGTGGCTGTATGCTGGTGATCCAATTTCAGCAATCCAGGGCAGCGGAGGGGCATAACGGGAGGCAGAAATCCAGCTGCCAGCCCCAGCAGGGACGAGCCGCATTGTGTAGCAAGTGGCAATGAGACGTGACCCCATCACCGCTCATGAGGCTGAGGAGGGCCGGCCTGTACCAGGCACGGAGCCGACAGGGAGTACACCTGCCCCTAGCCTCACAGAGATGCTGGAGGCAGAGACGGGTGGCACGCAGCACTGGTGAGGTCGGGTAACCTCAGGCTCACTTGCGGGCTCTGCTACCATGGGGCCTCCAAGGTGGGCCAGGCCACCCAGCCACCCGCTAGTGAGGGATCCATCGACAGACTGCAATTGCAGCAATAATTAGCTCTGGCAACTGTCCCAGTCCTCAGAAGAGATCTGCAGGCCATCCCACTCACCCAAATGGTGATAATTGCACAGTTCCAGGCGATTATAAGGCTGTCTCCACTGGAGCCTCAGAAGCTGGTGGCCATCTGGGAGATGGTTGTGGCCACCCCCCCACCCCACACTACGTTGATGGCAGCCCACTGGGAGGCAGGAGGCTGCACTGGAGTAAGCTGATGCACTATGCACTCACAGGCAATGGGCCCTTTTTAAACCTCACATGTTGGGAGTTGCCGAGTGGGTGCTCCCACCACCTTTACCATGGGGTGCTTGCTCCATGACCCATGTTGTAAGTCAGGTCCTCAACAGAGGCACTGTTTGCCACAGGGTGGTGGCTACTCTTTATCCAAAATGACCATATCACTTGCAGTAGGAGCGCAGGTGCTCCTGCGGCCACGTTTTATACCAGCAAGCCATTTTTTTGCAATCAGGCTTCCAAAGACTACCATAACTCCGCTAATAGGAGCTAAGGTGCATCCCCTTGCCAGCCAGAAACCCCATTTGTAACATAGTTGTATCTACAATATTCGTGCACAAAAGGGGACTATATTCCTGGTCATGTTGCCTTGCAAACACACTGCTCGTGCAAGCACTGAGCTCATTAGGAACAATAATCTTACACTGTTTGCTTGCAGGGAAAGTCTCAGCTTCCACCCCTAGTCTTTAGTCTAAGACTTGCTGCTCTTTCACAGCGTTTTCCGAAAAGGCACGTAAACGGGCAGAAGGTAAAGGTTCCATATTGAAATATGAATTTTAGACTTTATTATTCCTTTGTAGTTACTGTAACACTATTTGAACGAAATTGGTCCCAAAGTGTTTTTGACTGACGCAGCAACGCTGGATAGAGAAACATGGAAGTCAATTCGAATGTGGAGTACTCTGCTTACAAGTAAATATAATCGATAGAGTCAAAGATATTCTAAAACAATACACATTGCAGGTAAGGGCGCCATTTTCAGTGCTTTCTAATAACGATTCAGGTGCAAATGTGACCCTGCACCCAAGTTATAAGAATCTGGCAATATTTTTTTCAAGGAAAAATAGAAAGACGCAAATGTAATTAAGTGTGCACACTTTAATTCCGTCCGTTGTGCTTTATTCCTACCTGCCGAACTCCGAATGATCCGGTACTACCACCTGGTACATACTGTACAAAGTGCAAAGGGGCAAGCAGGATAGCCTGTAACGAGGCCCTTATTGTGTTTTTACCACCGACATAATGAAAGGTGCATCTGGTTAATATATTCCCAGTAGCAGGCACTTTCACATGTATTCTGTTTACCTAGGTATTTATAATCAAACACATTCAACGGAGAAGCGATAAGCATAACCATGCTCCAGGATGGAGAGAACACGCCATAGTGCATGTACAGCCACTGTGAGTACTTAAGTGTCACTTCTGACCTTGCACAAGCAGGATCTCCCCCACTTACCCTGCTCGGGCCTCATGGCTATCTCAGTCCTTTCGCACAGTAGCTTTGCCTCTCAGTTTGATGCGTTGCAGACAGTCTGCCCTTCATTCAGATTCCTTCCTGTCAAAGTGATGGTGACATTAACAAGTACACACAGTGGGGGGCTCTGTGCCAATTAACCATTCCTCGTTAGCCTAATTAGGGGACACATGTTTTTAATCACAGCTAAGAATGCCGAGTGATTGAAGAATTGATTTTGAGCTTTTGAAGGCATCAATGTCAGTGCGTTGAATTAAATTCAGCAGATGTAGCGGAAAAAGAAGAAAGGGGACGTTTTAAGCCTATAATGACTCTAGATTAATGAGCTTAATATTAAGGCTGATGCATTAAAAAAAGGCTGTTGCAGGAACAATTTGATCTTCATGTGTTTTGATTTTCCTGTTAGTTTCCAGTTATCGATTTCATTGGACTTGTGCTTACTGGTTATGCTGGAACAACACAGCTGTGATTCCGCCTGCATGAAAACGACAGTGTGGGATGCATGTTATAACACTTTTGCAATGTATAACAAGACTTACCCATACAAACATACATAACTACTATTTTTAGATTAATATAAACATGGACCGAATTTGTGTGTTGATGTCAGTGATGCTAGCATGTCCTTTTTTAGGTTGAGCATAGCAGCGCGCAAGCGCTGCTTTTCCGACGTGTTGGTATGTATCCGGGCTTCTATCTACGCCCACTGCACGCCCATCATTATCACTGGGTTGTAGGCTTTCCTTTAAAAAATCCTTTCTTTTCGTTGATAATTGCTTTAGGTTTGTCCATCCTTAGGGCGGTTTTTTTACCGCCTCGGCCATCGGCCCTGTTACATGGATAATTGCACTTTTGCCAATCACGTTCACTGTGAGCGAACTTCTTTCTCCTTTTGTGTGTCTCCTTCACACTCACAGTGGTGCTTTGAATTGGCTTCATTATGTCAACTGTTTTACTTTTTATTTTCAGTGTGTGTGGCAAGAAAAGTCCAGTTAGTAGTTTTCAACGCAAATAGCTCTAACTCGAGCAAACGTGAGACCCATTGCATTGCAAATGCTTGTTTTCTAATTAAATCAATGGTCGCCTTGTGTTAATATCACTTTTCTGAGTGCCCATTTGCTTCTAAGTACTCCTAATTTATGCTGATCAGGACAGTTAAGAGCAATGAGAAAAGTGGATTACTCAGGATCACCCATTTTTGTTAAGTGGGCCAGGATAGTAAATTAGGTGTCTGCACCATCGAAAGCTTAGCCATTTGAATGGATTGGCAGAAAGTCAGTCCCCACAATCCGCTATGACTAGAAGAAGTGTACCAAAAGCCTTTGCACACCAAAGTTCAAGATATAAAGATCTTACCGTATACGGTTTATACAAAATAGCATCGAGAAAAAGACATGCATGAATCCACCCTCTAGTTCTAAGGCCACCTATGCTGCTGACCTCATTCAGATGCACGAGAAAGGTGCAGCCTCTCAGGTTGTGTTGGGGATGGCCTCAGCAGGGTCATTCAGGACTGCAACTCTGTTCTTTCACTGACACAGGTCCTTATCTACAGGCTTCCAACATGTCACGTGAGGTGTCTGCCAAGCAGAGTCACATGAAATGCCATTCATGAAAGCCACTTACTGTACTCCTGGTATAATTTGCCTTTTCCCAACAGCTAAAAAAGGGTGCAGAATGACACCTACAGAATGTCAGTACCAGCAATTCCAACATCTGTAGTTATTGATATTACCACTAATCCCCCAGGTGCTTCCCTGTTCTGGAAACAAGAGCGCAGGGAGACCCGTTGACAGCAGAGTCCTTTGGGCTTGTACAATCAATCAATCAATCAGTAATTTGTTAAGCACGCTACTCACCCGGAAGGGTCTCAAGGAGCTGGTGGGGGGGGGGAGGTGCTGCTACTGCTGGAAGAGCCAGATCTTGAGGCGCTTCCTGAAGGTCAGAAGGTTCTGGGTCAGACTTAGGTTGATGGGGAGGGAGTTCCAGATTTTGGCGGCAAGGTGGTGGGAGAAGGATCTGCCGCCAGTTGTGGTCCGGTCGATGCGGGGGACAGTTGTGAGGGTGAGGTTGGCGGAGCGGAGCTGGCATGTCGGGATATGGAAGTTGAGACGCTCGTTGAGGTAGGCAGGTCCGGCGTCATTGAGAGCCTTGTGAGCGTGGATCAGGAGTTTGAAGATGACCCTTTTGTTGACGGGGAGCCAGTGGAGGTCTCTGAGGTGGGCTGAGATGTGTTTGTGGCAAAGGAGGTTGAGGATGAGTCATGCTGAGGGGTTCTGGATGTGCTGGAGTTTCTTCTGGAGCTTGGCCATTGTTCCCGCGTAGAGGGCGTTGCCGTAGTCCAGTCTGCTGCTGACGAGGGCGTGGGTGACCGCTCTTCGGGTTTCAACGGGGATCCATCTGAAGGTCTTGCAGAGCATGCAAAGGGTATTTAAGCATGAGGATGAGATGGCGTTGACTTGCTGGGTCATAGAGAGTGGTGAGTCCAGAATGAAGCCGAGGTTGCGTGCATGTGTGGTGGGCGTTGGGGCAGACCCCAGACTGGCAGACAACCAGGAGTCGTCCCATGCTGATCTGTTGGAGCCGAAGATGATGATCTCGGTCTTCTCCGAGTTCAGCTTGGAGAGACTTGCTTCCATTCATTTGGCAATGGCATGAAGTCCGGTGTGGAGGTTGGTCTTAGCGGCTGCTCCTGATGTCGTCTGTGCAAGCGATCATGGTGGTATCGTGCTGTTTTTCTTGAGAAAGCCAGACTGGGAGATGTCAAATAGGCTGTTGTCCTCCAAGAAGCGGGATAGTTGGTTGTTGACTATATTCTCGATGACCTTTGCAGGGAAGGAGAGTAGGGAGATGGGTGAGATGGGTCGGTAGTTTTTGAGTTCTTCAGGTCGGCTTTAGGCTTTTTGAGCAGGGCGTTGACTTCGGCGTCTTTCCAGATCTCCGGGAAGATGGCGGTCTCGAAGGAGCTGTTGATGGTGGTCCGGAGCTGGGGAGCGATGATTTGGCTGGCTTTATTGATGATGTGGTGGGGGCAGGGGTTGGCGGGTGAGCCGGAGTGAATGGTGCTTATGGTCTTGGTGGTTTTCTCTTCATTGGTGGGGGTCCAGGCACTCAGGATGTTGGTGTGGATGGGTGCATTGGGGTCGACCTTGGCAGTGGTGGTGGTGGGGGACGGCGGTGTGAAGCTGCCATAGATGTCTGTGATCTTGCAGTGAAAGAAGGTGGCGAGAGAGTTGCAGAGGTCTATGTGAGTGGGGGTGTCGGCAGAGCAGGATTTGGGGTTGGTGAGTTCCTTGATAATGCTGAAGAGCTCCTTTCTGTTGTGTCCATTGTTGTCAATTCGTTCTTTATAGAAAGATCTTTTGGTGGTCCGGATAAGCTGGTGATGTTTGCGGATGGCGGATTTGAGGGCGGCGTGGTTGCTTTCTGTTTGTTCTAGACGTCAGATCTTTTTGGCTTTCTGGCATTCCTGTTTGGAGGCCTGAAGGTCTGTGGTGAACCAGGGAGCTTTTTTGTTGGCGCAGGTGTTGGTGGTTTTCCTGAGTGGAGCACGGGTTTTGGCACATTTGACGAGCCATTGCTTGAAGTTGAGGGTGGCGGTGTTGGGGTTGCTGGTGTTGGGTGGTAGGGTGTGGGCGAGGTTGGAAATCAATTGGTCCTTGGAGATCTTTTTCCACTTGCGGGGAGGGATCTGATGCTGTTGGCGGTGGATGGTGGGTTTCTGGAAGGAAAAGTGAACACAGCGGTGGTCGGTCCAATGGAGTTCGGTGGTGTGAGTGAAGGTGACGTGGCTGCTGGAGGAGAAGATGGCGTCAAGTGTGTGGCCGGCTGAGTGGGTGGGCATGGTGACCAGTTGCTTGAGGCTGAGGTTGGCAAGATTGTCAAGTAGGGCTGAGGTGTTGCTGTCGCCGGCGTTCTCCAGGTGGAAATTCAGGTTGCCAAGGAGCATGTAGTCCATGGAGGCAAGGGGGTGGGTGCTGATAGTGTCGGGGATAGTGTTGCAGAATTGTGGGGAGGGGCCTGGAGGTCTGTAGACGAGGGTTTCTCTCAGGGTGGTGCTGACGTATATCTGGAAGTGCAGGTGTTCAGCGGCATCTAGGGCGTCGTGGGTGTCGGTTGAGATCCTGATGGAACTTCTGTGGACTAGGACGATTCCTCCTCCTGGTTTGTTGGTGCGGTCTCTTCGGGTGATTTTGTAGCC
This sequence comes from Pleurodeles waltl, assembly GCF_031143425.1. NCBI lineage: Eukaryota > Metazoa > Chordata > Amphibia > Caudata > Salamandridae > Pleurodeles > Pleurodeles waltl. The sequence goes on from NC_090445.1 coordinate 476,074,403, forward strand.
CTCAGGGATGGCTATGGCGATGTCGGGTTCCGATGAGAGGTTCATCCAGGTTTTGGTGAGGAAGGCGATGTCTGGGGAGGTTGATGTGAGAAGGTCCCAGAGTTCGACAGCATGCTTGAGGACAGAGCGGGTGTTGAGGAGGATGCAGCTGAGGTGGTTGAGGTGGGTGACATTGTTGTGGTGCTTGGTGGCTTGAGTGCAGGTGAAGTGGCACGTTCGGCAAGAGAAAGGTCCATGGGTGTGCCTAAGGGAGGTCTGGAGGCAGACGGTGGGGTGACCTGGGTTGAGCGCGATGAGTTCTGTTGCGGTGTAGCGGCGCCTGGTGGTGTGGGAGGTGCGAGGGGCAGGGGAACTGCACTGGGTGAGGTCCAGGCACAGACGGGCTTGCCTCTGGCCCATCCGCTGCGTGGCCGCTTATTGGCCACCATTAAGAAGCGGAGGTGGGAGGGAGGAGCAGCTGAGAGGCGGGAGGCGGTGGCAAATGGGGGCGCAATGGGGGCGGAGCCGCAGGGGACGCAGCAGCGGGACAAGGGAGAAGGAAGAGGTCAGAAACAGAAAAAGGCAATAAACAGAGACAAAACAGGGAAGGCACAAGACAGAGTTTTACAAAACCAGAAAAAGGCACAGAAAAAGGGCACAAAAAACACTAAGATAGATTACAGGACAGACACACAATACATACGGCAACCACTATGCAGGATGCCCTGTGAATGACCTGACCACTATATTCCAACTTTAGAAAGAGAAACCCCTGATGTCAGTGTATGAGAGGTATGTGAGTGACTCAACTCCTTGGTGCTGCCTCAACTATTCCAAGAGCAGATGGCCAGACTGGACAAATGCAGTCTCCTCTCCAGCCATATTCGCCATCTGCACACTGCTTAAAATTTGGTGTGCTGGTTGCCCATGGTTACTGCATTCTTGAAAGAGCACAACATTGTTGTTGAATTTCTCTTTTTATGGGAAATGAAGTTCATAGGCATCTTGCAGACGGTGTAATACACTACTGCATCGAATTAGGCCATAGTAAATACCCATCTAAACTCAGGGAGAACACTGTTTAATGCCACACTTTACTTCGTAAAGAGAAACTTTTCATACACGCAAAATCTGAAACTCTGTTCCTACTGCTAAGGCTCAGTTCTACAGAAAAGCAGACTCAGACTGGTAAAACAAGAGAGGGTTGTGGAGGCCAGGGAGTTTTAGTAGCTGCCATCATAGAGGTGTTTGTGAGGGAGGGGAGATAGGTTGGTATTTGGAGATCTCATCAGAATCAAGGATGTGACTTTTGACAAGCAGAGAGATTCTACCTGTTATTAAAGAGAATGCTTGTGAGGTAGGTAATGGCAATCTCCATGATAAAAGTGAGGGGGTAAGTGTAAGTGATTTGATGACTGAGATAAAGAGCTTGTAGTTATATAAGAGGTCACTTTTAGATCACGTAGGATGCATGTCACCAGTTTGATTCCAAAGAGTTAAAAGTATTGAGGTATTTGAAGGAAGGGGAAGAAGGGGAATGGGAGGTTTTAGAGTTTCTGGGTCAGAGGTGACTATGTTATGCCAGGCTTTGTTGCAAGTACTATTATTATTTTTATTATTATTATTATGATTACTATTATTATTATTATTATTATTATTATTATTATAGTTTTTGCAGTTATAAATGAAACGTTCATAGATATCAGTGAAATGTGCGGACGTTTGAATGAAAAGAAATAATTAGGTTGGGGGTATTTTTAACTGCACTTGCTCACACTTTTTAGGAGCTAGACTGATACAATTGAGAAGGTCAAGATTTTTCCAAGGATGACAGCCAGTAATGGTCAATGTGTTCTGGTACTCCTAGCACTGAAATCAATCAACCTCCTGGCAGTATTTGAGTCTCTTCAGCAGCATTTGCTGCATAACCTAAAGGGAATGGTGGGAGATTATGGAGACAAGGTGAAAATAAAAAAAATTAAAAAAAAACACTTATCTTACCTCCGTCCCTGCCACCTTGCTTGTGCCTCCTCTTGTGGTGTCCCAGCATTCACTGGTAGGACACCAGCACAGGCACCCCAGCAACCCTGGTGCTGTTTTCATGCTAAACGTAGCATGAAAGCAGCACCAGGATTGGTCTGAACAGCTTGGAGTGCCACTCAGACACAGCCCCGGAGTCTGCAGTTTCTGTAGCCTGATTGTTAAACACAGCCGGGCATGCCGTGCTGAACCTGGATGCCAAATTATACTCTAAAATCCTGTTGCAGAGGATGTGATGCCAGAGCTGACACATCCAGACCAGTCTGGCTTTATGAAAGGTCGCCAGACTCATGACAACTTAAGGCGCGTCATACACTTAATGGAAAAGGTACAAAAGAAAAAGGTCCCAGCACTCTTATTGGTTTTAGACGCCGAGAAGGCGTTTGACAGGGTTGAGTGGTCTTTTCTAGTAGCAACCATGAGACAGTTTGGATTTGGGGAACAACTTATTTCCATGGTGATGAGCAACTATGCCTGCCCCAGATCCCGCGTGTTGGTCAATGGGGTGACCTCTGAATTCTTCGATCTATCCCAAGGCACAAGGCAGGGATGCCCCCTTTCTCCTCTGCTCTTTGCACTCAGTGTTGAGCCCTTGGCGGTACGGGTGAGTGGGTGCACAGAGTTCCCAGGCATTACATTTGGTGCAGACTCCCAAAAAATGTCCCTATTCGCAGAAGATATTTTATTATTTGTCACTGAGCCCCGTACATCTCTCTCAGCCATAAAAGAAGAATTGACTCAGTTTGAACAAGTCGAGGGGTTTAAGGTAAACACAGGGAAATCCTATCTCCTAAACCTGACACTGCCCGAGGGTGTGATGACTCAGATAGCCTCCCTGACCTCATTTACTTGGGCTGAGAAAGATATTACCTACTTAGGCATTTGGATTGTTCCCCAGGTAGCTGGGTTGTTTAGAGCAAACTACCTCCCCCCCTGATTAGGTCTCTACGAGAGGACTTCAAGAGGTGGTCCCCGTTATGGATATCCTGGCTAGGGCGCATCAATAGTATTAAAATGGCGGTGCTCCCCAATTACTATACCTCTTTCAGAGCCTCCCTGTTGAGATCCCGCCAGATTTCTTTGCGGAGATTTGAACACTGTTCACAAAATTTATTTGGCAGGGTACTAGAGCCAGGGTTTCATACAGGGTACTGACGCGCTCCAGAGAGAGGGGAGGGTTGGCGCTACCGGATCTCCTGCTATATTATAGAGCAGCACAACTACACGTCCTAGCTGAGTGGTCCCTCCGAGAGTCGGATAAGATCTGGCTGCATATGGACAGAGCGGTGACAGGCAAGACCTTGTGGGATATTCCATGGAAGCCCAAGGGGGCAGGACCACCAAACGCATTCCTTAGCACACCCACCGCTACTACCCTCAGAGTGTGGGACAAAGTTACTAAACTCTATGGGCTTACATCCTTCCCCTCACCACACACCCCTATCCACCTTAACAAAGCATTCCCACCAGGGGAACTACCAGGACCATTTGATCGATGGAGAGAAGGGGGCTGCTTATACATTGCAGATCTATATCCATGGAAACCACCTTAGGACCTTCAATAATTGCTGTAGGGACTTCCAACTCCCCAATCTGAACATTACCATTATACACAGTTAGTACATTGGGTCACACAGCCACATATAAAGGAAGCAGCCACAAGGGATCTTCTACCAGTGGAGAGACTTGTGCAAAGGGGAGGAGCGACAAAAGGCAGTATCTCTACGCTATACTCTATATTAGCTACAGCACAAACAGCGCCAACCCCTTGACACATCCCCTTTTGGGAGCAAACCCTGGGTATCTCGGTGGAGGAGGAACAATGGCGCTATCTTTAGCACGATATACACAAGCACAACCGCTCCATGGCAGCTAGAGAGGCTCACTATAAACTACTCTATAATTGGTACCTGTATCCTGAGAAACTTAAGAAGCTTTATCCCCAGGTTCAGATAGATGTTGGAGGGGCTGTGGCATGTTGGGAGACTTTAAACACATATGGTGGGACTGCCCTTTGATCCGCCCCTATTGGAATGAAATTCTCTCTCATTTGAAAGAGATGCTGGGATATCCCATTTCGATCACGATGGAACATGCCCTCCTGGGCCTTCGAGCCCAAGAACTACAGCATCAAACATACGGGCTATCTTGTGGCTGGCTTTAGGGGCGGCGAAGACAACTCTAGCCTCCTTCTGGAAAAAAGCGGACCCACCGCCTATAACTCTGTGGCTCACGCGATTATGGAAAAGCCTTGCCATGGAGCGTCTGGTTGATAAAGGGGAGGGTACACGTAGACGTTTTGATTACGTATGGGATCCCCTGGTCGGGTTCCTTTCCAGGGGACTTCCCCTCACGACTTGTAGCCCCAAACTAAGGGCCTTTCACCTCTTCCATATTTAGAAACCGGAGTCTGAGACGGGGGAGACTAGAGAGGACCCCACATAGGCCCAGAGAAGGGGACAAGCAAACACCGACTTCTCTTAGCTACTCTTGATTTGACCAGAGACGGATGGTTTGTTGTATGTTAACTTGTTTAATGTTGTTTTTTTACACTGTTTCACTTATGGTACGAGCTGGCTATACTTACAACCTTGCATGATGATAAATGTCCCTTAAAGTAGAGTATTCTTAGTGCACAATGCAACACATACTCCAACTGAGGAAAAAAGACAAAGGAAATGGAGTTGTATGGAATAGCCTATGATGCTTCTTGATTAAGTATGCTTGTACTGTATCATAAAATGTCAATAAAAAGAAGATTACAAAAAAAACCTGCACTATACGTAACTCCACTGTGGCCAGGCTCTTGTACCAATCCTTTGACACTCAAATAACATTCTGAAGAATCATCTTTAAGCTAATTTTCTCCCTCAATGGACTGACCCTCCCTTTTCTGTTTTTTATCTTTTGAGGACTGTGTTGTACATGGACTTACTTCAGTGGTGTGCTCTCTTCTGTTATCATTGTAGGCCATCCAATAGGCTTTTAGAAAAACCTGTGTGCCAATTCAGGGTTACAGTCTCAATACCAACACTGGAAATCTGCTAAAGGTGTCTTCGTGCTATCCAAGCCCAATAGACAGTCACAGCATAGTGTCTACATGCACATAAACTGTCGGGGTGCACTTCTGCAGAGTTTGTGTCATTGCAAACTCAATTTGCAATGCATGAAGCAGCTTTGAAAAACGCAGTAGTTGTTTGCAGTTCAGTTGATTTCGTCACGGGGTTGAGTTGAGCTTTCATGTCAGACATATACACAAACTGTTTAAGCCTACTTCTGGAGTCATTAACAGTGCATCGGTGGGAGTTAGCCAACAGCATGTTGAAGGAGTTGAACACGAATACGGCTGTCCAAATCCTTTTAATGGTGACAGAATCTACGGACGAGAGAATTAGATGGCCGTTAGCATAAACCGCTCATAATGCCTTAAATACTGATAGTATCAAGTATACCTGTGACCTGTGAAACAAATGAGTCGCAATGGCATCTGTATTGCAGCACCAAAGCATGGGTGGGTGACCCATGGTCCTGAATATGTCAATGAGGATTCCTGAGTGCGCCTTTTGGACCCTGTCTCTTTTTGCAATTACATCATCTTTACTGCAATGCCGTTTTGTTAATTGTAGCTTATTTTTTATGGAAGTTATATTTCGCCCGCAACCACCAGCAGTTATCAATGGCTTCCAAGCTTAGAATTTGGCAAATTTTGAGTAATTTGCAGCACGTTTTTGTAATTCATTACTCCAGCATGATGAATCCTGCGGCCTTCCACTTGCAACCGCGCATTACACCACGGCGCCCGCCTTCATTATTTTAAATGTAATTCTGCGGGTGGGGAGAGGACTATTTAACACGTTCACCAATTCCGCCAAAAACAATTAATTTGCCCTCGCAGTTACAGTTGCGTATGTGCGTTCACTGATGTATGGAGCTGTCCAGATGCTGACAGAGACTTAAAGTCTCATTACGTGCAAAGAGTTTCCTATGTTATTAGCAGATGCCGGGAAGGAATGATGGCCTGGGTTCCGCCGGACCCACCCGGAAGCTATTCCCTCCCATCGGGAGCTAGGGTTACGAGTCGTAGATCTGTAATGCTATCATACACTGCTTTCAATATTTCTAAAGTCAAGCAAACTCTATTAGTCCTTCTTCGAGCCTTACGGTAAGCGGAAAGAAACAAGTTGAAAACACTAATGATCCTGAAACGGTACTTTCAGTAGGTGTCGTTATAATTATCTTTAAGCATGACTTGTGTTGTGAGCCTGGTTTTGTGTAACTGAGGGCAGTGTCATCTTAAGAATTTTGGGGAGCCCTCAAAAGACGTATTTTGGAGGCCCCTGTTTGCCACAACTTTTAATTTTATTACCCATTTGTTGCTAATACAAGCTCTATGTGCCTACCAACACTGAAGTATTTGTTTAATGTTTGAGATACACAAATACATAGAAGCGAGCTTTCGAGAAAGTTCACTTTTAAAGGAGGCCCCTTGGACGGTGGGGGCCCTAACCAATCGCCCACTTTGCCCATCCATGCCTTAAAACGTCTCTGACTGGGGGAGTGGTCTACTAACCTAAAATACACCTTTAGGAGAGTTGGAGCTAGCACTGTGCTCACCCTGGTGTAAAAAAACACATACAGGCATGTAAGGGTAGATTCAGTGTTTCATTTGAGCCAGTGATGCCAGGTGGGGGACATCGGCATTTAATTTTGGGTGTGGCACTTACTTTTCCTTTTCAAATATATACCGAGTGCACGAGAGGGAAAAACGCACAGATTGGGAATACAGAGGAATAAAAAGATGGTAAAACCATCACAAACAGAAAGCCGGACCCTGAAAGATTGAGATGAAGGGGCAAGGAGTGTCTGGTAGTGAAGTAAAGACTTCCAGCATCGGGGTTTAGTGAGCGAATGTCTAATTGTACCGGTTTCTGAGCAGAGTTTTGGACACCAGCAGTCTTTCATTCACAAATTAAGCACTTGGGGGCATATTTATACTCCGTTTGCACCGAATTTGCATCTTTTTTTCGACGCAAATTCGACGCAAAACTAACTCCATATTTATACTTTGGTGTTAGACGCGTCTAGCGCCAAAGTTCATGGAGTTAGCGTAATTTTTTTGCGTGAACACCTTCCTTGCGTTAATGATATGCAAGGTAGGCGTTCCCGTCTTAAAAAATGACTCCGATGCATATGGGTCGTATTTATACTCCCGGGCAAAAATGACGCCCGGGAGTGGGCGGGTCTACAAAACCCGTATTAGTGCCGGATTTTAGCGCCTGGGTCAGTGCAGGCGTTAAGGGACCTGTGGGCTCAGAATGAGCCCAGAGGTGCCCTCCCCTGCCCCCAGGGACACCCCCTGCCACCCTTGCCCACCCCAGGAGGACACCCAAGGATGGAGAGACCCACCCCAGGGACATTAAGCTAAGTCCAGGTAAGTATTTTTTTTTATTTTTTTTTGTGGCATAGGGGGGCCTGATTTGTGCCCCCCTACATGCCACTATGCCCAATGACCATGCCCAGGGGACAGAAGTCCCCTGGGCATGGCCATTGGGCAAGGGGGCATGACTCCTGTCTTTGCATGAGTCATTTCAATGGGGGATGGGCGTCGTAAAAAAAATGGCGCAAATCGGGTTGTGGCGATTTTTTTTGCCTCAGCCTGACTTGCACCATTTGTGGACGCCCATACGCCATTTTCCCCCTACGCCGGCGCTGCCTGGTGTACGTCGTTTTTTTTAACGCACACCAGACAGCGCCGGCGGCTAACGCCGGCTAACGTCATTGCATAAATACGGCGCCCGCATGGCGCTTCAGAATGGCGTTAGCCGGCGCTAATTTTTTTGGCGCAAAACTGCGTTAGCGCAGTTTTGCGTCAAAAAGTATAAATATGGCCCTTGGTATATTTACTAATATTTGCACACACGGTTGCAGGCTGAAGCAAAATTTTGGACCATGCTCACAGGTCGGTTTAGTGTGTATTAAACAGACTTTAGGTTTTTGTTTGAAATGGGGTTTTTGGTTGACAGTCAGGTTACCCCCTGTTCAAGCAAAGACCCTTACTCTAGTCAGGGTAAAGGAGAATCACCCTCAGCTAACCCCTGCTTACCCCTTTGGCAGCTTGGCAGAGCAGTAGGCTTAGCTTCAGAGTGCTAGGTGTAAAGTATTTGTACCAACACACACAGTAACTTAATGAAAACACTACAAAATGACACAACACCAGTTTAGAAAAATAGGAAATATTTATCTAAACAAAACAAGACCAAAACGACAAAAATCCGACATACACAAGTTAAGTTATGAATTTTTAAAGATTAAACTCAAAAATAGCACTTAGAAACACAAAATGCTTCAAAGAGGTGTTAACACAGCATCGTGACGGAGTAGTTCCCAACAAACCGACACCAGTGGCGCCGGACACGGAGTCGCATAGACCCCCAAGTACAGTACCTTTGGTAAAGAGTGAAAACAAGTTGATGTGCGAAGTTGGGGATCGTGGCGTCTGTGCGAAATGTTGAATCCGCGCACTTCGAGCGGCGTCGGTCACAGCGTTCCAGCGAAGATCACGGAGTCGGTTGCAGGCGGCGTCACTGGATTCAGCAGCAGCGGTGGTCCGAAGTCGTCCAAAGTCGATTTCCTTGGATTTCCACCAGCTTTCCTTTCAAGGGCCCAGGGACTAGATAGGACACCACTTGTCAGAGCAGGAGTCTCTACAGAGACTCCAGGTGCTGGCAGGGAGAAGTCTTTGCTGTCCCTGAGACTTCAAACAACAGGAGGCAAGCTCTAAATCAAGCCCTTGGAGATTTCTTCACAAGATGGAAGGTGCACAAAGTCCAGTCTTTGCCCTCTTACTCTGGCAGAAGCAGCAACTGGAGGATACCTCCATAGTCACAGGCAGGGCAGCACTTCTCCTCAGCTCTTCAGCTCTTCTCCAGGCAGAGGTTCCTCTTGTTTCCAGAAGTGTTCTAAAGTCTGTGGTTTTGGGTGCCCTCCTTATACCCAATTTCTCCTTTAAAGTAGGCCTACTTCAAAGTAAAGTCTCTTTTGAAAGTGAAATCCTGCCTTGCACAGGCCAGGCCCCAGGCACTCACCAGGGGGTCAGAGACTGCATTGTGTGAGGACAGGCACAGCCTTTTCAGGTGCAAGTGACCACCCCTTCCCTCCCTCCTAGCACAGATGGCTCATCAGGAAATGCAGACTACACCCTAGCTCCCTTTGTGTCACTGTCTAGTGTAAGGTGCAACCAGGTCCAACTGTCAAACTGAACCGGACAGGGAATCCACAAACAGGCAATCACAGAAATGGTATAAGCAAGAAAATGCTCACTTTCTAAAAGTGGCATTTTCAAACACACAATATTAAAATCAACGTAACTAAAAGATGTATTTTTAAATGGTGAGCTCAGAAACCCCAAACTCCACATGTCCATCCGCTCCCAAAGAGAATCTACACTTTAATCAGATTTAAAGGTAGCCCCCATGTTAACCTATGAGAGGGACAGGCCTTGCAACAGTGAAAAATGAATTTAGCAATATTTCACTGTCAGGACATATAAAACACATTACTATATGTCCTACCTTAACCATACACTGCACCCTGCCCTTTGGGCTACCTAAGGCCTACCTTAGGGGTGCCTTACATGTAAGAAAAGGGAAGGTTTAGGCCTGGCAAGTGGGTACACTTGCCAAGTCAAATTTACAGTTAAAACTGCACACACAGACACTGCAGTGGCAGGTCTGAGACATGATTACAGATCTACTTATGTGGGTGGCACAATCAGTGCTGCAGGCTCACTAGTATCATTTTATTTATGGACCCTGGCATCTCTAGTGCACTTTACTAGGGACATACTAGTAAATCAAATATGCCAATCATGGATAAACCAATTACATACAATTTACACCGAGAGCATATGCACTTTAGCACTGGTTAGCAGTGGTAAAGTGCTCAGAGTTCAAAAGCCAACAGCAACAGGTCAGAAAAAATAGGAGGCACGAGGCAAAAAGATTGGGGATGACCCTGCATAAGCAATAAAAGTCCAGCACATGGGATCTGTGGCTGGTTCTCATTTGATGAGCAACATGCAGTTCCCTTTATATCGATCATATGTACTATGTCAAAGGGGGGTATGTTTAATAAAAATGTTCTTGCAAAAATCTTTACTACCCACTTACAATGCTTACCATTTTGAGGAACATCTGTATTAAAATACTGGCCTGCCTCTATCAACTTTCCTATTCTACTGTCCAACTTCATGTTGTCAAAACATTTGAGAAATTTGTATCAGAAATTTAACATGCAATGAAACACTGATTATTTTAAAAGCTGTCAGAATATTTCAGTAATAGAGACAGACAAGTCTGGCAGGAACAGTGACCTTGGGAACAAGACTTTATGATTAAATGTACATTTGTGTAGTAATATACATTAGTGAAGTGGATGGGCCTGAGGTCGACTGCTAGGTAGCTGGCTTCAAGTTCTCCATTTATCCACCATTGGAAGAGTTTCATGCTGACCATGTAACAGATCATTGATCCACCATATCAAAGGTGTTTGCAAATGCTGAAGATAAGGTTTAATATGAGGCCCTTTCACCACTTCTCCTATTTTGAAAGCATAGAAAATATGCTGTCCAGTGAAAGAGAAAGCATGACTTCTGGCACCATCTAGTGATTTGGCCACATATCTGGCTTGTTGTTAATGTTGATGGCAGGTTTACTTGCAATTAAAAATCTATAAATAAACCGTGATGAAGGAGGGTGAGGTACTCGAAAATGCTGGGCCTGTGGACCTTAAGCCTCCTCTGTCTCCTTTGTGACAGTCATACCAATGATTCCTATTCCTAACAACCACGTAATTGGGATGACCCTCAAGCAGTGTGGTGTATGTCAGTAGCCATCAACAATCTGACAGCTCATACTCACAAACAGACTATAATATGTGTGTGTGTGTGTGTGCATGCATGCACACACATGGGTATGTGTATGTGTGTAGCGTTATAACCTATTGTAGCAGTGCCTACACAAGAATCTTTGTATCCAGACACTTGATCCTTAACCACATTTTACTCATATCTCCTTTAGCACAATAAACAGGGGATATTTGTACAGTGGGGCCCAGTATAGGGAGGCTTGAAGGCTACACACCACAACCAATCTAACTTCAGGTACTCTCACCCTCCAAACTTTCACTTAGGGAGTTCGCTTACCTACCCAAGAATGACTAAAGCTAAGAAAATTCAACAAAGCAGAGCCCTGTGAAGAGAGGTGAATCATTTATCTATGACCCCGAGGGGTCCACCAGCATTAGGTGAAGCCTTTGCATCTTGTGTATAATTGTGGCACTTTTCTAGATGTGTACAAGGCATGAGTCAATCCCACACTACAAAAGCAAAGCATCACAGTTACACCAAACTCATTGTCATCGACGAGGGCGGTGGGCATGTAGGATATTCAGCTGTTTCTTTGGCTGAAGAGAGGACTGAGTAAGTGTTAGTCCCTTGGGAAATAACCTGCTTGTGTGCCAGGATGGTGCTGTCCTGATAAATCCTTGAGTCACTGAGGGTTCTGAACTCCCTCTAGAGAGGACCTTACAGATTAGAAGGAACTTACTCAATCACAATGACACTCATGCAAGGCCAATATGCCAAGCAACACACCCACTCAGGATTAATTCAAGAAACGGTTTCTCCTTAGATATACTCAACCACCCTGTTGCAGTCACACAATGAGCTACCTGCATGTATTATAAGCCACAGCAGGCTCTTTCCTTGCTCAGCACATATCTTCCTGGTCAATTAGCAGTGACACCCACCATCATTTAATAGACACACTGATGTTAGCACCCCCTGAAGGGCTTAACTCAAATGCATACATAAACACATACACAGACACGACCCTGTTCTCAGTATGCACTCACCTACTCTCTCCTACAGAGGTACAACATACCTGTGCATCAATCCCTGGATCATTTTGACCAACTTTATGAAAAGTGAAGAGTTTTACCGGCTATTGGCACAAAATAACATCACAGAACACCACATATGAAGGAGTGATAATGGTTAAAATTACATCACAGAACATGTGCTAATAAATAACATTAGAGAACCCGTTTAATAGTACGAAAATGTTGCAGCACAATGAATTAGGAAGAGACATACAAAAGCACGTGCCTGTATTCAAACATTGTGCCAGTGAGGAATAGACTTGAAGCTTTCTGATTTGAGCCTAGGCACACTTTCTGTAAAACCATTAATCCAAGAAAATAGTTTCCCTCAATTTTGCTCAAAGAAAAAATATAAAGTACCGTATACCCAGCCAACCACCTATTGTCTTTGGGCTATCTTGTAGTGCTTTCTCACAAACCACAACTGCTAGTAGCCCTAGATAAGTATATGAGTGTGTGAGCATTCACCATATTATGTGATTCTATACCGTCCTCTTGCTAGAAGCTAGTCACTTCCAGTACAGTAACCAGGTTGTTTGAGTCTGAGCCTCGTCCACTCCTGCAGCTCATAAACTTGTGTCTCCATGATGGAGGATGCTTGTGACATAGCAGCATGACTTGCAACATCAGACGATGTTTCTCGGCTGAGGAGGAGACGGGAGACGATTTGAAAGCGGGGACACTGACTTTCTAAAAAAGATCCAATGTTTTACCTCAAAGTGGATGTTGATAGGAAGCACGTTGAACAGATGAGGTGCAAAAGCATGTTTTAGGAATGTGAATCATCTTTTGCTTGACGAATCAGAATGGAGGTTTTTTTTAAGTTTTTGTCGCCAAGGTTATTTAGGGCCGTTCCGTGGGCGATTTATGGGTGAAGCAGAGAGCCTGAGAGCAACATGGGCATTGACAAAATACCAGTCAATTATTCTCAGGAGTTGGGGTGATGTAAATTTGGGTGCCCGCCTTTTCCAACATGAGAGGAGGTATCTAATTTGAGTCTTAGGATGTGACTGACATTGTGGAACACTCAGTTTGAAGATGCACAAGGTCACCCATGCTTCACGGAGGTCAGTCAAATAAGTGACCCAGTGCATCCTGGGATTGTATTCCTGTGTTATCTAAAGAGGGCGATGAAAATCCTCTAACACAATGAAGTACCAGTATAAAAGCTCTATTATAATAGCTCTGAAGGCTGAAAACTATTCAACGTGTATACCCACCAAGTCTTTGTGTATCCACTTATCTCCGGTGACACTTGTTTCATTACATTTTGAGACATATTGACATATCTTTGAAAGCCATGATGTTGTTTTCAAGGGAAACCGCACGATTTGACCTAGTGTCTCCTTGCTTGCTCCTTCCTTACCATCTGTTTCTCTCTCATTCCCCCAAGGCACGAATGAACAAACAGAAGACACATTTGTTGGAAAAAAGGCTGCGGTTTACATAAAAACGTCAATAAAAAATTAATCTATACAACACAAGACATTCTTCAGTCAATAGCAATTGACAATTACATTGATTTCCCCATGGAACAAAAACATTTACAGAGCTACTGATGTTGTTTGCTGCCTAAGGGGTGACTAAGGTATCATTTTGCTAAATTGCTTTATCCATCATGGATACCGACACCATGCACTGCCCAGGGCTTTGGGCGAGCTTTAGCATACACGTTCCTGAGTGCTTCAAATTTGTCATGGCCAGCCACCTACCTGGTCATTCAATTAGGTCACACTTTCACAATACGTGGACTACTAGGATGCAACAAATCCCCACGGCTGCTTATTCAATAATTCTCAAACTCAAACGATGAGATTTCACGTTGAAATGAGTGACTCGCACCATCACTACGATTGACATGAGTAGGGTGCAGTAGTCTTAGAGAAAAACAGCATTAAAATACTTCAAGCGGATAAACTCTAATAACCTCATGAAGTGGGCGGACGGAATCTAATTTTTGCCTGCAAAGTTTTATAAACTTTACAATCTTCACACTTCACAAAAGTTCCAAAGTTTCCTAAACATCAAAAAACGTTGCCTCTTGATGAACGTTCTTGCAAAAATGCATTATTGAGGTGTTTTCCCGTGAAACATTGTTTTGTATAGGTCTTTCCCAATCAAGGACATTTTGCTTAGCAATATTTTTGCAAAAAGTACTATAGTGGCATTTCCCCTCAATATCTTGTCAACTTTGCAGTCTTTGCAAGGATTGCAAAGGATGCAGTGCTTTGAAAAAATGGAAGAGGCTTGCAGAAAGAAAGCTCCACAGTCATTCACATGCCTAAATTGTACCTTCAAAACAGTCAAGATGCTGTATCATAATGGGCTGAGTGTGGAGATCTCTTCACAAAAAATGACGTCTCAGACATATGTATGTGGAAGAACGACTTTATTGTAGTTACTCATTCCAAACACCAGGAAGCAACTGACGAACTCAGTCAAATCATTGCATTCCATACAGAATGCAGAAGACACTGCCTAAACATTCTATTTACAGGCAATCATGACAATACATTACAGTACACTTACCTAAATATTACCTTACTTAAACTTAACATGTACCTCCATAAACAATATAATTAATAGAAATGTAAACAATGCATATTTTCATATGCGTATGACTAGATTCAAAATATATATCAAAGTGAACCGTATAAATAATAGACATATAATAATATACACTTTGATGTAAGCATCATCTCCACATTAAACATGAAAGCATATAGGTGTTCACCTAAATGTCAACATCATATCAAGTACGAAAACATAAAGGTTTCTTATCACTCTCTTCTCTCTGACCTACTTTTGGTAAACTCCTTTCTGAGATGACCTTTCATTACTCCCGTCATGCTTAGTCTGACCAATATTTTGTGAGCCCCCTAATAGTCACTTTGACAACTCTACTTAAATTCCACCATTCATTTCCATTTATCTTTACAATATTGCCTTTGACTGCTTCTACCAAAACATCTTCCCTGAACTTAGAAAACCCTTTCGTTACATTATTAGGTTCTTGAATTCGTACCCAATTACCCACCTGAACTTTCGTTTTGCAGTTTTGACACCATGTTGGCTGTCAAAATATCATTTCATTTTCTGTTCAAACATTTCTGCCTTGGGATGTATTTCTTTATCAATAACAGGTTCATGTTCAGAACTAGATTTTTGTTCTTTCAACAATGGGGGCCAAATCATACACGCTGGCAAGCGACCTCTTAAAACTTCAAACAGTGTTTTGTCTATTACACTGTTTGGACTACAATGATGAGAGAATATCATGCTGACTATTGCTTTACCTACATCCACTTTGTTCCTAACAGCCCTCTGTATGCACTCACTAACGTATGGTTCATTTTTTCAACCAAACTGTTGACTCAGGGGCAATATAAAGCCAGCCTTTCATAGTTATGCAGCATTTGGTCAAGAAATCTGTCATCTCTTTCTAAATGAACTGAACTCCATTGTCTGAAACCAATTCTTTAGGGAAACCTTCTCTAAGGAATATTTTCTTGAGAAAAGAGATGATGGACCTGGTGTTCGGTTCATGAACAAACTCCACCTCCCACCATTTGCTATAATAATCGATAAGCACCACCGCATATCTCAGGTTGTAAGGAAGCACTCTGGATGGACTGATAAAATCTGTGGCCAATTTTGACCAGGAGCTTTCAGGCAACCCTACAAGATGCAAAGATGGCATTTCCACTTTGAGTGATTTATCGCTAGTTGAACATATTACACATTCTCTTACTGCTTGAATAATCTCAGTATCCATCAAAATATTGATCATAACTTCCTCTTAGCAACAGTCTGCCGCAATGCCCTTCACGACCAACTTGAATGATTTTGTCATGTAAAAGTTTTAGGAACACAATTTATCCCATTCTCATTGCCAAAAATCGTGGAGATGTCTTCTCAATAAATGACGTCTAAGGCAGATGTATGTTGAAGAGCCACTTCATTGTAGTTACTCGAACAACACCAGGAAGCAACGGACAAATACAGTCAAATCATTTAATTCCATGCAGAATGTAGAACACACTGCCTAAACATTCCATTTACAGACAATCATGACAAAGCATTAAAACACAGGGTTTGCTCTTTAGTGAGCAACAAATTGAGGGGTGGGTTGCTTGAATGACTCACTGCTCATAACTTGAAGATGCAATCGAGTTAATCACTTTTCTTGCCCAGCATGTCCCTTCAGATAAGACTCAGCCATATGCAAATCAATCTTTATCTTGCTCCAGTACGAACAGTCCAGCTCGAACTGCCAAGCCAGATCCTCTCTGAATGAGAACAAATGCAACCCAAGACTGAAAGTGCCCTAGATAGGGCTCCTCATTTGGGTGCAGCTTGCTTCCAGTGGCATGGAGAGCACATGAACGACACTTAGGATACTTAGAGCATCACATTGAAGTAAAACAATAAGTGATGGGTGAAATGCTTGAAATAATCTCTGCCACTAGTAATTACTTGGGCTGCATCTCAATCTTTTTTTGCCCTCTATGCAGCTTCAGATTAGACCAATGTATATGCAAATCTTCTTTGGTCCTGCTCCAGTAGGAACAGCCCAGTCCAAAATGCTAAGTCTTCTGCTGGTGTTCTGACTCAGAGATGACGTAGCTTGATAGTTCAGACTGGGCTACACCTATCAGAGAAGTACCAGGTCTAAATTGCAAAGAGCTGGTCATGATCTCACCCTTATTTGACATTCATGTCCTATTTATCAGAAAGAGCCAAATAACCTGTTGCTTGAAAAAACAAAACACAATATAAATATTTCAGTTAAGCTGTTTCTCTAAATGACAGTATATCTGGCAAATGCTCAGGATTTCTTAATCAGTCTTGGGAGAAATCTCAATTGAACAAAAATATTGGGCCATATCTTAATCCAATTTTCTACGTGGTGCTAGTACGAAGAGGTTCTTGCATTTCTGTTTTGCTTCTTTGGCACATACATGAACTAAAAATATTTAAATTTTCAATTATGGGCCTGCCACTTCTTCATCTTAGTATTTTGCTGAGGCCCCAGTGGTGTGGATATGATCTGTTCCTTGCAAGAATAGATGGTTCCCAGGTCTTAGTGGAGCCTGAGGATGGACAATTCCTTTACTGATATATTTTCCTCAGGCAGCTCCTGTATTACAATCAGACTGGAACGCTATTAGGAGACAAGTCACATTCTTGACCCCAGCTGTTATTGAGCTCCCACCTTGCTGAAGTAAAGGGAATGAAAGCATGGTTTGGTTTCTTACAGGGACCCTAGGCTTGCCCTTGATAACTTGGCCAGATGAAGAAGGCACATACTCAGAGAAATCTGTGTGAGGTATATGGCCTAGCAACAGGCACCATAAATATAAAGCTCAGCATTCCACAAATAGATTTTTAAAAAATCTAATGGGTAACCCAGTGCCACAAATATGAAAACATCTTATTAAGGATTCACATTTTATTTCATGAAATATAATTCCTCTTCATGGATGAATGGAGGAAGTAAACATAGTAGGCAAATACCCTGTAGAAAAGTGTAAAATTGTTAACTCCAAGAAGCTGATACAGCTGAAGTGAATCAAGCAAATTCAAGAAGAATATGTCCACAAGTTTCCTTTTGATGCTAGAGTTTTAATTAAGAGTGGCAAATGCAGGTCAAGCCTTTCCCCTCGCTGTTATTTTTTTTTACAATATTATTAGAATGTTCTTTTGTTTATCTGGCGCTCGTGATCGATGGTTTATGTCAATGGCGCAATGCAGTTAATCAGTAGTTCTTAACATTTGCGGCAAAAGGTTTTAGGGATGGATTTTCTCTGAGTGGGACATGGTACTGTACCGCTCAGTTCTTCTGAGAAGTTGCACATTTTCCTGGTGCTGCAGAATACCCTCAGTGTTCTGATGAAAATCTGTAAAACTCAATGTTTTCCCTGTTGTGCACGATGGCAGCCTACATTACTGTATTGAAGGGTAGGAGCAGTTCTCTCTTACTTGATTCTGGCAGTACTTTGGGGCTTTTTAGAGTAAACACAGTCTACCTACTGCCTCTCTGTGATTATTACAAGCTGAAGAACTCCTAGGAGTGGCAAGCAGACAGACATGCAAAATCAGGCTTTCAGTGAACAACATTCTCCTCTGTCCGTTAACTCTTCATCTTAAAAGCCCTGAGAGACCTAAAGGCTGTATCCACAGCAGCATGCAGACTATATCCGGGAAGAGACGTACTGTCCCTGGCTGACTTTTAGAATTTTGCCTTCATCAGACCTGGTAGCAGGTTCTTTCCGAAAGTGAGTCAAATGAAAGAAATGTCAGTTCTTTAATTTCCTTTAGAAGATGATATAAATATTATTCACTTTGTTAGACTTGAACTAGGTTAAGCAGATCCTTGTTGGTTCTTAAAGGCAAAAGGCTAGTAGGTCATTTGTAGGTGCCACTGAACCATCACAAAAATCCATCTGTCTTTAATGTGCACGACTTCCCCTTTCCTGGGGACTGTTTTCAGCAACGACCAATGAGAACTGAGATATGATTGGGGCAACGTTGCAGAGCTGTTCAAACCCTAAGATTGTATTTCCACTAAAGACAAATCAGTCTCAGACCCTCCAATTTTGATGACGGTGTGTTAAACAAGATAAAGGCTGCCATTGCAAACATCAGAAAGAAGATGTAGAACACTTTAGCTCATTCTGCCCAAGTGAAGTCTTGAGTGGTAAAGACGATGATAAGTCTTTCGATGATCCATAAGCTGAGAATCTTGAAATTAGCAATGATCTTTTGTCCTGTCGGACAACTGTGGCTTAAAGACCCGTTTTCTGGGGACATCCAAGAATGAAAGGGAGACTAATAAGAAAAGCACAATGGAATTATCGTCATTAAAAATGTATTTTGGTTGAGTGACAACAGATGAAATAATTATGAATAGAGTGAATTATTTGAGGAATCGGAATATGATCAGCAATTCAGAGAGAAAATTGTGAACTGTATAAGACAACCATCCTTCATATTTATGTTGTTTCATTTTTTTTAAAAAGAGGGCTTGTTATTTCTTCCTATTTTATTGTTTAATTTCAATGTCTTTTACTTATCCTTGCATGAAAAGCTACTCGGGGATGATAGTGCTGAATAAATATATTACATCACATCTCTCAACAGTAATCCAACCTTCTGAACAACAAAGCAATTACACACTTTCCTGTGAACAACACTTTCCTGTGAACAATGTGAGCTGTCCCCTGTGGCTGTTGGAGTCTCAGTTTCCGGGACGAAGGAGACATGAATTTCACTTCATACCCATACAGCTCGCATCATTAGTACATCAAGTGCAACGGGTGCAATTGCACAAGGACCCATAGATTTGAGGAGCTCACTGCTCACCAATCCTGGCTGGGTTTTACTTTCAAAATAGGGGCAGATGAGGCCCTTTCCCTGCTTTCATTAAGGCCTCTAACATCCTTTTCTTCACTACTACTCTTACCTTCTACAAAGGTAGCTGCTATGTATTAGGAATCTCCCCCACTAATTCCCCTCTTGGGTAGGAACTCTTTGAAAGTAAGAAGAGCTGATTGGTTCTTTCGAAGACAATGTGGCATTGCGAGACGAGTTAGAGACAACACCATCTGTGGGAAATGAAGGTCTTAATCACACGCTGTCTGAATAAAATTATGAAACATACAAATCAGTTTTTGATTATGGTCACTGAATTCAGGTTTCACTTCTGAGACTTTTGGTTCACAATCTAAAACTATCTCAAAATAAATAGTTGTCACTGGTCCAGGGGTCTCAATGCATTGGATTTTTTATTAATGCGGCAGGCAGGCAAGCACAACTCCTCTCAGCTGCGTAAGACAGCCACACAAGGAATTAATTACTATGGCTCTGGTCACTCGTGGAGAGGAATAGTAATATCTGGGATACTGCTTCACTGGACTAAAAATGGTCCAGTGATAATCTGGATCTAGGCAGTAAAATCACAAAAGGATACAGGAGGAGCTGTGGAAAGAAGCAGAGCCAGTGACCAGTCCTATCCCACGCAGGAGGCCCATGGAACATTTCGTTTTGCCAGTGTGGGCTAGCCTCATCTGTTAGCTAAACCCACTCCTTCCAAACATCGCCCCTGTTTCCATTTACCACATGCTTAAAAGAGGTGAAAAATGGGATGGTTAATTAATATGCAGTGGCGGCTGTTAATTTTTGGAGGAAGTGGGGCAGCGGGACACACAAGCACAGATTCACACTCATTCATTCACACATGTGCGCAAACACACATCCATTCACAACACTTTATTAAGTATTCAAACACACATGCATGGACCAAACATTCATTAAAAAAAAAAAAAACATACTCACTAACCTTCAGCTTTACATCGGAGGCCCCAGGAGGGTTGGGACTGCTGCCTTCCCTCACTGGCTAACCTAAGGTCAGCCAATGAGGGAAGGCAGCAGTCCCAACTCGTCACAGAATGGGATGGGTCAGTGAGACTGCTGAACCCACCCCACTTTGTGACGAGGTGTCACTGATTGATACTTGACTCTGGGCACTTAAGAGCTTAAAACTGAACACCCAGGTCAGACGTAATCAGTGACGTTCAACCTCGTCATGAAGAGGAGGGCCTGGAGGCACCTTTGCTAGGCTGAAGAGGGCATGCCCACAGAGCTGTGACTTCTTTAGCCCTGCACAGTTCAGCTCAGGCAGCCAGGAGCCTGCACAAATAGCGCATGTCTAACTCCTGCCTGACCTGAAAATGAAGGGTGTCGTGCAGGCTGAACTTTGCTCAGCCTGACAGACACTCTTCTTAAGGGGCAAAGGGTGGGGTGTTAACCAAAAATCACCATACTTGTTAAATTCCGATACCAGGGGTATCAGATTTTAAGAAATGTTAATATATTCACAGACCTCAGCAGACCAGTCATAGTGAGGGGCTTTTACCAATGTCTTATTGACTCGACAGTCGATTGACCCCAGTCTGCTCCAGACCTCACTATTCGACCAAAGTGTCTTGGTGGCGGAAACATTACTGGCCTGATACTGCTTGCTTTGATGGTGCAGCATGGCAGTTTGATCAATCACATTATTTCGAGAGGTGAGCGAAATCGAAACATTTTTCCTTGCTAATGCTAATTTTTGTGAATATTACTTGCTTTATACGAAACACGCTTGTGTACTCATGGAAAGTGTACCCCTTTGTACAATAGTCATACAAGATACATGCTCAGTCTATTTTGTTTCCAGTTTCCAAAGTCTTGCGGTGATGGCACACAACCAGTTTCACACTTTACGGACGGCATTAACTGGTCAAAGCAGTCTCCTGTAGATGAAAAAGATGCAAAAAATAAACAGAATTAAAAATGTAGGCGAAGTACAAGGTAATCACCTAGTCCTACTTGCTACATGATATTAATGTAGTGTAACACTAGGGACTGTATTTAACGGTGGAGGAGTAGAGAATGCCTGGAGTGAATTTATGACACCAACAGATACGCATGAGGTAATGGACCTCTGGAGCAGAAGGAAGTCCTAAATCCGATACTTTGTGTTTAAATATTTTCATGGAGTTTAGGACATACATACAAAATAGCTTACATATACGAAGCTGTGTACAAAAGAAACAGGTCAATCTAAACCAAATACAGTGAACTTGAGAATTGTTTGGGGACACAACACACTCACCAGTATCAGGGGCGACATAAAAGCATATAGAGAATACCCAGAACAACAAAGGAAGGGGAACACACAAATATGATAATCACAGATGAGTTGTAGAGAGCTCAAGGGATGGGGAGCCAGCCCTGCCGCGGTGGAAAGAATCAGGGGCGCGAACAGGAATAAGGGCCTCCGGGGACAAAGACAGACAGGCCCTGGACTTTAATGTGCAAAGCAAGGAGACAGAAAAAAGGGGGGAAGGATGGATAATGGCATCGTGACTGGACGACAGGGCATTATTTCAGGATCAAGAGAGCGGCCATCGGGCAGGAGGGGGCTGGAGGGACGGTGTTCATGAAAACAAGCAAACATGCAAACAAGCAACCAGACCTCTAAGGACAAACACAAGGGGGAGAGAAGTGATGAAATCCATATAACTTTGTGGCATGCCAAAATTAGCCAGCGTAGTCTAGATATTGTTGAGGATTCAAGGTCATAGGATAAGTCTGGAAGAATTACCAGGTGCTAAGCTCTGCTTTGCATGCACTTAAGGCTTCCTTTGCAGAGTAGTTGGTGAAAGTGTTAAAGAAAGCAAAGATCACCAGCAAAATTAAAAGGAGTTCTCAATGGAACACCGGTGGTGGTCAGACGTAGTATAAATTAAGGTCTATTGAACAAAGTGAGGGTTCCAGTTGCTATGGAGCTCACCGCATCAGTCGCATATTAATTTATAGGTTGTTTTGAGAATCTGTTGCCCTTTTAGATCACTAGGTCGTTTATTGCACATAAAAAGAAACACAAAAATAAGTGCTAAATTAACTGTTATATGAACTGGCCACGTGCTTCTTCTCCTTTTTGGGAGCAATGCAGTGACTTAACATCCCAGATGTGGGCAATTGTTCTATTTTTGCAGAAACACTACTACAGTTTTTCAGAGGCATTCCTTTTAATTATGCTTTTCATCAGAGAGCCGCTATCCTGTAATTAATGGGTGGTGAAGTGAACACGAAAGGAGGGGAACGGGGGAGGCAATTGTTACATCTCTGGGCGCTTCCAGCCTGCAGATTTGAGCCAAAAGCATTGAGATTGTTGAAAGAGGGAGAGGGAGGAAAATAATGAAAAAATAGAACAAAAAAAGGAAATACAAAATGCCTTTTGGAAACAAAGAAAAACCTTGGGAGACAAATAAATGACATTAAGGAAAAATGAATTCGGTACAATGGAGTGAAATAAACAGGATCCTTCAATAAAGAAAAGGGGATTATGAAGTAGCTTGTCTGAGAATATGATAAAAAAGCATTATTCTGGCAGCCCCCTGTGTATTGCGCCATTATTAAAAGCCAGCCATGTGAAGAAGCAGGCAATGGCGTGCAGTAGCACTTCAATCTCGCGTTTTTAATCAGTGTCAGTCAAATGAATGGCGTGGGCACGGGAATCCATTTCGGGTGTTTATTCTGTACACAATTGAAATTAAAATGTCTAATTTCTCTACAGGCAAAATGTCCCGCATTATTCTCTGCCGCGATAACAGAAATACATACCATAATGATGGAAAAGAATGCTAAACCAGCTTTTTCTCATTTTAGGGAGTGTATTGTGCTAGTGTTGTAAAGAGGAGATTTAACCCTGTGCTAAAGAACCAGTCAAATAGTGCCTGTTGATTTCTAACAGTGACCATATGTTCTCTGTTCGCTAGGCCCATTTCTGCTAATGCCACCCTGGTTCCTGCATCACTTTGAAGACACGTATGTGGTGACAAATGGTTAAAAAAACCTGACTGTATTTCGTAGCATTTGGATAGTGCATAGAGGGCAAAGACCCCTGCTTGGAATTGATATCTAAGATCACTTACCCTAGGCCCTGGGGGCCGTAGAAAAATGGCATCTTTTGCGTGTCTAAGCTGCAAACCAAAATCAGCACTGGCAAAATGTGCAAACCATCTCTCTGCTGCCGGAGGCCATGGAAAGCAGGGTCCATGAAGAGGGGGGGGGGGGGACGAACGGTTGAGTCATGGCAGCCCCCCCTAGCACAGACACCAATCCCATATTCTGCAGTTGACCAGAAATATGCCAGGATGTCAACATGGCAGTTCTTCCTCTAATGTGATGACATCAAGGAGACGGAATCCACAACAAAACCTGAGTTTGTCCTCGTAAACGGAGGACCCACCATGCCCCTCAACCACAAATAGCTCAGTTGAATGGGCTTTGAAGGGTTCTGCTTCTGCCTTAATCCCTTACTAAAGTCCCTGCAGGATTCTGTTGTCCGAAAGTTCTCATTAACTCCAGTCAAAGCAGATCTTCCTGAAGGGAAGGGGACACCAAACAACGGAAGACCAGTTACACCCCCATACCTAAAAAAAACCCTGACAAAATGTGAAAGTCACTGTATGATCTAAAAGAGGGGACTTCAGTGGTGCAACAAAACTTGAGGGGACCCCTTCGCAAAGTGCTTGGAGGGGCCCCCTCTCCGGACTTACTCAGGAGGTCTCAGGTGCGGGTAAAGTGCTCAGAAGGTCCCCTTGCAGCTGGCCCCCCAGGACCGAGGGGGCTTCGAGGGCCTTTGTTACGCCACTCCACTTGAGTAAACCTGACTATCTTGCCTAACTTGGCCCACACCACTAGGAACACATTACTGGCTAAGCTGGAAGTTCAAAGGACTCACACTTACCATACTCAGTAGGAGGCTTCTAAAATATGGACCAAGACTCTGAAATCACTTATCTTTGCACCGTAAGCTTACATCTTCAATTGTGCAATGAAGGACGTTCTCAAAACTCACCCCTTCGCAATCTTCTTAGCCTCCTGAATGTTTCCTTTGCCCCTACAGCATCTCCCCGCTGTGTTGCTGCGTTTCTTCTGTATTTATTATCCTGGGTTCTCAGTGTTTTCAAACCAGGTTCTCTGTAGCTATAAATTAGTTATATATTCGTTTGCCACTTGCAGTGGTGTGCCAAACTGTAGACGCAGGTAGTATTGGGTAAATACTCTCAATTCAACAAGATAAATAAAATATTCCCTTGATTGGTGCTAACAGTGCCGCACAGACTTAATTCAATGAGTCCCTGCTTGAGACATTTGACACTAGCAAGACTGTCATAAATATTTTTGCTCTTGCAGGTTCTCTACCTCTAAAGTTTCTGTGAGTAGAAGAGGCACAGAGAAAAAGAAAGGGACTAATTTAGATTTCTGTGCAGGGGTTACTCTGTCACAATAGTGACGAATATCCTGTCTGCCGAAATCTAAATCAGGGCCATAGACTCCCACTTCACCATAGGGACATAATTACAAGAAAGTGGTGCATCGGTCCTGATGCGCCACCGATCGTCTACCTTTCTTGCGTGCCCCTACTGCCACCCAACAACACCATGGTTACGCTATGTTTACAATACACTGCACCATGGCAGTCATTAGCACAATAACATTTTTGACTCTATTGTGGTGCTTTGCTAAATTAGCATCAAAAATGTTGATGCTATTACAGCAAAGTGCAGGGAGGCCTATAGATTTGAAAGCGCGTGTTATTTTAATGCCTGCCTTGAGCAGGCATTAAAAATCACGTAGAGAAATGGGGCGGAGATATATAAATTTCACTGCTCCATTTTTTCAGGCCCCTTAACGGGTGCAGGCATAATGTGACACAAGTGGTTACTAGGTGGCGCAATGCTTGCATTGTGCTACTTTGAAAATATGGTGTGTGGAAAAGGCCACCTTTGAGCCGCCTTAGTGTAAAAAAAAAAAATGACGCTAAGGCGACACTACAGCAGCGCAAGGGGCTTGTAAATATGCCCAATAATTGTTCCCAAATAAATGTACATTTTCAAAAAGGTCTTGAAGGTACGACACATATTGAAGACCTCGCACTTGCATGAGGCTGTCTTTAGGCACAGCCCATGCATTGCATTAATGGCATTATATGGAGGATTTCTGGATTCTCCACTCACAATGCAGATGGTATGTGAAACTTGGTATTTAGCAGCAAATCACGGTAGGTGTTCCATTTGTGCTACAGCTGTTATGTAGAAATGTATTAAGGAAGGTGCATGTGAAGAAAAATGGTAAGAGTGTTGTTCATCGTCCAAGTGGATTGTGGATTTGGGTGGCCTTCTTTACTCAAATCATACTAGATAGTAGACAAGTTATGATGTTCCCATGACTTGGGCATCCTATACAGTGAATGATACAACTTTCCTTAGTACATGAAGGAGAATGAGGGAATCTTGAAGTCCCAGCATTGGCCACGAGGAAGAGGTCTCGTTAAATGAAAATGTGAATTTCGAAGAAGGGTAATGGAACGTACAAGACGGTGGCCCTAATGCAGAATAGTGTTAAGCTGAGGTGCGTCATGGGTAGCTTTGAGACCCAGATGCACAATATTTCCCTTTTCCAATGATATGAGGACATGGAAAAGGTGCACTTCAGCAAAGATGACAAAAGGATTGTACTTACTCCTCTGCTGCACCGCCCAGCAGTCTCCAAAAAATGCTGTACCACTGCGTGGCAAACTGGAATTTTGTTACAGTTGTCCCCCCAATTTGTGCCCCCTTTTTAGCTACTAGATGCTGGTTTTCGACTATGACAGTGCACTGAGGCATACCAAACAGAGGCTCAGTGCCAGTGCTCTTTCTTTAAAAATATGTCATGTCTAATTGTGACCCAAGTGGCATGTCCGTAGTAAATGGTACAGGTGGTACCTAGGGCATAAGCACTAAAGAGGGTCCCTAAGGGCTGCAGCTTATCTTATGCCATCCTTAGGGACCCACACACAAATTCCACCTAGACTACCATTGCAAGCAATGTGACATCTTGCTAACCATGACTGAAAACACAAGATGGCACACTCCAAACACACTGTCTGGGATATATGTAACACACCTGTTAGACCTGTCATACTTGGCGTGCTTTCCCCCTCTCTTTTTGTCTCTGCATCCTGTATTTTTTACAGTGTGCTGGAATTTGATTTTGCTGTTTTGGTACTTTGGCAATTTACCACTGCTGTTCAGTGCTAAAGTGCAAGTGCTCCATGTGTAAATTGTGATTATGATTGGTTAGCCATGCTTAGCATATTTAATTCACTAGTAAGTCCCTAGTATGGTGCACCATGTGTGCCCAGGACCTGTAGATCAAATGCTTCTAGTGGGCCTGCAGCACTGATTGTGTGACCCATATGGGTAGTCCTATAAACCTGTCTCAAACTGGCCATTGTAGTGTCTATGTGAGCAGTTTTAAACTGCCATGTTGACCCATCAAGTGCACCCACTTGCCAGGCCAAAACTTTCCCTTTTAGTACATGTAAGGCACCCCTAAGGTAGGCCCAAGGTAGGCTCATGGGCAGGGTGCAATGTATTTAAACGGTAAGACATGTACTAGTGTGTTTTACATGTCCTGAAAGTGAAATACTGCCAAGTTCAGTTTTCACTATTGCAAGGCCTATCTTTCCCATAGATTAGCATTGGGATTGCCTTGAAATATCTTTAAAGTGTAATTTCCCATTGGGAGCCAATTGAGATATGGAGTTTAGAGTCTCTAAACTCACACCTTATAAGTACATCTTTTAGTGATTGTGGTTTTTAAATTGCATGTTTGAAAATGTTACTTTTAGAAAGTGGGCATTTTCTTGATTTTACAGTTCTGTGCGTCTGCCTGGCTGTGCAATACACGCTTGGGTCAGGATTAGGCCTGGGCAGAGTTCACGGAGTTCCACTCCACAGAATTCTGGGGAGTTGCTTGAAAACTCCCTGGAAGTCTGCAGAAGTGGAGTTCCATGAGCTGCTGAGTTATGAATTCACCCGATCTCAGAAGCGCTAAGCAGAGTTGCGCTGGGTTAGCCCGGCAGACCCAACCCTGGCCTGGTTAGCCTGGCAGCTTTCGCTGCTATGGCCCTGGCCTGAAGTTAGCCAGGCCAGACCCTGCTTAGCGCTTCCGAGATTTGGTGCATTCAGGATAGGGCTGTAGCAGTGAAAGCTGCCATTTCACAAGCCTTCTGTGCACTGGCCTGACCCATGTGTCAGGCCCCTGCACAAGAGACCTGAAATGGACGCTTTCTTTTGCTGCCTATGGCCTGAATTCAGGCCAGGGACGTAGGCAGCGAAAGCTGCCATATCAGTCCATGTTTTTTTCACCAGTGTGTACAAATAAGGAAAAAAAAGAAAAGAGATGAGGACTTAACTGGATCCTCCAGGGGGTCCTCGTCGTCGTCTGTTGTGGCCTGGCTCTCTGCCTCCCTCTGCCCCCTGCTCCTGGGCTGTTGGCAGAGGGAGGCCTGGCCCTGGATCCATTGCCAGTGCATACTGCAGCCCAGTTATGGGCTACACAGCACAAGCATAGACGGTCTGCACTTGTGCCGTGAAGCCCGTAACTGGGCTGCAGTGCACACCTGGTGAGCTCTGCTCCGCTGGCAGGCTAGCAGAGTTTTTGGGCAAACTCTGCACTCCAAGCTGATCGTGGAGAGACAAAAATTCCATTAGTTCTGCTAGTGGAGCTAAGCTCCTTTCCCACCCCTAGTAAGGATGACTGTTGGGCTAGTTGTAAATTCACTCTAGACAGTCACACAAAGAAAGTTGAGGTGTTTATCCTGATGAGCCTTCTTGGGCTAGAGCAGTGGGAAGAGCTGAGACTTGCTCCTGAATAGGGCTGTGCTTGTCGTTACACAATACAGTTTCAAACAAACCTCTAGTGTGTCTTGGACCAGGGCAGGAAAGTCACGGTCTTATGCACTATAAAGACTTTTCTTTGAAGTTTGCCTGGTTCAAAGGCAGAAGTGAGTATAAGTATTGGACCCCAAACCCCAGACTTTTAGAACATTTCCACATCAAGAGGAGTCTCTGCCAAGTAGAAATGCTGAAGAGCTGTGAGGATGAGTACTGCCCCTTTGCTGTGTGTGATTTGCTGGCTTGGTCTGCAGTTGCTGCTTCTGCTCTGGAGAGGACAAAGACTGGACTTTGCTGTGTATACTGCTTGTGAAGTTTCCACAAGGGCTTGGACTGAGCTTGCCTCCTGTTAAGAAGTCTCAGGGACATCAAAGACTTCACCTGCCAGCCCCTGGGTTCTCTTGCTGAGGACCCTGACTTGCCAAGTGATGCTGCAGCCAGTCCCTGGGTCCTTGAAAGGAGAAGCTGGTGAACCCTAGGTAAAAATTCACACACCAGAGCTAAGCATCAGAAAAATCGATGCAGCTCCCACAGTGCAACTGAGAAATCGATGCATCGCTGGTAAAAGTGACAAATCGCCTGCTAAGCACCGATTCATCGTTGTTGTGTGTCCGGATTTTCCACTCATCGCCCCTGGGTGCCAAAGTTCCTGGGCCCTTGAGAGTGAAGCCTAGAAGAAAAACAAGAAGAACCAGGTGGACCGACTCCAGACAACTCCAGAACCAGCACTGCTGCCTGACATCTGCATCACTGTCTGCACCTGAAGTTGTGGTCCCCACTGAAGTGCGACGACCAACACTGCAGACTCAAAGCCGCTGCAACACCTCTGAAATCCACAACATCCCGAGTCCCGAGTGCCGTGTCGCTGAGGTCTGTGACAACCAACTCCACCCCGGCACCTGTTGCCCTGTGGTGTTACCGCAACACTGCAAAGTCACTTCATAGCACCCTGACTCCCTGGACTCATCGACCCTGCGAGATCATAAGGAACCAACGCCTTGCCGCAAATGCCGCCTAACCCCCATTGCCTCCCTAAGAAAGCAACACATCACCTCCTCTGCATAGAAGTAAGGAACGGACGCTTCACCTCCTGCATAACAGTGTGGAATCGATGCTGCCCCGGCCCTGGCGACGCCTCACTTCCCCGACTCTGTGCCACGTCTTTGACTCTGCCTTGTTTCTAAGGTACTGTGCGACTCTGTGACCAGCACTGCACTCCCCTGCAAGAGGCATAAGACTGTTGGGAACAACTCATTCACTATGCCACAATAGCACCATTTGGAGCTATTTTGTTTCCAAGTGCTTTTATTGTGATATCATCTTTTAAAATTCATATCTTTGCTTGTGTATGTTGGATTTTTGTCGCTGTAGTCTTTTTTTACTTAGATAAATATTGGCTATCTTTCTATACTGGTGTGGTGTCCATTTGTAGCGTTTTCTTTGTGTTACTGTGTGTGGGTACACATACTTAACACATTGCCAATGAGATAAGCCTGCCTGCCTGTGCCAAGCTACCAAGGTAGTGAGCAGGGGTTATCTTAGGAGTGTGACTCACTAACCCTGTATATAGTGAGAGTCCCTACTTAGACAGGGTGTAAACTGACTGCCGGCTAGAGATCTCATTTCTAACAACACCCCTACTGCAGGCCTTGATGCCCTAAGCCTAAGGCAATGTGCATTATAGCCCATATGTGAACATGTATGCCCCTGTAATGTTCAATTCCATTGCTAGATATTACAAGTGAGCAGGGAAGCCATCTTAAGGTACGTTGTGGGCACTGTTGAAAACAAGTTTACTAGCTACCTAATGTTTTCATTGAAACTTATGGTGTTTGGTATCAAACACCTCATATTAATAAACCCACACTGATTCCAGTGTCAGAATTATTAATACCTACACCAAGAGGGTACGTTAGAGGTACCTCCTGAAACCTACTACCCCTCTTGTGTGCTGGCTGACTGGTACTTGCCAGCCTGCCACCACCGACACGTTTCTGACTCTCCAGAAGGTGAGAAATCTGCTCTCCGAGGTCAGAAACAATACCTGCTCTGGCTGGAGGTATTTACACCTCCTTCACCATGCAAGCCAGCAACTTAGCATGCCAAGGTAGGGAGCTTCAAAGAGCACACCACCTTTGATATGCGAGCATGGTTTCCCCCAGACCTGGAGGATGCCCCCCACCCTCAGGCCATACGGCACCTGAGCAGGGGTGAAATTAGATAGCCAGGAGGCGAGTTTCACTTACATGCTAGTCACACTAATAGGGTGGGTACCTGAAGTGAACACGAAAGAAAGAATTCCACCATTTTGTGTGTGTGGAATTAGGATCTTTGGGATAGGGTAATGCAAACTCCCCATAGGAAGTGGTCATCTAGGGGTTGTAGTGACCCCATGGTTAAGTAGCCCATTGGCTACTACCCTTCACCCCCCTTAACTCCCCTAAAGTCAGTACTTAGGTGGCCCCATGACACCAGGAACTCAGATTCGACTGGCTCCAGAAGAGAAAGGACAAAGAAGAGCCCAAAGGAAGCAAGAACTAAGGACCTTTAACTGACTCAGTGACAACCCTACTGGCCTGTCTGCTGCTTCTAAGATGTCCTGCATCTGATGACCTCCAAAAGCCTGGGAGAACTGCCAGTACTTCACTAAACAGCCAGCATCTCCTGTGGAGTAGAGGAGCTACTTCCTTGCCTCTTGCAGGCACCAAAAACCAAGTGCCTCTGACCACTGCAACCCTCCGGAGCAAAGACCTTAGCACCCGAGCCCCACAGCCTGAGACCATGAGAACTGATGGTGTCCTTTGCAGCCAGGGAACCTCAAGAGCTGAGCCACCTCTTTTGGGTTTGGCTGGACTGGTCCCCCAGTCCACGCCTGCAACCTGTTTACAAAGGCTACTACAAAACCAAGAGTCTTAAGCAGCGTGATATCCATCAGATGAAGCACCATTGCACACAAGCCCCCCAGCCTGAGTTCAAGTGGAACAATGGTATCCCTGCAGGCCCAAGACCCTCAAGACCTGAGCCCCCCTGTGGGGTTGCCCAGACTGGCCCCAGTTCATGTTTGCAGCATCTTTTCAACCAGGCCATTCTCCATTGACTATATCAGGGCACCCGGCATGGAAAAGGACCTCCGTATCTGGATGGCCTAGAGCCAACCAAGGTGAACTGCTGGTACTGCTGTGGACTTTGCCCCATACTTACCTTAAGCCCTGAAGAACAATCCCATAAGTCGCTGCTAAGCACCCATATGCAGGATATGTTTCTTTCCCATAGGATAACATCAGGGCACCGGACACTGAAAAGCACCTCTGCATCCTGCTGTCCCAGAGCTGAGCAAGGTGACCTGTGGGTACTGCTTTGGATCTTGCCCCAAACTTACCTTAACTCCAGAAGAATAGTTCTGTAAGTCATTGCCAAGTACCAGTATGCAGTATACATTTCTTCCCCATAGAATAACATTAGGGCACCCAATGTTGAAAAGCACATCTGCCCCTCAATGCCCCAAAGCCAGCTTCCTACACATTGCATAACAGATTACTTATAAAACAAATATAATGTTGGTTGCCCCAAAACACAGTGCATGTGGCTGTAAGAGCTGTATATTCATGTTCTGTGGACTCACATTGAACCCTATATGAAATCACACAAGTGAACTAAGCCTTTTATCATCTGAAAAATTGTAGGATGGTGTGGTATGTGCTTGGTAATTTTTACTATCTTTTCATATTGATATGTGTGAGGAAATATGACTTCTATGCAATAAACTATGGTTGCAATGCATTGTGGCTAGAAATTTCAAGTGCAATCAATATTGGTTGACACTGCCTTCAATCCTTAGGGTGTATATTATTGGAAGGAATAGTTTACTGCATGGTTATGGATGTGTACCCTTGCCCTGAGTGTCCAACTGTACTGTTGTCTGTAACCCAAATGCTGATTTTTATTGTCATCAGCAAACCCGGATCATGTGTGCGCTCCATGGCATAGGCCTGTCTCACAGATTGCTATCTTGTTGAACCGAGAGAGGCTCCCATATCACTACCTTTATAGTGGTGGAATGCTACTGTCTTCATTAGGACTTAAGCAGCACCAGGGCAGTGGTGGGAGCATAGAGGGAAGTGATCAGTAGTAGTAAACAGGTCCTTTTTACCCTTTGTCACTGGAGTGAGGCCTACAGACTCACTCACCTTTTTAAAAGTTCTAATTCAGTGTGCTTAGCTCGCCCTTGGTCTATATTAGTTATCTAGAGTGCACCACAGTGCAGGAGTGGTGTATCTGTGCTGGATATATGTGTCCCTGGGAAGGGTACAGTACAAAGATAGAGTAATTCTGTGTAGTGCATGCATGGTGAGTGCATGTACTGCGTGTATGTACACCAGAGAGAAATATATTACATGAAAGATGTAGTGCTGTGCATGCATGCATGCACAATGAAAGTACTTCCTTGGTGTGTGTGTGTGTGTGATGACGAAATGTACAATGCATGAAGGTTAAAATGTTGTACAGTGTGGGCATGGGGAATGTGCATGCAGGCAGTGTGTGTGTTTGCAGGTAGCACACTATGGCATAACACAAAATCTGTGTTCTGAGTAGTGGACAAGAATGTATGTGTGGGCTGAATGTATGTGTGTGTGTGATGTCACGTTGCATGGAGGTCCCAGTACTGAATAGAGTATGTGCTATGTTCATACACTGAACTTAAGTGTGCCTGTAATGTTCCATTACAAGACATTGCCTGGTTTTAATTTTGAGAAGCTCAGGCCTGCTTGGTAAAGACCTGAGGAATAGAGGAATCCCCCCAGAGAACTTTGGCCCTTATTACAACCCTGGCGGTCGGTGTAAAAGCAGCGTTAATACTGTCAACAGGCCGGCGGTAAAAAAAATGGAATCACGACCACGGCAGAAACCACCAACACAGACAGCCACTTTAACACTACGACTGTCACGGCGGTAGCAACAAACACCGCATCGGTAACCGCCAACAGCCAGGCGGAAGACTATGTACCACCCACTCCATTACAAACCTCCCATCCGCCAGCTTTTCCGGGGTGGTGCCAATGCCATCAAAAGCACAGCAGAAACAGTACACCAAAGGGAAACCACTCACCTCTCGACACTCAAGGAAGAACCAGGATGCCATGGAGCCCGAACTACAGGTGTTACCCATGTTGGTGTATCTTCTCATCTACTAGGAGTATGAACTGCGGCGTCGACCAGGGTGAGTACTGCACCTAGCACACAGGGGAGGGGGGGAGGAAAAAGAGAGTGACACATACATGCAACACGCAACACCCTCACTCCCACCCCCAGCCTCAACCCCAACACCACACACACAAACACATGCATCAACATTACATATACACCCCGTAACCCTCTTGAAGAACGCAAGGACAAAAGGAATGGAGCCAAATTAGTGTCATATTAGAAATAGTCAGATATACGTTACAAATTCAAAAACAGTATTTACAATATATACAATGTGTACATAAGGCAGTACATTGTACACTCAAAATGTCCGTGGCCCACTGGGCCAAAACGCATAGACCAAGCCCACACTTGACTCCTGCCTCAATACAGAGAGAATACTGCAGGGGCATCAGGTTGAAAACACACAGGGACCTCATGGATGGGGAAGGGGGGGCACCTCAGCCGGAAGATGGGGCAATACCACTGCTCCTGGAGGGGGCTCCATGCCCACTGCCTGGTCCTGGGGAGTGAAAGGCCACAGTCTCTCAAGTCTCTCACCCTCTGCTCACCGTTTTCATCCCTACGCTTTGACCGCTGAGGATGAATATAAGATGTAGACATCCTCCAGTGTACAGACCCCTGGTGGACCTTGCGACAATGGAGGACAGACACATTACCCTAACCTACAGACTTAATTGGTCCACAGTCCAAGAACTGAGTGCCAAATTGGAGCCCATAGGTATACCCCCTCTAGTGCAGGTCCTGTCAGTGCTCCATTTCCTGGCAAGTAGTTCCTTCCAAACAACAGTGGCCATGGCATCAGGGATGTCTCAGCCAATGTTCTCAAATGTGTTGTCCAGAGTGTTGTCTGCCCTGCTGAAACACATGCACAGCTACATCGTATTCCCCCAAGTGGAGGATTTGGCTACAGTGAAAGCTGACTTTTATGCCCTGGGACATATCCCCAACATCATTGGTGCTGATGGTACACATGTTGCATTTGTCCCCTCCCCCGGGAAATGAACAGGTATTCAGGAATAGAAAAAGCTATCACTCAATGAATGTGCAGATGGTGTGTTTGGCTGACCAGTACATCTCCCACGTGAATGCCAAGTATCCTGGCTCTGTGCATGACGCCTTTATCTTGAGGAATGGCAGCATCCCATATGTGATGGCTTAACTCCAGAGGCACCGGGTGTGGCTAATAGGTGAGCCCAAGGTCCCCACCCAGTATATGTTGGTGTCTGGGTATAGGGTTGTGTCTAAGGGTTAGTGTGTGTCTAACAGTTGTCCCTCGATCTTTTCCGGTGACTGTGGTTACCCCAACCTCTCATGGCTACTGACCCCAGTGAGGAATGCCAGGACAAGGGCAGAGGAACGTTACAATGAGGCACATGGGCAAACAAGGAGGATCATTGAGCGTACCTTCGGCCTGCTGAAGGCCAGGTTCCGGTGCCTCCATCTGATAGGTGGATCCCTGTACTACTCACCCAAGAAGGTGTGCCAGATGATCATTGCATGTTGCATGTTGCACAACCTGGCCTTGAGACTCCAGGTGCCTTTTCTACAGAAGGATGAGCCTGGTGATGCTCTTGTGGCAGTGGTGGAGCCTATGGACAGTGAGGAAGAGGAGCCGAAGGAAGAAGATGTGGACAACAGAAGTAATATCATGCAGCAGTACTTCCAGTGATACACAGCTAAGACACTGTAACTTCACTTTACTTTTCAGTTTTCTGTTGGACATTGTACATGGCAGCCTGATTTCCCCATGTCTATGGCCATTTACTGTACCCTTTGGCATCTCTATTTTCAGATCTCTGTGGCCCACTCTGGCTCCTGATGTGTTTACTGCTGCCCACTAAAGGTCATACCAATGTATATATAACTGTATATATGACTTGCAATGTTTTCAGATTGTTGTACTAATGCATATTTCAATCATTTGACAGACTCCAGATTTGTATTTGTTCCAAGGGTGTTTATTTAAGTGTTAATAATTAGAGGGGGATGTGCAATGGGCTGGGGTAATGGTGGAGGAATGTCCAGTTAGAGTCCGGTCTCTTGGTATCACAGGTGCATTGTCCAATGGGGCATAGGAAGGGGGAAAATGGCAGTTCAAGGTGGACAGGGTAACAGAGTGGGACAGAAGGGTGTCAATCAGGAGAGTCTTATTTCCTGGCGGAGGTCTTGGCAATGTTCTCTGGCTTCTGCCTTGATCGCAGGGACCATTTGCGGGGGGTGGGATGCTGCTGGCCTGTTGGTGCTGTGGCCTGGCCTCCTGTCCACTAGCGCCGGCGGAGGTCGAGGGCTGTTCATCATTGTAGCTAGTGTCAGGGACCCATTGGTGTGCCGCTACCTCCCTCATGGTGTTGGTCATGTCACCCAGCACCCCTGCAATGGTGACCTGGCTGGGGTAGATGTGTTAGAGGTCCTCCCTGATCCCCAGTTACTGTCCCTCCTACAGCCGCTGGGTCTACTGCAACTTGGCCAATATCTGGGCATTGGTCTCCTGGGAAGGTTGTATGCTCCCAGGATTTTGGTGAGTGCCTCCTTGAGAGTCAGTTCCCAGGGCCTGTCCTCCACCTGTCACACATCAGCCCTCCCAGCTTCCCTGTTGTCCTGTGCCTCTGTCCTCTGAACTGTGTGCCCACTGCCATTGACCCCAGGTCCCTGTTTGCCTGGGTTTGTGGGGTTATCTGGGGTCCCTGTAGGGGTGGACACACTGCT
Organism: Pleurodeles waltl; assembly: GCF_031143425.1. Lineage (NCBI taxonomy): Eukaryota > Metazoa > Chordata > Amphibia > Caudata > Salamandridae > Pleurodeles > Pleurodeles waltl. The sequence goes on from NC_090445.1 coordinate 476,110,555, forward strand.
GATTGATGTGTCCTGGGGACAGTGGCATGGGCCCGCTGGGTGGTTGCTGTGGTGGGATTGTGGCAGGGTAACCGACTGTCCAGAGGTCCCTGATGGGCCAGGTTGGTCATAGTGATCCAGGCGTGCAGAGCTGCTGTCATCACTGTGGGCCTCCTCTGGGGGGGGTACTGGATGTTGCTGGCAACTCCTCTCCGGTGACGTTGAGTAGGTGTCCTGTGGGGATGGAAATGGAGTGTTATTGTATCTGCGTGTGCCATCTTGTGCATGGGTGTGTTGCCCTTTATGGTTGTGAATGCCTTGTCAGCTTTGACTTGTGTACGTGGTGATTTTGTGGGATAGTTGATTCTCTCTAATGGGCATGCTGTGGTGATGGGTGTCCATGCAGGTTTGTGATGGGGGTCCATGGATTGGTGTGGCATGCAGGGCTTAGTATTGCGATGGGTGGTTTGTGATAGTGCGGTATATGTGAGGTGGTGGAGTGATGGGGGTGAGGGTAGGGGTAGGAGTTTGTGATGGCATGCAGGTAGGGTGGGGGATGTAGTAGTAAAGAATTGACTTACCAGAGTCCAGTCCTCCTGCTACTCCTGCAAGGCCTTCAGGACGCATGATCGCCAAGACTTGCTCCTCCCATGTTGTTAGTTGTGGGGGAGGAGGTGGGTGTCCACCGCCAGTCCTCTGTACAGCTACCTGGTTTTTGCAACCATGGAACGCACCATCCCCCGTAGGTCATTCCCCATCTTCCTGATGTCGGGCCTTATTCTTGGGTGCTGTTCCACAGCGTTTACCCTGTCCACTATTCTTTGCCATAGCTCCATCTTCCTAGCAAAGGACATCTGCTGCACCTGCGATCCGAATAGCTGTGGCTCTACCTGGATGATATCTTCCACCATGACCCTTAGCTCCTCCTCTGAAAACCTGGGGCGTCTTTGGGGTGCCATGGATTTGGTGTGAGTGATATGTGTGAGGATGTATGGGGTGATGTGTTGGGGTGTGTGGTTTGAGGTGCGTGGATGATGTATGGGTGATGGAGTTCTATGGGTCAGATTGTGTGGGAGCTCCTTGTGTCTGTTGACAATCTTTTTTTTTGTCGTAAAGGGTTGTGGGTAATGTGGGTGTGTGTTTTATATTGGATTGGGTGTGTGGGTGTGGTGTGTGTATGTGTGTCAGGTGTGTGTAATTTGAATTGTCCAATGTGGTGCAGTTTTGTAAGTTTGTGGGTATTTTGAGCGCAGCAGTGTGTACTCCCATTGGTTTACCGGGGTTGAAGGACCGCTGCGGTGATTTGTAGGTCCTACTACTGTGGCCGTATTCCTGTTGGCATAACGGTGTGGGATTTGGTACCTCCAATTTATTACTGACCTTTGGGCTGACAGACTTGTGTGGGTGTCTGTATAGTGGCGGATTTCTCTGTGTGGGTCATAATACCGGTAGCGGTATACCGCCACGGTCACGGTATGTTGGTGGTCGTCAGCACGGCGGTAGGTGGCATTTACCGCCAGGGTTGTAATGAGGGCCTTTGTGTTTTGCTACATTCCTGTTAGCTGGGTAGGACACACTGGAGGGAGAGGGTCAGAGACTTCCTCTCTACACTTCATAGGGTGCTCTTTGATTCTGTGATAGATCACAAGGAAAGGGTCTGGCCACATCTCAGGAAGGAAATGGGACTGATAAGTGAATCATAAAGAGTAGGGCTCGGAGCCCCGAATCAACCTTGCACATGTCACTGTGTCTGGCACAAGGTGTGAACTCTAGTCACTCCCTTGGCCTGTGTTGTGGAATTATCAGCTTTGGAGTCTCCAGTAGTGATAGTAAATATGGCACAGAGATTCTGGCCTTGTTAGGCCACATTAGCATTAAAAGAATTACGCTAATGTGGCACAAGGAGGTGCTAGGGGCTCTTAAATATGCCCCATACTCTTTCCGAGTAAGTGCACATAGCGGTTCATGCTTCTCTTGCTAGACTTATAATTCGTAGATGCCCTTCAGCTAGTGTACATTCCAAACACTGTAAATAATGCTTCTTCTTAGAAAGGAAGTGTTCCGTCTGCATCGTAGCTGTAACCACAATACTCATTCATGCAGACACGACAAAGTCAAAGACCAAATACATGAAATAGAGTCACTCTCCAACTCATACAATTTAGATTGCCAGCAGGAATACTAGACTATAGTTGTTTGTTAAATGTGCGCAAGTAATGCAACATTATGATGTGAAAACATAACACATAGCCACAACAATAGGCTGAATCAACTTAATCAAACCATATAGCTTAATATGTGGTGGCAAAAAGAGATATTCAGTCTGTCTGGCACATTGCTCAAAGCATTGATGCACAGTGATGACTGGACACATCTGGAAAAAAATAACCAAGTACTAAGTCAAGTTTGATGCAAAATCCAAGAAACAAATTGCTATTCCTCATCTCGCTCCTCCTGTTCCCCACCAAAGTCCTGGAAAAGGCCATCAACTGCCAGGTGATGGACTACCTCCAAGAAAACAACATGTTCGAACCATCGCAATCTGGCGTCGAGCCTAACCACAGCACCAAGACTGACTTGATAGCAGCAACCAACAACATCAGACGCCTCCTTGACCTAGGGGGAACATCGGTCCTGATCCTCCTTGACTTTCCAGCAGCTTTCAACACCATCTCCCAACACACTCTCATCGCAAGACTCCACAGCACTGACATCCAGGGCAATGCACTCAACTGGTTCTCCTCCTTCCTCTCTGGCCGAACACAGAGAATCCTCCTCCCTCCCTTCATCTCTGCACCCACAAAAATAATCTATGGCATCCCCCAGTGCCCCCCCTCAGCCCCATCCTCTTCAACACCTTCTTAACTATACTGGAAGACATTGCACACACCCACAGATTTAACATCCTCTCTTACACCGATGACACCCATCTTGTCCTATCCTCACAGACTACAATGCCAACACTTGAACCAACTTCCAAAACACCATGACTGACAGCATCACCTGGATGAGGACCAACTGCATTGAGCTAAATTCATCTTCGGGGACGAGCCCTCCCCATGGGGGACACGTGGTGGCCCACCACCCTCGGTCCCACACTCACACCCACCAACCACACATGGAACCTCGGGATTATCCTCCATACCCAACTGATCATGAAGCAACAGATCAACACTGTCTCATCTGCCTGCTTCCACATCCTCTGCATGCTCCGCAAGAAGTTCAATGGATCACCATCTCTACCAGGAAAACAGTCACCCAGGCCCTCATCACCAGCCAGCTCGACTACTGCAGCACTCTCAACGCCAAAACCATGAAACAGCTCATGAACTGCCTCCAGACCATCAAGAACGGGGCAGCAAGACTCATCCAGAAGAACCAGTGTCACTCCCCACCTCAGGGCCCTCCACTGGCTCCACATCCATCAAAGATGCCTCTTTAAGCTCTGCATGCATGCATAGAAGGCCCACCACAATGTGTGGTTCTAAAAATTCTGGACCCATGTAATTTACTTTGCCACAGCAGTACGAATTTAGTATCAAAAGACCGATAATGACTAGTACACTAAGCATGAGCATTTTCGCTCAATTCCAGCAGCGTTTTCACCTCAAAATCGCCATTTTCGTCCTGCACTCGTGGCTCCCATTTTATACACAGCAGCCATTTTTAAAAGTTGCCCTCACATAGGCTTATAATACAGTCAGATTTGATTCCAAGGACACGTACACCTTGATTGACTTCTCTCTGGCCTGGGCAAGCTGGAACCATTGCCTCAGGCCAAACCTGTTTGGTCAGTCCCTCTCCCAGTGGCCGAATCAGATAGCATCAAGGCACACCATGCCATAAAACCCTTATTATCGCTCACACACCCTGCCTAATCTTGCTCACACCTGCACCTGCTCTTTTCTTCTTCTTACTTTACGAGGGGGAGGTGCCCGTTTTTATTGGGGGTCCACACTTATCTGATGTAAAATACTAGGCCTTGCCGGGTAATTTATTATGGGTTGGATGACATGAAATATAAGGTTTCATCATGACACTGTTTTTTCCTTTGTAGTAAAAACATGTGAATGACCAACCAAAATGTCAAGAATGTTTGCCTGAAGCTTAAAAAACTGTATATAAGGAAACCTGACTTTGCATTGAAACACAGTCTCCTGAGAACATACAAATCGTGCTGTTGTACTTCTAGGACACTTGTCAATTGGTTGCAGCCAATAAATTCGATCTTTGACTTCACCTAGAAGACTCTGAGTTTCTGTAGTCTGAATCAGGAAAGTACCCGAGGTCTTTGGGTGTACCCTGGCACCGCTGGGTTACCGGATCAGTACCGGTTTTGAAAAACCCAGTACCACAAATGCCGGACCTGCCTACATCAACAACCGCCTCACATTCCACTGACCAAAGAGGGAATTCTGCTTAGCTTCCCTCACCCAGGCCCACATCCCCCACATCTGCCGCAAATGCTTCAAAGGTCTCTCCTTCTCCCACCTCACCCCCGGAAAAACCTCCCCCTCCATCTGCACACCTTTCCTTCTCTGAAGGCCTGCAGAGGGCAGCTTAAGATTTGGCTCTTCGACCGCCATCGCCAGGGGGATGAGGCCCGCAGCATCCCTACAGTGTCTGGAGACCCCCTGGGTGACACTTTTGCATTCTACTAGTCCCCCTTGGTTGATTTATTGAAATACAATTGTGAAAAGACGTAAAGGATATATGTGAACCTTAATTGTTAAAAGAAAGTTTAAATAGAGTAGGGATTATAGCAGACAGAGGAGTAGTTGAACAATGAGAAAAACAAGAGGGGAAAAGTGGAACGTTGTTATACACAGTAGGATGAACCAACTACTGTAGTGGTTGAAAAAGAAATGGGCCATTTCAAATTAAAATCAGTAAAGATGAAAATTTTTGATAATGACCATCTCAAATGAAGCTGTAAAAATCAAATGCCAAATGAGAACAGTAGATAGTGAGATTCGGTAGTAGTACATAGCTATTGTAGCTTGATGGACTAGCAAAGGCCTAGGGCCAAATGTAAAAGCATTTTTCTGGTCATAAATAGTCTGCTTTGCAGAGTTGAACCATTTGCGACTAGGAAAATGCTTTTTAAATGTCCAAAATGAAAAATGTGATTCAGTAACTTGTTACCAAATTGCAATTTGCATTTGTGATTCCATATTTGGAAAGTATGTTTTGGGCGTTCTTTCCAAATACCAAATTTGCATGGTATATATTACTTTTTTGCAGCTGAATTCCGGTCATAAAACAGTAATACTTTACCACCATTTTTAAACTGATGGCAACTCATTAGCAAATGGGAAGGGTTCCCTTGAGGATCCCTTTCCCTTTGAGAATATTTGAAAAATATTTTTTCGGAGCAGGTAGTAGTCTTGTTTTTTTCTATTTAATTTCATCCTGTTTTCCTTTAAGGAAAATGGGCTGCAAAAAAAGACCATCCCTGTGATGGCTGTGATTCCTAATGGGTCACACATTGCAACCTACCTCATTAATAATCAAGATATTCAAGAGGTAGGTCAAAAGGTAGGTGTACGTTGGATTTCCAGGCGCACACAAACGATGCGTCGATTCTTTTCCAGCAGGCAAGGGCTTTGCGGCGAATTCCGGCATGCATGTTTGAATCCCCTGTAGCGATGCAGGGTCTTTTGACACCCAGTGATGATGCATGGAAATCCTGGGCGTGCAGGACAAAGTCACAGGTGCTGCGTCAATCCAGTGGGTGATCCGTCGGAGTTTCTGTTGCACAGCAGGTACTGCAGCGATTCCTCTCGCAGGAAGTCAGGCTGTCTCATTCCGGCTCGGCGATGCGTCCATCCGGTGGGTGGTGGGTCGCAGTTCTGGTCGCAACGCTGGCGCTGCATTGATCTCTACTTTGGGAGCTGGGCTGCGTTGTTCTGGTTCGGCGATGCAGGCTGTGCATCGTTTCCGGGAGGCTGTGCATCCATTTTTCACTGCACAAGGAGTTCTTTGCAGAGATGAAGTCTTTTTGTCCCTGAGACTTCAGGAAACAGGAGGCAAGCTCAATCCAAGCCCTTGGAGAACACTTCTCAGCAGAGCCAGGCTGTAAGGCACAGAAGGATTTTAAGTGCAGGGAAATGTTCACTCTCTAGAAGTGGCATTTCTAAACTAGTAAATAAAATCCAACCTCACCAGTCAGCAGGATTTTATATTACCATTCTTGCCATACTAAATATAACATGTCTACTCCTTTCTAATCAGAATCTACCACTCAAACAGTACATGAGGGTAGCCTTAATATTAGCCTATGAAAAGAGCAGGCCTCACAGCAGTGGAAAATAAATTTAGGAGTTTTCCACTACCAGGACATATAAAACTCATATGTATATGTCCTGCCTTTTACCCATACAGCACCCTGCCCTATGGGTTACCTAGGGCCTACCTTAGGGGTGACTTGTATGTAGAAAAAGGGGGGTTTAAGGCTTGGCAAATACGTTTAAGTGCCAAGTTGAAGTGGAACTGCACACACAGGCTTTGCAATGGCAGGCCGGAGGCATGGTTAAGGGGCTACTTACGTGGGTGGCACAACCAGTGCTGCAGGCCCACTAGTAGCATTCCATCTAAAAGCCCTGGGCGCATGTAGTGCAATTTACTAGGGACTTACAAGTAGATCAAATATGCCATTTTGGTGTGGACCAATGTTAATATGTTTTAGGGAGAGAGCATATGCACGTTAGCACTGCATAGCTGTAGTAAAGTGCTCAGAGTCCTAAAGCCAGCAAAAACAGTGTAAAAGAAGTGGAGGGAGGCAGGCAAAAAGTTAGGGGTGACCACCGTAAGGCTGTCTGGTCTAACAATTACCAAATAGCAATTCAGAAATGAAATGGGAAATCCTTATTCTAGATATGAACATCTGGCCCCTAGTTCTGAAAATAGACATCAGAATTATCCAATTTGTTTTAGGAGGTATGAATTTACTATTCTTAACTCTACATCTATGTACCTTGAAGAAATACATCTATAGCACGAAGGTACTTCTATGTGGAGTTAGGTATAGAAAATAAACTTTTGTTTTGCTGTCCCTTGATATTCTGCTCACCATATTGTGATTCTGGTTACAATATTCTCGCCCCACAGCATGACACAACACAATGTAAAAATCCATGTATAGTCATGAGGCATAGAAGAGGCTCATAGAGAAGTACTGTCCTCAATTTTATCCAGGAAATAAAAAGCAAAGTAATCAGTGAGCAGTGGTGGCTTACATTTGCTTATACTATTCATCACTTTCCTAGATCTCTCAAGGAAGGTAGTAGCTGGAATTAACGACTGTGGAAAAATAAAATGTGAAGTATTTGTAAAACAATCCGCAGCAACGTTTAGTGATATAGGAAAGGAATGTGGGGACATTCACATAGGTTTCAACACTAGTCAGTTACCAGAGATGGAAGAGTGAACAAAGTGGAAGAAACAGAAAGAGCTCATTGAAGTGAGAGCATGAAATGTACAGACGGAGAAGTACAGGCACAATGGGTAGAAGAATGAGAGAAAACGTGGGAAATAATAAGAACTAGATCTAGAGTACTCTCACAAATGGTTTGGCTGAGAGGGTGGAAAAGAGAGGTCAAAAGAACCAGTGATGCATTTAATTGGCAATGCAGACAGCAGTGGCTCCTCCGCTATGGTGGAGGAGCACTGCCCCCCCACCAGCAGCAACTGCTGCAAATCCTTTAAAAACAATAGGATAATAAACAAGGTTTATTATCCTAAACAAGGTTTACTATCCTTTCGTTGTTAAAGGGCACTGGGGATGATGGGCATAAATGGAGTGCACTGTGCACTCCTCTCAGTGTGCATGTGTGTTTGGCCAGCCGTCTAGGGCTGGCTAAACACACATGCACACTGTGTTCTCTCCAGCCCGGCACAGTGTTGCCTGGCTGGTGAGCAGGCACAGGCTCCCACTCTGCTGGGGAGCACCCCGGCTGGGTGCTCCCAGCCAACCGTAACGCTGCTCTGAGCAGCGTCATGATGGCTGCAGGGCAGGCTGGAAGCCTGTGCTGCCTGCTGAGGAGACGGAGGAGATGGAGGATTGGCGGCGCAGCATGCAGGTACTTTTTCTTTCTTTATATTTTAATATTAATAATATCCCCCCACATGCACCGTCCCGCACCTTGTAACCCCATGAGCCACGACTGAATGCAGACATTTCTTGTGACAGCCTAATATTGGAGTTACCAGAGACACTCAGCACAGCAGAGGGGAAGGTATGGGACAAAATAATGAGCAAGATCTTCTTAAGAAGGAAGATGGCTCAATGGCACCATCAGATTAAAATAAAGGATACAAGAATGAGTTTTTGTAAAAGACACAATGGGAAGCAAATACAACAACATTTCAGAAGATACTTCTTATGTCGAGATGGAGCTCAGTGAGAAAGGACAAGACAGGAGGAAGCGCTGATATATGTGCCAAATGCTGTGGCCACCACTCTATATTATGGTGGTATCTATATTTTTGCAGTGCAATGAAATTCCACTGCTAATAAAGTGTAGAGAACAGTTACGATCTGGCATTTGAAAAAAAAACAAGTGAGAACGAAGTATGAGCATTAAATATATAATGAATGTGAATTTATTTTTGCGGGTATCACAACCCAATTGTTCACGGAGTACGATGAGACATAATTCGGCTATGCATGTTTTCAGAAAAGGCCAAAGACAGACAAATCATCCTGTCCACAAAATCGACTTGATGGAAATTAATGTAACTCTAAAATGAAATGATTAAGGAGGCTTCGACTCACATGGTCCTATAAGGTGCTGACAGGTGCACACAGTTAATTGCCTGTGTCTTATGCTTCTATCACAAGGAGAACAAACTGCTAATTTTGCAAATGGGCAGTGTAGCAATGAACTCACAAGCTGATCAGCTGAGAATCTAAGTTAGGATCCACAAATCTGAAATTACAGCCTTGCACACTAAGGGGGTGATTCTGACCGCGGCGGACGGCGGTCGCCGCCCGCCAAGCGGTACCCGCCGAAAGACCGCTTCGCGGTCAAAAGACCGCAGCGGTCATTCTGGCTTTCCCACTGGGCTGGCGGGCGACCGCCGAAAGTCCGCCCGCCAGCCCAGCGGGAAACACCCTTCCCACGAGGAATCCGGCTCAGAATGGAGCCGGCGGAGTGGGAAGGTGCGACGGGTGCAGTTGCACCCGTCGCGAATTTCAGTGTCTGCAAAGCAGACACTGAAATTCTTTGTGGGGCCCTCTTACGGGGGCCCCTGCAGTGCCCATGCCATTGGCATGGGCACTGCAGGGTCCCCCAGGGGCCCCACGACACCCCATACCGCCATCCGGTTCCTGGCGGGTGAACCGCCAGGAACAGGATGGCGGTATGGGCTGTCAGAATCCCCATGGCGGATTCCCATGGGCAGCGGAAAGTCGGCGGTACACCGCCGGCTTTCCGCTTCTGGCCGCGGCTGTACCGCCGCGGTCAGAATGCCCGGCGGAGCACCGCCAGCCTGTTGGCGGTGCTACCACCAACCTCCGCCATGGCGGTAATTACCGCCAGGGTCAGAATGACCCCCTAAGTCTAATCATCTGGCATGGAAGCTGTGAGATCACAGGGTAACGATCCTGTATTCTATTTATGGACTTGTAGTTCATCAATGTGCCACTGGCTTTAAATCTTCAGTCTAGTCAACGGAGATCTGTTGAATCTTCTAGTCTGCTGCTCTTGAGCTCATTTTAACCACTCTGTTGTAGAAGGTATATTGGGCAAAAGGGCTCTAATTGTGCCAAAGTAAGTTGCCATTACTTTCCTAAGGCCTAGTCCACTAGTAGACCAAGTACACACTTTTATACTTGGCTCTCAGGGAAGAAACACAGAGCAGTGAGGTGTTAGAGAGACAGAACTGAGCACACATAAGCAACACGTACGTTAAGGCAATCTGTGCTTCTTAGAAAAATATGTACTTTTCTAGACACAATGAAATATTACAACATAATAAGGCAGATACAAATATCTCCACAAGTTATTCGAAGCAGTTCAAAGTCTGTGGGTAGAGATAGTGGTTCAGACTCAATAGATTTGTGAGTGGACCCTCTTCCCTTTAAGTAAATAGGTCCCATCTATCCTGTGACTCGTGTTCCGTTAGCTAGGCTGTTCTTGGGATCAGGTCTTCAAACCTTGATGGAAGCTAACCCAGGTGCTTCTCTACAACAGGATTTGTGGTACAGTTAGTCATTTATGCCTTTATTTTACAAGTCTCACCTTTCCATATTGGTCACACAAGGCTGTGGGCGACAATGAGCTTTCTTAAGCAACGTAAGGCTAAGATGCATGCATGCAGACCACTCAAGGGTTTTGTCTAGATCCTGCACTGGGAACAGAAAACAGGTATGCCCTAGCAATGCTAGTTATATGTGGGTCTTAGTGCTTAGTGCCCCGGAGGATGGAATCATCTCTGCATGGTTTTTGAAGAGGTCATGCATGCCAAAAAACTTACCATCCAAAAATCACTGATGCCCTCCATCAAGGTCAATTATCCAAGGTCTGTACAAGGTTGAGGCATTTTTGAGAGTGTGACTGGGAGCTGGTGTTGACACCTGTTTCCTACACACCAAGAACCCTGTGCTGCAGTGGTCACTTACACTTCAGCTCAGACTGAAAAGGCAGTAAAGGAGTGGGGATTTTTAAATTTCAGACATTGGGTATAATCGTCATATAAACCCTGGTGCTAGTCTTGGGGATCGTTTTCCATTGACAAGGAGAGAGAAATAGGAGCAATCATTTGTATGCATTTCGATAATCAGTGAAAAGTAAAAGGGCTCAGTGGGAAACAACATAGATATTTGAAGTGAATTTAAAAGGTTTTATTAACACATTTGATTCAGGTTAAGGTCATTGAAAATCAGATATTTAAAACTTAAGCACTGTTAGTAAAAAATTTAATTGTTAAAAAGATGATACTTTAGCATGAGATAGAACATGACAGGAACTAGAATCCCATGAAGAATACAGAATACAGAGAAAGTGTGTTCCAATAAAGACAATTCCTAATCTAATTGAAGGAAGGACAGGTCAGGTCAGATAAAGCCTTTGATTTAGGCAAATAAGGTAAAGTGTGAGCTTCAGGAAACCAAATGAAGGTTTCTGACGAGAGAATAGGAATATGTAGGAATGAAACCTTTGCACTGAAGCAGTGGAGATTACCAGAGGAAAGATGTCAGCAGGCATCCTCTGTACCTAGTGTAGAGAACACACAAGATTATAATTCAACAAAATAATTAATTGGAACATCACAGCCCATTCCCACTCTTGATCACACAGTCTTTTCCACATACATCAAAAGATTATTTTGTTAAGTCACTTGTTATCCTCATGAGTATTATTTTCGAAAACATGACTCACATGAGTTCTTACTATTCACACATAAATCTCCTTGACATATTACAGTTATCAGTCTTTTATTATAATCAGTCTATTTTTCTAAAATGTTGGGAATGACCTTGCTATTGTCATCAATTGTCATCATTTAGTCAGCCACGCATCAGGCTTTCAGAGTATGAACCCAATGACAGAACCTCGGGCAGCATCTCCTGACGTCATCAATTCTCCCCTCGCATCTCCTGCATCTGAAGTTTTAGCCCCTTATCATGACTTTTTATTAGGGTCTTCCAGTCCATCCCCCTAATTCCTAATTGGGCAGTCAGTCAGCAGATATGACTTTAACCTAAAGTATTTGTTTACCGAATCTACTATTTTCCATATTAGTCCTATCACAAGATGTGGATTGGTCCGCTAAAAGATGTCCTCATTATCTGGCTCTTCAGGTATCAAAATTGTTGCATGTTCCTCTTCAGTCAGTGCCTTCATTGTTCAAGTCCTGGGAAAGTACATTTAGTCTACTCACAAGATAATTGTATCAAATTGTCTTCATCATCTCCTGTCCGCCGGTACTGTGCAGAAAATTCTAGCTAAGCAACTTCAACATCGGGTGAGTCAAGGACGGATAATAGCAGCTTCTTGCAAATGCAGTTATTGTTTCTGCTCTGTGTGTGCGAGGCCTAGGAAGACTAGGCCATAAATTCAGCTAAGTTAACACTACAAATTGAAGTAAATCATAGGTTATATATTTTAATATGACATATTATTACATTTCTCTCATATATTTTAATTATTTCAAACAGTTTCAGTTATATTAGTATAATCTCGTACACATGGCTGCCATGCCCGAGGGCACAATTTCAAAACGTGCACATTATTTTTCTCTACGATTAATTCTTCTACAACTTTTCATTATTTAAGCACATAAACATCATTAATGATTTTCTAATTAGTATATCTGCTTCAACAGTCTCTCCTCTGATGACTAAATATGTCATTACACCTTTCTTTACCAACATTTTATAGTTCAGTTTCTGATGTATTTTGTCTTCTACTTAAATTTTCCCTATATATCCTTTCCTTGGGTTGTTCTTTCCTCCTCTGATTATTTTGAGATCTCCTTAATTTTATCCTTTGCCATAATTTGCACATGCCCCATAATCCTAATATACAAGCAATCACAATTAATATTCCCTGTACAATTTGTAATAATACCCCATTCCAAATTTGACTAAACCAATTACCCACTGTAGCAAATTCGTTTCAAACTTTCTCCCAAACCCCTGGTTCATTCAATTCTTTCAAATCCTTACTTGAATTAGTTAAGTTAGTTACTAAGGGGTCATTACAACATTGGCGGTAAAAGCTGCTTACCGCCGTGCAGAAGACCGCCAACACACTGCCGCAGCCGCGGAATTCTGCCACAGTCATTATGAAACACAGCTCGGAATCCGCCAAAATGTAGACACCCACACAAGTCCGCCACACCAAAGGTCAGTGATAAACTGGCAAAAACAAAACCTCCACCGTCACACCAACAGGAATACGCCCACACTATCACGACCCACAAATCCACGCAGCGGTCTTTCAACCGCGGTATTCCATTGGCCGTGCTCAAAATACACACACTCTTTCACAACACTACCACATTGGACAAATCAAAATACACACACCTGATACACAGACACACACCACTCCTACACACCCAATACAATATAAAACACACACCCACATCACCCACAGACCCTTATGACACAATTGCGACTGAAGGCCAGAGAGAGACACTACAATCTACAACCAAGCATCCACAGGCACACAATACCATCACCCACATAACATCCACACACCTCACACAACACACCACTAAATATCACCCCACATATCACAACACACACCACCCCACACATCACCCACACCACCCCATGGCACGGCAAAGACACCCCAGGTTCTCTGAGGAGGAGCTCAGGGTCATGGTGGAGGAAATCATCTGGGTAGAGCCACAGCTATTCGGATCACAGGTGCAGCACACCTCCATAGCTAGGAAGATGGAGCTATGGCGAAGAATAGTGGACAGGGTCAACGCAGTGGGACAGCACCCAAGAAATAGGGATGACATCAGGAAGAGGTAGAATGACATACGGGGAAGGTGCGTTCCGTGGTCTCAAGACACCACATCGCGGCTCAGAGGACTGGCGGCGGACCCACACCTCCTCCCCCACAACTAACAACATGGGAGGAGAAAGTCTTGGCTATTCTGCATCCTGAGGGCCTCGAAGGAGTAGCTGGAGGAATGGACTCTGGTAAGTCAAACCTTAACTACAATATCCCCCACCGTACCTGCATGCCATCACATATCCTCACCCTCGCCCTCACCCCCATCACTCCTAATCCTCACAAATGTCCCAATATCACAAACCACACATCCCAACACCAAGCCCTGCATGCAACAACAAAGCATGGACATCCATCGCCAATGCATGGCCACTGCACATACACCCCCCTAAACCATCATCACACAAGATCCCACACAGGAATGCAAGCACTAGGGTACACGGTCACCCACCCATTGCACACCATGCTACACCCAGATGCAATAATCATGCTTTTACACCCCTGTAGGACCCCTACCCAACGTCACCGCACAGGAGGGTCCATACACGTCCACACCACCAACAGAAGAGGCCCACGGTCATGACAGCAGCTCTGTCCAACTGGATCTAGATGACCAGCCCGGCCCATCTGGGACTTCGGGACAGTTGGTTCTCCTCACATTGGCACAGGCCACTACAGAGCTTGCCCCCTCTGGAAACACCAGCACAGCATCCACCCAGCGGGCCCATACCTCTGTCCCCAGGACACGTCAATCAGCAGTTTGTCCACCACTACAGGGAACCCAGGCTAACCCACCACCCCAACAACAACAGGGACCTGGGGGCAGTGGCAGTGGGCACACCGTTCAGGGGACAGAGTCCAAGGAACACAGGGGAACTGAGAGGGCTGCTGGGAGACAGGGGGAGGACAGGCCCAGGGAACCCACTCTCCACAAGGCCCTCTCCAACATCATGGGAGCCTACCATCATTCCCTGGAGACAATGGCAACGGTACTGGCCAAGTTTCAGGAGAAGCAGCGGCTGCTGGAGGAACAGTATTTGTGCTTCAAGGAGGAACTCAGATCCATCAATTCCACCCTGGGCACCATCGTAGGGGTGCTGAAGGAAGTCCTCAACACCAGGAGGGACACTGTGGCACAACAAGGGGCCCCTGACACTAGCCTGGACAATGAACTGCCCACCACCTCCACGGGTGCTAGTGGACAGGAGGCACTGCCATAGGACCACCACACCAGCACCCCACCCCCTGCAGAGGGAGAACCAGCCCGCAAACGGTCCCTGAGATCCAGTACAAAGACAGAGAATGATGCCAAGACCCCGCCAAGAGATGAGACCACCCTGAATGTCATCCTTTTGTCCCACCTTGTCACCCTGTCCATCCTCAAACTGCCCCAGCTCCACTTCCTATGCCCCTTTAGACAATGCACCTGTGAGACTGATAGATTGGACTCTGCCATGGACATTCCTCCACCATCACCCCTCAACATTTTGCAACCCCCTCCAATATTGAGCACTTAAATAAACACCCTTAAAGCACAAAACAATCTGGAGTCTGTCTTTGATTTCGAAATAGTGTATTAGCAATTACAGTGGCAAAGTGCTCTTTCAAATGTAATGTCAAGGTACCTATGTCGCAAAGCTCTAGTCCATGAGGAAACAAAGCAGTTGTAACACAGTAGGACCCACATCTGTGAAATCGTAAGAGAAAGTGACAACTCAGTGACCATACACTGGGTGAAAACGACAGACAGTAGAGAGGTAGTAGTGTTAAAGTACATGTAGTAGGCAGGTTTGTATTCTTACCAATGTCTCACTGGAAGGATTGCAGGATCACAGAGTGTTGGAAAATGGGTTATTGGTAGGGCAGGTAGGTACCTACACCTAGCAACAAGCCACTAACCTCCACATAGGTACAGTTAGGTCTCAGTAAATTAATCCCAGCTCAACCCTTGGTAGCTTGGCAACGAGCGTCAAGGCTTAACTTAGGAGACAAAGTGTAAAGCATTCAAATATCACAAAACAGTAATTAAATAAAACTCAGGAAACAGTTAAAAAATCCAAAACCAATTTATAAAAATAGCTTATATTTTTATCTTTAAAATGACACAAAAACGATTAAAATCGGTTCAGGGGAACCGGAGATATGAATATTTAAAGAATTATTACTTTTCTAGCGCTTAGAAACAAAAAGCGCCAATCGGGTCATCTGGTTGCACCTCGACCGGGGCAAAGTCAAACTTTCAGGCCGACCGCGATGGAGCCCTGCTCGGCTACAGGTCGCGGGAGGCCTCGGTTAAAAAGTTACCTTCTGACTTAGTCTTTATTTTGAAGTTTTTCTTCACCGGGACGAACCTGCCAGTTGAATCCGACCTCCTGGAGCCCTTGTCCGGATACGCGATGTGGGTTTCCTCGGTGGAGACTTTTACCTTCGGACTTAGTCGTTTTTTCGAGATGAAAATCCTTCGACCGGGGTAAACCTGGATCTTGATCCGACGTCCATGGAGCCCTTCTCGGATACAATGGCTGGGAGGTCCCGGTCAACTTTTTACGTTCGGACTTAGTCTCTTTTTTGAATGTTTTTCTTTACCGGGACGAACCATGAAGTCAGGCCGGGTCGCGGTTGAAGCAAGCCGGCTAGAATTTCCGCGGCGGGTCGATCACTTTATGGAGCTTTTTTTCAAAAATTCTCCAATCTTTTCCAAACTTCTGGGGCTTCACCCAGATGTTCTTTTAAGGTTCTTTTGGGGTCCACAGCTCACCCCAAGGGTCCAGAAGTTCTGTGATGGTCCTTGGGGGTGCGGACTTCAACTCCCAGAATGCACCTGGCGCAAACTCCTTTTTGGCCACTGGACAGTGGTCAGCTGGTCGCTTTCTTCAGGAGTTGGTGCAGGGGACTCTGGTTTAGCAATTTTTCACCTGTAGCAAACAGGGAGTCCCTCCTTGAACCAGTTGAAGCCAGGCAAAGTCCTTCTTGTGGTGAAGCCCAAGTGTGCAGCTGGTGCAGTCCTTCTGAGTGCAGGGTCCAGGTGCAGGCCAGGGGTCCAGCAGGGCAGTCCTTCTTCTTCTTTAGTTCCTTTCTTGTTGAATTCTGGAGGGGATCTGAGGTGTGGGTGCAGGTCTGCCAGTTTTATCCTTGCTCCTGGGTGAAAAGCAGGGGGGCCCTGGTTCTCCAATCAGGGACAGGGTCGTCCCCCTGTGATGACCACTTCCTGGGAAGTGTGGCAAAAATCCATCCCAGAAGGCAACAGTCTCTAAAAATCCAACATGGATGAATCTGATTTTTGGAGGTTACATCTGGCTGAGCCCACCCACTGGTGTGGCTAAAAATCATAAACACACCCCTCTCCTGCCCCCTCCTAATCTAATCAAGGGGGCACCTAATTGTCTGGGGTTGCAGGATGTGGGGGTGTTGCTGGGTGCTGCAAATGTCCTTCTCTGCCTTTGAAGACCAGTTTGGCCGCCCTCCCCCTTCCTGCCTCACCATCTGCTGAGGGGAGATTTCTCTCCCCCAAGCACATTCCTTTGTGTGAAGTCTGGCCACTTCACACCTCATCAAGGCAGCCTGGCAGAAGCTGCTGCAGGCTGGCCAATCAGAGCACAGCAGCAAAAACAATGCAGAGCTGAAATTGGCAACTTTTTAGGTAAAGTCTAAACTTTTTACCTGCACTAGTTATATTAAATCCAACAACTGGAAGTTGTGGGATTTATTACAACAATCAATTTGATACCAAATTATTGGTATGTAACATTTAAGGAGACTTTAAAATTTAAAATAGAGTCTGCCCATTCTAGCCTATGAAGGCCATTTACTTCAATGAGGGAAAAACGAATTTGGCTGTTTTTACCTCACCAGGGCTTATAAATCTATTTTTATAAAATCCCTGCTTATAGTTACATGGCACCCAGCCCTAGGGGCACATAGGGCACACCTTAGGGGTGACTTATATGTAAAAATAAGGTAGTTTAAGACTTTGGAAGTACCTTTAATTCCAAAGTCGAATTTGCATATAACTTTAATTTAAAAGCAGCCAGCAAGGCAGGCTTGCTTTTAAAATGACACTGGGCACCTCAGCAATGCACCTAGGTGTGCACCACCTATGCTGTGGTCCCTAAACCTACATGCCCTACCATATACTAGGGACTTATAGGTAGGTTAACTTAGCCAATTATAATTAGCCTAATTTGCATATCCATTTTACACAGAGCACAGGCCCTGGGACTGGTTAGCAGTACCCAGGGCACCATCAGAGTCAGGAAAACACCAGCATAAAGTGGAAAATGGGGGCAAAAAGTTATGGGGCCTCTGCAATCAGCCCTAGTTTATCACACAGAGTTCCTGTTGTCGATGTCCTCTTCTTCTGCTTCCTCGCCTTCACTGTCCACAGGCTCCACAGCTGCCACAACACCTCAATCTGGACCATCCTCCTGCAGAAAAGGCACCTGTCGTCGCAAAGCTAAGTTGTGAAGCATACAGCAGGCCACGATGATCTGGCACACCTTCTTTGGTGAGTAGAATAGGGAACCACCTGTCATATGGAGGCACCGGAACCTGGCTTTCAGGAGGCCGAAGGTCCGCTCTATAATCCTCCTCATTCGCCCATGGGCCTCATTGTAGCATTCCTCTGCCCTTGTCCTGGGATTCCTCACTGGGGTCAGTAGCCATGACAGCTTGGGGTAGTCAGATTCACCTGCAAATGGCGAGGGACAACTGATAGACACACACTAACCTGTAGGGATATCCCCAGACCCAGACAACTATTCCCACTGATTTGGCTCCAGGTGCTCACCAAGTAGCCACACATGGTGCCTCTGGAGTTGCCCCATCACATAAGGGATGCTGCTATTCCGCAGGATGTAAGCATCATGCACTGAGCCAAGGAATTTGGCATTAACATGGGAGATGTACTGGTCTGCCAAACACACCATCTGCACATTCATCGAATGGTAACTCTTCCGGTTTCTGTACACCTGTTCACTCCTGCGGGGGGGACCAAGGCCACATGTGTCCCATCAATGGCACCTATGATGTTGGGGATATGTCCCAGGGCATAGAAGTCACCTTTCACTCTAGGCAAATCCACCACCTGAGGGAAAACGATGTAGCTCCGCATGTGTTTCAGCAGGGCAGACAACACTCTGGCAACACGTTGGAAAACATAGGCTGGGGCATCCCTGATTCTATGGCCACTGTAGTTTGAAAAGACCCACTTGCAAGGAAATGGAGTACTGACAGCACCTGCACTTGAGGGGGGATTCCTGTGGGATGGCGGATAGCTGACATCAGGTCTGGCTCCAACTGGGCACACAGTTCCAGGATTGTGGCACGATCAAGCCTGTAGGTGATGATTACATGTCTTTCCTCCATTGTCGACAGGTCCACCAGCGGTCTGTGCACCGGAGGATGCCGCCATCTCCTCACATTTCCCAGCGGAAGGTGCCTATGAAGGACAACAGCGAGCACAGAGTCAACCAACTCAGAGGTACGTAAACACAGCTTACTCAGAAAACCATTCATAACCTGAATTTTGCCTGTATGAGTGTTGAGGCAAGGCCTAGGTATGTGTGACGCAGTTAAAAATTAAAGCCATGTGGGCCCCTGAAATGGCGGCTGCCTGACCTGTAATGTGGGACAAGGGGATATGAGGTAACTGCGCTGCCGTTGTACACTGTCGCAGTAGGCGGTCGAAGACCGCGGCACAATTCTGCATTGGTTATCATTGGACCCTATGGGTCCCAGGAGCCAATGACGATGTACTCCGGCGGTGACGGTACCCACTGCCACGGACGTGACTGCCATTTTTTCTCTGTGCAGTGCCTGATCTTCGACAGGAGAGGACCTACACTGCAAGTGCTGCTGTGACCTCAGTCTGGAAGAGACAATGGCTTGTGCGTCTGCGGAAAGGGCCCCTGGCTTCAGCACGGAGGAGCTGGAAAAACTCGTGGATGGGGTCCTCCCCGGTACACGCTACTCTACAGTCCTCCAGACAAACAGGTAAGTACACTGGGAGCATGCTGTAGGGGCAATGCCTGTGTGGAGTGGTGTGGATGAAAGATGGGGGGGGAATGATGCGTGCATGAAACGACGGTGAGTGCATGTGCCACATGACAAGGATAGGGATGCGGGCCAATGACTGTGACAGTGATGTCGGTAATAACTTATTTTTTTCCCCTGTACAATTCATGTAGGTCAGCGCCCACCAGAAGAAGGATATTTGGCGTGCCATCACCAAGGACGCCCGGACCCTGGGGGCCTATCACAGACCGAGCACCCACTGCCGTAAAAGATGGGAGGATATTCGCCGCTGGAGCAAGAAGCCGGTGGAGGCCCAGCTGGGAATGGCATCCAAACGTGGGAGGGGTGCCCGTCTCACCATGACCCCCCTGATGTTCAGGATCCTGACAGTGGCGTACCCGGAGTTGGATGGGTGCTTGAGGGCATCACAGCAGCAACAAGGGGATGAGTACACTCTCATTCTGCTGATTCAACGTGCAGTGGAGGTGTCTGGGTGGGGGAGGTGGGCTGTGGGTTTCCCTAGGCCATGGTGAGTGTGCTAGTTAAGTCCCCTTTTTCAGGCAGACCCTGTGGCACCCCACTCCACCTGGGCACAGTGCCAACTACACCTAGTCAGGCTCCTGTGACATCCATGTGTGCAGATATCGGCCATAGCCTTGTGGGCCATGTCCCAGGTATTGAATAGTGGACCCCAAGTGCGCAGCGTAGTGCAGAGGGCTTCTGTGTCTGTGTCTGTCGTGACCGCCAACGGTAGCGGTAATGCATGCACTCAACATGTCTTTCTTCTGTCTTCTCCCCCCTTTTTGTGGTCACACTGTACATGTGTGCATTAGCATCATCAGGCGGAGGAGCAGTGTCACCGGAGCAGGAGGGAGCTGCATCCCACATGGCCCTGGAGGGTGACACTACGGAGTCTGATTTCACCAGTGGGACGGAGGACTCGTCCTCTGATGGGAGCTCCCTTGTGGTGGTGGCACCATCTGTGCCCCCGCATCTACAGCTACAGCCGCCACCCCCCTCCAGCACCGCACTCCCAGCAGCCCCTCAGCCTTTGCCCCGTGCCCGCTCACCCAGGATGGTGGGCATCTCCTTCGCCCCAGGCACCTCAGCCCCTACCCCAGTAACCCCTGCTGCCCTCAGTGAGGAGGCCATTGACCTCCTCACGTCCCTCACTGTTGGGCAGTCTACCATTTTGAATGCCATCCAGGGTGTAGAGAGACAGTTGCAACAAACCAATGCATTCCTGGAGGGTATTTATTCTGATCAGGCAGCCCTTCAGCGAGCTTTTCAGACTCTGGCCTCAGCACTGATGGCAGCCCTTGTCCCTTTCTCTAGCCTCCCCCATCCAACTTCCTCCACCCAGGCCCAATCCCCTGTACCTCAGCCTACCCCAAGCACACCATCAGACCAGCATGCACACACCTCAACACACAAGGGAAGCTCTGGCAAACATAAGCACCACACATCCCACAGGCACTCACGCAAACAACACACACATGCAGACATAGCAACATCCACTGCCTCCACTGTGCCCCCCTCTTTCTCATCTCCCTCGTCCCTCCCAGTCTCGTCTCCACTAACACCTGCATGCACTACATCTACAGCCACTACTTCCATCACCAGCACACCCACCACCACACCCCGCTCACGTGCAGCCACCACCCCCACTACCATTCACACATCCCCTGTGTCCTCTCCCAGTGTGTCTGTGATGCCACCTCCCAAGGTACACAAACGCAGGCACACACCCACCCAACAGCCATCCACCTCACGACAGCCTCCAGCGCATGCACCTTCACCCAAAGTCACCAAACGTCCACCTCCGACAACCACACCCTCTTCCTCCACTCCCAAACCCCCTCCATCTACCCGTCCCAGTCTTCCTAAGAAACATTTCCTGGCCACCTTTGACCTCTTTCCCTCACCTTTCTGACCCCGTCCGTCTCCAAGGGCCCGACTCTACCTGAGGTCCCAACCTAGCACCTCAGCCACAACATCAGCGGGACCAGTGGTGCCAGTAGTCACCGGACTCTGGAGTGCACCAGGCAGCAGGGTAGCCAGTGTGGCAAGGAGCCACAGCATGGACAGTCCCCCACCTGTCAAGCATCAAAAGTTGGGCAGTGCCCGGGGGGAGAGGGGGAAGACACGAGCCACCAATCCGCTCCCAGGGGTACAGGTGGGAGTGTGGAGTTAACTGTGACACCTTCCAAGGTGGGGAAGGGGCACAAGAAACCCGGCAAGCCTGGGAAGATCAGCATGGCGGAGAAGACCGTCCTCAGCCCCGCTGCCCAGGAGGCGACCGCCAGCAGCCCCGCTGGCCCAGACAGGACCGCCAGCATCAGCCCCGCTGCACAGGAGGCGACCATCAGCAGCCCTTCTGGCCCAGACAGGACCGCCAGCATCAGCTCCGCTGCCCAGGAGGTGACCGCCAGCAGCCCCGCTGCCCAGGAGGTGACCGCCAGCAGCCCGCTGGCCCAGACAGTACCGCCAGCATCAGCCCTGCTGCCCAGGAGGTGACCGCCAGCAGCCCCGCTGTTCAAGAGGTGACCGCCAGCAGCCCCGCTGTTCAAGAGGCTACCGCCAGCAGCCCCGATGTCCAGGAGGCGACCACTAGCAGCCCCGCTGGCCCAGACAGGACCACCAGCATCAGCCCCCCTGGCCCAGACAGGACCGCCAGCATCTGCCCCGCTGGCCAGGAGGCGACCACCAGCAACCCCGCTGGCCCAGACAGGACCGCCAGCAGCTGAAGCGCTGCCAAGGACACCGCGGCCACAATCACCGCTGCCAAGGAAACCGCTGCCACAAGCACCGCTGCCAAAGACACCGCCGCCAAAAGCACCGCTGCCAAGGACACCGCTGCCACAAGCACCGCTGCCAAAGACACCGCCGCCACAAGCACCGCAGGCCCATGAGCGCCAAAAGCACTGACGCTACTGAGGCCGCCACGAGCAGGATGAACACTCTGGGCACCAAGCCCCCTCCAGAACCAGTGGAGATTTACATCCACTACCTCAGTCCTTGGCAGGATGAAGCACTCTGGGCACCAAGCCCCTCCAGAACCAGTGGAGATTTACATCCACTACCTCAGTCCTTGGCAGGATGAATCACTCTGAGCACCAAGCACCCTCCAGAACCAGTGGAGATTCACATCCACTACCTCAGTCCTTGGCAGGATGGAGCACTCTGGGCACCAAGCCCCCTCCAGAAACCAGTGGAGAATGTTATCCACTTGTGAGACTGTGGCTTTGCACTCCCCAGGATTGAACAGTGGGCAACCCACCCACTGTAGAGACTTATGAGACTGTGGCTTTGCACTACCCAGGATATAGCAGTGGGCAACCCACCCACTGTAGAGACTTGTGAGACTGTGGCTTTGCACTCCCCAGGATTGGACAGTGGGCATGGGGCCCCCTCCTGGATTTTGCGTTGTGCACTCAACCGGCTGAGGTGCCTCCCCTTTCCCTTCCCCCTGAGGTGCCTGTTTTATTTCTATCTGATGCCCCTGCATTCTTCTCTCTGTCATGTTCGGGTATTTTGTGTGGGCCCAGTGGTCCACGGACTTTAAGGGTGGAATACGCTGGACTAATATTCATGGTGTATATATTTGTAAATAGTGTATGTATATTATTTGACTACTGAATTTTTATATATTACAATCGTTCACCTCATTTCCTTTTGTCTTCGCATTCTTCAGGGGAGGTTGGGGGATGTATCAGCAATGTATCATGCTGTATTGGTGTGTGTGTTGTCATTGGTGAGGGTGGGGGTGTTGCGTGTGTGTGTCACTGTTTTTTCCCTCCCCTGTGTCGTAGGTGCAGTACTCACCGTGGTCTTTGCCGCCGGCGTTCATGCTCCTGATAGAGGAGCAGGAAGAAAAAGGCTGGCAGAATTTGGCACTCGGGTTCCATGGCGTCCTGGTTCCTCGTGGGGTGTGCAGAGGTGAGCGTTTTCCCTTCGAAGTCCTGTTTCTGCAGTGTTTTTGTTCACAGTGAATCCGCCCCGGAAAAAGTGGCGGATTGGTAGGTTGTGATACTGTGGGCCGTACATTGTCTCTCGCCTGTCTGTTGGTGGTGACCGCTGCGCTGTTTGTTTGTACCGCCGTGGCAGTTGGAGTGTTAAAGTGGCTGTCTTTGTTGGCGGTTTCCGCCACGGTCGTAATTCCCTTTTTTTCCCCGCCGGCCTGTTGGCGGTCTTACTGCCGCTTTAACACAGACCGCCAGGGTTGTAATGACCACCTAAGTCTCTTACCTCCTTATCATTATTGGGAATATATGAACAGCAATGCCCAGCATTAATCATCCTACAGACGCCGTGGTCTTTCGCTAAAAGTATGTCTATAGCAAGCCTATTTTGAAGCATCATAGCTCTATCCACAGCTAATTCAGTATCTAACAGGAGTATTGCCCCTGTAAAATTTGTCAGCATGTTATCCACAATAGTAGACAACTTCCGCATCTTAATGGCATTCAAAATAACTCATACAGAAGGAATTACTGCACCAAAAATATCTGCCACAGTTGCAGAAGAGGTTTCCCTCCTCTGTCACTTATGATGCAATTCAATAACTATTGGGAACTTCTTTAGCTCATCTATCTGATACATTTTAGGGAAAACTATCCCCAAATAGCGTGTCCCATACCAACCTCTAGGAAGACAGTAATAAGCATTAAGTCCACAAATATAGTAGATCCCAGGAATCGCAGGGTCCTGACCATTCAGCATAAAGGTCCATTTACTCTGAAACAGAAACGCATGCCTACATACACTCGTACCCACAAATAAAATGTCTGAGCATGATTTTGGCCTATATATATATAAAGCTTCCCTACATGTAATGCATCTAAAGCTAACTTCCATTGAGTTTTAATAGCAGTGTAAGCATAATCATTCTTATAAGTTCTCTTTTCTAATCCTTTCTCTAACTTCTTCAATGCTTTTCTCCTGTCATCAGTATGCCCTATAAAGCTCTTTTCTAATGGTGTAAGCAAACACGTTGAGTTATTCCTGTGTGCATATGCGGTCCCAAATGTTATTGTTGGTTCAAAGAAGCCTCTAACTAATACTATATCATGCTCCTTAGCTACTTTACTCAGATATCTAATAATAGGAACAAATGAAAACACTAAATCATAATTGGAATAAAAATATTGTATATACTCTTGGTTATAGAATCGTGTTAGTAGCAGACTACAGCTTATGCCATATGTTAATGGCAGACTATGGCATGTATCCCCTTCTTCCACTGAGGAAGGAATTTGCATACATACAAGACAATTCCGTGCATCCATCATCTCAACATGCTCACTCAACAAGCGATAGAATACGTCAGAAGAAAGCTTTCATTAGTATAATCATGCAAATATTTCTCATCTAGCTTAAACTTCTCTAAAGCTGTTAGTGTAGTAGTTTCAGGAACAGAAATAATAGTAGCCTCTTTCATATCATGAATAGACATCCCTACAATTATTATAATAAACATTATTCCACACATAACTGCCACTTCAACACTCAAATACCTACAATACCTAACATTCCTAACTATCTGGAAAAAATCAAAAATGAAGACAATATCTCTCTCCTCACAGTTCAGTTTCACATCCAGGAGCCCTTTTTGCTTTGCCAAAATCAATTAGCAGCTTGTCACATCCAGTTTTCAATTGTCATATCAGGTTATCAATGTCTCTTCCGGTTTTATACCAACAGTCTTTTCTTAGGTTTTCTTTAGATCTGCTCAACAATTTCTGTCTTTTGATCGCCTTCAGGTTACAACAAAGTACTGACTCGGAACTTCTCTATCAAAACAAAAGGACAAAAACTCATGTTGCCATTCATTTGTAGTTGCATATGCCCACTCAGGACCTGCGTATCTTCGACTCGCTATTCTCTTTCTTTTCAACCTACGCTCACCACCTTACTCTCCTTCACTCAATTCTTCCTTTCTCGTAGTATCCACTTCTTCTTCTATTGTTTCATTTATGACCAATTCCTTCTTCTTTCCAATTTGTGATTCAGGCCAATTATCTCCTTTTCTCATTCCTTCTGTCAATATCCTCCTCAGGATTGGACTCTTTTCCTTTTCTTTCTCTATGGTGTTTTCTCTTGATAGACTTGCAACGGGTTCAGGAGGAGTCGAATCACTTTGGCTTTGATCTGTCTCAACTCTTTCACCCTCTTGATTTGGCACTCGTTCTGTTTGCTTTTCAGCACCGTTTGCTTCTGGGAGAACCCCTGCTGTTCTCGGTTCTCCTGCTGTATCCATTGAGATAGGGTCTTGCTCACCCTCCTGCAATTCTTCACTCTCGTCTCTTACAGGGGGGATAGACCCATCTTCTGCAAATTCAGGCTCAACTTTAGGCTTAGTTTGCTCTTGTTCTGGTTCGAGCGTAGCTACTTGTTTCACTGCTGTTGGTGCTCTCAACAAGACTTCTTCATGCTCTTGCGGACTCACCACTCTCTTTGTATGGCTTGCGTGAATCCAGTTCGGCAGTCCTGCACACTTTACAACTGTAGTAGTTGTTAGCACCACCTGGTAGGGACTTTCCAACTTGGTTCCAAACAGGTCTTGCGAACATGCCTTTTGATGACGACCCAGTCTCCAGCTCTTAGATTGTGACTGAGTCATGGATGGGTGGCAGGGTAGTGGCCTGCACCTGCTGAGAGAAAGAGCGAACCACATCAGCCAGACCTTTGCAGTAGTCCAACACCATATCATCTGTAATATTGACAAGTACATTGGCTGGAATTGCTGGCAATCTCATTGCTCTGCCCATGAAGTTCTCATGGGGCGACACCCCTGTCTTCCTGTCAGGTATGTTTTGCATTGACATCAACACCAAAGGTAATGCGTCTGGCCATTTCAGATTACCAGACGCATTTTGCCAGCACACATCTTGGCAATTCTTGATTTCAATTTACCATTCATTTGTTCCACTAGTCCTGATGCTTCAGGGCGATAGCTACAATGCAACTTCTGCTCAATGTTTAGTGCTGCACATAAGAGTTTAATCACCTCGTTATTGAAGTGAGTTCCCCTATCTGATTCTAAAGAGATCGGAAATACGAAACGTGGTATTAATTCTCTAAGTAACAGCTTTGCTACTGTGAGACTGTCATTCCTTCGTGTGGGGTAGGCTTCAATCCAATGACTAAAAACACACACAATCACCAACACGTACATGGGACCACCACTTGCAGGCATCTCAATGAAATCCAATTGCATTCTGCTGAATGGACCTCCTGCTCGTCCAATGTGGCTCAAATTCGCCACTTTCTCTTTTCACACGTTTTGTTGCTGACAAATTATATATCGATGACATACTGCTTCTGCTGCTTGCCTGAATTTAGGATTGAACCAATCAATGTTAAACAACCTGACTATGGCATCCCTTCCAATATGTGCCTGTTCATGATAATAGCAGGCCATCTGAGACAATAAACTATTGAGCAACACCATCTGACCCTCCTCAGAAATCCAAATTTCATCAGGCCTTTGAACGCACTTTAGTTTTACCCAAAGTCGTTTCTCCTCCTTATCTGCATTTCCCTGCAATGTTTTCAATTCTTCCAAAGTATCAATCACTTTTAATGCAAACCTTGTGCAAATATTTTCATCCTCAGACTTCAATTCCCACTTTAAACGATATACAGTTCAATACGCAAAATCTTGCGACTTGATCCGCATATCCATTTCCCAATGAGATGTAATCCTGCAGAATTTGGTGTACACTGCATTTTACCACTGCAATTTCTTCAGGTAACTGTATTGCGTACAACAACTCTTTTATTTTGTCGCCATTTCTTACTGGTTTACCAGTAGAGGTTAGAAACCCTCTTTGCGACCACAATTGACCAAAATCATGAACAATTCCAAATCCATATTGACTGTCTGTATAGATTGTGACTGTTAGTCTCGCGGACACATGGCATGCCCTAGTAAGAGCTACCAATCCCGCCACTTGGGTAAAATATATACCTTGAAGCCAGGAAGCTTCCTGTGATTGTGCATTCTACGTATCCTGCTCTCAATGTCCCTGTTCCATCTCTGAGACCAGAACCATCAACAAAGACAATTTGGTCATTTTCTTGGTTTTGTACACAGCTCAGTTACCTCAAGAAAAATAATGCTCAATGGCTTCCTCTTTTTCAATTTCGACAGTATCACTTGGAAGCAATGTCGCTGGATTCAATACTGTACATCTTTTCAATGTTACATTTGGAGCACCCAATATGCTTGTCTCATACCTTGTCAGTCTTGCACCAGTCAAGTATTAAGTTTCATCCTTGTCAGTAAGATTTCAACAGAATGTGGTACTATTACTGTCAAAGGGTATTCCATGACTACCCCCTCACATTGAGAAAGACTTTGATCAACTGCGGCTACTGCACGCAGACAACCTGGTAAAGCTGCTGCGACTGGGTCCAAGGTAGCTGAAAAATAAGCTACTGGGCAATAAGCACCTCCATGGACCTGTGTGAAAACAGACAAAGAACAAGCATCCCGTTCATGGAAAAGCAATGCAAATGGCTTTGTGTAATTGTCAACATCAGGACAGTGTGTGCTCTATGGGGACTAAAATGCAAAAACCCAGACTTTATGCAAAGGCATAATTCATGCATTATGTTTATATGCAGTTTGTTAACCTTTTGCATTGCAGATTTTAACCTTGAAAACCACTATTAATGATGTTTGTAATAACTGTCCATTTGCAAGGTATTGCTGCAGACTTACCGAACGTGTCAGGGTGTTGTCCCTTTCTAGGACCTTCTAGAAGCTTTCCCTGCCCCATGACTGGGTGTGGTCTGTGGGCTGGGCTTGACTCTATATAAGGGAGTCAGCCCAGCTCCACGTGCTCACTATTCAGAGGTCCCGGTGCAGAGCAGCAGCAACTTCCTGGGTTCCGGTCCCAGGGGCCTACAATGATATTTCCAGGCCTTCCCTCATTATATTGACGATCCTTTAGCAGGGTGGTAAGGCGGAGGTCGGGCTGAGCCCCGACCTCCGTTTTCCAAGACATTCAAGTTTTTGGGCCTTGTTGGACTTTTTTGCTTATGCAGGGTCATCCCCAATCTTTTTGCCTCCTGCCTCCTATTTTTTCTGACCTGTTGCTGTTGGTTTTTTAACTCTGAGCACTTTACCACTGCTAACCAGTTATAAAGTGCATATGCTCTCTGTGAAAATTGTATTGGTAATTTGCTTATCCATGATTGGCATATCTGATTTATTAGTAAGTCCCTAGTACAGTGCACTAGAGGTGCCCAGGGCCTGTAAATCAAATGCTACTAGTGGGCCTGCAGCACTGGTTGTGCCACCCACATAAGTAGCTCTGTAATCATGTCTCAGACCTGCCACTGCAGTGTCTGTGTGTGCAGTTTTAACTGTAAATTAGACTTGGCAAGTGTACCCACTTGCCAGGCCTAAACCTTCCCTTTTCTTACATGTCGGACACCCCTCAGGTAGGCCTTAGGTAGCCCCAAGAGCAGGGTGCAGTGTATGGTTAAGGTAGGACATATAGTAATGTGTTTTATATGTCCTGACAGTGAAATATTGCTACATTCGTTTTTCACTTTTGCAAGGCCTGTCCCTCTCATAGGTTAACATGGGGGCTACCTTTAAATCTGATTAAAGTGTAGATTCCCTTTGGGAGCGGATGGATATGTGGAGTTTGGGGGTCTCTGAGCTCACAATTTAAAAATACATCTTTTAGTAAAGTTAATTTTAAGATTGTGCGTTTGAAAAGGCCACTTTTAGAAAGTGAGCATTTTCTTGCTTATACCATTTCTGTGACTCTGCCTGTTTGTGGATTCCATGTCTGGGTCAGTTTGACAGTTGGGCTGGTTGCACCTCACACCAGACAGTGTCACAAAGGGAGCTGGGGTGTAGCCTGCATATCCTGATGAGCCACCTGTGCTAGGATGGGGGGAGGAGTGGTCACTCACACCTGAAAGGGCTGTGTCTGCCCTCAAACAATGCAGTCTCCGACCCCCTGGTGAGTGTCTGGGACCTGGCCTGGGAAAGGCAGGATTTCACATTCCAAAGAGACTTTCCTTTGAAGTAGGCCTACTTCAAAGGAGAAATTGGGTATATAAAGGGCACCCAAAACCACAGACTTTAGAAACACTTCTGGAACCAAGAGGAACCTCTGCCTGGAGAAGAGCTGAATAGTTGAGGAAGAAGAGCTGCCCTGCCTGTGACTGTGCTTTGTGGAGCTATCCTGCAGTTGCTGCTTCTGCCAGAGCAAGAGGGCAAAGAGTGGACTTTGTGTGCCTTCCATCTTGAGAAGAAATCTCCAAGGGCTTGATCTAAAGCTTGCCTCCTGTTGTTTGAAGTCTCAGGGACAGTAAAGACTTCTCTCTGCCAGCACCTGGAGTCTCTGCCCAGTGGTGCCCACTCAGTTCCTGGGACCCTGAAAGGAGAAGCGGGCAGCCTAAAGACAAGAAAATCCACGCACAGAGCGCCGTGCGGGGAAAAGGTGTGCAATTCAATTCTGGGATACGATTCTTGACATTCAGATCAGCAACAGTGCGCAATCATTTCATGATATTTGCATTGTGTATTTCGAATCGTCAAGGTGCGCGATAATTTCATGACATTAGCATTGTGAAACCTTGGATCTGCAGCAAGGTGCGTGATTCTTTTCTGGCATTAAACTCTTGATTTTCAGAACAGCTGTGCACACGATCTTTTCATGGCATTGAATACTTTGGTGTGCAGTGTTTGTTGAGGTGCACACGTTTATCCTGAGCTTTTAGTTTTCTCGAAACGCTTAATTCAAAGTGCGGCATTCTTTGTGCTAATTAAGCTCCTAGTACATTTTCTGTTGTTTTTTCATAGAATGTTCAGATAGCCTTTGCCATCCTGTAAAAATGCAATGTTTATTCTGAAACTATTTTGAAGAAGGTTCTTGTATTCTAGACAGAATATGATATTTCCTGAAAAGCTCAAATGAAACATTGTATTAACCCATTCTTGATTTTTCCAGGTACCTACATTTCTTGAGGCCTAGTTATAGTCATGTCCTAAGTTATCCATGATTACAGTATCAGAATTCTTAGAACCATAGTCTATTGAAAGTCAATGTGATTATATCTTGACATTGTGTTGTTTAACCTCTTGCTTCCTACAGGTCTCCTTCCCAGCTGTTCCCTACCTAATCCCCTTTTCCCCCACTTGGACTCTCTCAGGCTCTGTGGTATATCTATTTGAGTTTTGGAGCTGTCTAGTGGTGGACATGTTGGGGACATGTGCAGGCCTGGAGGATCTGGTCTCCCTGACAGTAATCAGGCATTCCCAATACTGGAGCTCTGCACAAACTTTCTCTCAGTTCAGTGAACGCCTTCATCTGAGCTTCATCTACGGTACTGGGATCTGTAAATTCCTTATGAGTTAACTGCTGCAAGCGTTTGGCAATTTCAGCAAAATTTGGAAACCACTGTCTACAATATCCCACCATTCCCAAGAACATTCTAACATCGCTCTGTGAAGTTGGGGGACTTCTCTGCAATATAATGGTAACTCTTTCCCTGGAGATTCTCCTTGACCGTTTCTCAATCTGATGTCCCAGGTATTTCACTGATTTTTGACAATACTGCAGTTTTACAGGTGACACCTTATGTCCAAAATTTCCCAAATGATTCAACAGGGCAATCGAATCATACTTACACTCGTCCCTTGTTCTGGATGCGATCAGCAAATCATCAATATATTGCACTAGAGTAGATTGGTATGGTAATTGCAATGATTCCAGATTCTTTCTCAAGATCTGAAAAAACAGTGATGGTGTCTCCGAATACCCTTATGGGAGCCTGCACCAGCTGTAGACTCTGTCTAGGAATTTGAAACTAAAAAGAAACTGACTATCCTCATGAAGAGGCACAGAAAAGAAAGCGTGTGACAAGTCAAACAATGTGAACCACTCTGTATCGCAAGGAATCTGAAACAGTATCACTGCTGGATTTGGCACCACTGGACAACACTTGACCACCAGATCGTTCACTTTTCGCAAGTCCTGCACAATGCGCACTTTCAAACATGGGTTCTTTAAGCCCTTTATCGGTGAATTATATGGACTGCTCAACACTTCCTTTAAAACCCCTTGTTTTAGAAAATCTCCAATCATTTGTGCCACTTGCATCAGGACATCCTGCGCCATGATATACTGTGGAAGTTGCGGAAATACTACGTTTGGCTTTAAAGTGATCTTAATCAGTTCCACTCCATTAATCAATCCCACTTCTTTACCTGTTAGGTCCCAAACATCTTCCTTCATTGTTCCCTGCAAATCCGCATACAATTCTCTCACAGTAAACATTGGGAAAAACTCAATTAATGGGTATTCTTCATTAGCATTGTTGATCATCGCCTCAGCCACCTGTTCTTCTATGTCATCACTATCATTTTGTGCTTCGATTCCAGTGTCTGAACAGTTAATGGAGCACTTGGTCTTACACAGCAAGTCTCTTCCCAGTAGAGACACTGGACTCGAGTCACAGACTACAAACCTATGCAGTCCCTGGTAATTACCAATTTCAACCTGCACTGGATCTGTGACTGGATTTGTCAACTGTCTATTCTCCACTCTCACAACTTGAACTGTTCTGCCTGAAAGAAGTAAATTCGGGACTTCCACATTTCTTACTGTTGCTCCTGTATAGACCTTCCCCTTCACAAAGGGTCCTCTCTGATCTACTTCTAGGGACGCTGCAAGCATACACAATCCTTCATCCAAACTGTCACTCATCCATTCTTTGTTTACTTCATCCTCACTCTAAAATGGGAATTGGTGCACTGTGTCATTACTTCTGTCTTGTTTCTGACCTATGACCTGCTAAGTAAGCATCATCTGTTGCTGTTCCATCAGCGCTTGAGGTATCTGCATTTGCTGTCTAGGTACCTTGGGAACCTGCTGCTGTATTGGTTGCAACTGTATTAGTTTTGCACGTGGCGTTTGCATCTGCTGCATGGGTTGAAAATTCTGCACTTGGTTCTGAACATTCTGAATAAACCCTTTCATTCTAGGGACTTTCACAGTTTGAAATGTATTGACATCACTACCTTGCTGAACAACACCATCCTGCACCATCAATGGACACTCCTGCTTCCAGTGTCCCAAGTTTCCACACAAATGACACAGTAACATCTTTTTCATTCCCTGCATGTCATTCTGTACTACCACAGTACCCAAAGCCGGACTATGCATCATGTCCATTCTACGACCCCTACCTCTCATTTGAGGCTGGAACATAATGGTTCTCTGCTGCGGCGGCATCGGTTGCACTAAAGCTCCTTGTACTCCTGTCTGAGCTGCCTTTATCTGCAGCATCATTAATTTCTCCTTCAGCTTTTTCTGCATTTTGCATACTGCAACACCTCATCAATCGGCTTTGCCTGCCAGCAAATCAAATGACTTTTAATCATCTGTCCTATTTCTGGTCTCAACCCTTCGACGAATCTGAACACAAAATGCAACATGTCTTTTGGCTCAATTGCTTCCTTACCACTGTACTCTTTGAATGCTTTCAACAATCTCTCGTAGGTATGTATCGACTCCTTAGTTTCTTGAACTGTTCTGTCAATTCTATGCCAATCAATGTTTTTGGGAGAAATTCTCATATTTAGGAATTCAATCACCTTATAGTAATGTTTCATCACCTCAGGTGAGGGTGCACCAGTTACTCTATCCCTTTCCGGTTCACTTGTTGGCCAATCCACTGCTCTCTTACATTCGACCCACAAATCAACTGGAACCACTATGTCCAATAATGTATTTAAGTCTTCCCACAGACATTTAGTGAGTTTCACAAACCTGTCTGTCTGCTGATACCACTCAACCGGTTTTTCTCTCATTTTTGGATAATCATTTGTGAATGGATCACTCACTCCCCTCCTCACGAGACTGTGTGACATTTCACTCTGATCTCCTGCACTCGCTTTCTTTTGTGCAAATAAAGGTACCACTGGATCAACAGTAATTGGTAGCAATATCTCGTCTGGAGCTGCCCTGACACTTGCACCTTGTGGGAAAGTCACTCCCATAGCCTGGTTCATTACTGGTGTAACGTCTGACTGTGCTTGTGTTATCAGTGTAAACTTAGGCAAACCCTGTGGCTGTGCCAAAGGCAATAACATTGGAGTCAGCTCAGTCTGAACTAGTTTTGGCATCGGGAGCACTTGCTCCAATGGCACTACTAAGTTCAAGATCATCTCAAGAACTGTCACATCTGGATACATTCTCTGTATCAATGGTGGATGCATCTGTGCTTGTACCACAGTAGTAGTCCCAGCATTAGGTGTACTCTGTACCACCCCTAGTATCTGTCCACTATATGTCTGCACTGGTCCCTCTGTCCCCGATGCTTGAGCTGGAGCAGTTGTGGAGGTACTAGTACCCGGACCCCCGGATGAGTCACATAGGGTGGAGTTCGATCCCTCAACAACTGTGTAATGAGGTCCTCAACATCTGAGTCCTCATCGTCTACATAAGGCTTTTTCTTTTCCTTGGTTCCTGTATTTTCACCTCCTTTAGCAGTATCTTCTTTCTCTGACTCATCTTCCTCTGTGATTGCAGGAAACAAATTAATTCCCTGTAATGTCTCTGCTCTCCACCTTTTCTGTTCCCAATCCCACCTAGCTTCTGCTAAGGATTTCTTTATTCTCCTCTTAAATTTCATCTCTTGTTGCTGTCTGGCCACTAGCTCCCAAACTGCTAAAGCCTCAAACTGGGCTGGTCTCGGTAACAGCTTGGTCTTATATAATAACATTCACAATTCATCCAAAATTCTCAAATCAAATGTTCCATGCTCTGGAAACACTAAAGCTCCTAATATCTTTGTCATCTTACACCACTGCTTTAACCAAAGACATGGTGCGACACCTCGCTCCTCCATCACTATATAAGCCGGAGAATTTTCTGGTGGGGTTGGCTCCCCCACTCACACCTTGTGTAAGAATCACCTTTCATAGCACTTCTGAATGCCTTGAAAAACTTCATTATGTCTATTGTTTTTATTTCGATTAAAAAATTTAATGACTTTTACTCCCAAGATTCCCTTCGCCAGCTTACTCAACCAACTGCCTCTTACGGACATCTGCCAATCCGCTCGCGACTCTTCTACAATCCTATCCCAGCGCTGCACACTCTGATGTCACACCCACACACTGCGGCTGATAAAGTCTTGCAGCTTGTCCTCCTAAACTTCAATTCATGCAAAAAGTAATGCAAAATTTTGCGAGCACTTTAACCAAATACCAATAACTAAAACAAACCTGCTGGTTTACTACAGAAAGGGACACAATCGCTTCAAAGACCTTACTGATTTTCACTAATGGCCCTCTCGCTCATATAGCTATTTCTCTTTCTCAGTCTCCCACATTCACACGCAAAATTTGACCCGCAAATTTAACTCTCAACTGATCAATGGGTCGGTCCTGGTGCACATAGGACTCGCTAAATCTCAGTCGCAGAATTCTCTTGCTCCTTTAACTCACACACCGACTTGTTGATTATGCCCGATCAAACTACTAAACCAGGCAGATTACAACATATAACCAAGTGTATCCTACACTTGTCAATATACTCTGGAGTCTTAAACTACGCAGGGTCCGTACATCACTAACAACCACGTGGACAATTTTTGAGCACAAAGCGCCACACTCATATGAAGTTCGGCGACTTCCCTACTCTCATACTAAGGAGTATGCACACTACTACTAACCTTAATTGGAGTACGCAAACTCCCTACTTTACTTCACATACATCACAATTCACCTACAATTTGCCTAAGCCTGTGCAAGCGCAATCTACCACTTTCATACTATCACAAGAATGCCGAGAACATACCCATCCTTACTAGCGGGATCAAGGATCTGGGAAAGTCATTTCTGGGCTTAAGGGGACATCATCTTTGCTGCAATTGCAGTTCAGAAAAACAAAATTCAACCCTCATAAAAATACAAACAACTAACCCTAACTTAAACTACCACCATAACCTATAATCACCACATAACTAGTTCTCCAAGGAAACTAAACCTCAAGCTGCTACCAAAAACTGCAAGCGTGCCTGGTCCTTAGTAAGTAAACTTACAAGGGGACACATTTAGCTCGATGAACCTTTGAATCACATGGAGTATCCCATTCATGCAGTGACCATTGAAATCAATCATCAACATAAACTACCATTAACAAAACATCTTCTCTTGCATAACCACAACTCGGTGAAGAGTCAAACACATTTTTATTTCCCTATCGATTACAATTCTAATTCATCTGTTAGACCAATCTTTACTCAATTAGTTCAATTATTAAAACATCATCTTATAACTTGGAGCAAAAATATGCGTAAATGCACCTTCATACGCCAAAAGAATACCAGCATTAATTGCAGAGCAGGTAGCTCATCAGTCATTTGTCACTGTCAACGTCACCCCTAACAGCCTATCTAACCAAGATTAGTATCAGCATGTGGGGCTTCGAGGAAAACAATTTAGAGAAAAAGCATTAATTTGGAAAAGATCTAAGTAAGAATTCTACAATCAGTGCAGTTGGTACCTAGAAGAAAAGGCACAATTAGTCAGTCACATTTTCATAGCTACCTATCCACAGAATGGATCAGCAACAAAGTCAGTCTTCGTCTTCAGGTCATCAGTTAGTCAGCCACTCATCAGGCTCTCAGAGTATGAACCCGACGACAGAACCTCGGACAGCGTTTCCTGACGTCATCAATTCTTCCTTCGCATCTCCCACATCTGAAGTTTTAGCCCCTTGTCATGACTTTTTATTAGAGTCTCCCAGTCCATCCCCCTAATTCCTAATTGGTCAGTCAGTCAGCAGATATGACTTTAACCTATAGTGTTTGTTTACCAAATCCACTATTTTCCATATTAGTACTTTCACAAGATGTGGATTAGTCTACTATATGATGTCCTCATCATCCGGCTCTTCAGGTATCAAAATTGTTGCATGTTCCTCTTCAGTCATTGTTCCAGTCCTGGGAAAGTACATTTAGCCTACTCTACACATAATTGTATCAAATTGTCTTCATCATCTCATGTCCACCAGTACATTGCATAAAATTTTAGCTAAGCAACTTTAACATCGGGTGAGTCAAGGACGGGTCGTAGCAGTTTCTTGCAAATGCGGTTTTTGTTTCTGCTCTCTGGGTGTGAAGCCTAGGCAAACTAGGCCATAAATTCAGCTAAATTAACACTACAAATTGAAGTAAAACATAGGTTATATATTTCAATATGACATATTACTACCTTTTTCTCATTATATTTTATATATATATATTTTCATTATGTCACACAGTTTCAGTTATATTAGTACAAGCTCGTATACATGGCTGCCATGCCCCGAGGGCACAATTTCAAACATGCACATTATTTTTCTCTACGATTAATTCTTCTACAACTTTTCATTATTTAAGCAAATAAACATTATTAATGATTTTCTAATTAGTATATATGCTTCAACACTATGAACCTAATTCTTCAAGAAATTGTTCCTTTGAATTTTAGAACATTAACTCCTATTGGGAGCAAACTCAAAACTTTCCTTTAAAACACCAATCTCTCTTTGGATTGTGAGTTTTCTAGAATTAAGGATAAGCAACAGACTCTCTGACCAATCATGGGATGATCTTCTCCAGTTCTGTTCCAACATCTAAATAATTGTGGAATAGCAAAGCAGATTAAATTCTCAATTGTGATGTCTTTGTGCTGAGGGAAATGTTGGAAAAACAAATGGTTGTTTTCACGGTGTGCCCTTATATATACTGGCAGCGCCACAATAGCTGATGAGAGTTCCTGACTTTTTTGTGAGACCTTCAAGTTTCTCATTCATGATTACTCGCTTACCACCGCTGCCACATCACCTTTTTGCATAGCCACCAAGGACTCCAGGTGTTCTGAGCACACCCAGAAATCTGATTGAATTTCTGTATTGTCA
Source organism: Pleurodeles waltl (assembly GCF_031143425.1). Lineage (NCBI taxonomy): Eukaryota > Metazoa > Chordata > Amphibia > Caudata > Salamandridae > Pleurodeles > Pleurodeles waltl. The sequence goes on from NC_090445.1 coordinate 476,147,960, forward strand.
TGCTTTTCTCAAAAACTGCATGCATGCTGGGCATTAAAGAAGGTGCCCAGGACACATCTGCACACTATGGACCAAAACGTGTGGACTAAAAGGAAATTTTAGAAGTGAACGACTTAGTGTTAGTGGTATGCTTGAAATCTGTCTAATGTTTTTTTTCTTTTTCTGGAGAGCATAGTGTGACATTGGATTGAGGTTATCACTTCCGAAGGGAGCGTCCCATCCTGAGAGATGCTGTGCTGATTTGCACAGTTCAGTGGGTTGATGGTAAAATTGATTGTAAAAGGCTATAATGAGTAACTAACCTGGAGAGGGTTGGAGCATTGAGGCCCATGATGCACAACTGAAGGGATGAAAATTCAGCATGTTGATGAACATCGTCTTCACCCTTGCACTTTCTAATATGTAGCTCATCCTATTTTTATAGGCCAATAAACCCTAAAGAGCTGTTAAGTGACCATCTCACTTCATGTCATAACAGACACTGCTTCCAGTCTTGATTGATCCATCTATAAATGACTGCTCTCACAAGTGTCACCCTAATTATTTCAATGGAAGAAAACTAAGACTACAATACCCAGAATGTATTATGGTAACACATGAAAGCGAGGACTACAACTGTGCCCATAATTATATCAGGTGAGGTGGTCATTTGAAAGCATTGTGAGTAGGTGGGAGCTGCAGGATCTTGTATGACAGAGGCTATAGTCCCAACAGATAAATGGTGGGAATAACCAGTAGAATGGCAGGTAATGGGTATGGTGTACCAAAGGCAAACCCGTCCACACCCTTCTGGGCCCCAAACATACACACCAGTAGCTATGATGCTGGTAATTCCAGCCATCTATCTAATCACCCAAAGTACTAGAAGGGCTTTTAATTATCTAGATCACAGGCTTGCTGTATTCATTTGCACATGGGGCCAGGGAGCAGTGCTGAGGAGAAGAAGGAAGTAGAATATTCTGACTATCACTTTCTCTTTTAGCTCTTTACCTGTTACTGCTGCCCCAAACACAACTACTGGCTACTCTTTGGAGCAGCTAATGAAAACAACCTTGCCTCATAGTCGCTCCTTTTTGGTTTCAGAGCATAACCTTAATGTGCACGCTAATAAATGCACTTTCATTTGTGACATTTGTGAAGCGCTGTGAAGACATTCACGGCTTACTCACTGGAATCAATCTTGAGCTTTCATGTCTTCACCAAGAGGGTGGAGTTCTGGCCATTTTTTTCAGGGATTTATGGTTTCTTCAAGCTCTATACCCAAAGGTTTGTCTCTAGGCAGAATTACTAAGCTTCTGTTTGCAAGTCTCAGGGTCAGGTCCCTTAAGTGGATAAATTTGTTAGCACTCACTGACAAAGCCAAACAATGTCCAAAACCCTTTATGGGATTCATTATGCCTTTACTCCTATCTCATTCTACATTTCTGCTATTAAGCCACTTCCGTTTTAGGACAGAAATTTAAACCAATTCACAAGTTGTTGACTTAATCAATTCTTTGTCAGCTGTCAGGCTGAAACAATTTATTAGAGGACCTATTCACAAGGGGCATGCACTAAATCTCATATTTGGCCAGGAGATCTGATTGATCTGAGGGCTATCTTGCTGCAAATCTTGCCTGATAACTGTTCATACAAGTTAAAACCTACATGCAAAAACAGGTTCCTGCAACTGGAGATCCAAAACTGTTCTCTACATTGATACACCCTTGGGCAAAGTTAAATGATGATGCCTTAATGAATTCATTAAAAAAAGACAAGTGTGTAGCCTCCATCTGATTCTGGGGTGTACTATTTGTTGGAAGCCTACCATCACTGGAGAGAATCTGCTCTTAACGAGGTTCTTTCCAAGAGGTGCACATGCTTACGAAAGCGACTTACTGCTCCCTGATATAATGACATGCTATGAACAGCCAAGATTAATTGTAAAAAGCTTGAAAAATTGTGGAGTATAAAGTACGACTTGGAGGTGAAATTCCTATTTAAAGACACCCTTAAAACCTATAAAAACGATCATTGCCTCAGCTAAAGCTGAGTTCTATCCTAAAGGCGATACTTTCGGTTTCCAGACTTTTTTTTCCATCACCCATTCTTTGGCCTATACGACATGTATTGCTCAACCCATAATATATTATAAGTCACTCTGCAATAACCTTACCTCTTACTTCGAGGATATGATGAACTGTATGGTGAACAGCTTGCAATCTGGTCCGTCTGACCTTCCTACAGGGAGCTCCTAAAGCATGGGCCAGCCAGATGTGACCGTTTTTTATATGGAAGCTGGTTCAGTGTCACCTTCCTTTAGGGACTTTAGTCTCATAGCTTCCCTTGCCTAAGAGGATTATTTTCAAGTTTCAGTGACCTGTACACAGAGCTATTCATAACGTCAAACCCATCTTTTTAAAGAACAATTTTTGGCGTTAGGACCCGAGTTGGCTGTATAGCATTTTTAGTGTAGGCCTCCCACCTTTGGAACAGCATGCCTCTTTTTCATTGCTCGGTTGCTGATTTGAGCCAATTTAGAAAGTTACTAAAGACTTGGCTGTATGCCCTCTGAGTCTGCATGCTGCTCAGGAAGTTGGATGCTGCTTGGCACCACTTTTGATAATTGTTGAGCTTTACAAGTAACTAAATTAAATTTAAAAAAAGGGTTTTTTCATATAGGTGATTCTGGGTGATTAGAACTCCTGTTGGAGTGTAGCTATTATAATAAAAAATTAACATGAAATGTTTGCAAATTAACGTATAATGATGTTGCATAAAAAATGTTTTAGTGGGCTTTTAGCATACGCGCTTGAAATGTGCCCACGGGGAATGGCCACCAATGTATACAATGATGAATGAAGTTGACTAATAATGAATTATTGATGTACTAATTTGTGGTTTAATCTGCGTCCCCTGTGGCCCCTCCCGCCTCCCCCCTCCACCTCACCTTCCGTTCCTCTTGTTTTCTCCAGCTTCCCCAGCCGCTGCGTCCCCTGCTGCCCCTCCTGCCTCCCCCCCCACCTCACCTTCCGTTCCTCTTGTTTTCTCCAGCTTCCCCAGCTGCTGCATCCCCTGCGGAAACTCCCACCACCCCCCTCCACTTCACCGTCCATTCCTCTTGTTTTTACCAGCTTCCACAGCCGCTGTGTCCCCTGTGGCCCCACACCCCTAGCCTTCCCATTCGTCCAGCCCTCCCTCCTCCCAGCTGCCACTCCCTCCCTCCCCCCCATTTATGGCAGCCGCGGCGCGCCAAAGGCAAGCCCGTCAGCGCCCGTCCGTGCCAAGACCGCGCCCAGCACCCGTCCCCCTGGCCCTCGCAGACAAACCTACTGCCCCTCATCCTCCACTTACTCAACCTAGGCCCTCGCCTCACCTGCACCCTTTCCAGCCCCACACACACTCATGGCCCCTTCACTTGCCACACCTGTCATTTTTCCTGCTCCTCCTCCCTCACACCACACACCAACCATAGTGACCCCGACAACACACACAACACCCCCAACGCAACACACACCTGCTCTGTCCCCACCCCCGCCAACCAGCCCCGCAGCACACCACCCCACAACCAGAACACACCCTGCAACAACACCCTCATGCACCACACCAACGCCTCCCACCACAACCACCTCAACTGCCTGCTTCTCAACACCCGCTCCTTTCACAAACATGCCATAGAACTCTGGGACCTCATCACATCACACTCACCTGACATCGCCTTCCTCACGGAAACCTGCACCAACCCCTCCTCGGAACCCGACATAGCCATCGCCACCCCCAAGGGATACAAACTCCAATGCAAAGACCGCCTCAACAGGCCAGGTGGTGGCATCGCCATCCTACACAGGGACACCATCAAAGTCACCACCAGCTCCCAAGACACTATCGACAACACAGAACACATGCACTTCCTAATCCACACTAACAACAACTCCACCCTCAGAGGCACACTAATCTACAGACCACAAGGACCATGCCCCGCCTTCTGCGACACCATCGCCGACACCATCAGCTCGCACGCCCTCACCTCCACAGACTACATCCTCCTCGGTGATTTCAACTTTCACTTGGAGAACCTTACAAGACCACAACTCTACCTCCCTCATAGACAACCTCACCAACCTCGGACTCAAACAACTGGTCACCGCACCCACCCACTCTCAATGCAATTTTCACCTCAAGCCAACACATAGCCTACACCCACACCACCGAACTCCTCTGGACTGACCACCACTGCGTCCACTTCTCCTTCACCAAGCCCCCCACACACTGCCATCAACACACCACACCTTACCGCATGTAGGACAAGATCCTCACAGAACGCCTGAACTCCCAGCTGGCTCACAATCCCCCCACACCAACGACCCCAGCGCAGGAGCACACAACCTCTCGAAATGGATCACTACCTGTGCAGACACACTAGCCCCCCTGAGAAAACACATCGCCACCCGCAACATCAAGAATGCCCATGGTTCACCCCCGAACTTCAAGACCCCAAGCGCAAATGCCGCCAAGCAGAGAAAATATGGTGACAAGAACCCTCTACAACCAACTCCTCCACCCTCAAAGCCACCATTCGCACCCATCACCAACTCATACGCACCACCAAAAGAGATCACTACAAGACACGCCTTGACAACAACTCTCAAAACAGCAAAGAACTCTTCACCATCATTAATGAACTATCCAAACCCAAAGCCAGCAGCATAGACCTCTCACACACAGAGCCCCTATGTGACGCCCTCTCCAACCACTTCCACCACAAAATCCTGGACATCCACAACAGCTTCATACCACCCACACCCACCACACACACCCCTCACTCACCTAGCTCAACCCCCACTCATGACCCCCCCACCACACTCACCACCTGGGCCCCCACCACACGCAAAGAAACAGAAAAAACCATGAACTCCATCCACTCCGGATCCCACTCTGACCCCTGTCCACATCGCATCTACAACAAAGCCAGCCCAACCATCGCCCCCATACTCCGTGACATAATCAACTCCTCTTTCGACTCCGCCACCTACCCAGACCCCTGGAAGCACGTGGAAATCACTGCTCTCCTAAAAAAAAAACAAAGCCGACCCAGAGACCCTTATCCAACTATCACCCCATCTCCCTCCTCCCTTTCCCCACCAAGGTTGCAGAGTAACTAGTCAACGCCCGCCTATCCCACTTCCTTGAAGAAAACAACACTCTTGACCCCTCACAATCCGGGTTCCGCAAGAACCACAGCACAGAAACCGCCCTCATCGCATGCACTGATGACATCAGGACCAAAGTCGACAAAGGCGAGACTGTTGCACTCATCCTCCTAGACCTCTCCGCAGCCTTTGACACTGTCTGCCACCACACACTCCACACACACCCCCACAACGTAGGAATTCACCACAAAGCCTTAGACTGGCTCACCTCCTTCATCACCGACCGGACCCAGAGAGTCCGCCTTCCACCTTTCCACTCCACCGCTACCAAGATCATTTGCGGAGTCCCCCAAGGGTCCTCCCTCAGCCCTACACTCTTCAACATTTACATGATCCCCCTAGCCAACATCCTCCGATCACACGGAATCACTATCCTCTCCTACGCAGATGACACCCAACTCATCATCTCCCTCACCGCAACCCCACCACTGCCAAAACCAACCTACACACTGCTCTCCTCGACACCGCCAACTGGATGACAACTAACCACCTCAAGCTTAACTCCAACAAAACCGAGATCATCATCTTCGGCCCCAACAAAACGATATGGGACAACTCCTGGTGGCCCACCGTCCTAGGCCCAGCACCCACCCCTGCAAACCATGCACGCAATCTCGGCATCATCCTGGACCCCTCCCTCTCCATGACACAGAAAATCAATGCTCTAACCTCCTCCTGCTTCCACACACTCAGCACAAAAAAAAAAATCCTTCAAATGGATTCCCCCAGAGACCAGGAAGACAGTCACCCATGCACTCATCAGCAGCAAACTAGACTACGGTAACGTCCTTTATGTATCGGCACCACACTCAAACTCAAACTCCAGGAGAATCCAGAACACAGCCGCACGCCTCATCCTTGGCCTCCCCGCCACGAACAAATCTCACCACACCTCAAATCCCTTCACTGGCTCCCCATAGACAAGAGAATCATATTCAAGATCCTCATCCACGCACACAAATCCCTCCACAACACTGGTCCAACCTACCTCAACAACAGAGTGAGCTTCCACACTCCCACTTGCAATCTCCGAATAGCCGACTTCGCCCTAGCCACAGTCCCCTGCATCCAACACACCACCACAGGAGGTAGGTCCTTCTCCTACCTCGCCCCCAAAACCTGGAACTCCCTCCCCACATACCTCAGCAAAACCAAAGACCTCATGCTCTTCAGAAAGAACCTCAAGACAGGGTTGTTCGAACAGTGACCCTCCTTGCCCCCCCTTTGCCCCCCCAGTGCCTTGAGACCCTCATGGGTGAGTAACGCGCTCTATACATTTATTTGATTGATTGATTGGTTTTATGTGAGCGTTAAGAGTTATATGTTAAGATTTTTCTAAAATTAATTACTAGGCCTTAATTAGCATCAGTCGGGGCCTAGCTGCCGGTCTCATATTAAATGTTATTTTCTAACGTGCAATGTGCTGACTTACTGAAGGACATGTAGCTGTACTTTTCCAGAAGCTAGAAGATGTGTGTAACCGTAGTACATTCTTTCTCATGAGACCCGACTTGCTCAAGGAGACATTCTTGCTGAATGCAACAGTGTAAACTTGCAACAGGTACAAGGTCGCCTGAACTGGTAAAGACAATGGGATTACTGACTGAGCCTGCGCGAATAAAAGTTGGTACCTGACATTCTACCCATTGGAGACATCAATTACAGGAGCCAATGAACTACGTGAGAACTGTACTAAAGTGAAAATCCCAGTGAGGTGACAAACCAATTATTGGTTGGCGAGAATGATGCACCAAAAGTTGCCCAGTTGGAAATTAGGAGACTGTACAACAAGATTAATATAACGCCGTGTCACAAGGAGAAATCAGCCATTACGTGCCATTCTTTGCTAGTGCCTAGCCACTTTGTCACTCTGTCTTAAAGGCTTTGCTGTTTGACTCTTCAAACCATCCTTACCCTCGCCTTGCCCGTTTCATACTTTTCCTCCTTATGTGGGAACTGTTCCTTATTACCTGTCCTTCTGAACTTTGCTGAGTTTCCTGGCTGATGGCGAATCAACTGATGTCCTGAGGATGAAGACTGACTCTGTATGCTGACCCATAATGGAGGGTAACTATATGATAATGAAATTGTAATTGTCTGTTTGCCTTTTCTTTCTAGGTACCAACTGCTTCTTTTGATAGAGACCATAGATAGATGTTTTCTAAATTTGTGTTGCTAAATTGTTTTGCATGAAGCCCAACATGCTAATGCTAATTTGAGGATAGTTAAGGGGTTCACTAAGACAGAAGCAAATAGACAAAGGACTGAATCGATGCTTTGTTGAATAATGCGCTAATGATACTCTGCTACAGTTAATCCATATTGACGTCGTTCTTTGTTCTAATGTTTATGATCTTTGCTTTGATGAAATCTTATTCGAGTTGCCATATTGTGACATTGTTGATGTGTTTTTTGGTATTGAGACTAATAAACTTGCTGGTAGAGTGTAATCAATAGGGAATAAATATCATAAATCGTACTAAATTTTGTGTGGGTATTCATGACTGAAAGGTCACGGGGTGTCTTGCTTTCATCAATATCACTAACCAATTTGATTGATTTGCTATTGTGAATATTGATGAGGTTATTGATCTTTTGATTGACATGCTGATTAGTTATCTCGTCTTAAGGTGTCTCCAATCAGGGTCAGAAGATTCATTGGCCTAAAACGAGTCCCAGACTAAGTAAATTAGGGATGTGTTATCAGTTCTGGTAGCAGAGGACGGTTTAGGCCCTTTGGGTCCCTAAGACGAGGGGCCATTGTTTTAGAAATGTTTTCAAAACAATGCAAATTGAAGAGATGAGGTGCTCCTAAGTCCCAAATGACTTTCCCAGAATCTCAGAGCTTGCTGAAGTGAGTTGGGCATGTTCTCGGCGTTCTAGTGATAGGTATGCGTGATATAGAGTTTGCGCTTGCTCAGCTTCTGCATATCACAGGTGAATTGTGAAGGTTTGTGAGAATTTAGGCCAGGTAATGTTTTAGTAGGACTGGGCGTACTCCGCAGTATGAGAGTAGGGAAGTTGGCAAACTTTATGTGAGTGTGGCGCTTTGTGCTAAATAATTGTCCATTTGGTTGTTGGTGATGTAGGGACCCGGCGTGGTCTAAGCCTCCGGAGTATATTGATAAGTGTATGAGACACTTGGTTTATGTTGTAATTTGCGCGGTTTACTAGGTCAATCGGGCGTGATTGATGAGTCGGGTTTGAGTCAAAGTGTGTGAGTGAAACCTTCGATGGAGATTTGGTAAGTTCTAAAGTGCACTAGGACGAACCATTGACAAGTCGAGAGTGAAATTTGCGGGCCAAATTTTGCTTGCGAGTGCGGGAGCTGAGAAGGAGAGAGTAGCGGTCGAGGCTTCAAGTGAAATCTATATAACGTTCTGAAGCGATTGTGTTACCCTTCCTGTAGTAAACCAGCAAATTTGAGTTTTGTTGATAAAGTGCTTGCAATATGTTGCATTAGGTTGTGTGAATAGGGAGTGAGGAACGCAAGCCGCAGGACTTTGTCAGCCGCAGTGTGTGTGAGTGTGACATCATTGGAGCCGCGCTGGGATAGGTCAGTTAGTGAGAAGGGTCGCGCACGGATTGGCAGCCGTCCATGAGAGGCAATTGGTTGAGAAGGTAGGCGAAGAGTGTTCTTGGAACTAAAGTCACTTCCTGATTAGATTCCAAACGAAATAAAAGACGCAACAATGACGTTTTTCAAGGCTTTGAAGAGCGCTTTGAGGGGAGATGTGTACATTACAGTGAGTGTGGGGGAGCCTACACCACCAGAGGATACTCCGGCTTATGCCGTAATGGAGGAGAAGGGAGTTGCGCCATGTCTTTGGCTAAAGCACTGATGCAAATTAACTGAAAAAGATGGGTGTTTGACATTTCCAGAGAATGGAACCTTTAACATAGGGGTTCTAGAGAATTTGCGGAAAGCGTTAAATGAGCAAAAGCCGCCTCCGAGACCAGCTCAGTTTGAGGCGTTAGCGATTTGGGAATTAATGGCCATTCGACAGAGGCAACAGAAATTCGAGAGGAGAATGAGGAAAGCAGAAAAGGCTCTAGCGGAGGCTGGATGGGATAGCGAGACCAGGATGTGGAGAAGGTAAATAATAGACGGATTTAGGATGTTTCCCAGCAATAACTCAAGAAGCCGAAACACTGGGGAGAAAGGCCACTTGTAAAACAGATAACGGCTCTAGTAAGCAAAAGGAGACTCAGAAGTCTTGGATATATGCAGATGATTCGGATGATGATGAGTTTCTCAATCAGTTGTTACATGATTGACCACAACCATATGCCATAAATGACAATAGACGAGTACTAGTGCATGTCCTGTAAGTTCGACACAGAATCAGGGGACCACGAATACAGCAAAGACAAATAATGTTATCACATCAGCTCCAATACAGAATGGTGTTAGTGTATCCACTGCACCCGAGACACAGATACAGTTGCGGCCACCACCAGTTCAGAGGCTCTACCCGGATGTCCCAGTATTAGAAACGACTACGAATTTGATAGTGCCGTCTGATCCAGCATACACGAGATCAAAGTTAGTGCAGATTGAGTCAACTCCACATTTGCTGCCCCAGCCGCAGCAACAGGTGGTTCCAAATTATACTTTGGTCACCGGACCGCAATCAGTTACAGCACCTATAATGAATCAAGCTATGGGAGTCAATGCCCCACCGGGATTGGGAAATGGACAGACGCCAGCTGCTATATCTTTGCCAATTACCTTTGGTCCTCTAGTACCTCTGTATGTGCAGGCGAAGCCCAGTGTGTGTAACCAAGGAGTAATGAGTCAAGAAGTAATAAGAGGAGGGTTCACAGAAAGCTCTCAAGGGATGACCCCGGGGGAACAGACAGTGGAGAGGTCTAGATCCTTATTGGACTTCAGTCCGATTTGGGTTCCATTAGAAACCATGAGACAAACAGGCTTGAGCCTACTGACTCCACAGGTACTGAGTGCAAATACGTCACAAACTGCGATTGTGCCAGCTGGAAATATCTCGTTGCAAGGCTTGACAGTGCAACAATTGAACAAATGGTTAGACAAGCTTAACACTCCACAGACTACTCCTGTGACTGCAGAGCGATCAGAAAGAGAGGAATACCTGAATTTTGTGAGGTTGGGGGTGGAAGCAGCTGAGCTAGTTGAGGGGAGCATGGGAGTGAACAGATTAGAGTCATACACTGAAGCAGAATTGAGATATTTGTGCAGGCAAATACGGCATAGACTTAGACAATACTAAGCATCTGAAGAGGAGTTATAGGCTAGACTTCGAACCTAAAGATTTTGACCACATGAGGTCTACTGGGATGAAGGCACACCTTAAAGAGATACTACAGAGTGCCCAAGTTTGGGGAGCTTTAGATAAGTGGGAAGGCAGGTGGGCGAAGAAGAGAGATAAAAGGAAAATTGACTTCCTGGAACAGCAGCAGGCAAAAGCTGTGCCAGACACGGGAACAATAAAGATATTATCGATGAGAGAGACAGCTGGAGGGGTTCTAGTTCATGTACCGTGGTCTAGAGGTGACATTTTGTCATTCACAAATGACTAACCCAGGTTGAGGGAAAAGCTGATAGAATGGTATCAGCAAACGGATAGGTTTGTGAAGCTTGCAAAATGTCTTTGAGAAGACCTGAATACACTGTTTGAGATTATAGTTCAATCTGATTTGTGGCTTGAGTGCAAGAGGAGTGTGGATTGGCCGACAGCGGAACCGCCAAGGGACAGGGCTACAGGAGCACCGTCTCCTGAGGTGATGAAGTACTACTATAAGGTGATTGAGTTCTTGAAGCAGAAGGTGTCGCAGAAAGTTACTGATTGGCAGAAAATTGATTGAACGGCACAAGAAGGCAAAGAGTCGATACATGCTTACTATGAGAGGTTGGTAAAGGCGTTCAAACTCTACAATGGCACAGAGGTCATAGAACCGAAAGACGTGAATCACCTTCTGTTCAGGTTCGTTGAAGGACTGAGGCCAGAGATTAGCCAGATGATTAAGAATTATTTGATCTGTTGGCAAGCAAAGCCGATTGATGAGGTGTTGCAGTATGCAAAATACTGTAGTGATGAGATTGAGTTGAAGCAGAGAAAGCTGAAAGAGAAGGTGATGGTGATGCAAATTAAGGCAGCCCAAGTAGGAATGCAGGGAAACGGAATACAGCAGATGGTGCAGCAGCCACAAGGAAATGGAATGTTTCAAATGCAAGCGAGAGGCCAAGGTCGAGGAGGTCTTGTGACCCGTGGTCCAGACTTGAATACTGTTGTGGTTCAAAATGAAGTGCAAGGGATGAAAAAGATGTCACCATGCCATGCGTGCGGGGCGTGGGACACTGGAAGCAGGATTGTCCGATGATGGTGCAGGATGGTGTTGTTCAACAAAGCAATGATGTCGGTGCGTTTCAAAATGTGAGGAGTCCAAGAATGAGGGGTCCAAATCCGAACTTCCAGAATAACATGGTTCAGATGCAGGGTCTCCAGCCCATGCAACAAATGCAAATGCCACGTGTACAACCAGTGCAGGTGCAGCAAGTACAACATCCGATTCCCATGGTACCTAGACAGCAAATGCAGTTGCCTTTAGCTCTTATGGGACAGCAACAGGTGATGCTTACTCAACAGGTCACATGTCAAACCATGAGTCAAAATAATGCAGTACAACAGTTCCCACTGCGTGGTGAGAATGGAATAAACGATGAATGGTCGGATGACTGTTCGGATATTGAGGAGTGCAGGCTTGCAGCGTCCCTAGTAGTAGATCAGAGAGGACCTTATGTGCAAGGAAAGGTGATGGGTCACAAGGTTTCGTTCCTGGTTGACACAGGAGCTACATGCTCTACAGTCAGAAGTGCAGAGGTTCCCGAAATTGTGCTTTCAGGGCATACTATGAAGATGGTTGGAGTGGCAAATCAGATTCTGACTAATTCAATTACAGATCCTGTCCAGATCGAGATTGGTACCTTTCAGGGATTGCACAGGTTTGTAGTCTGTGATTCGAGTCCTGTGTCCTTACTAGGGAGAGACTTGCTGTGTAAGACAAGGTGTTCAATCACCTGTTCCAATGAGAGAATTGAGGTGCAGACCTACAGTGATGATAAAGGGGATGATGGTCAGATCTCAGAACCAGCGACGGAGACCACAGATGAGGAGTACCCTTTGATAAGCTTTTTTCCGATGTTCACAGTGACCGATTTGCCAATCGAATTGCAGGGGACAGTCACTGAGAAAGTGTGGGATTTGACAGAAAAAGAACTGGGACTGATAAGAGGAGTAGAACCAGTCAAAGTAGACGTGAAGCCAAATGCTGTGTTTCCCCAGGTACCACAGTACCACATGGCACAAGATGTCCTTATACAGGTGACGCAGATAATTGCGGACTTTGTGAAGCAAGGGGTCCTAAAGGAAGTGATGAGCAGCCCATGTAATTCACCAATAATGGGATTGAGAAAGCCTTGTGGGAAAGTTCGAATTGTCCAAGATCTGAGAAAAATTAATGAGATAGTGGTAAAATGCTGCCCCATAGTGCCAAATCCAGCCGTGATCATGTTCCAGGTTCCATGTGATGCCGAGTGGTTCACAGTCGTGGACTTGTCCCAAGCGTTCTTTTCTGTGCCTCTTCATGAGGATAGCCTATTTCTTTGCAGTTTCAAATTCATGGACAAGGTTTACAGTTGGTGTCAGATTCCTCAAGGGTTCTCAGAATCGCCCTCCATCTTCAATCAGATATTGAAGAAGGACTTGGAGTCATTGGAATTGCCTTTTAATTCGACTCTAGTGCAGTACATTGATGATTTGTTGATTGCATCTAAAACGAAAGATGACTGCAGGTATGATACTATTGCCTTACTGAATCATTTGGGAAAGAACGGACATAAGTGTACCCAAAGAAGATGCAGTACTGTCAGAAAGAGGTGAAGTACTTCTGATTGAGAAGGGGTCAAGGCGAATATCCAGATAAAGAGTGACAGCCATATTTGCAGATGAGTCCCCTGACATCCAAGAGAGACGTTAGGAAGTTTTTGGGAATGGTGGGCTACTGTGGATTCCCAAGGGTAGGTCGCTCCCCCTGCCGCTGCAGCCCCTCCAGGTTCCTGAGTTCCTGAGTTCCTGAGACCCACCTCACAGTAAGTACCCCCCACCTCCCAGCCCCTCGCTCTGCCCCGCACTACTCACCCTCTCTCCTGCTCCTGCTTCTTTTCTTCTTTTCTTCTTCTCTGTTCTTCTGTTCTTCCTCCTCGCTCCTCGTCTGTAATCTTCTTCTGTACTCTTCTTTTCCCCGTCTTCACTCTTCTTCTCTTCTTCCTCATCTTCTTCTGTGGTCTTCTGCCCTCTGTTCTTCGTTTTCTGTATCTTCTTCTGTGTTCTTCTGTGTTCTTCTGTGCTTCCGGTCTTCCTTTCTTCTCTCCTTCCGGTCTTCTGTTCTTCTGTTCTTCTGTTCTTCCGGTCTTCCGGTCTTCTGGTCTTCTGTCTTCTATCTTCTGCCTTCGGCTCTTCTGCCTCCTCCGTCCTCTTCTCCCCGCGCCTGCCCTCCTGCTCCTGCCTCATCCCCCTCCCTCACTCGCATCCCCCTCTCTATCTCCCCTATCTAACCCGTTCACTATCTACCTCCCTCACTCCTCCTATCTACCTATCTCTCTATCTCTCTATCCCACTATCTAACTCCCTCACTCTCCACCTCCTTCTATCTTCCTATCTCTCTATCTATTTCCCTATCTATCGATTTCCCTATCTATCTATTTTCTCTATCTATTTCTCTATCTCTCCCCCCCTCCCACCACCCCCTCTATTACCTATCTTCCTATCCTCTCAATCTACCTCTCACCCTCACCCACCTCTACAACCACCCCTCCCCTATCTTCACAACCCTACTTCTATCTTTCTCCCTAATCTCCTAAACCTCCTAACACTCACCCCCCTCCACCCTTAAACCCCCCTCCCCAGCTGTTCTCACTCTACCTGTCCCCCACCTCCCTCGCGCTTTCCCGCCGCGACCTCCTGCACGCCCCCGCCCCACAGCTCCCATTCGCCCCCAGCTGACCCCTCCCCCCCTCCTACCTCATATGGCGGCCGCTGCGCGACAGTGGTAGCAACCCTTGACCCAAGGGTAGGTCGCTCCCCCTGCCGCTGCAGCCCCTCCAGGTTCCTGAGTTCCTGAGTTCCTGAGACCCACCTCACAGTAAGTACCCCCCACCTCCCAGCCCCTCGCTCTGACCCGCGCTACTCACCCTCTCTCCTGCTCCTGCTTCTTTTCTTCTTTTCTTCTTCTCTGTTCTTCTGTTCTTCCTCCTCGCTCCTCGTCTGTAATCTTCTTCTGTACTCTTCTTTTCCCCGTCTTCACTCTTCTTCCCTTCTTCCTCATCTTCTTCTGTGGTCTTCTGCCCTCTGTTCTTCGTTTTCTGTATCTTCTTCTGTGTTCTTCTGTGTTCTTCTGTGTTCTTCTGTGCTTCCGGTCTTCCTTTCTTCTCTCCTTCCGGTCTTCTGTTCTTCTGTTCTTCTGTTCTTCCGGTCTTCTGGTCTTCTGGTCTTCTGTCTTCTGCCTTCGGCTCTTCTGCCTCCTCCGTCCTCTTCTCCCCGCGCCTGCCCTCCTGCTCCTGCCTCATCCCCCTCCCTCACTTGCATCCCCCTCTCTATCTCCCCTATCTAACCCGTTCACTATCTACCTCCCTCACTCCTCCTATCTACCTATCTCTCTATCTCTCTATCCCACTATCTAACTCCCTCACTCTCCACCTCCTCCTATCTTCCTATCTCTCTATCTATTTCCCTATCTATCGATTTCCCTATCTATCTATTTTCTCTATTTCTCTATCTCTCCCCCCCTCCCACCACCCCCTCTATTACCTATCTTCCTATCCTCTCACTCTACCTCTCACCCTCACCCACCTCTACAACCCCCCCTCCCCTATCTTCACAACCCTACTCCTATCTTTCTCCCTAATCTCCTAAACCTCCTAACACTCACCCCCCTCCACCCTTAAACCCCCCTCCCCCAGCTCTTCTCACTCTACCTGTCCTCCCTCCTTCGCGCTTTCCCGCCGCGACCTCCTCCACGCCCCGCCCCCCAGCTCCCATTCGCCCCCAGCTGACCCCACCTACCTCATATGGCGGCCGCTGCGCGACAGTGGTAGCGACCCTTGACCCAAGGGTAGGTCGCTCCCCCTGCCGCTGCAGCCCCTCCAGGTTCCTGAGTTCCTGAGTTCCTGAGACCCACCTCACAGTGAGTACCCCCCACCTCTCAGCCCCTCGCTCTGCCCCGCGCTACTCACCCTCTCTCCTGCTCCTGCTTCTTTTCTTCTTTTTTCTTTTCTTCTTCTCTGTTCTTCTGTTCTTCCTCCTCGCTCCTCGTCTGTAATCTTCTTCTGTACTCTTCTTTTCCCCGTCTTCACTCTTCTTCTCTTCTTCCTCATCTTCTTCTGTGGTCTTCTGCCCTCTGTTCTTCGTTTTCTGTATCTTCTTCTGTGTTCTTCTGTGTTCTTCTGTGCTTCCGGTCTTCCTTTCTTCTCTCCTTCCGGACTTCTGTTCTTCTGTTCTTCTGTTCTTCTGTTCTTCCGGTCTTCCGGTCTTCTGGTCTTCTGTCTTCTATCTTCTGCCTTCGGCTCTTCTGCCTCCTCCGTCCTCTTCTCCCCGCGCCTGCCCTCCTGCTCCTGCCTCATCCCCCTCCCACACTCGCATCCCCCTCTCTATCTCCCCTATCTAACCCGTTCACTATCTACCTCCCTCACTCCTCCTATCTACCTATCTCTCTATCTCTCTATCCCACTATCTAACTCCCTCACTCTCCACCTCCTCCTATCTTCCTATCTCTCTATCTATTTCCCTATCTATCGATTTCCCTATCTATCTATTTTCTCTATCTATTTCTCTATCTCTCACCCCTCCCACCACCCCCTCTATTACCTATCTTCCTATCCTCTCACTCTACCTCTCACCCTCACCCACCTCTACAACCCCCCCTCCCCTATCTTCACAACCCTACTCCTATCTTTCTCCCTAATCTCCTAAACCTCCTAACACTCACCCCCCTCCACCCTTAAACCCCCCCAGCTCTTCTCACTCTACCTGTCCCCCCCTCCCTCACGATTTCCCGCCGCGACCTCCTGCACGCCTCCGCCCCCCAGCTCCCATTCGCCCCCAACTGACCCATCCCCCCCCTCCTAACTCATATGGCGCGCGCAGCGGGCGCGCCAGAGGCAAGCCCGTCTGCGCCCGTCCGCGCCTGTCCCGTGCCCAGCGCCACGACCCCTGGTCCCCAGCTCTCCCAAACCCCGCTGATCCACTACGACCCCACCACCCTCCACGCCCTCAACCCAGGGCGCTACAACACCTGCTTCCAAGCTCACCCCAAACGCACCCATGGACCCTTCGCCTGCAACTCCTGCAAACGCATCTTCCACCACGCAACAACCACGACCACAAGCCCATGCGCCATCAACCACCTCAAGTGCATCCTAGTCAACGCTCGCTCCGTCCACAAACACACCGTTGAACTCTGGGACCTCCTGGACTCCATAGCACCGGACGTCGCCTTCATCACAGAGACCTGGTTGAACGCCTCCTCTGCTCCAGACATCGCCACCGCCATCCCCGAAGGCCACAAGATCTCCAGGAAAGACCGCACCAACCAAGCAGGAGGAGGTATCACCATCGTCTTCAAAGACTCCATCAGCGTCACCACCTCCACCGAGGACACCCCTCTCGCCGCGGAACACCTGCATTTTCAGATTCGCACCGACCCGAGGACCACCCTCAGAGGATCCCTCGTCTACCGTCCTCCCGGGCCACGCGCCCCTTTCAGCGACGCCATCGCCGACTTCATCTCCCCGCACGCCCTCGCCTCTCCGGACTACATCCTCCTAGGCGACCTCAACTTCCATCTGGAACAAAACAACGACCCCAACACCACCACCCTGCTCGCCAACCTCGGCCTCAAACAACTGGTGAACACCGCCACGCACATTGCCGGACACACGCTCGACCCCATCTTCTCCGCCAGCAAACACGTCTTCTTCAGCCACGCCTCCGCCCTACACTGGACCGACCACAGCTGCGTCCACTTCACATTCCGACGCGAGACCCGCCACCTCCGCACCCAACCCATCCCTCGTCGACAATGGAACAAGATCCCCGAAGAGCAACTCTTCTCCGCACTCGCCGCCAACCAACCCACCCTCACCACCGACCCCAACGACGCAGCCCTCAACCTCACAAACTGGATCTCCAACTGCGCAGACATCCTTGCTCCCCTCAAACGCACGCATCGACAGACCAACACCAAAAAACCTCTCTGGTTCTCTGACACACTCAAAGAATCAAAGAAAACTTTTCGCGCCCTTGAGAAAGCCTGGCGCAAGGACCACACCGCTGACAACATGACCGCCCTCAAGAACGCTACCCGCGAACACCACCACCTGATCCGCGCTGCCAAAAGGAACTTTTTCACCGACAGACTGGACAAAAACAGACACAACAGCAGAGAACTCTTCAGCATCGTCAAGGAGTTCTCCAACCCCAGTGCCAACGCCAACGCCGTCACGCCCTCACAGGATTTGTGCGAATCCCTTGCCACTTTCTTCCATTGCAAGATTAGCGACCTCCACAACAGCTTCGGACACCAGACCCAACCAAACACCACCGAACCGGCATCCACGGCCATCACCCTCAACAACTGGACCCACATCAACACGGAAGAAACCAAATCCATCATGAACTCTATCCACTCCGGTGCCCCTTCGGACCCCTGCCCGCACTTCATCTTTAACAAAGCCGACGACATCATCGCCCCGCACCTCCAGACCGTCATCAACTCTTCTTTTTCTTCTGCTACCTTCCCCGAATGCTGGAAACACGCCGAAGTCAACGCCCTACTAAAGAAACCTACGGCTGACCCGAGCGACCTGAAAAACTTCGGCCCCATCTCTCTTCTGCCTTTCCCAGCCAAAGTAATAGAGAAGACCGTCAACAAACAGCTGACCACCTTCCTGGAAGACAACAACCTGCTTGACCCCTCACAAACCGGATTCCGAACCAACCACAGCACTGAAACCGCCCTCATCTCAGTCACTGACGACATCAGAACCCTGATGGACAACGGTGAAACAGTCGCCCTCATTCTGCTCGACCTCTCGGCTGCCTTTGACACCGTCTGTCACCGCACCCTAATCACCCGCCTCCGCTCCACCGGGATCCAAGGCCAGGCCCTGGACTGGATCACCTCCTTCCTCGCAAACCGTTCCCAAAGAGTTTACCTCCCTCCGTTTCGCTCAGAACCCACCGAGATCATCTGCGGCGTACCCCAAGGCTCATCACTCTTCAATGTCTACATGAGCCCCCTCGCCAACATCGTACGCAAGCACGACATCATCATCACCTCCTACGCCGACGACACACAACTTATACTCTCCCTCACCAAGGACCCCGCCAGCGCCAAAACCAACCTACAAGAGGGTATGAAGGACGTCGCAGATTGGATGAGGCTCAGCCGCCTAAAGCTGAACTCTGAAAAAACGGAAGTCCTCATCCTCGGAAACACCCCGTCCACCTGGGACGACTCCTGGTGGCCCACGGCCCTCGGCCCTCGGCACCGCACCGACCCCCACAGACCACGCCCGCAACCTCGGCTTCATCTTGGACCCTCTTCTCACCATGACAAAGCAAGTCAACGCTGTGTCCTCCGCCTGCTTCCTCACCCTCCGCATGCTCCGCAAGATCTTCCGCTGGATCCCCGCCGACACCAGAAAAACCGTGACCCACGCCCTCGTCACGAGCCGCCTGGACTACGGCAACACCCTCTACGCCGGGACCACAGCCAAACTCCAAAATCGCCTGCAACGCATTCAAAACGCCTCGGCCCGCCTCATCCTCGTCATACCCCACAGCAGCCACATCTCCGCACACCTGAGACACCTGCATTGGCTCCCAGTCAGCAAAAGGATCACCTTCTGACTTCTTACCCACGCACACAAAGCCCTCCACGACAAGGGACCGGAATACCTCAACAGACGCCACAGCTTCTACGTCCCCACCCGCCTCCTCCGCTCCTCTGGCCTCGCACTCGCTGCTGTCCCTCGCATCCGCCGCTCCACGGCGGGTGGGAGATCTTTCTCCTTCCTGGCGGCCAAGACCTGGAACTCCCTCCCCACCAGCCTCAGGACCACCCAGGACCACTCCGCTTTCCGGAGACTCCTAAAGACCTGGCTGTTCGAGCAGCGATAACCCCCACTTTTTCCCCTAGCGCCTTGAGACCCGCACGGGTGAGTAGCGCGCTTTATAAATGTTAATGATTTGATTTGATTTGAACTTCTCAATTATCTCTAAGCCTTTGGTGAGGCTGACCGTCAAGGAGGGTAAGGATAGCCCGGATACCCTAACTATGTCTGAAAAAAAGGGATGAGGGCATTCATTGAACTGAGAGAATGTATGTGCAGGCTCCAGCTTTAGGTATGCCTGACTACACAAAGCCTTTTGTCCTGTTTTGTCATGAACATGATGCTTGTTCTTTGTCTGTCCTGACACAGGTCCATGGAGGTGCAAACCACCCAGTAGCATATTTTTCAGCTACTTTGGACCCAGTTGCAGCAGCCTTACCGGGTTGTCTGCGTGCAGTTGCAGCAGTTGGTCAAAGCCTTACTCAATGTGAAGATATAGTGATTGGACATCCCTTAACAGTAATGGTCCCACACTCAGTCGAAATACTACTCACCCGAACCAAGACGCAGCACATGACAAATGCCCGTCTGACCAAATATGAAACAATTATACTGGGGTCACCTAATGTGTCATTAAAACGCTGTACTGTGTTAAACCCGGCAACTTTGCTTCCTAATGAAAATACAGATGTTGATGATGCCGAAGAGGTAGAACATGATTGTCTTGAGGTAACAGAACTATGCACCAAACCAAGACCGGACATTAAAGATACCCAATTGGAAGAGAATGATTACATTATCTTTGTTGATGGTTCATGCCTGAGAGACTCAGAAGGAGTATTGAGAGCCAGATACGCTGTGTGTACAATCATTGGTATCCTGGAAGCATCCTGGCTCGAAAGAGTGTACTCTGCTCAAGTGGCTGAATTGGTTGCTCTTACTAGGGCATACTGATAGCAGATACGGATTTGGAATTGTCCATGATTTTGGCCAGTTGTGGTCACAGAGGGGTTTCATGACCTCTACTGGTTCTCCAGTGAAAAATGGTGAAAGAATTAAGGAGTTGTTGCACGCGATTCAGTCACCTCTTGAAATTGCCGTGGTGAAATGCAGCGCTCATGTGAAATCACAAGACTTTGTGTCAATGGGAAACGGATATGCAGATCAAGTCGCAAGGTTTTGTGCATTGAACTGTATATCGTTCAAAGATCAATGGGAATTGTTACCTGAAAATGAAAATGAGATATGCACAGGCGATGCATTGAGGGTGGTTGACACGATGGAAGAGTTAAAATTGTTGTAGGGACGTGCCAGCAGAGAAGATAAACGTTCTTGGCTTAAAATACAATGTGTACAAAGACCTGATGATTTGTGGGTTTCAGATGAGGGGAAAATGGTTTTGCCAAACAGTCTCTTGTCACAGTCTGCAAGGTTTTACCATGGTCAAGCACATACTGGGAGAGACGCCATGATCAGGTTGTTCAAAGTCGATTGGTTCAATCCAAAATTCAGACAAGCTACAGAAGTAATCTGTCACAGGTGCATCATCTGTCAGCAGATGAATGCGGGGACAGGGACTGTGATAAATTTGAGCCACATTGGGAGAGCAGGAGGTCCATTTAGCAGAATGCAACTGGATTTTATTGAGATGCCTGTGTGTGGAGGTCTGAGGTCCGTGTTGGTGATTGTGTGCATCTTTAGTCATTGGATTGAAGCTTACCCTTCACGTAGGAATGACAGTCTCACAGTAGCGAAGTTGCTGCTAAGGGAATTGATACCACGTTTCGGGTTTCCAATCTCTTTAGAATCAGATAGAGGAAGTCACTTCAACAATGAGGTGGTTAAGCTCTTGTGTGCAGCATTGAACATTGAACAGAAGCTGCATTGTAGCTAGTGTCCTGAAGCCTCAGGACAAGTGGAACAGATGAATGGTACCTTGAAGTCGAGAATGGCGAAAATGTGCGCAGCTACCAATTTGAAATGGCCAGGTGCATTGGCCTTAGTGCTAATGTCAATGAGAAATACACCTAACAAGAAAACAGGACTGTCTCCTCACGAAATTCTCATGGGCCGAGCTATGAGATTGCAGCAGTGCCTGCAAATGCTCTTGTGAATATCACGGATGATATGGTTTGGACTACTGCAAGGATCTGGCTGACGTGGTCTGCTCTTTCTCTCACCAGGTGGAAGCAACCACACTGCCACGATAAATGATCCAGGTCACAATCTGAAAGCTGGTGACTGGGTTGTTGTCAAGAAACACGTGAGGAAGTCGTGTTTGGAGCCACGTTGGAAGGGGCCGTATCAAGTGATACTGACAACTACCACTGCTGTGAAGTGGGCAGGAATTCCAAACTGGATCCATGCCAGTCACACAAAGAAGGTGACATGTCCAACTGATGAGGAAATTGAGATGTCGAAAATAACAGCTACAGAAAAGTAAGTCTATCAATCAATCAATCAATCAGGGATTTATAAAGCGCACTACTCACCCGGTAAGGTCTCAAGGCGCTGGGGGGGAGGAGCTACTGGTTGAAAAGCCAAGTCTTAAAGGTGTTTCCTGAAAGATAGAAGGTCTTGGGTCAGGCAGAGGTGGAGGGGTAGGGAGGTAGGCGGGACCTGTGTTGTGGAGGGCCTTGTGTGCGTGGATGAGGATTTTGAAGGTGATCCTCGTTGATACTGGTAGCCAGTGTAGGTCTCTGAGATGGGGTGAGATTTGGTCCCAGCATGGGATGTCCAGAATGAGGCGGGCGGATGCGTTCTGGATACTTTGCAGTTTTGTTTGGAGTTTGTTTATTATTCCTGCATATAGGGTGTTTCCGTAATCCAATCGGCTAATGACCAAGGCGTGGGTGAGGGTTTTCCTGGTTTTGATGGGAATCCATTTGAGGATTCTACAGAGCAGGCGGAGGGTGTTGTAGCAGGAAGAGGAGATGGCATTGACCTGCTGAGTCATGCTGAGTTTGGAATCCAAGATGAACCCCAAGTTGCGTGCGTGAGTGGTGGGTGAGGGTACGGATCCTAGGCAGTTGGGCCACCAGGAGTCGTTCCAGGCTGAGGGGTTGGTGCCAAAGATAAGTAATTCTGTCTTGTCTGTGTTTAACCTGATGTGGCTTGATTCCATCCAGCTGGCGATGGCTTGGAGTCCGTTTTGGAGGTTGTCCTTTGCGGTAGTGGGATTTTTTGTGAGGGAGATGATGAGCTGAGTGTCGTCAGCATAGGAGACTATGTTGATGTGGTGTGTTCGTGCGATGTTGCTGAGGGGGGGCCATGTACACGCTGAAAAGTGTGGGGCTGAGTGAAGATCCTTGAGGGACGCCACAGGTGATATTGGAGGCTTCTGATAGGAACGGCGGGAGGCGGACTCTTTGGGTCCTGTCTGTGAGAAATGACGAGATCCAGTCCAGGGCTTTGTCACGGATTCCAGCGTTGTGGAGGCGTGTGCGGAGAGTGTGGTGGCATACCGTGTCGAAAGCTGCGGAGAGGTCCAGGAGAATGAGCGCTGCTGTTTCTCCTTTGTCGAGCATGGTCCTGATGTCGTCTGTTGCAGCAATGAGTGCGGTCTTGGTGCTGTGGTTTTTGAGGAATCCGGATTGGGAGGGGTTGAGTGCCTTGTTGTCTTCCAGGAACCGGGATAGTTGATTGTTCACAATTCTTTCGATGACCTTGGCTGGGAAGGGGAGGAGGGAGATTGGTCACTAGCTCTTCTCAGGGCTGGAGAGTAATCAAAGGGGAACTGAGACTGAAGGAGAGCCCATTGAGGACGGTTTGGTCGCTCAAACAGCAAACAAGATCCAGAAGGGTGACGGTGAGCCTATCTTAACTGAGGCACCAGGAAGACCGACCCAAAGAGAGGTCCTCCCAGAAGCAGACAGATACAGGTTTGAAGTTGAACCCCTGACAGACCCAGAAGGCGAAGGAGTGGAGGCAGAAGACAGTCAAAGTGTTCAGACTCCTCCTGAGCCACTTGCAGGTCCAGCAAGAGAAAACACCATAGCACAAGAGGAGGGCATTGAACAGCAACCTGAAAAGCCGAACGGTAAAAGGACACTAAGGGGAGATAAGTGGCCAGAGTCACAAGCTGCAAAAGGGAAAGTGGTCATCAATTAAACAATAGAGGAAGAGGTCGATACCACAAGGAAAGAAGACCTGAGTGAAGGATAGTTGCAGGGTGACCGCAAGTTGTAAAGAAAGAGAATAGCAAACAGAAGATACGCAGGTCCTGAGTGGGCCTATGCAATGTCAGCCGAGTGGCAACAAGAGTTCTTGGCTTTCTGTTTTGATTGTGAAGTTCCAGGTCAATATTATGGTACTTGAAGTTGGCTACAAATAAAAGAGACTGTGTTGAGCTGAAATTGAATAAAGGGAAACCTTAGAAAAGAGACTGATAAATTACCGGGTGTGACACTGTTAACCTGAATTGACTTTTGCTTACATTTGTAGAAAATAGTTTTTTAGATCACACTGAAGATCGAAGGAGGGTTTTAAAGGGGAAATTAGAAAAGGGCTTGCAGCAAAGATCATTTCTTAGTAATAGCAATAATGGGATTAGGGAACAAGGGAAGCCAGCTTTAGATGCGAAACATGTAGGTAGGCTTTACATCACGTGACCAAAATCATACTATGACAATGTGTTTGTGGAAACGAGTGAGTGTAAGCACGTGTTTTTGTTTCAGAATAAATAGACTTTCAAATGGAATGGATCAGCTGATCCCAGGGGTTTATTACATTTGTGGACTTAGTGCTTATTACCAAAGGGATGGTATGGGACATGATATTTGAGACTAGTTTTCCCAAAGATCTATCAACTAGATGATTTAAAGAAATTTCCGAAATTGACAGAATAACTTTGTGGTAGAAAAACGGGAGAAACTGCTGCTGGTGTAGTAGGAGATATATTTGGAGCAATAATTCCTTCAGTGGGAGTTGTTTTGAACTCCATTAAGATTCAAAAGTTGTCTACTATTGTGGATAACATGCTGACAAACTTCACAGGGGCTATACTCCTGATGGATACTGAACTTGCTGTGGAGAGGGCTATGACTCTTGAAAACAGGCTTGCTTTAGATATTCTTTTAGGGAAAAGCGGCGGAGTCTGTAAGAAGCTTAATGAGCATCACTGTTGTGCCTATATACCTGACAATAGTACTGAGATCAGAAGTATGCTTACTAACCTAACAAGAGATAGTGCAGACTTGAAGGAATTGAAAGAACCAGGAGTCTGGGAAAAGGTTGGAGAGGGATTTGCGGGTGTGGGAAGCTGGTTTAGTAGTCTTTGGCATGGGTTTTTGGAAAAATTAATACAGGGGATAGTGATTGTTTTGGCTTGTTTATTTGGATTACGAGTATTGAGCAAAATTAGCGAAAGGGTTAAAGAAAAATTGGCAAAATATAACGCGAGGAGAGAAGAAAGGAAAATGGAGAAAATGTTCAGGGCAAAATGTGAAAAGGCGAAACAAAAGGAAGGAATTGAGATGAAAGACATGAAAAGATGAAAGGGTTGTTAAAGAATAGGTTTGTGTGATGACAAGTGTCATCAGAGGAGGGATTGTTGGAGTGTAGCTATTATAATAAAAAATTGACATGAAATGTTTGCAAATTAATGTATAATGATATCGCATGGAAAATATATTAATGTGCTTTTAGCATACGCGCTTGAAATGTGCCCATGGGGAATGGCCACCAATGTACACGATGATGAATGAAGTTGAATAATAATGAATTATTGATGTACTAATGTGTGGTTTTATGTTAGCGTTAAGAGTTATATGTTAAGATTTTGCTAAAATTTATTACTAGGCCTTAGTTAGCATGAGTCGGGGCCTAACTGCCAGTCTCATATTTAATGTGTTTTTCTAACGTGCAATGTGCTGACTTACTGAAGGACATGTAGCTGTACTTTTCCAGAAGCTAGAAGATGTGTGTAACCGTAGTAAATTCTTTCTCATGAGACCCGACTTGTTCAAGGAGACATTCTTGCTGAATGCAACAGTGTAAACTTGCAACAGGTACAAGGTCGCCTGAACTGGTAAAGACAATGGGACTACTGACTGAGCCTGCGAGAATAAAAGTTTGTACCTGACATTCTACCCGTTGAAGATGTCAATTACAGGAGCCAATGAACTAAGTGAGAACTGTACTAAAGTGAAAATCCTAGTGAGGTGACAAACCAATTATTGTTTGGAGATAATGATGCACCAAAAGTTGCCCAATTGGAAATTAGGAGACTGTACAACAAGATTAATATAACACCGTGTCACAAGGAGAAATCAGCCATTACGTGCCATTCTTTGCTAGTGCCTAGTCACTTTGTCACTCTGTCTTAAAGACTTTGCTGTTTGACTTTTCAAACCATCCTTACCCTTGCCTTGCCCGTTTCATACTTTTCCTCCTTCTGAGGGAAGTGTTCCTTATTACCTCTCCTTCTGAACTTTGCTGAGTTTCCTGGCTGATGGCGAATCAACGGATGTCCTGAGGACGAAGACTGACTCTGTATGCTGACCCATAATGGAGGGTAACTATATGATAATGAAATTGTAATTGTCTGTTTGCCTTTTCTTTCTAGGTACCAACTGCTTCTTTTGATAGAGACCATAGATAGATGTTTTCTAAATTGGTGTTGCTAAATTGTTTTGCATGAAGCCCAACATGCTAATGCTAATTCAAGGATAGTTAAGGGGTTCACTAAGACAGAAGCAAATAGACAAAGGACTGAATCAATGCTTTGTTGAATAATGCGCAATTTCCGAGTCGCAAAACCATATGCAGAATGGTGTCTCAGACACCTTCTGCGAGTCGCTATGGGGTCGCAAAGACCCGCCTCATTAATATTAATGAGGAGGGTCGCATTTTGCAACCCCATAGCGAATCCCTGCACTCACAGGGATGGTGGCCTGCTGAAGTCAGCAGACCTCCATGTCTGTGACTGCTTTTTAAATAAAGTTCTGTTTTTTTATTTTTTATTTTGCAGCCCGTTTTCCTTCAAGGAAAACTAGTTGCAAAATAAAAAAAATAACAAAACCTTTTGGTTTCAGTTTTTCAGAGTAGGCAGTGGTCCATTGGACCACTGCCTTCTCTGAAAAACCCTTTTTGGCTACATTTACAAAGGGGAAGGTTTCCCTTCCCTTTTGCGAATTGGTTACCACCAGTGTGACACTGGTGGTAACTTGCGAATTGCTTTGCGACTGCATTCGTGGTCACAAAACAATTTAGCATAGCGATGCGAGTCGCAAATAGGAAGGGAATGCCCCTTCCTATTTGCAAGTCGCATTCACAATTTGCGAGTCGGTACCGACTCTCAAATTGTGAATGAGCATCGCTAATGGCATTTTGCATGGCACAAACTGCGATTTTCGCAGTCTGCACTATGCAAAATGCTTGCTACATCTGGCCCTATGTCTGCACCGTGGGTCAGATAAAGTTTTATCAACCTTTGTCCAAAAAGACCTCAACTTCCTTTGCAGTAAAACAACAAAACTCAATATGAAAAAAAGGTCTTTCCTTTAAATTCTTCTCTGTTGTGGACCTCCGCAAAGGTTATTTCATATACAGCGCATGCATGTTTACCACACAATATTTTTCATGCATCCTTGAAAGATCATAATTGAGAGCATTACCATTCGCCTTTATTGATTCATGAGACTCGAGAAAATCATTAACTAGGAATATGCTAATAGGGTTGCATATACATATGAAAATAAAACCTAAAAAGGCTAGAGCAGTTGATGGCAGAATTCTGAATTCTATCCAATCACAAATTGTACATAAGAATTAATCATGACTGGATTTCCCTTACACAAAGAAAGCTTAAGCTATGATTTGAGAGCTGCTCCCCTTTTCCAGCTTATCTTGGCTGATTCAGCATTTTACTGTTATGCATTGGAATCAAATACCTTACAGTTGTCCTCAAATGTTGGACAAAACCCTAAGATATAGAAGGAGGAATAGCTGCAACAAAGATGATTTTGTCTCTGTTTGCAACTTCCATCAGTAACATTGAGGAACTAACTCATACAATGTCTACCATGGTACCGTCAGTCTATCAGGATTAGACAAAGAAGAAGAAGTCAGAAACATGATCACCACACCAGTTCTTATATTTTCCCATTGTTTTAGAACCAGGAGCTACTATACCACACACCTCAATCCATGCATTAAAAGACCAGGAACAAAAGATCTTTATAAATATCTGGAGGAGTATTTAGCAAACAGTTTAATTAGGCCCTCACAGTCCCTTGCAGCCTCTCTTCTATTCTTTGTCACTAAGAAAGGATATTAGAGACACACCTGCATAGGTTATAGCGCACTGAATTGTATCATCATCAAGAATCAGTATCTTCTGACATTATTACCTGTCATGCATGAGCAAATCAAAAGTGGCAATATCTTTACTGATACTAATTTTCAAGGTGCAGACTAGCCCATTCAAATAAGAGAAGGAGATGAATGGATGACGGCCTTCCATACAAAATTAAAGCAACATGACTACCTAGTCAAATGAACTCTTCTGATAGTTGTGTAATTGAGTATTTGAAAAAATTAGACCTATAGCATTTTTATGTTCATAATCTTCTCCTCCATTGCTGTGGCATATTCTATCAGAAGATTTTGTTGTAGAATTACCACTCAACAACTGATTCACTATTATCATGGTAGTAGTAGTAAACTTGTTTACCAAGGTGACACATTTTATTCCAGTGAAAGGCAGCTCCCAGCAACGGAAACTAATTCATTGTTTCTCTAAAATATAGTATCATTACATGGATTACACACAATATTAATATCAGATAGAATTTCTCATCCCATTTTACAATAGTGGTCAGTATTCCATAAAGTACTGTAATCTGAATTTCATTTTCCCCCTGCATATCATCCAGTTTGAGTGTGAAACCAAGCAGTAAATCAAAACTTAGAGAATTGTTTAGGATGTCGTCAGAAAGAACAAATATCCAGGGTACATTATTTGCTTGTCAGTATGTTGCTGCAAACATTCAGTCCATGCTTCATTGGCTCATAATCTGTTCTTTTGCTATAGAAGGATATCCTCCTGTTTCCGTCATTATTTCAATTAAGTTTTAATACCTATTTCTTCTGTGAAAGAGCATCCTAGTATGATTACCAACCCACATTAAGAAATAAAAACAGCATTAGAAAGTGTCAAAGAATTGTGAAAGAAATACGATGATAAACATCTATAAAATCCCCCACTTATCTACAGAGAGATTATGGCCCTCATTATGACCCTGGCAGTAAATCCGGCTTGCCGCCATGCTAACGGCCACCAACTTACAGCAGTAGATATCCGTTATCATATTATGACACCCACACACCAATCTGACAGAATTCAGCCAGACACAAATCCACCAGCCCAAAGGTCAGTGGTAAACTGGCGGTATCAAAACCCACACTGTTACGCCAACAAAGCAATGCCCGCCACATAATGACCCACAAATCACCACGGCGGACATTCAATGGCGGTAAACCATTGGCGGTACATACTGCCGGGCTCACAATGGACACCCACAGACAAAACACCAATACATTGGACAATTCAAACAACACACACTTGACACCCATACACACACCACACCCACACAAACACACACACCATTATAAAACACACACACATTACCAACAACCCCTTACGAATACAATTCATTGACACAAGACTGACACCAAGACCACTGACACAACTACATACACACAACACATACACCCATACATCCCTCACGCACCCCACTTCACACACCCCAGCACATTACCAAACACACCCTTACCAACACACATCACATAATACCCATGGCATCACAAAGGCACCCCCGTTTCTCTGAGGAGGAGTTAAGGGTTCTGGTGGAGATCATCACGGTAGAGCCACAGCTGTTTGGAGCACAGGTAAAGTAAATATCCATTGCCAGGAAGATGGAGCTATAGCGGAGAATCGTGGACAGGGTCAACGTTGTGGGACAGCACCTAAGAACAAGGGACGACATCAGAAGGAGGCGAAATGACCCACAGGGGAAGGTATGTTCCATAGCAGCAAGACACCAGCTAGCTATCCAGAGGACTGGCGGTGGACCCCCACCTCCTACCCCACAACTCACAGCATGGGAGGATCACATCGAGGCAATACTGCATCCTGAGGGCCTGTCCAGAGTCGGAGGAGGACTGGACTCTGGTAAGTCAACTTTCAACACCCCCCACACCTGCATGCCATCACATCCCCTCAACCTCACCCCCATCACTCCACTACATCTCACACGCCCCACCATCACATCTCTCTATTCTCCATAGCAGAGGTGCTGGCAGACATGGCCAACATTAGGAGGGAGGCAGTCTCACACCAGCGGGCCCCTGCCACTAGCCAGTCATTTGAACAACCTTCAACTTCCACTGCCGCTGGTGGCCAGGAGGCCCCGCCACAGGACTCACATGCCACCAGCACCCCTCCCCCCGCAGAAAGGGAACCACCTCGCAAACGTTCCCTTCGATCCAGACAAAAGTCAGAGACACTTGCCAAGACCCTAGCCAGGAAATGAGACTCTCCTGATTGTCCCCCTTGTGTCCCACTCTGTCACCCTGTCCACCTTGAACTGCCATTGCTCCCCTTCCTATGTCCCCTTGAACAATGCACCTGTGCTACAAACAGATTGAAACAATACCCTGGACTTTCCTCCATCATCACCCCATCCCATTGCACTTTCCCCCATATATATTAGCACTTCAATAAATACCCTTTGAAAAAAAAACGATTTTGAGTATGTCATGTATTTCAAATATGTATTGATTGAAATAGATACAAACATTGTAAATGAACTGTACAAAAAATTAGCATAGAATTAATGACCTGTAGCTGGCTGTTGTGATCACACCAGGACTATTTGTCAAATCACCAACATCTGCAAAATGAATAGCCAGAGGTAACAGTAAGTGGGCATAGAAGTGGGAAATACCAGCATGCCAATGCCACACAGAATACAATCAAAGTCATTGAAATGTAAAGTTACACTGTCTCACCTGTGTGTCATTGGAAGTACTGATGGATTACAGATGTTCTGTTGTCCTCAGGGACATCTCCAGTCTCCCCCTCCTTCAGAAAAGGGACATAGCGTCTGAGGGCCAGGTTGTGCAACATGCAGTCTGCCACTACTATCTGGCAGACCTTCTTGGGTGAGTAGCACAGGGATCCACCTGTTAGATGGAGGCACCAGAACCTGGCCTTCAGGAGGCCAAAGGTTCTCGCTATTAACCTTCTGGTTCACCCATGTGCCTCATTATAGCATTCTTCTGACTCTTGTCCTGGCATTCCTCAAAGGGGGTCAACAGCCATGATAGGTTTGGGTAACCAGAGTCACCTGCAAATATTGTTAGACATTATTTAGTCACACACTATCCTATTTGGCCAACACCATAGCCATACACCAATATATACTGGGTGGGAACCAGGGTTCACCTATTAGCCGCACCCTGTGCCTCTGTAGTTGGGACGTCACATTTGGGATGCTGCTATTCCTCAGGACAAAGGCATCATGCACCGACCCAGGATACTTAGCATTGACGTGGGAGATGTACTGGTCCACCAAGCACACCATCTGCACATTCTTACGATTCCTGAACACCTCTTCATTCTGGCTGGGGGGGACAAATGCAATATGTGTTCCATCAACCACCCCTATTATATTGGGGATATGTCCCATTGCATAAAACTCTGCCTTCACAGTGGCCAAATCCTCAACCTAGGAGAATGCAATATAGCTGCACATGTGTTTCATCAGGGCAGACAACGCTCTTGTCAGCACTTTTGAAAACATTGGCTGTGACATTCCTGCTGCCAAGCCCACTGTCACTTGGAAAGAAGCAGTTGCCAGGAAATGGAGAACTGATAGCACTTGCACAAGAGGGGGGATACCAATGGGATGAAGGTTAGCAGCTATCAGGTCAGGCTCCAATTGGGCACACAGATCTGTGATTGTGGCCCTGTCCAGTCTATAGATGAGTATTATGTAGCCAAGTAAACTAGGGGTCTGTACACGGGGGTATGTCTCCATTTCCTATTCATCCACAGCGGTAGGAAATTTAAGGGACAAAAGAGTGAGGAGGCTGTCAGAAACTGAACAATGGAGCCACAACAGTAGTCTGCAATCTGTAAACATGTAATGGGTCAGTGTGGTTTGTCCAGTATGTGCCTATTTCTCCTGTGATGCAGCATTATTTCACAGGCCTGCAACCCCCTAAAAGGGCGTACTCGTGTCCTGTGTGAAGGGACAGGTGGAAGTGAGGTAATGCCGCTGATGTTGTGCGCTGTGGCGGGTGGCGGTCAGGAACCACCGTGCAATTCATCATTGGTTAAAATTGCGCCCTATGGGGTACAGTGGCCAATGGTGATCTACCCCGGCGGTGACGAAATGCATCGCCGCTGACGTGACCACCATTTTCTGTCTGATTCCTCACTTGTTTCCTGACCTTCCATAGGAGAGGACCTACACTGCATGTGCTGCTGTGACCTGTGTCTGGATCCTACCATGGTCCGTGTGACCAGGGAAAGGGCCCCAGCCTTCACTTCTGAGGAGTTGGAAAGACTGGTGGATGGGGTCCTACCCCAATACGGACTGCTGTATGGGACTCCAGACCAACAGGTGAGTACATCGTGGACACAATGCATGTGGCACGAATGCAAGGAGGTGCAGACCCTGGGGGCCGGTGGCAGGTGGAGCACCCAATGTCACAAACAGGGGGAGGACCTGAGAAGCGGTGCATGGAAGACCATGGAGGCCCAGCTGAGGATGTCCTCCTAACGAGGAAGGTGGGCCCATCGAACCCTGACCCCCCTGATAGCCAGCAAACTCGGTGGTGGCCTATCCAGAGCTGGATGGGCACTTGAGGGCATCACAGCAGCCGCAAGGGGGTGAGTACAGTGGCCATCATTGAAGGAAATGGCTGGAGGGGTGGTATCTGGGTGGTCGGTGTGTGTCAGTGGGTGCCCCTAGGCCAGGCCAGACATAGCAGCACAGGTCCTCTGGGGGCTAAGTGTCTAAAGGGGAAATACTGCCTACCTAGCTTGTAAGCATCCACTATTGGACAGGGCTGCGTGAGACCCATGTGTGCTGCAGTTGGCGGCGTGTGCTCCTCCTCATGCCTAGGTGGCTCGCAATATCACTGGTAGTGCAATGCATAGTGCGTAGGCCTGTACCCTGTGTGTGAGGGTGCTGTATATGCCAACAGTAGTGTTGGTGCAGTCATTGACCCAGTGTATCCTTTGTCTCTCTCTCTCTCTCTCCCCCCTTTCTTGTTTTGTCATCCTGTCCTTATGTCCAGTAGCATCATCTGGCAGAGGAACCGAGGCACCGGTGACGGAGGGAGCTGCATCCCGCAGGACCCAGGAGGCAGAGTCCACCTACGCTGAGGGCACCAGTGGGATGGAGAGTGAGGGGAGCACCACGGCGGAGACTGGAGGGGACAATACAGACTCTGACACCTCCTCTGATGGGAACTCCCTGGTGGTGGCGGACACCTCTCTGACCACCCCAGCTACAGGTACAGCTGCCAACCCCGTACTAGCACCACCCTCCGAGTAGCCCTTCAGTGAGTTGCCCGTGCCCGCTCACCCAGGAGGGTGGTCATCTCCTTTGCCCGAGGCACCTTAGGCCCTGCCCCAGTGAGCCCTGCTGCCCTGAGTGAGGAGGCTATTGACCTCCTGAGATCCATCTCTGTAGGGCAATCAACCATTATGATTGCCATCCAGGGGCTGGCAGCCCAGATGCAACAATCTAATGCATTCCTGGAGGGCATTCACACTGGATTGGTGGCCCAACAGAGATCAATCCAGGCTCGCTCTGGCCTCCTCTCTGATGGCAGCCATTGTCCCTGTTTCAACCATCCCCCCTCCAACTACCACTTCGCAGTCCCATTCTCCTCAACCCCAACCCATCCCAAACACACAGGCAGACAAGCATGCACACAAGACAACACCCAAGAGTTTCACAGGCAAACACAAGCACCACACTTCATCCCACAGGCACTCACACAAACACCATTCATTTGCAGACACAACAACATCCACTATTTCCACTGTCTCCCCCTCCTCCTCCTCCATCTCCTTCTCAGTTACGTCCACACTCACATCTGCATGCACTACATCATCATCCACTACCTGTATCATCACTACACCAAGCAGAACACACACCTCACTGACAGACACCTCCACAACATCCATGCACACGTCCCTTACGTCTTCTCCCACCATGTCTACCCCCCTCCTAAAGTACACAAACACAAACACTCAGACACCCAACAGCCATCCACCTCACAACAGCATACAACTCATGCACCTGTACCCAAATCCAGCAGACAAACACCTCCAACAATCACTCCCTCATCCTCTCTTCCCATATTTTCTCCCTCTTCCCACCCAATGTCCCTAAAAAGCTTCTCCTTTCCACCATTGACCTCTTCCCTACCCCTCCCCCGTCCTGCAAGTGTGGCCAGGGTATCAAGAACCCAGCCAAGCACCTCAGGCAAACAGCCCACGGTCCCAGTTCCATCAGCACCTGCTCATGGTATAAAGGATTCCAGGCTGCAAATACTGAAGGGGAACAAGCCTGCACCAGCCAGCAGAAAGGGGAAGGAGCCTGCACCAGCCATCAAAAAGGGGAAGGAGCCTGCACCAGCCAGAAGAAAGGGGAAGGAGCCTACACCAGCCAGGAAAAAGAGGAAGGAGCCTGCACCAGCAGTTGTTACAGAGCCCCCACTGCCAGCCGTGGTTGTGCAGCCATCAGTAAGTGCAGAGGCTGAGCAGGAGCCTCCCACTGCCACCACCACTACAGTGCAGCCATCAGAGGGTGCAGGGGCTGAGCAGGAGCCTCCCACTACCACCACCACCACAGTGCAGCCATCAGAGGGTGCAGGGGCAGAGCAGGTGCCTCCCACTACCACCGCCACCACAGTGCAGCCATCGGAGGGTGCAGGGGCCAAGCAGTAGCCTCCCACTATCACCACCACAGTGCAGCCATGACCGCCAGCGAACGCCATATGATCCAGCCTCCATGGGCTGCTGAGCGGCGCACCCGAACCAGAACCAGTGGGCAAGGCACCCACCTGAGAAACTATGGCCTTGCACTCCCCAGGACCAAGCACTGGGCATGTTGCCCCCCTCCAGAACCAGTGGTCTTGTTTCTGCATCCGGCTGAGGTACCTGCCTATTTGCCAAGTGATGCCCCTGCAGTGTTCTCTCTGTATTGGTGCAGGGAACGAGTGGGGCCTTGGACTTTGCCGTGTGGCCATATGGCCCCTGTGAACTGAGGACTGGGCAGTGCCCCTTTTTTTGGACATTTGTACATATCTGTCGCATTGCCAAATCGAATTATTACTTTTGATGTTGATCTTATTACAATCAGTTTAGTCAATTCCTGTTGTCCTTGTATTATTCAGCCGATTTACGGGGATAAACTGTTTTTCTTGTGCAGCTGGTTGTGTCTTGTGCGTGTGTATGTCACTGTCATTTCCCTCCCCCTCTCCCTTGTGTGCTAGGCGGCTGTACTCACCGTCGTCGTCTCCACTGGCGTTGGTGTTCGTGGTGGAGCACAATGTAGAAGAGCATTGGGAAGACTTGCAGTTCTGGTTCCACGGTGGTGTGGTTCTTCCCTCAATCTACAATGGTGAGTCCTTTCTGTTTCCGCCAGGCTTTTGATGGTGTTGGTAGTGCCCCAGAAAAGGTGATGGTTTGTCATGTCATAATATGGTGGGAGGAACTTTTTCTTCCACCTGGCTGTAGGCGGCTACCGTTCTGGTGACTGTTTGTTTCTGCCCTGGCGGTCGGTGTGGTACATTGGCCGTCTTTCAGAGATATCACCGCCATGGTCATAATTTGGCAGTACTTACCGACAGCCTATTGGCGGTATTACCGCCACTTTATCACCGACCGCCAGGATCGTAATGAGGGCCTATGTGTGGTTCTCTACAAAAAACTTGCATCTGCGTGGAAAGAGAAAGTTTCAACTTCATTTTTTTAACCATTATTCATTACTAAATTCATAAACGAAACAGCAGTACAGTTACAGTCATTGGTTCTGGCAAAGAGTATGAGGGGAAAACTATTTTAGATTCAAAAATTCTATTGGGGGTTTTACAACAAATTGTGGATTGTAAAAAGCACGTCCCTGAGGAAAGTTCGTGAGAACCAATTACACACTTAAAAGAGTCCAACCATAAACTGGTATGTTGCAGCCATTCCTGCATCATCAGTATTCTAAGGTGCTTCCCATGAAGATGTTTGCTTCACAATTGATGTTCAGTTTGCTCGTGTTTCTTCATGTATGAAGCCAATTCTTTCCCCTTGAAATCCCTTTGTTTCAAGTGATCCTGACTTTGGCACAAGGGCCCCTGGTGCCAAAGTTCTACTTCCCTCAAAAGAATCCTGTCAACTTGCCTGCCTCAAGATTTGTTGCTAGACAGTGCAGCTTTTAGCCGGAGTGGAGGTGGCTTTGGGCATGAGCCACATCATGAACTATGATTGCTCCTTTGTTGAACTGCTCATGCCTACCTTGTGCCCGATTGAGACTTCACAAATTATTCTTAGGTAAATCAGGATGGGCACACTAAAAATGGACCTACAGGTCTCGGAGGAGGTCTGCTCATTCCTCTCACTGCGATCCTGCACCTGTCCAATTTGTTCAAATTTAGTAGTTTAGCATTTTTGTAATAGCAGAAAATCATTAATAGACTCAGTGTCAA
Source organism: Pleurodeles waltl (assembly GCF_031143425.1). Lineage (NCBI taxonomy): Eukaryota > Metazoa > Chordata > Amphibia > Caudata > Salamandridae > Pleurodeles > Pleurodeles waltl. The sequence goes on from NC_090445.1 coordinate 476,184,023, forward strand.
CTAACCATATTTTGTGCTGTATTGAGAAGCTGCTCTAATAACGCATGTTCCCTTTTATACATTAAAACATTGTCTAGGCAGTCCTTTACTAAGTATATTATGTTGATTATAGAGTTCTAAATCTCTAACCACAAACCACCTCCCTCAATAAGCCTTGGACAGGTGACCTCACCGCCCTGAGAGGCAAGCACTAAAGGAGTTTAACTCATGTTCAATTATTGATGACTGTCGTAGACCAGCGTTGGTACATCAGTGGTTAAAGGACTCAACCTCCATGGTTGAGGCCCTAGTAACCCCAGGGCACCCAGGGAACTCCAAATCGGCCATAGGAGCTCCCCATTATTACATTTCTTCAGTTACATTTTCACTTGCCAAACCTATGTGCCGAGAAGGAGCAGTTGAAAAGTCAATTGTTCACATTAGTTTATTGTTAAAGAAATACCAACTTTGAGGTCATTCAGTATGTGTGTCATGATGCTTAAGTTTGAAAAGGAGGCATATTGTACATTGAAAAGGCATAAGCATCCTTCTGCAAAACGCTAATTTTGCAAGCATTGTGTACATGAATTTTTAAGTGTATACATTTAAATGACATTTTCCACCTTACAGATTCAACAGAGAATTAGAAACACAAGTTTTATCATGTACTTAGTCCTTTGATTCTGACTAAAATTAAATATTAAAGTACAGCCAAAAAAAAACACATTGAATGCATTTCTTTTTGAACTAGTAACAGGAATAAATATGAATGGGCAAAGAGAGGAAATGAATCAATGGAGGGGAGGTAGTAAAGACTAAGGAGCAAAATGAGAGTGATTAGAAAGGGAAGAATTAATGATAGACGGTGGAGTATAGAATAAGAATTTGCATTGATGCTTGAGCAGTCATGATGGAAGGATTGTCTTTCTCATTTGGGCAACGATCTTGCTCCTATTTATGCAACATTTATCTGAGATTCCTGCTGAGTTGATTGTGAATTGCATTCCAAACAGTTATTCTTTCCCATTAGCAATCTTCTTTTGATTTCGTTAGGTAGAATGCCTTTTTAAAAACAATTTGATGTGCTCATATCCTGAAATTGGTCTGGCAGTAAGCATCTTGCCATCTTTTATTTTTTGTAGTAAACTAATCATTCTTTCTGGAAATTTTGCTATAGGTTTCTTGTTGGGATCCTTGCTATAGGTTTTTTGCTGATAATCTTGCTATGTGCTCTAATGTCCATGGCATCTGAGAAGCAGAGACTCAGGCACTTGCTGTGGTTAAACTTTCTAAACCTCTGAGCTTTGCTGAAAAAATATCATGTTGCTCCAGCACTTTCTCTGTGTCAAATAAACAGCTTTTGTCTTTGACCTATGGACCTGAGTTCACTTTTGCTTACAATAACCCATAGGTAGGGAGATTGGGGGACATATTTACAAATAATGAGGCAGCCCGGCAATGCAGGCCATCTTGCAGTGCTGAGCTGCACCATTCGGAAAGTGTAGGGATGCGTTGTATTTACAGGAAACCAACACATGCCTGTACTTTCCTCAGCACTGGTGCACAATTGGCAGCCTAACTCCAACGCAGGCATCCTTGCACCTTGGTGCAAGGGTGCTTGCATTGCAGGGATGATTTTTATCTGCATGAAGGAACACCTTCCTGCACATAAACAATCATTATTGGTATTTTCCTCCTTCTAAGTGTGCTGCAGAATGCACCACACATAGAAAAAGGAAATAAAAAAAGGAGAAATAAGGATATTTCTCCTTGTTGAGCCAGTTTTATGCCACCCCTAGGGTGGCGCAGGAATCTGATGCATTCCCAGTCTTGTAAATCTGGGAATGCATCATATTCCATGGGTGTTGCGTGGGAACACCCATAGCAACACCTGTGGAATACCTCTTTCACCCAAAATGATACATGAAAGGGGGGCCATATTTACAAGGCCAGGAAAAGCCATGCAAGGTGTCTTTGCATGGCCTTGTAAATATGGGCCAGTTCACTGCGCCACCAAAGCATAAAAAAAGTGACACTCTGGTGGTGCTGGGGGAGGGGGGGGCAAATATGCACATAACTGTTGAAGCTCCTTCTCTGTTTATATGACTAGCACTGAATTTGTTCACAGGGTGCGGAGAGTTTTCTACCAGTGACATATCTTTGGCACAACTTGACTTGCATGAGAAGTAGGGGTGAGAGGAAGTTTTAATTCTGCTGGCGGAACTGGAGGAATTTAGTAATTCCACAATATTCTTGTAACATGGAATTACAAATAAAATTCCGCTGCTCCGCTAATGAAATTAATCTGTACTGTTTGCTTTTTAAACAGGACTGGAAGAGGGAGCACTCGCTCTGTGTTTAACACCTAGGGTGCCCAGGACCAGCTGGTCTCGCCCTCGGCAACGGTTGCCCGGTGCTGTGAACATGACCAGCTCATCCTGCTATGGGACCCCGGGGGGAGCGCTAGCGCTTCACCCTATGGCCAAGCACCCCCCTCCCCTGGTCAGGGATGGAAGGGGAATCGCTTCCCTTTTCACCCCGCCCCCCCGAACCCCTGGTGGCGTCTGATAATGTCAGGACCTCATCAGAGGCCTTCCCCTCTTCCAGCGCCGATCGGAGGAGAAATGCAAAAGCATTTCTCCTCCGGTCACGTGGAGGGGGCAGAGAGGAATGAAAGGAGAGGAAAGGCCTTTCCTAACCTTTCATGTCTCTCTGAGCATTTCTGCTGCCTGATCACGATGCGATCGGGCAGCAGACATGCCCACTCTACACCAGGGAATTTTTGTGTGTGTGTTTATGACATAAGGGGAGCGGGCCCTGGGCAAGGGCTGATCCCCAGGGGGGCAATTTATTTCTAGGCTATTTCTGCCCCCCCCCCCAGGGCAGATCGGCCAATTATAATTAGGCCGATCTGCCCCCGGGGGCAGAATCCCCTAGAAACCAGGGTTTTTTTGTTTTTTTTTTATGTGGGGAGCAACCCCTTAGGCAAGGGTTGCTCCCCTGGGGGCAAAACTAATTCTAGGCTGTTTCTGCCCCCTTTGGGGGTAGAACGGCCTATTTTTATTAGGCCAATCAGCCCCCAAGGGGGACAGAAACCACTAGACACCAGGGATTTTTTTTGTCAGTTTCACATGAGGGGAGTGACCCCTTAGGCAAGGGTCGCTCCCATGGGGGGGCAAATTTGTTTTAGGCCATTTCTGCCCCCCTTGGGGGCAGGTCGGCCTATTTTTATTAGGCCGATCACTAGGCACCAGGGATTATTTTTTGTGCCAAATTCACGCAAGGGGAGCGATCCCCTAGGCAAGGGTCGCCACCCTTCGGGGGCAAATTTATTTTAGGCCATTTGTGTTCCCCTGGGGGCAGATCGGCCTATTCTGTTAGGCTGATCTGCTCCCTGGGGGCAGAAACCACTTAGGCACCAGGGATTGGTGTGTGTGTAAGTGTATGTTATGTTTGGGGGGGGCAGCCCCTTGGGCAAGGGTCGCTCCCTATGGGTGCACATTACTGTTGGCCATATCTGTCCCGCTTGGGGGCAGATCGAGCTATTTTTGGAAGGGCCATCTGCCCCCAAGGGGGCAGAAAGCCTACCAGAGACCAGGGAAGATTTTATTTTTCAAAATAAGAGGGTGGGGGTATGGCCATACCCCCACACCAAAAAAATGGGGCCAAAGTTGTTCTGACCACCAGTGGGTAGATGGGGCAATTACCCCCAATCCACACTCCAGGGGGGCTGAAAGTCTACTAAATGCCAGGGAATTAAAAAACAAAAAATAGTGTGGTGGTGGCTACCAACCAGTATGGGCATGGTTATGCCCCACCCCAGCTGAAGGGGGTAACAGTCTTTCAGCTCCTCCACGCATACTAAAACATCTTATCCTGTAGTGTGGTCAGTTTTACGTATCCTTTGCGCATTAGCTTCAGGCTTTAGGCCTCTGTGCATTTTGCCCTGGATGTATTTTATTCCTTTGCTCACAGCTTAGAGCCTCTGTGCACTTTGCTCTAGATGCTTTTATTCGGCTTTGTATTGTTATTTTTCAAATAGCCAGTTCTACGGTCTTGTTTTATTTTTTATATCACACTGTTTAGAATACTTCAGCACTGGAATTCTCCATAACACATTCCTGTTCACTCTGTGCTTCAGTCAAGGATACAGTCTGGTACATTGCCGATAGACGTGGTAGGAGTTTAGTCTTTGGCATTCCTGACATTTTGTGATCACGCTGACATGTTAGTTATAAAAACACTTCCTTGTCCCAATACACGCAAGAGGGAGATTCCGACCAGGGAACCACAACTAGACGCTGACTGCCTCGTTGCAGATGCTGAACCAGATGACAGACCTTTGCTCAGGTATGAGGGCTGATGTCTCCCAAGGGATTCAGAAAGGCAAGTTAGAAGCTTAACATGCTGTGCTCAAAATAGAACTAGCTGAGGGAGAGTAGAAATTGTTAAACACCATAATAGCGTTGTTCTTATGTTTCACTCTCCTCGTGACTATTTCAATCCTACTGTGTTGTATGGTTCTGGTTATTGCGGCTCACGCCTTATTATCTAAAATGCAGTCGTTTTATTAAAACATTATATAAAACTTATACTGCCTTTGTCATTTGTATATGAGATCATACTGTAAATGAGAGAGTTGGTTTGGATCTGAGTGACCACGACTTCCCTGAGAAGTTCCAAAGATGTAATGCGCTCGGCTGCCCAATCATCTATTCCCTTTTGGAGAAATGAGGCACTGCTAGTTGGCCGGAGCAAAACCGGGTTTAGGGTGACAGAGGTCCTTCTAAGTGGGTCCGACTCAGTACCCCACACCGTGAACGATCCTGCTACCTAGAAATCCAGTAGTCTCATTTAGGATAATGACAATCCCACGGCAAGCAAGTGGACATTTGATTATTTGGGGTTTTGGTTTTACATTTGGGCCATGAGAGCTTGGCTAACTCTCAAAATCGTCCCACTTGGAATGGTGAGGGCTGCACTTTTTGGACTTTGGGACGCTGCCATGTAGAAAAATCCACAACACCTAGACACATCTGAAAACTAAACATCTGGGTGAGTCCAAGGTGGTGTGCTTCACATGCAGCCCACACCATTTTTTTACCCACCATGCCCTGCAAACTTCCAACTTTGCTGGAAATCACACATTATTTCCCCATTTTTGTGATGGAACCTTCCGAAATCTACTGAAATCCACGAAAATCCTACCACCCAGCATTGTCTCATCTATACCGATAAAAATTCTGCTGCACTTGTCAACCTAAAATATTTTTTTTCAAACTGCCTTTTTTGACCCACTTTGGTTCCCCCTCAATTTCGACCTGTTTTTGGCTCTTCCTTGTTACAAGAACTTGGCCCACCTACACAACTGAGGTATCATTTTTACCAGGAGACTGAGGGGAACGTTGGGTGGTAGGAAATTTGTTCCAGTGGAGTGATCCGACACAGAAATGTGAGAAAACTTTGATTTTGTAGCTAAATTTGAGGTTTGCTGAGGATTCTGGGTAAGAAAACATTGCGGGATCCACGCAAGTCACACCTCCCTGGACTCCCTCAGGTGTCTATTTTTCAGAAATGTCCGGGTTTAGTAGGGTTCCCTAAGTGGCTGCTGAGCCCAGGACCAAAAACTCAGGTGCCCCCCGCAAAAACAGGTTGTTTTGCATTTGATAATTTTGATGTGTCCAGATAGTGTTTTGGGGCATTTCCTGTTGTGAGCACAAGGCCTACCCACACAAGTGAGGTACAATTTTAACGGGAGATTTGGGGGAACTCTGGGTGGAAGGAAATTTGTGCTCCTCTCAGATTCCAGAACTTTCTGTCACCGAAATGTGAGGAGAAAGGGTTTTTTTGGCCAAATTTTGAGGTTTGCAAAGGATTCTGGGTACCAGACCTGGCGAGAGCCAACATGTCACCCCATCTTGGATTCCCCTAGGTGTCTAGTTTTAAAAAATGCACAGGTTTGGTAGGTTTCCCTAGGTGCCAGCTGAGCTAGAGGCCAAAATCCACAGGTAGGCACTTTGCAAAAAAACACCTCTGTTTTCTTTGGGAAAATGTGAAGAGTCCACGTTGTATTTTGGGGTATTTCCTGTCTCAGGCACTAGGCCTAGCCACACAAGTGAGATATACTTTTTACTGGGAGACTTGGGGTATGGCTTGGTGGAAGGAAATTTGTGGCTCCTCTCAGATTCCAGAACTTTCTGCCACAAAATATGAGGAGAAAGTGTTTTTTTAGCCAAATTTTGAGGTTTGCAAAGGATTCTGGGTAACAGAATCTGGTGAGAGCCCCACACGTCACCCCATCTTGGATTCCCCTAGGGGTCTAGTTTTCACAAATGCATAGGTTTGGTAGGTTTCCCTAGGTGCCGGCTGAGCTAGAGGCCAAAATCCACAGGCAGGCACTTTGCAAAAAACACCTCTGTTTTCTTTGGGAAAATGTGATGTGTCCACGTTGTGTTTTGGGGCATTTCCTTTCGCGGGAACTAGGCCTACCCACACAAGTGAGGTATCATTTTTATCGGGAGACTTAGAGGAACATAGAATAGCAAAACAAGTGTTATTGCCCCTTGTATTTCTCTAAATTTTTTCCTTCCAAATATAAGACAGTGTGTAAAAAAAGATGTCTATTTGAGAAATGCCCTGTAATGCACATGCTAGTATGGGCACCACGGAATTCAGAGATGTGCAAATAACCACTGCTCCTCAACACCTTATCTTGTGCCCATTTTGGAAATATAAAGGTTTTCTTGATACCTATTTTTCACTCTTTATATTTCAGCAAATAAATTTCTGTAAACCTGGTATAGAATAAAACCCACTGCAAGATGCAGCTCATTTATTGGCTCTGGCACCTAGGGTTATTGATGAACCTACAATCCCTATATATCTCCGCAACCAGAAGAGTCCAGCAGAGGTAACGGTATATTGCTTTAAAAAATCTGACATCGCAGAAAAACATTGCAGAGTAAAACATAGAGAAAAATTGCTGTATTTTTACCTCAATTTCAATATTGTTTTATTTCAGTTATTTTCTGTAGGGAACCATTGTAGGATCTACACCAATTACCCATTGCTGAATTCAGAATGTTGTGTACTTTTCAGAAATATTTAGTTTCCTGGGATCCAGCATTGGTTTCACACCCATTTCTGTCACTGACTGGAAGGAGGCTGAAAGCACAAAAAATCATAACAATGGGCTATGTCCCAGTAAAATGCCAAAATTGTGTTGAAAAATTGGGTTTTCTGACTCAAGTCTGCCTGTTCCTTAAAGCTGGGAAGCTGGTGATTTTAGCACCGCAAATCCTTTGTTGATGCCATTTTCAGGGGAAAAACCACAAGCCTTCTTCTGCAGTTCTTTTTTCCCATTTTCTTTTTTTTTAAACAAAATTTTCACTATATTCTGGATAATTTCTTGGTCTCCTTCAGGGGAACTCACAAAGTCTGGGTACCTCTAGAATCCCTAGGATGTTGTAAAAAAAGAACGCAAATTTGGCATGGGTAGCTTATGTAGACAAAAAGTTTTGAAGCCCTAAGCGCGCCCTGCCCCAAAAAGCCCAAAAAAGGCCTGGCACCTGAGGGGGAAAAGCCCTGGCAGCAAAAGGGTTAAAAACAACTGCAGATTAATCTTTAATCTGAAATGATTTTTAAACATAGAGGGGAAGCTCCTTCTTCTGGTCCTGTTTAAAAATTGCTGACTGCAATGCTGTGCATACCCATCGGAGCCCCTACGGACTCAGAGTATATAAACCTTATATACTCTGAGTCCGTAAGGGCAACAAGGGGTTATGCCAAGCAGTGCATATCCCTCTGTGCCCTTAAATACTCTGCTGTAATCACTGCAGAGTATGTAAGGACACCGAGTGGTATGCGCTACAATGAGAGGTACTGGTGTAGTGCATACCCCTCGATGCCCTTACATACTCTGCAGTGATTTCTGCAGAGTATATAAGGGTGCAGAGAGGTGTACACTATGCCAAGGGGTACTATTGCAATGCATACCCGTCGGTGCTCTTACATACTGCGCAGTGATTAGTACAGAGTGTGAAAGGGTACCGAGGAGTATGCACTTAAGTCCATTTGGTATTTGGCAATGAAAAATGCATCCTTGCATCCATTTTCGGTCTTGAGGGTGCATTTTGCAGTAAGAAATTAATGCCAAATGTTCACTCCTCCCCGTCATGGAATTCTGCTGAATTCTAATGCTATTTCGCAGAGTTCCCCAGAATCAAATTCCACCAATTCCACCCACACCTAATCAGAAGGTAAAAAAGATCATTGATTTACATGTTGAAGCGCAATGGTTGAAGCAAATATGTCAGATTTACTCTTGTGGTGTTGTGACATTTACTATTTGTTTATCCCAAGCTCCAAATACATTTCAGCAATTAGGCCATATGAAGTTCTTTGATCAAATCTATCACGTGATGAGCGATGTATGCTTGTTGCAGGGGCCATTTAATCAATCAATATATTCATTTTCTAAATTTGCATAGCAATAATTAGAAGACCCACACTTAGCAAGTGTAACTTCCTCCATTTTAAACATTTTGAACCTTTAAATATTCAGGCAGATAACACACCATATTTAATGGGGGTGTACCAGAGGGGTTCCTCCACAGGGAAAATCATTTTTCTGTGGAGAAAAAAATAGATTATTGTGTTATTGCATATTGTCAGCTTTCACGCATATATTGTTCTGATTAACATAGTTAAATTTTTTCCAGTTCCCAGAAGTATTGACATGAACTGTTCTTTGTTATTTGTTATATTCTAATGTTAAAATAATAAATATTTGTGTTTATTTTGTTTAATGTCAATGCAAATAATTTTTACATATTTATTTTAAATGTAAAACAAAAGAAAAAGATACTGCTTCACTATTAACTTAATTGTGAATGAAATGTTTAAAAATTGAATAATATTTTGATAAAGTTAACGTTACGTCAATTTAAACATTAGAAAAGATTGTTAAAATACTGTAGACTTAAATATGTTAAACTTTTAGATTTTTTAAAGCTAAAATTATGCTTATTTATATTATTGACAATTTTGAATAATGTATTTCAATTTAGCATTATTGCCTATGTGATTCTGCTTTAAGTACCTACCTCCATTGTTTTCTACAAGAGGGTGTTGCAGTACCAGTAGTTGGCCATGTGAGATGCTGGAGCAGTTTGCTACTGGTTAGGATCCAATTGTGGCTGTAGTATCTTTAGAAGCGTAGTTTAAATAGCAATGAGTTACTTTTGTGGGTGGTTGCAGGTCCCCCTTCAGTCCCTCAGTAACCCTCCCCAAGCTCCTCTTTACTTCTCCCTAAATCGACCTGGTCCCTCCTTCATTTACTACTAAATGGTAAACTGAAATGTGCGGATGTCCCCACAGAAATGATTGAGAGATTGAGATTTACAGTTGTAGGTTGTTAATAGCAATTCGTAGCACTTTAATCGTACTATTGTAGTATTACTAAATGTACAACAAAATGCACTTTCTGAGTAGACCTCTGCATGTGTAGGGATGAAATGCTAATCAATAACAAGTGGCCTCCTTCACCAAATCAAGGGTCATCTTTTTGAATGAGATAGATCTTTGAATTACACTGTCCTCTTGTGGCTACTGAGGAACATGAGAGCTCATTGTTGAGGCAGAAATGGTTCTCTGGAGGGAGGACATAGAGAAAAAAAACAAGCTAATTTGACTTTGATAACTGCTAGTTGACCATGCTCCCAAAAAATGCATACCAAGCATGCTATCTCCTCCCTCTGGATAGCGAACAAGTTGTATTCTTCTTTAATAAGTACAACATGTAAGTGGAGGAGGGTGGATCATTTCAGATCATTTGTAACTCCATGGAAAATCAATAAGCTGTCTGGAGGAACTCTACTTCAGTGGTGTACTACAGATCACAAGATTTGACGTTGAATTAAAAGTGGTTTAGGACCAGGTGTAAACAGTTCAATCGGAAACAGGGAAATAAAAAACATTTTCGGCATTTTTAATACTGAAAAATCTCTTCGCACCGGGGCAAAAGAAAAGGGTTGTAGCCCTGAGAATGAGGAGAAAGGTTGTTAAGAGTAAGGACATCTAAGAGTGACATGGAACGAGTGGAAAAAATAAGAGCCTAATAAAAAGTGGGCAATAGTGATAAAAACGGACGACAGAATATGGAGCAGAAAAGCAAGTAAAAAAGGTGAAGAGAAAAAGGAAGCAAACCTAGAAGAGGCGAAGGCGTGGAAGCAAAAATGTTAATAAAAGTGTAGAATGACAATGGTAAAAAAACGCAGAGAATAAAGAATTGTTTGGCGAAGAATGTCAGGCGAAATGATAAAGACAGGAGGGAGCGAGTGAAAAAGTGAGTCAAGAGGAATAAGAAAAGGCGTTGCAGAAATTCTGCCCACGTGTCAGGCACAGCTCGAAAGAGCCCCGGAAAGAGAGGATAGAAGAAAGCACAGCAGGGAGAGGCAGAGGTAGATAGCTTCCTGTGCGACATGCTGTGCTGAAGCTGGCAAGGCATTGGAAGATTTAGACAAATTCCACAATACATTTTAATATCACATGCCTAATTCCCAGCTCAGTTGTGTAGGCACGGCATCTGAAGTGCCCAGCACTATGCATTACCATCTTTTACAGCTGATAAAGATATCAACAGTACACCTCACCGAAGCACTCAGAAGCCGATATCTAATATCTGTCCTCTAGACAGCCTGCGTTTTCCAAAGCTCTCAAGGTCTTTGCCTGTCCATTTTTCCTCCTTTTCTCCCGCCCAAGACTTCCACAGGTAATAGATCACTAAATAATTCAAGTCGCAAATGCCAGAGCCCGACCTCCTGCAATAAAAATCATGTCTCCATCCTCACTTGGATCATGCGTGTCAAACCACTTAACGAAGACGGATGGGATGAGGCCCCTCACAGTAGAAGCAGTCCAGCAGAGATAGAGAATATTGCTTTAGATGAAAAGGGAGTGCTCCTCAGAGACGGCAAAATGACATAGAGAGAAATCATGAATACAGGTCTCACAGTTATATCAAAATATATAAAGGAACATATTTCAGAGGCAGGAAGCTGAGAGTCTCCAAATAGGACTCATAGGTCAACATTTTATCATTAGCAGCATAACAATTAAATAAAACAAGATAGCAAAGTTTACAACCAGAGGGAGGTGTAGTGCGTCATGAACCTTTGGCAATAGTCTGGTGACTGAATAGTCCATGTCTTTGGGTGCAAAGAAGGTGAAAGGCAGGATGCCTCACAAACTAAAGTGATTATTTAGAGTTATGGCAGGTGGCCTGTTATCTACCAGAAGGAAGAGGTCTTAACTGCTGTCATGCAGGCAGATTACCGCTTACCACATTTAGATAGCTCTGCCTGCCCAGCGAAGATCTGTATGCCTTCAAATAAGCCACAGATATGACAGCTCTTCCAGAGGCACTGAGAGTTTGCGGAGTGTCTGCCATATTTCATGAGCAGGTTGCAGATCTCTATCTATAAATCATTTGGAAATAGGATGATTGGCACCCCCTTTCTTTAGTCCTACACGTTCACAAGAAGAAGTTTCTTGTCTAGGTGAGTTAGTTGCATGCTGAGACTAAGGTCCTGATTACGACCTTGGCGCTGAGCATTACTCTTTCACAGACGTGATGGCTATCCTGCCCCGTGTATTACAAGTTCCATTATATCCTATGGAACTTGTGATATGGTGGACAATATAGCCGTCACATTTGTGACAGAGTAATCCCCTCCACCAAGGTCGTAATCATGCCCTAACTGCCTAGTACAGCTGCTTCTTCTGCTCCAATGCTTAGTAGCCTTGTGGAGGAAGACTACAAACTCGACCTTTAAAAGGGGTACTGCCACATCTCTTAAGAGAAAGGAGAGGTGGTACATATTCTTAAAACAGCAAGGAACAAGAGATTGAATAGTTATTTTCCACATGAAATAAGGTAATTTCATGATAAGTATAGCACCGTTTTCTCCTACGCTAACACTAGTATTTGGCATTAAATGAATACATCTGGCATGATCTGATCACAAAGACCTCACTGACAAACATTTGTACTCAAGCAGTGATGTCCTAATTCAGGAGTAGGTTAGGCTTACTCCTGAATGCTCTTGATTAGGGCTCACTTACTCTTGGAAGATAACCTTTGGGAACATGATCCATTAAGTATAATAAGTTTCTGTGTTCAACACTCACTTACCCAACCAGCAGTTCCCTATATCAAATCACAACTAGGCAAAAGTAGGCTTCATTCTTCTCATGTCAATAGCAATATGTTCTGTGGAGTTTAATAACAAAAGTAAAGTCTAGCAGCATGTGCAATATATAAAGCACTGTGTTTCCACTGCTATTTAGCAAAGGGTGGAAGTAATATTGGAAGATCCATGTCTGCTTTTTACAGCGAATAGCATAGCTGATGTACAGCCTTTACCAACCTCAACTTGAATGCTCCAGAGCAAAACATTAAAGATGATCATGCGGGAATTAAACATAGACTAATAACACATGGATAGGGATAATGAAGCTGTTACTGGTAAACTCTCACACAGTATTTTATTGTTTTTGATATCTTATTGAATGAAATTTGCAGGGGTTTGAGTCCATTCATGAATTACACTATTTTAGAGTGCACACAGGGCTTCTCTCAGAACTTTCACAGTGAAGGATATACAGTCACTGCCAATACACCAGTCCAGTATGAGATGTTTTAATTTCCATGACTGCTGGGGTTGCCTGGAACGCTGTGCTGTGGAAGTGGCCCCACACAAGTGTACTCCAGCTCGTTTTGATTTCTTGTGTCTATAGTACTGAGCTGCCTGTTCATAACCTGCATTCCTTTGATATGTCTAGATTTTGCTTCACCCCTTGCAAGCTGGAAGGGTGAGAGAGACTTGCGTAACCTCAGTGCCTCAGGGTGTGTGGAGTGGTGCCAGCTGCAGCATGCAGCCACTACTTCCCATTGGAGAAGACTTGACCAGACACTGGTGGGTGTTGCAGGACTTCATGACAGATGAACAAAATTGTGCTCTTAGTTAAGGGGGTGACTATCCACTTTAAGCAACAAACACAATCCTTGCCAGGGTGAATCTCTAAAGTCACTAAATTAGCCTGAGCTCATCTCCATGGCAGCAATGGCACAAGGCAGACAGATTTAACTTGGAGGCAAAGTGAAAAGTCTCAAAACAGTGTAAGCGTGTAAATTTTCTAATATGTTTTAATAATAATTTCAATGTATTAACTATATAGTGATTTAACATGTGAAAACGGGTGACTTTTGAAAATAGTTGCCATAATTCATTTCTGTTCTTCGGCTGAGTAAAATTCTAATTGAAGTTGTGGTTATTTTCCGTGGTTCAATGCTTACATAAAAGAGTGTCAAATAGCTTAATAGATGTGTACACAGCTACCCCTAGTGGGTTGCTGCATTGTATCTTACAAGATCAAGTGTGATAAAGTTCTTGCATGAGTTGAATGTTCTATTGTTTGAAATTGTCACTAATACATAGTTTCTTCCTCGGGATGGAATTAAAAGTTACAACTTGAGAAGTTTCTTCCTGAGAAGAGAGGTTTATACAAGATGGAACAATGGAGTCACAGGCGAGACGGAGGAGGAAAAGTTACTGTTATCAATGTGTCCTGGTTATCATTGATGTCATAATACTTTAGGTTATCAATTAGAGCTACTAATGGTTGAATTGTACCCACCCCATGTACTGAACAATCATAAACTTTTTGAAGATTAGTATAACAACCTGGGTAGGATTTTCTAGAGAGAGATTCAGAGAAGGAGAATGCGATTAGGAGTTGGAGGGAGAGGAGTTTAAGAGTTTCCTGACGGTGGTTCAATAAGTAATAGCAGTGTGGGTTTAGCTGTCAATAGACCTGATTTCTAAAGACTTACCCGATGGTGCCCCTTCGCTGAAGTAAACTGCATGTTGTTATTCTATACGTAATGTTTGAAGTCGGATTGTTATATGTGTGTCTTTTTCTTTGCAGGCACCAGCTGCATGATAGCAATAATGTTTTTTTTTATATATAATTACCCGAGTTAGTATGTTTTTCTAAATTTGTGTTCCTAAATTCTTTTACATGAAGTCCAACATGTTGATGTTAATTTGTGGTTAGTGAGGGTATTAATTTTCAGATGCTCAAGATTTATATTGACACACTTTGATTGTTTGTACTAATGTATACTTTACCATTATTTCCAATTCTGGTGTTATTAATCAGTGTTATGATTTTGGAGATAATTTGCTTGATTGTTTTGATTAATCTCAGATATATAAGGCATTCTAATCAACCATTATTGATTCTTTATGCCTATCACTTGTGTTTGAGAGTTATTTTCGTGACATTAGCATTGTTAATCTAGGGAAATAAATTCATAATTCTTCTTAATAAACTGGTGTGATTATTGTTTGAGGTTCATAATTTTAAATATGTTGTTTACCATTGATAATCACATTGCTCATTGATGACATCCCCTCAATTCCCTGTCGCTTCGATCCATTGACCTCTTGCGCAAAATACACTATTCAGCTTAAGTAATAGCTAGGATTTTGTGGAAAAATCCCAAACTAATTTCCAAAAATAGAGTACATTTTAATTAGTAAAATCACTCAAAACTGACAAAAAACCCATGAGAGGAATCAGAAATATTATTTTTTAAACTGAAATATCACCAAAAACAATAGGTACCAAACAGTGGTCAATCAGTCGTGGTAGACAGGGACCTTGATTTGAGGCCAAAAGCTATGGAGCCCCAGTCAGATAACGGAACCAGATTCAACCCAGTCGCAGGATTTACCTTGGGACATAGGGCCTGATTTACAACTTGGGGGACCAGTTTCTCTGACACAAAGGTGACAGATATTCTGTCTGCCGAAATCTAAATCCCCTTCTATCATATTGTGATTGAGAAACCCATCCACCAAGTTCTAAATCAGTCCCTTAGTGTAAAAATGGAAGTGCAAAGAACTCAGTGGGGCAGCGTGACTAGGCAGCAGGCTGTAGTAGCGGGTAGCTCCACGAGATCGTGTAACTGTTAGACACAGTCTCAGTAAAGCTGTTAGTTTTTGGTGTGAAAGCTCAGAGTGGAAGAATTTCGAATTTTTCACCCAGAAAAGGTCCTTATCCAGTTAAATAATTTCAAAAACTTCTCCCGCTCAAGATTTCTTCGTTTGCACTTAGTCACTTTTTTGGAATTTGGACTCCAGTAGGGAAAGCTTGCAAGCTGTAGCCAAAAAGGGCTCCACAAGGCCAGATACTGTCTCTGCAAGGTCATTTTAAATCGGATTTGCAGCTGATGAAAAGCTCAGTGTGGGAGAAACCTGAAAATTCACCCCAATGACAGGGCACTTTCTATCCTTTGTTTATTTAGAACTTTATTAGTACTGTCAACGCTGCACATCAAGCTACTAGACAGTACCAACGTAGATGTTCTGTTCTGTGTTAAAGTTAAACCCACTTGGCTATTGCCAGCAGTGCCTTTATTGGTGGAACCCGATATGAGTGGTGCCTCTGACTTTGAATTTTGAGTGCTGGATCACAAGTTTTGTTAATAATGTATAAGTGAAGAATGACTATTGGACTCTTTAATAAGTTTGCAAATTGCCTTGAAGGATTGAGGAATGCAATTAATTAGAGATTTCAATTCTAATCTTATGCACATCAGCACTACGATCACATGGCCTCAAAAATAAGATATAATAAGGAATATCCCAAAACAAATGACATTTCCTCAAGAAAATGTTCACTTGGCATACGACTATTTGACTGCTTAACCCAAATGCAAATGCTGACTGGTAGGTTCCCTTGCCAAACCTCAGGTTACTGTTTTCATATTTCAAAATAAAAGCACACAGCTTTGACTACACTTCCACTTCTACTGAACTAATGAATTTAATTTAACAATTTGAAATACATCTTTTATCAGAAGTGTTTACCCTTCTCAAACAATATGCAAATTAAATAGGATAAACTGGAATGATTCTAACAACGAAAGCTTTCAGCACTAGACAGAACACATAGCCCCAAATCTGGTAGGCATTTCGGAAGACACAGCAGAAAACCATGGGGACAAGGAATGAATTATATTCCAGAAGATTTACAAATATAAATATATAAAAAATGCATTAGATCAAAGAATACCTAGTTTACATTTAAGATAAAGTAAAAGAAAAGAGATTAACAAGGCATAATAGGCTAATGAATTGCTAACTTTGCACAAGGCAAGCAGAAGAAGGGCTCTGTGCACACAAAATATGAGACACATAAACAATCTGACAGGGCAAACATTTAAACACCGGCAAATTGCTATTAGTATCATAGTACATAACACTGATTAGAGCTAAAAGCAAGAGAATCTCTTCAAAACCCGCAACGTATTTACAGGGAATTGACTCCACACACGCCTGTTGAGTTGTTACAGAGAACGTCTTATCAGTCATAGAAAAATTGGGCAAAATGAAGTACCAGACCCCAGTGGATTACCCATGATAGTTTTAAAATGGATTTCAAAATATTTGCTTAAAACAATGTGCAGAATATTCAATACTTGATAACTGACGAGTATGGTTCCAAAATCATGGCAAGGAGCAATTTCCACCTAAGCCCCAAACATGGCAGAAAAATGATCCTGCAAACAGGTTAGTAGCCTTGCTCAAAATCAGTTGTAAATATTATGAGAAACTGATCATGGAAGAGCCTTGGATTTTGGTAATAGATCAGAATCGTTGACATGCTTTCAGAACTCACTATGAAACAACAAATAATACTGTACCTCCACCATTAATAATACATGGGACGTGTTAACGCTGAGTTTATTAAATTATTTTATTAATTAATATTCATGTATTGTGAGTGTTGAATCTGTATAGAAAATGTATTAACTTAGAGAAAAATAATGCACGCATTTGAGAGTGCGCCCAGTGAGTGGCCGTCAATGTTCACAAAGTGTACTTAATAATAGCTTATTAATATGAAATGTTGAGCTTATGTTTGATTAATGTAGTAATAGGTCATATTAAGGGTTATGTATTATGTATTAGCTTTATTAATTGTAGGCCTTAACTTAGCGAGGTCTTGGCCTAGTTGCACGGTCTCATGTCAAGCTGCATTTCTTAGGCAACTAACAAAATGGATGCTTAGAAAATTAAATTGTAATTTTCCACTGTGCTGACCATGCGCTCATAGCTGAAGTTAATTCTCATGAGAAATTGCTTGCTAGAAGATGCTGTACTTGCTAGTGAAACAATGTTTAATGTAATTTGTGCAAGACTGACCTTCCCAGCAGAAGACAATGGATGCACTGCCTGGAGTATGAATTGCAACAATATTGATATCTGACAAGCTGATTGACGAGAGCGGGAGAAGAGGAGCCAATCATCGACATGTGAACCACGTAGTAATAGAATTTAGATTAAGGGTTTTAGTTCCATTGGACTAAATGTAAACATGCAATTCTCTGACCAATGAGGGTGTGGGAAGGAGTTTTAAGAAATCTAACTTACCCAGACTGCACCGAGAAGAGAGAAGCCATTCTCCCCATTCTTCTTGAGAGTTTAGACCATTGTTTCGTTCTGCCACCAGGCTATTATTTTCTTGACCGTCCTGAAAAGAGACATGCTTAACTTTATTTCTTAAAATAGACTTTGCTTTTTCTGAACTTTGATGCTGAATCCTGATGTCTTGCTGACCGAACTGATGTCCTATTGACGAAGACTGTCAGAGCTTGCTGACCCATATTGAGGACAGGTATACTGACAAAGTTACTGATTCCTATGTCCATTTCCTTTTGTTTCAAGGTACTAACCACTATTTTGATAGAGCCATAGTTAGATATTCTCCGAATTTGTGTGACTAAATTGTTTTTGCATGAGGTCCAAACATGCTATTCTAGTCTGATGTTAGTTAGGGTTCTCACTGATGAGGTTTGCCACATATAATAACAGTTGATGTCTTTTCCTTGCTGAATCTAAATGTATGCTATTTCGATTGTGCAGCTATTCTTGCTATTAATTTGTATTGTAACTCTAGAGTGAGTAGTAACTCAAGCCTTGATTAGATGGCGATTCTTTCGCCACTTTGGTCAGCCAGAATTGTTTCTGCATGTTTATCATTTGATTTTCAGATTAAATTATGTGACATTAGCATTGTTAATATAGGGAAATAAACATTCTAACTTTTTCATAAAGGTGTGCTTATTCATGGCCAAAATCTCATGGTGCGTGTAAATTACTGACTCCTCTTGATTACTGATGACATTGATTGTTATTTGCTATTGATTTGTACTAGTGTGGGGTTACATGGTGGGAATAACTTGAAATACAGTCAAAAGGTCCATCAGCCTATTCACGTCTCCCTTGTAAGTTTACTTAATAAGATCTGACGCACTAACAGACGCTATAGGAGATCGACTGCTTGTTTTGTTGATTCTAGAAAAGCTTTCAACATTATTGATAAAGGTTTGCTTTGGAAATACTAACCACTTGCTCCCACAAATTAGGCATTTGCTACATGAACTCTTTTCTACAATTTGGATCTGCATAAAGCTAACCAACAATTTTGCAATGACAAACAAAGGCTGTGTATTAGTACCACTGCTATTCAATTTATATTCAATTTATATTTGGCAAGCATTGAACCAACTGCAAGGAACCTATGAACCTTTTCTCTAAAGTTATATGGATTTAAGCAGGAGAATGCTACAATTTTCAGATGAAAAGTGCTATTATACCAGCATGGGCCTCCAACATATCCTAAACAACTCTAATACATACTGTTGATTGAACATATTGTAGTTAAATCATAATGAAACTAAGGAGATATAATTTTTTCAACCCACACAAGAGGTGGTCTTTTCGGGCAAACCATTTTATAGTGTGGCGTCATAGAAAAACCTCACTGTTGATTTCCAATCTAATGAATCAAACATCTACAAACATTGTCATTCAAAGGAACTGGATTAAAACTTGTTGATCTAAAGTTATCAAATAAAGTAGTTGGACAAAAAAATGACACTTCTCTTCGATGTACTAAAAGCAGCATTTCTGCAGCACTCACCTACAGACTCGAGGCATTTCCTGGACGATTCAATATATTGCCTAAAAGGATTTTTAAATTCCCAGCAGAGAATCGCCACCTTGAAGTATTCGGGGGGCCTGCTTATCTCAGCAATGAGAAGAACTCTACCCTGGTAGCTCAGTCTCCTGGCACGGTCACCCAATCCAGACGGGTCAAGAGGTCAGAGACCCGACAAATCATGATCCACTTGTACTCTAGGTTGAAATTTTGGGCATAAGGCTAACAACCTTGTCCCATAGAAAAATATTGTTAAGGAAACAACACAAATGTGCTGCTCTACATGCATGCCGGCATAAAGGGCAATAGATCGATAGACATTTTTTGATAATCAAATTCAACTAGTCAAGAACAAATTTACTTAGAATCTATACTTATCTTTTAGGGCCTGATTTAAATCTTGACAGAATTACCGCCGTCCTGCCGGAGAACCCAAGTACTCCATTAGGCTGAACTAGTTCCGACTGCCATAGTTAGATCTATGGTGGATCAACCTTGATCTGCATCAACAAGTGTATATTGTCGTGTGAGCAGTATCCCACAGCTGATGCAGTGGACTTCAATGCTGGCGTATAGTACTCTGTTGCCAACATTATTTAGATTACACAGTCATGCTGGTGGTGTACCAGAGGTGGTCCCATAAAAGCGGAAGTCCGTTGTGGGCCCCTTTCAGCATTGTACTATGACTGTGTCTTTTAGATGGGTGCTAGCAGCTCACGCCTGATGTATATTGGACAATTTTAAACACCTGCAAACCACACTATAAAGCACACTCCATTTCAGATCATGATCCTTTGCCATTCCATGGCAGAACCCCATTTTGCTGCTGAAATAATTGCCACTAAGGACACAGGTTTTCCTCTGTTTTCGATTCCCTCTTTTTTCTTTCCTTCATTTCATGATTTCCCAACAACTTTTGGGGCACTAGGTATTTTTTTGGCACTCACTATGGCAGGGAGGATAAATTCTTTCCTTACAGAGGGATAACTGTCAGTAATGGTGGATGAAATTACTAGAGTACAGCCACAATTGCTTGGAGCACAAGTACAGAATACAACCATATCTGAGAAGGCAAATGTGGACCAGAATAGTGGATAACATAAGTGCTGTAGCTAATAATTTGTTCACACAGGAGGAAATTAGGAAGAGGTGGAATGACCTGTGGGGGAGGGTCCATTCATTTGCCTCCAGGCATCACCTGGAGGCCCAGAGGACTGGTGGTGGTTCTCTCAGCCCCACCTGCAACTCTTTCCCTGGACAGAAATGGTCCTGCAGATCCTACACCCTGAAGTCTTGAGATGAATCCCTAGAGGAGTGGAGACTGGTAAGTTGAAACTAGCAATGTCTCACTAATCTCAAATAGAGTTTTTGCCCTTAAATTAGTTGTACGTTTTTGAAGACCCTTAAACATAAAAATCGAAACGTAAATCTTCAAAATACCTTGGTTCATCTAAATTACTAGCACTGTGGTTGTATCTCTCTTTTTAACAATGATCAATATTTTTTGTCAGATTGTGTGTTGTTCTCCATATACTATCCCTTGCATTTGCTAAGACCCTTGCTTTATCTAAATATGTGTTGTACTAAAAAAAACAGGTTTCAAACTCCATCTATTTGCACTTGAAGGAATAGTGTTTGTAAGTGTTTTTTACCTATTCGTGTTATTCACATATGTATGTACATGTAAATATGTGTTCATTTTTGCTCTATATGACTCACTTTTTCACAAGTATTGCCAATGGTGCTAATAAATCACTAAAACTACCATGAGACCTCATTTCTGTCTCTGGAAAACAATAGGGCAATGTGATGTTGCCCAACCTCCCTTTTCTTCCATATGTGCACAAATGGCAAAGTGTTATGTATTTTCCATTCACCATTTCATGCAATGTATGAACATGTTATTTACTGTGTTAATCCAGTGTGTTGTCACCTTCTTGTTACTCCTTTGAACTGATATTATTGCTTACACAAGTTCATAGTCTGTTGATTCAAGGATTTCAGTGATGTTCTATGGCATGCTGAATTTACGTAGTATTGATATACAATTTGCTTTGCAGTGTTCATGTGATGACCAATGCCTTTAATTCTAATAAGTTGTGCTGTGGTTTGTTTTAGAGGCAGCTATGAATCAGAACGCTTTAGCTGTCAAATATCCTCTTTACTGTGTTAGGTTGCATTTCTGGTACATGTAATTTCAGGACATCATGCCATCATTGTTACTGATATTTTAATCTGTGTAAATTAACCTGCATGTGTAAACTAATAAAAAACACACACAGACCTAATCATTCCATTAATCATAATGTGTGCATTTAGGTTGCTTCATTCGTAGCTGAATACACATTTGAGGTACAATCCAGACATTTAATTTCATTTTGTTTGTAATTCATATTAGGTCCAAAACCCAGGGCTAGTGGACCACTGTCTGCAACTGAAGACACCTCCATCCCAGACCAAGATCAAGCCTTCAGTGAAGACAGCACTGCTGCATTTCCAGAGGATGTGGACCCTCCTGGACCATCTGGTCTATCTGGACAGAAAGCTCCAATGAGTCTCCCCTGGCCACACTTACATCTCCCACACCAGCTGCAACAATACCTCAACCAATTAATACCGAACAACCATCTTGTGCCCCCTACTCTCGGCAATGTTGACCAACCACCACCACCAGTTCTTCCAGGAATCAGTTAGATGGACCTCACTGCCTCAGGGCACAGTGTAGTGGAGAGAGGGGTCGTGGGAGGAAATCTGTGGGCCATCAAAGTGAGATCCCCATGATAACTGTCACCCAGAGTTCCATCTAATGAGTCTTGGGGACCACTACAGCAGTCCCAAGACATAATGGGCCAGGTCATAACAGAGCTCTGGGAAATAAAGCAGGTGCAGGGGGAGTACAATGTAGAGTTGCAGAATGTCAACTTTAATTTGTGCATCCTGACTGGGGTGATGTATGATATTTACCATCACAGGTGCCGAGCTTTTTCGGTACCATCTACCCCTGTCTTTAGTCTTTCAACATCAGGACAAAGTACACCTGCCACAGACAAGGAGGCCCTGCCACAACAGGAAACTGCTTCAACTACCCCAGACCCTGCAACTGTGGATCTACCCCGACGCCCAGGAGGGAACATTCCTTCGGACCACCAGGAGAGGATGGCATGACCTCCACCAACACCTTCAAGAGACGTCAAACCTAATTTGATCCAGTGTGTGCCTACCATTCACTCTGTGGACTATTTCATAGACACACAGCATTTTTGAGGACAGTTGTGCTTTGTACATTGGACTCCAAACATTTTTTGCTCACCAAATATTGTTTCATCCACTATCATGGCTTTTTTTTTTTTTTGTCCCTTTGTTTTCATGTTTGAAAGATTTTTAAGTCATTTAGCGCTAATAAAATAAATTCACAATAGACTAAGTCAAAGACTGGTGTAGTATGTATTGTTATATTTCCTTTTGTATGTCTTCCTTATACAATCATTGACTGAACCTATCAATCAATAAGATTTAACTAAAAATAAGAGATAACATTTTGGTTGTGGGGTTCCCATTTAAAAAGAAAAAAGGTAAAAAATGAAACCCAAAAATCTCAATGTATTGGTGTCATGCATTTGTAGGTAACAATTCTTTGACAAAATCCTAGATGATTTTCAAAAAACATCCACAATAGTCTCTGCCATATATATTTTGACGCTTAAAGACCTTGACACCATGGAAGAAATGATAAATATCAACAAAATATATTAAATAGGCAAGCTATTATTGATTCATGAGATCGGATGGATCCAGACACCCTGCCTCACAATAGGAATCATACATCAATAACACCAATAGTCAATTTATTGGCAGTACCACATTTTGTGCCACATGATCCTTTCAATACACTGTGGCAGTATCTGGTGGAATGTCACAACCACCTTTCTGTGGTGTGACTCAAAAAGATCTTTCAACTGTGATGAGACACATAGCTTCATACACTTAAAGATAAGTGAAGATTTAGCCAATGTGAAGGAGATGCGTATGCTGTGGGTTGACCTCTACATGTGGGTAGAGCATGTCAAGTAGCACATGTTGCCTTGGTGGCAACATTCAACAGAAAACAGGTCTAATACAATCTCAAGAACTTCCATTCAATCGCTGTGCAAGATGACTCTGTCCAAGATCTATGCAAGTTGTCTCTGTATAAGATCAGTGTACTAAACTGCATGTTTGTCACAGTATGAGCATAAGTTCCTGTTGTAATTTCCAAAAGCAACATATCACTGCAAATGTCACAACTTTGAAATATTCAACTAAAGATGACATGGTGAATAATCCTAAACAGAATAGAAAATTAATTGATTTCATATAAGAACAGTGACTCAAATGATACGTTAGGAGGACACATATACTTAGCATAAGTAAAAATAATCAATGTCAATAAACACATCAGTCTGGCGTGGTTTCATTTTAGTTGCTTGGGTATAGGAGTTTAGATTAGCTTCTGCTTGCAGGCCTCTGCCCATTAAGCTAGATAAACATGCTCGGTTGTATTATTCATGTTCTATTCATTTTAGCAATACTTGCAGTTCTGACATCTTATAAGAAATGTTTTTATTTTGTAGTCAGTTGGCATTCTGTGAAAATATCATTATCAGTAATGTACGTATTGGATTGTCATTAGGTTCCTTTGCTTCATGTTAGACAAGAACAGAATGAGTACATTTCAGGCATTTTGTTATGATATTGCCGATCCAAGGTTGCGCACACAATGTATTGCTTAGGTACCTACCCACATCAGGATGTCTGCACAGACAATAACATGGACCTTATTAAAATACTCTGTAAGGACAAGGTCATTAGAGTGGGGTTCTACCCAGGATATTCCAACATGGAGCAGGCAACTGTGATTTGTCACACTGTATCAGGTGAGTCAGCAGCTAGAGCCTGAACTTCTGCCTCAGTAGTATGAGTGAAACATACAGACAAATGTTAAAATGAGAGAAATGTAAAGTGCAGGAATAAACTTTCAAGTAATGGAGTAGTCTGATGGTTTTGTTTCATTTTGAACTATATCACATTTTCTGAAAGATGAGTGTTTGTATGTTTTAGCCAGGTAATGGTGCCACATACCGGAAAAGGTATATTCTGTGCTGCAAGTATAAATGATACAGGCTCCCATACCCATACAAGTACTACACATACTTGTTCACACATCACCCAAAACTATGCTGTCACTGACACAGATGGTGGAACTTTGGTACTGCCCTTAGTCATTGTCTACGTTTCAAACAATAGTATCTTCCTCTAAAAAACTGTTTGCATTAAGCCAATGTAGCTGTGCATGGGGGTGCGTGCTAATATTGTACAAGTTGTTTATCCTTTAGTAGTTCACAATGATTTGTAGTGGTCAGGAGTGGCTCTAACTACAGGAAAAGTCTCAGGCCCCTGGCCTAGATGATGTTTGTGGCCTGGATTAGTAAAATGAGGACACTGCAACTGTTGAGTGTACTCAACAGGTTACTACAAATTTGTGTTTCCTAGGGGTAATTAAATATTGCTAAATAATCTGTACTGATTTGTTATTTATGCTTGTGAGAACTGAAACAAAATTGTGTCACTGCAATACAAACAAAGCCTCACAAAACATGTTTTCTTTGTTCTTTCTTATTCATACAGGTCAGTGACCATCAGAAAAAGGTGATATGGAAGGCCAAGGAGGTGCAGGCCCCATGATCTATCAGTTGCACAGCATCCATTGCCAGAAGAGGTGGGAGGACCTATGATGCTAGACCAGAAAGTCAACCAAATGCCAGCTCTGCCAGTGCTCCCAATGTCGGAAGCATGTGCACTGCACTCTGATCCCTCTAATGACCCACATACTTGTGGGGGCCTGTCCGTACCTTGACGGACAGTTGAGAGCCCAACAGCAGCATCAAGGAGGGAACCTCTAGTGTGAGTTCAATATGTTAAATATCGTATTTATGTTTTGCAGCAAGTAATTTTTCCATCAACATTAAGGTTGACATATGTCCATCTCAGAAC
The DNA here is from genome assembly GCF_031143425.1 of Pleurodeles waltl. Lineage (NCBI taxonomy): Eukaryota > Metazoa > Chordata > Amphibia > Caudata > Salamandridae > Pleurodeles > Pleurodeles waltl. The sequence goes on from NC_090445.1 coordinate 476,209,106, forward strand.
AGGAGTCCTTGAATGTGCAAGTTTTGCCCAAGGTGTATGATGATGTGTTTTGTAGTTTATATTTCAGTAAAAGATACCACCTGGTTTGAGTTCACTGCCAAAGGACTGGTCTGAGCACATGCATGCCTTCCTAAACAACAAATATACACAAGGAACTTTGATGGTATTAGGGACAGTAGTCTCAGACAGGCCACTGGTCTAGGTTTTCTGAGGTGTGATGCTCCTTCACTATTGTGAATGATGCTAGCCCTATTATGGGTGACATATCAAAAAATGCTATTATGATACAGTGGATGTTCCAAGCATCAAATTGGCAAGTCGGTTTTATAGACAAACAACAGTGAATATGTGAGCCAAAATGACCAGTGAAATGAAGCTAAATGGCTGCATTTTAGATTCACAACAGAACCCAGATGTGTTTTGAAACAAAACACTATTTCATTCATGTTAAAAGTGACAGATTTGCATTATGTGTTACTCCTTCACAAATGTGACGGCAAGTCAGTCTGTTTAGTGATAAATAATAATGATAAACATACAATTTTTGGTACAACACAGACAGTAATGTGTATACATTGGTGACAGAGTAACAGATACCGTAAACCATTTTACAATGCCCTTTGTTATGTCCAGATGATATATCAATGATGGTGAAAAATAGGCTTTTTAAATGAATTTTTGCAGATGGAAGGTGCCATCCCATATATGTTGGAGTATCCCATCTAGAAAACTCAGTATCAGTCCCAAATCATGACTCATTTTGTAAATGTACAAATGCATCAAGATGTAATCTGTAGCCTGGTAAACATACTGTACAAATGTACTTTTGGTTTCTGTACTTTCTAGTGACATATGTTCACTATTCTCAAAAACAATGACCACCAATTCAGAGGTGTTAAACACTTCCTGAAGACAACTTCAAATGAATAGGAGAGCCAAAGTCATACATGCAACTGGAGCTAACATGGGGAATAACAAAACTGTGACCAAATGGTTTGTGAAAATGTTCCCTACATGCTTGAGATAATCATAATAAAGAACCAAAGTTTGAGAGTCTTGAAGCAGGTGGAATCTGAAAACCTGGAAAATGTATTTTAATCAACGTTCATGATCAGTTCTATCTACACAGATACATTTAAACTGTTTTATCTGTCATTGCAGCATCCTCTGGAGCCCGTGAAGGGGACATTGTCCAAGAAGGCAGAGAAGTAGCTGGCCACTGTTCTGACACTGAGAAAGGTAGTGGCATGGACGGTGAAGGGACTGGCCCAAAGTCCATGAGCTCCAGCACATCATCTTCAGAGACCTCCACAAAAGACCAGTCCCTAGTGGTGGCAGACCCTACATGAACTTTACTACCTGCATCCTTGTCCATCACACTGAGAACCACCCTCACTCTACCTCTTACTGACCCCAGTTGGCCAAACTCGACTCCCATAAAGGGTGGAAAATCCTTTGCTGCAGACATTTCCCCCTGCCTCCCCAGCTGTGATGAGTGAGGAGTCTATTGACCTCATGCAGAGCATCTCTATAGTAAATGCCATGTAGGGGCTTAGTTGCCTGATGCAATAAATGGTAGCTGACCTGGAAGGCATTCACAGTGCAATGTCTGGCCTCCCAGGTCTAGCCTCCTCACTGGCTGCAGCCTCCTAACCATCCCAACTGTGTGCCTCAACTCCCACCACTTCCCCATCCTGACTCCCTATTCCCAGGCATGCCCATAGCACACTCACTCCTTTGCATGCACCCACTCCAACACACGAGCAGCACATCCACACGTAAATACAAACACAGAAAAAAAACACAGGCACACATGGAAACATACTCACAGACACCACCCCAACACCACACCCATATCCACAGCCATAACCAGCACACTCACATACACCAAACCCACCACCACACCCACATGCACCACCACCACAAGCACACCTGCAGATATGACATCCACCACCATACCGACAAGCACAGTCACCACCACCACCAGCACACCCACAGACACCAGACCCACCACCACACCCACATACACAGCCACCACACCAACATGCATCATCACATCTACATATATTAGACACAGCACCCCCTGGACACAAATACCCACACTCACCTGAACAACTGACACCCAGAAAAAAACACACACCCAAATGAAAACCACATACACCAGACCCACAGGCAACTGCCCCCTCAACAGACAAATGCACATCACCCACTTCCACGTCTTCTACCTCCTAACCCCAACTCCCTGCCAAGCATCCTACACATTTTCTTAAAGAAGATATTTTCTTGCCTGGCCTTGACCCCTTCTACATCCCAATCAACCCCTCCAAAACTTAAACCCACCTCTTCCAAACCCCAAGCCACCCCTCCCAGATCCACCCCAGCCAAACCCAATCCCACCCGTCCCAAAATCAAACACAGCCCTCCCAACCTCAAACAGCCCTTTCCAGAACCAAGCCCACCTCCAACCCCAAACTCTCTCCCAAGTAAGATCATTGATGTGCCTGCCCTGTGCCGAATATATGATCCTTCCTGAGCAGGTTATATGTGGCGGTGCAATTAGGATGCAAGTTCTTGGCCTGCAGCCCACAGTTCACCAGCAGGACATTTTGGACTATTTTGACATTTAATTTGTCCTAATATATACGTAGATCAGAATTTTCTCATTTTTTTATTAGAGTATCTTCAATACCTATGTCCTGGCATTTGTTCTGATGAACAGTAAATGTTTGCTGATGTCATTTAAGCAAATGTGTGCAATTTGGACTTAGAAATGGGGTTTCAGGTTGGCTAGGGTATGCACCTAAGCCAGACAGAACCCACCCACTCTTGTCAGGGCAAGGGAGTTACAACTTCAAGATAACCCTGCTCACCCCCTTGGTAGCTTGGCACGAGCAGTCAGGCCTATCTCGGAGGCAATGTGTAAAGCGTTTGCACAACACACACAACACACGTGATGCACAATCCCCACCACAAAGGAAACACAACACCAAATTATATGAAAATATACCGTATTGTACACAAATCAATTATTAGACCAAACATCACATATCAGTAATATCCTGCTACCTTACCAGTTGTCAGAACGTTACACATTAGATACTCTGCAAACTAGCAGTAGTCACATATAACACACAGGTTACGCAGTATTCTGCAACATAAGCAGTAGTCGGGAAACACATTATTCACTAAAGCAATTGTCATAAGAATATCATAAACGCCCATATAAGGAAGATTATAAAACGAATGGCAAGTCATAAAAAAAACATACTAGCATGTTATGCCCATAAAAGGAACATTTGCATACACATATGAAGTCATCATAAACAGGTAGGCAACATATAAATTAGTAAAGTCTCTAGAAAGAACTTAGGCCATGTATATTGTCTTGTAGGGGTACCTACTTTTCTGATGAGGCACCTCCAGTGCCAAGGTACAGAGAAGGGGCCCCCAGCGCTCCTCTGCGCAATGTGGGGGGCCTCCTTTGAGCTCTGGGGTAGAGCAGGGTGGCAGGCACCCCCTCTACACTACTGATGGGTCCCTCCTGGGGCCTGCCATCACTGGGGGTCCCCCGGGCCTCCACCTGCCCTCACAAAGGAGGGCCAAAGCCAGCGAGAAGTGTTAGCAAGAGGGGGCCGCCACACACTCCCTCTGTTTCAAGGGCGGACCCCTCCTGGGACCTGTGATCTTTGAGGGCCCCCAAGGCCTTCACTGGCCCTCAGGAGGGGGGCCAATGTTTAGGCACTGGCCCACAAGGGCCCAAACACAGGACCGGCTGTGTGGGGGAGCCTCTGGTGAGGCTTCCGCCCTGCCCACGGTCCGAAAAAAGGGCCCAAAAGGAGAAGGGAAAGACCTCCTTCTTCCCTACCCCTTGTGAAAAGGAGAAAGGGGCCCGGTGGGGCGGGGGAGCCTCCAATGAGGGTTCCTTCCCCTGGCCCGGCTGACAACCCACGTCGCGGCCTGCCCAGTATGTTAAAAGCAGCAGGCACCAAAGTAGGTGCCTGCTTGTGACCCGCAGGTGCTCCTCGGAGCGTGCTTCACCCTGGGGGCAAGATTGGGGCGCGCCCGCTCCAATCTTCACTTTGACAATTTTCTTCATGCCTTCGGGGGGCACAGAAAACAGCGCGACTCCGGCGCTGCTTCCAAAATGGCCCAGGTCGCGGCAGTGATTCTTAGCCACAGAAAGAAAAGTGCGTTTGAAGCGCTAGGGCAACAACAGAGGCAGTGCTTTTCTTTGAATTAAAGCGCTAAGCCTCTAAAAGATAAAGAGCTTTCCAAAGCACTTCGTCTGGCAAGATAGTGAAGCACTCCTCGTGCTTCATGATATTACAGGGGTCAGGGGCCACAACACCCTGCCCCTGGGGAGCAAAGTTCCAGGAAAAGGCCCACAGGTGAAGCGGCCCAGCAACAGGCCAGCGCAAAGAAGATACAGCAAGTGGCAAGTCCTTTTCAGTGTCCAAGCAGGTCACAGGTCAGCACAGCAGCAGCAGTCCATGGCAGTCCCTGGTGAGTCCTTCCAGCATTTCTGTGTCCAGTTCCAAGATGTTTCAAGGAGTCTCCAAATTGTGGGGAAAACTCCCCTATACTTATACTCAGTCCTTATAATGTTTTACAATGGTGGGGGAGAGGAGGTTCCAACCAGTTACAACTGGTTCTGGAAGTGCCCCCTCTCTCCCCAGCACAGGCTCCAAACATCAGTTGGAGGTAAACAACCCTATTGTTTGAGACCAGGGCACAGCCTTTACAAATGTAGTTGTGACCCTCCTCTCCCTTCTCTCAGCCCAGGAAGACTATTCAGTATGCAGATGCACCTCTGTGACACCTCTCTGTGTACAGGCTGTCTGAAAAGTATGCACAAAGCCCCAGCTGTCACTCTGCCCAGACATGGATTGGAGTCAAGCTGCAAAACACCAGAGTCATAAGCACAGAGAAATGCACACTTTCTAGAAGTGGTATTTCAGTAATAGTAATAAAAAATACACCTACACCAGTAAGCAGCATTTATTATCACCATCACATCCATACCAAACATGCCTATGCTACCCCTCATAAATCCGACAATATCCCTTACACCTGATGCAGCTCATTTCTAATGCAATGCTATGAGAAGGCAGCACTCACAGCAGTGAGACACCAAGTTAGGCTGTTTGTCAAGAGTAGGACAGGCCACGTAACCTGGCACATGTCCTGCCTTCTACATACATAGCACCCTGCCCATAGGGCTAGCTAGGGCCTACCTTAAGGGTGACTTACATGTAGTAAAAGGGGAGTTCTGGGCCTGGCAGGTAAATTTAGATGCCAGGTCCCTGTGGCAGAAAACTGCGCACACAGGCCCTGTGCTAGCAGTCCTGAAACAGGTTTCAAAATCTACTTCAGTGAGTGGCACAAGCAGTGCTGCAGGCCCACTAGTAGTATTTAATTTACAGGCCCTGGGTATAGAGATACCACTGTACAAGGGACTTACAGGTAAATTAAATATGCCAATTAGGTATAAGCCAATCATACCAACTTTAGAGGGGAGAGCACCTGCACTTTAGCACTGGTCAGCAATGATAAAGTGCTCAGAGTCCTAGAACCAACAACGACAGGTCAGAAGAAAAGGAGGCAGGAGTCAAAAAGACTGGGGATGACCCTGCATAAGGAAAAAAGTCCAACACACATGTTAAATTTTTTAAATATTTATTTAGTGCACACATTATTATTGTACATTTGTGACGTACATGTCAATTTTGATGCAAGCATTCATCATGTTACTGGACAGTTACACAAAAATGATAAATGTTTCTATTTTTGTAACTTGAGAAAGTATGTGTCTTTATTTAACATGATGTTGTATTAATATACACATATGTATTACACAGGGAAATTGACACTTTAGAGTTAAATGACATCTAAGTTTTAACAGAAATTACACATATCAAGGGGACATATGACCTTAAAACCTCTCTGACATGTTTGCAGTTTAGATATAACATTGGTTTTGCATTCTATGTAAATCCACTTGTTGCTTTCTGCAGTGCAATTACTACACTATATTAGATGTATGTAGTTGCAATGATGTGTATTGTGTATGTGCATGATATGGTAGTTTAGTGAAAATGATTACACACAACTGTATGGACACATTTCGATTTAGTGATTGATGTGACTTTTTGTGAAGGTGTCCATTAGCATGAAGGCAGTTAGTACCAAATTGATTAGTGTTAATGTTATTTCGAGGTGTGTTTTTTAAAGTTTGTCTAACTACCATATTACTCACATATGCATTGAACATCATTATAATATAGTTTGCAAGTATGCACAAGTCCAGAGCAAATGTACACCAACAGTTCTGGTGATGTTAGGTAAAACAGTCACTGACCTCCGGTTCCAGTGACAGCAGGGTTGTTTTTCATCTTGGTTCCAGTAGCAACAGCAAAGGTAGGACTTGTACGTTTGCGTTCATGGTGGCAGAAACTGATAAAACTTGATAAAAAGGGCAACTTTGTGCTTATATCCCTCCCAATCCACCTACTCAGGTGTGGAGGTTTAGCCGAAACAGTTATGTCAGCGAGAAGGCACATCATGAATGGGCCAGCAGTAAAACTGACTGGAGTCCTGCCAGCAGCCACGTTTGCCTATGGTGCCATAGGCACGGGTGTGCAATCCTGGTCGTGACAGCAGATCGTTGACAGACTTTTGTCAAGGGACACACCAACATATAAATAGAACAAGTGGACTGCCAAGTTGGTGGGAGGCAAATCTGATGGAAAATCTATGGTGGGACCAATTCCACCAAGATCAAAATCAGGCCCTTAGCCTCTTGCACAAAATTCAGCCCTCTTAAAATATTGGTTGGAAATAAAACTTTCTGTAGAAAAATCCTTGAAAGGTATTTCAAGGCATGCCTTTGGCTCCATAGGTCTTCCAAACGAAATCCCTTGGCATAGTCAATGAGACAATTAAAAATCTTAATCCCACCATGGGATTTAGGTATTTTATACCAAACTTAAAAAATATATATTTTAAAAACACATCAACTTTGAGTCAACAATAAAAGATGGAGTTGAATTTAAATGACAGCCATTGATATCCTCTCCATATGGATCAACAAATTCAATGATAGAGTTGCCCTCCAATCCCTGTAGATCTACAAAACAAGCCAGCCGGTAAACACCAGAACTCAGGGCCACAAAACACAACTGCAAACATCTAGAGAGATGACGGAGCAACAGCAAACACCCCACAGACTGAGCCACCTTCAAATCAGCCCTCAAAAACTACCATCAATGCCTAAAAAACACTAAAAAAACATGCCCTAGCAGATGGCATCGAAGCCAGATCCAACCACAGCAAGCAACTCTTCAATATCGTCAGGGTTCTCCTACCCATCAGCCATTGAGAACACGATACCCCCATCCAACGAACTCTGCAATACCCTGGCAGACTACTTCCACAACAAGATATCCACCATTCACTGTAACTTTGAACCCCAACCTACAGATTCCACTGCCTCCTCCCACCAAATAACACTACCCACAAGTCTCCGCTCACTGCCTGGGAGCAGTTCACACTCAACGCACCACAGCCATCTTGAACTCTATTCACTCTAGAGCACCCACAGACCCCTACCCCCATCACTCCTCCAACCTCGGTAGCAAGATAATCAGCAGGAAACTCACCACCATGCTCAACACATCCATCACAGTGGCCACTTTCCTCAGTCAATGGAAACAAGCAGAAGTCAGACCTCTCCTCAGGAAACCATCCACCAACTGCCGCAATCTCAAAAACTACCACCTTATCACTCTGCTCCCCTTCCCTGCCAAAGTCCTAGAGAAGGCCATCAACTAACAACTTCCCAAACACCTAGAGAACAACTTGCTGGACACCTCTCAGATGGGCTTCCTTGCCAACCAAGGCATCAAGACTGACCTAATTGCTACCACCGGTGACATCATAGCGCTCCTTGACAGGGAAGACACAGCAGCTCTGATCCTCCTAAACCTCTCAAGCATTCAACACTGTATCCCACCACACCTTTATCAAGAAACTTCGCTACATTGGGATCCTGGGAGTCACCCTCAAATAAATCGCATACTTCCTCACAGGATGAACATAGAGACTCTGTCTACCACTCTTCACGCCAGAACCCAAGAGCATGATCTGTGGCATCCTGCAAGGTTCATCCTTCAGCCCCAACCTGTTCAACACCTACATGATAGCCCTGCGACACCATTTGATCCCATGTCATCGACATCATCTCTTATGCAAATGACACCCAGCTCTTCTTCTCACTCTCAGAAGACCCCTCCACCACCAGAAACAACCTTCATTACTTGCATGACCGAATGGATGAAGACCCACTGCCTGAAGCTCAACACGGACAAAACTGAAATGATGGTCTTTGGAAACAACACCTCGCCATGGAATGACACCTGGTGGCTCTCCAAACTCAGACCGACAGACTACACCTGCAACCTGACATCATCCAGGAAAACCATTTCCCAAGCCCTAGTCACCAGTTGACTCAACTACGGCAATGTGCTCTGCACAGAAACCACCACCAAAATCCTGAAGAGACCACATATGATACAGAGCTACCAGAGCTATCAGACGCATCAAAATGGTGACATGCCTATAAGGTCCTGCATGACGTGGGACCAGCTTGCTTCAGAAAACACCTCATCTACCACCAACCTGCACTTGGCCTCCCTTGCTCACACTCCTTGCATTTGTCAAAGCCACAGCCGAGGATGCTTCTTCTCCTAACTCGCCACCAAGTCATGGAATGACCTTCCCCTCCACCTCCAAACAGAATCCTCTCTCATGGAATTCAGAAAGAAATTCGAGACCTGGCACTTACTGATTGCAGCAGGATGCTACCACCTGGATACCCTACCAGGTGATTAGCTGTGCTCTACAAATCCCGATTGATTGAAGAACCACAAGACAGTGCTTTTGAAGTATGACTCAAATGATATTCACTTAGGGGCCAAATACTTATTGCCTTTTTTTATATAAGAAGGAAATTTTGGCTCATCTACTCTGCTGCTGTCCACCTTCTGTGGATGAGTTTTGGAAGTTTCTAGAGTTATCTTTCCATCCTCTAAAAGTGCGAACCTGCAACTATGCAATTGACGCTTTTTGTATTAGCCTGAATGGTCTGAATTAAATGGCTTCCTCAAATTTCTGAACATTGTATCAAAATGTTTAGAAAAAGGTCATAAAGATAATTACATTTACTTGGGCAAAACTTACAAAAAAACAGGGATACATTAAATAATACAGTTTTTTTATTGCCTATAATTGGTTGTAAAGATGAAACTAATAAATAAACATAATTATTAGCTGATTTTCATATTGATTTGGTTTTAATTAACTAATAATGAAATATTCATTCATCCTTCTGACCTGAAATTGTTGCATTCCTAATCCAAACAGTCATTTGGTAGGAACTATTTGACACAAAATGTACACAGGTGCACATGAAAAAGGGTTCTACAGAAGCCATGGGATTTGGACATTATCACACTAGCCGGCGCTCTGAATGGTCTCCGGATTATTTCATCACCATCACTCACTAAAGCAGCCTAAGAAAAGACTTCTTTCACTAGAAAGTACGAAATACCGATTATAGAATACGATTGTTAATTGGCATTTTGAAACCAAGAAATCATCCTTTAGCACATTAATTAAAAAGCAGCGAACTTGAACAATTTCTCAGTGTATCACGGTTAAATCAAGCTTTCCTGTCACTAGCTAACGCCGAGCGTAACATGTTAAGGTGTGATATTTCTCCTCTTGTATGTGTGGACCTGATAATCACCTGGGTCTGTGCAACTTGCATCTATGGAGAAATATCACAGTGCTGAAGTGTTAAGGGCGTGTCTGTAAACTCTCTTGTGGGAGATATTTAGTCTTTTTTCTGTTGGAATGAGTAAATCTTCAACAATACATTGTCAAATTGGTGTTATCGTTTTAACTTTGAAGGGCCATCCTTAATAAGACCGTAAACTGAAAAGATGTTGTGATCCAAACAATGATGCGAGGATAACCAGCATGGGTAGGCCTTGACTCAAATGAATGTTAGAAGAATGGATGTTCCGCTAATTTAATGCATTTGTTGAGTACCACCTGCGCAGACCAAAGGATTGCATGGGTTTTCTGTCTGCATCAGCAGGGGAGGGACGGGGAAGTTTTGTAATGAAGGAAGAAGAGGAGAAAAGGCGCAAAATGATTAAAGTGGCAAAGAAGAGGTTTGTCAAAGCTGGATTTGGCAACCAAAGCCCAGATGTGTGATGTACTAAGCGGTTTTGCGTTACAATTCTGTGAATTGGGCCATTTACAAACGTAAAAAGGCATTTTCAAATGTACAAAGCCCAAATTGCAATTCAGTAAATTTGGGATTGCGCTTCAGTATTTGAAAGGGGCTTGTTTAGGGTATGCTTTCCTAATACCGATTCGTATTGGTACGTACACATGTTTTGCGACTGAAAGGCGGTTGCAAACATTCTCATTTTACCATCAACTTAAAGTTGATGGCAAGTCAACTGCAAAAGGGAAGCGGTCCCAGTGGTATCCCTTTATGTTTGAGAATGAAAAAAATATATATTTTTGAAGAGCAGACAGTGGTCCCAAGGACCAATGCCTACTCTTAAAAAATGAAACAGAAAACGTTGGTTTTGCTTTTTTTAAACCCATCCCATTTTCTTTGGAGGGAAAATGAGATCCATTAAAAAAAGGATTGCTTTATTTAAAAACAATCACAGACATGGTGGTCTGCTGATCCCAGCAGGCCACCATCCCTGTGTTTTTTGTGATTCCCAATGGATTGCAAACTTAGACCTATCTCATTAATATTCATAAGGTAGGTCCGTTTGCGACCCACTGAGAATTAGAAAAAGTGAAAAAGACACTTTCGTACATTAGTGTTTGTGATTACCAAATAGCGATCCATGAAAATGCACAATTTGGTAATCACAAACAATAAGCTTCATACATCCGGCCCCAAATGTGAAAATTTACAATGTGCCAGGGGGACTTGAAGTGTGTACGCTGGCAGAGATACCAATATGTCAAATTTAGTATTGCACTGCAGTATAGAATGGGAAGGGGCAGTAGGACCAGACAGGATCAGTAGGCCAGAAAAAGTGGAGGTTAAAAGTTTAAAAATGGGGGAATTAGGGAAGGAGGTACAAGAACATAATGAGCAAACATGGCATCCTCAAAGGTGAGCTTCATCAACCCCAAATCAATAGCAGTTGTTTACGGCTGGCCACTTTGCCATACTGCGGTGTACAGCATCTGTCTTGACTGCTGAACAGTCTGGGCGTCCTGCACGTTGGTTGGGCATGGTGAATAACTGTGCAGAGGATGTTGCCCTAATTTGGAGACATGCCTTCTGATCTGTCTTGAGCCTATGGAGAACTATTGTGGCAGCTGTATAAGTGGGCCTGCACATCTCTCCCTGCGCCCCATGGAGGGTTTCACTGTAGCCTGTTGAGAGAAGCAAAGGGGGGTCTTTGTGCCCCGAGCACATTAGTTGGGCAAAGTGGGTTTCCAGGAGTGAATACAGAGGTCCATAACTGGATCTGGGGTGCTTTGGGTCCCTGGCAGACAGGTAGCCACAGTTCTAGAAGCTTTAGTGTTGTGAATTGGCACTCACTGTGCCCAGAGTGATATCCAGCTTGTGAAGCGACATAGTGAGTGACTGTAGAACTTAATGGAGAGGCACTGAAAGCATACTGTTGAACTGCCAGGGCTGCTTGATAGTCCTAGCCCTCTAGATGTGAACCGTCTGCATTGACCCTCCTCTTCCTTACATAAGTATGATGTCCTACATGGCAAACGGGGCTGAGCTAACTTCAGAGCAGCTTAATTTGGACAGATGTACAACATAATCATCTTCTACTGGTACCCCAAGCTGTGCATGCTTTGGAATAGGGCCCCCTAGGTTGGACCCTCAAGCCTCCCCCCACCCGCACTGTGAATAAATTGCCTCTATCTGTCTTGGTTGGTGATATGTTGCCAATCAAAGGTATATAAAGGTATATTTCAGCTTCCCAGCAGGCCCATGGCTGATGCATATTGACTTGTTTGCACACTTCTCATCCTCCATTACCTGTGCTCGGACTCATTAGTGAGGCCCACATACTAAGGATCAGATGACACCTTTGCTAAACTGATGTGCAAGCTCAGGATGGTGAAGTTAAAGAACAATGATTTAGAAGGCCACCCACATCACAATAATGTGTGCATCATGGGACTGTCCACAAAGTAGCAAACATGGAGACATTCATGGAAGATTTGCCAAAATCCCAGTTAGGCCAAAAAGTGTTCTCCTCACTGCCATCTACGGTTGAGGGAGCACACAAGTTCCTGGCCCCAAAGCCCCAGAAGGGCCAGAATCCTAGACCATTTATAGCTCCTGAATTACATGGATAAGGGCACTGTCTTTTGCTTGAACAGAATGAGCTTGGAACTCCCGCAGGAGAGTTATTCTGTGGCGATTTACCTTGACTTTACGCCACTGGTCCAAGAGGGTGGATGCTCATTACCAGAAACCAAGAAACAATTGCACCAAAAATCCATCAGATACTTGATGATGTATCCAGCTAAACTCTGTGTCACATACAATGGAAAGGTGCACTTCTTCACTAAATCAGAGGCAGTTCAGGAGTTCATTGACATTCTTAACACAAGTATGACTTTCCGGAGAAGTATCACTATCAACTGTTTGTAATTTCCCGATTATTTTCTGACAGCGATCTGGAAGGTTTCCTAATTAAGGGGAATAATTTCTTTTGGATACAGGGTCTCTCACTCACCAATGTTGCAAGCTTCATCTTTGGGATATGTTCCTCATTGGGTGGATGGGATGCAGTACCCGACTGATGTATTTTTTTTGCTCCTTTTCTGAGATATTTTATCACAAGTTAAAGAAGCTTTTATGGCCTAATGAGCTGCCCCAAGTGAGAACTGTTGCTTTTCATCCATAGGGGAGATGGTAAAAAGATTGGGCAAAAAGATAATAAGTGGATAGAATTACCTATGGCAATCCTAAAAATATTAATGGATTCACTGAACATTATTATCCATTGATTTCGAAGCTCCCGAGATGTTTCTTGCCTCCTCAGGCTCCAAAAGTGATAGGTAATTTAGCCTTGGATGAATGTGTGATCCTTGATACTCCTACACGTAGAGTGCACTTGTGCTGTAAATGAGGGCCATTGCAAGATTAACATTTTCTTCCATATTTGTGGGGGTGTTACCAGCTTTGGGGTAGACATGGGGGGTTGATGGGAAGTTGTGGTGTTCTATGAGATGTTTTATTTTATATCTGAATGACACAAGAGATTATTTCACAGCAGGGAGAGCCACATTTGTGCCCATATTTGTTTTGCAAATGCTCCAGGTGAATAGTTACAAATTTTAAGTGATGTTATGGTACTACTTTGAGAGTGATTACTTGGAACACGCATGCCTTTTATAACCCTAGTAAAACATATCAAGTAATTGGCTATCTTGCTAGTCACAAAGTTGGAGGTGCTCACCTTCAGGAGACACACTTATGATCTACATTTGTTTCTATATAGGCTTGTTGTGCCCCTGTAGGTCAGAACAGGCGGTCACTTTAACCTGGCATGAAGTATGCAGGTCCAGTCTTCCTTCTCAGAAAGCAAGGCAGGCCCCTGGCAGATCCAGTTGCAGGTCTAGCCAGGTTGAGTGTAGAAGGTCAGCTGGGAAGTCTTCCTTCTGTAGTATCCCCTAGGTCCAGGGGTGTTCTGAATAGTGTCTCTGAGGGTTCCTTTGTATAGCTGATGCCCAAGTTGAAGTACAAGAAATATCAGGAGTCCCCCCCCCCCCACAGTAGTGTCTGGAATTTACTGCCTCCCTGGTCTGGTCCCAATCTTTATGCAATATTTGAAGTGGAAGAGTAACAGGTAAAAGCTCTGCATCCCCTCCTCAAGTCAGGGTGACTGATCTTCTAAACACCTAGATCATCTATTGTGCGGCTGTCAGAAAGGAATACACAATGGCCAACTACACCGAGTCACGTGATCCAGTGTACAAGCTGCAGACATAAATTGGCTAGGGCGAGAAAATGTCAACTATCTAAAGGTACCATTTTCAGGATTGTGACTTAAACACATCTGACTTTACTATTAAAGAGGGTTTTTAATTACAATTACTCAGACACTAAACATGACATTCCAACCTACTGCCAAACAAAAGTTTGCACCTATTAAATTCAATAAGTTAACCCAATGCTATCCTGTCAGAGAGGTAGAGTTCACATTGGTGAAAAATGTCAACATCAGGACAGTGCGTGCTCTACGGGCGACGTAAATGCAAAAACCCAGTTCTTCTGTAGGGTCATAACTCATGCATTGTGTTTCTATGCAGTATGTTAACCTTTTGCATTGCAGAACTTTAACCTTGAAAAGCCATTAATGCTGTTTGCAATATATTGTTCATTTGCAAGGCTTTGCTGCAGGCTTACAGGGTGTGGTTAGGGAGTGGTCCCTATTCTAAGACTTTCTAGAAGCCTTTCCTGCTGCATGGCTGGGTGTGGTTCGTGGGCGGGGCTTGGCTCTATTTAAGGGAGCCAGCCCAGCTCCACGTGTTCACTATTCAGAGGTCCCGTGCAGAGCAGCAGCATTTTCCTGAGCTCCCGTTCCGGGGGCCTACCTAGGCATTTCCAGGCCTGCCCTCATTTCCTTGGTGATCCTCAAGCATGGCGGTAAGGCGGAGGTCGCGTTAGGCCCCCGACTCCGTTTTCATTGACATTCGAGTTTGGGCCTAATTCTGAAATGGCATGTGCAATGGTATTTCCTGGCATTTAACCTTGGCTTTCAGGTCGGCATTGTGTGCGATCATTTCATGTCATTTGCATTGTGATCTTCGAATCGGCAACATTGTGCGCGATTCATTCCTGGCATTGAACTCTTGGCATTTAGGTCGGCAGTGTGCGTGATCATTTCATGGCATTTGAATTGTGATGTTCGAATCGGCAACAGTGTGCGCGATTCATTCCGGACATTAAAACTCTTGGTATTCAGATACGCAGTGTGCGCGATCATTTCATGGCATTTGCATCGTGATGTTCGAATCGGCAACATTGTGCTCGATTCATTCCTGACATTGAAACCCCGGCATTCAGATCGGCAGGTTGCGCGATCATTTGATGGCTTTTAAATATTGACACTTGAATCGGCAACACTGTGCGCGATTCATTCCTAGCATTTAACTCTTGAAGTACAGATTGGCAGAGTGCACGATCATTTCTATATCTTGAAATCTTTGATGTACATATTAATGTTCATAATAATTCCTGAACAATTGAAACTTAAGACTCTTAGACAGAGGGTGACATCGTAGTGTTATTCATGATTCTAGTACAGTTCATTCATGAAGGAAAAACCATGTGTTCTTTGATCTTTGTTATAATGCAGTGACTATTCTAAGAACCAAATGGAGAGTGTTTAATATTCAAAGTGTGAGATGTTAACTCTGGAATGCTCATATGTCAGTTTGCATAATTCTTCTTGATTTCTAGGTACCCAGATTTCTGAGGCCTAGTTATAGTGAAGACATAGGGGGTTATTACAACATTGGCGGTAAATGGCGCTTACCGCCGAGCAGAAGACCCCAACACACCGCCGCGGCCGTGGAATACCGCCACATCGATTACAACCCACAGCTCGGAATCTGCCAAAATCCAGACACCCACACAAGTCCGCCACACCAAAGGTCAGTGATAAACTGGCGATAACAAAACCCCCACCGTCATGCCAACAGGAATACACCCACACTATCAGAACCCATGAATCCACGTGGCGGTCTTTCAACTGCAGTATTCCATTGGCGGTACACACCGCCGCGCTCAAAATACACACACATTTACAAAACACTACTACATTGGACAATTCCAAATACACACACCTGATACACATACATACACCACACCCACACACCCAATCCAATATAAAACACACACCCACATCACCCACAAACCCTTACCACCAGAAATTTAGACGAAGGCCAGAGAGACAGCACAGCAAAGACAACCCCACCATACAGAGGCACACAACACCATCACACATACACATCCACACATAAAACACCACACACCCTTAAACATCACCCCACACATCTCAACACACACCACCTCACACATCACCCACACCACCCAATGGCACCGCAAAGACACCCCAGGTTTTCTGAGGAGGAGCTCAGGTTCGTGGTGGAGGAAATCATCCAGGTCGAGCCACAGCTATTCGGATCACAGGTGCAGCACACCACCATAGCTAGGAAGATGGAGCTATGGCGCAGAATCGTGGACAGGGTGAACGCAGTGGGACAGCACCCAAGAACTAGGGATGACATCAGGAAGAGGTGGAACGACCTACTGGGGAAGGTACGTTTCGTGGTCACAAGACACCACATCGCGGTTCAGAGGACTGGCAGCGGACCTCCACCTCCTCCCCCACAACTAACAACATGGGAGGAGAAGGTCTTGGCTATACTGCATCCTGAGGGCCTCGCAGGAGTAGCTGGAGGAATGGACTCTGGTAAGTCAAATCATTCACTACTTCATCCCCCACCCTACCTGCATGCTATCACATACCCCTACCCTCGCCCTTACCCCCATCACTCCAACTCCTCACATATGTCCCACTATCACAAACCACCCATCCCAATACCAAGCCCTGCATGCAACACCAAGGCATGGACACCCATCACCAATGCATGACCACTTCACATACCCACACACACCCCTAAACAATTAGCACACAAGGTCCTACACAAGAATGCAAGCACTGGGGTACAGGGTCACCCACTCATTGCACACCATGGCACACACCCGATGCAATAATTATGCCTTTACACCCCTGCAGGACCCCTACCCAACGTCATCGGACAGGAGGTTCCAGACATGTCCATTCCACCCACAGAAGAGGCCCACAGTGATGACAGCAGCTCTGTCCAACTGGATCTAGATGACCAGCCCGGCCCATCTGGGACCTCAGGACAGTTGGTTGCCCTCACACTGGCACAAGCCACAACAGAGCCTCCCCCTCTGGAAACACCTGTGCAGCACCCACCCAGCGGGCCCATACCTCTGTCCCCAGGACACGTCAAGCAGCAGTGTGTCCACCACTACAGGGAACCCAGGCTAACCCACCACCCCAACAACAGCAGGGACCTGGGGGCAGTGGCAGTGGGCACACGGTTCAGGGGACAGAGGCCCAGGAACACAGGGGAACTGGGAGGGCTGCTGTTCGACAGGGGGAGAACAGGCCCAGGGACCCCACTCTCCACGAGGCCTTCTCCAACATCATTGGGGCCTATAACCATTCCCAGGAGACGATGGCAACGGTACTGGCCAAGATTCAGAGAGACCCAGCGGCTGCAGGAGAAACAGTATTTGGGGCTCAGGGAGGAACTCAAAGCCATCAATACCACCCTGGGCACCATTGTAGGAGTGCTGAAGGAACGTGTGAACACCAGGAGGGACACTGGCACAACAAGGGGCCTCTGACACTAGCCTGGACGATGAACTGCCCACCACCTCCACCAGCGCTAGTGAACAGGAGGCACCGCCACAGGACCACAACACCAGCACTCCACCCCCTGCAGATGGAGAACCACCCTGCAAGCGGTCCCTGAGATCCAGGACAAAGACAAAGAACAATGCCAAGACACCCGCCAAGAAATGAGACCACCCTGATTGTCATCCTTTTGTCCCAGTTTGTCACCCTGTCCATCCATCAACTGCCCCATCTCCACTTCCTATGCCCCTTTGGACAATGCACCTTTGAGACTAATAGACTGGACTCTGCCATGGATATTCCTCCACCATAACCCCTAACCATTTTACAACCCCCTCCACTATTTAGCACTTAAATAAACACCCTTAAATCACAAAACTATCTGGAGTCTGTCTGTTCTTTCGAAAATGTGTACTTGTAGTAACAGAGGCAAAATGCAATTTCCTTTGTATTGTCAACATACCTATGTCACACAGCTGTAGTCCATGAGGAAACAAAGCAGATGTCACACAGTGGGACGCACATCTGTGAAATTGAAAGGGAAAGTGACAACTCAGGGTCCATACACTGGGTGAAAGTGACAGACAGATGAGAGGTAGAACAAGTGTATCAGATGTAGCAGGCAGTGATGTCTTCTTACCTGTGTCTCACTGGAAGTATTGATGAATCACCGTGTTTCTGTTGTCGATATACTCTTTTTCAGCTTCCTCCTCTTCACTGTCCACAGGGTCCACAGCTGTCACAACACCTTCATCTGGACCATCCTCCTGCAGAAAAGGCACCTGTCATCGCAAAGCCAAGTTGTGAAGCATACAGCAGGCCACAATGATCTGGCACACCTTCTTTGGTGAATAGGAAACCACCTGTCAAATGGAGGCACCTGAACCTGGCCTTCAGGAGGCCGAAGGTCATCTCTATAACCCTCCTAGTTCGCCCATGGGCCTCATTGTAGCGTTCCTCTGCACTTGTCCTGGGATTTCTCACTGGGGTCAGTAGCCATGACAGGTTGGGGTAGCCAGAGTCACCTGCAAATGTCGAGGGACAACTGTTAGACACACACTAACCCTTAGGGACAACCCCAGACACCTAGTCACACTGTATAGGCTCCATGTCCTCACCTAATAGCCACACATGGTGCCTCTGGAGTTGCCCCATCACATAAGGGATGCTGCTATTCCTCAGAATGT
The DNA here is from genome assembly GCF_031143425.1 of Pleurodeles waltl. Taxonomy (NCBI): domain Eukaryota; kingdom Metazoa; phylum Chordata; class Amphibia; order Caudata; family Salamandridae; genus Pleurodeles; species Pleurodeles waltl. The sequence continues at coordinate 476,227,827 of NC_090445.1, forward strand.
AGGCGTCATGCACTGAGCCAGGAAACGTGGCATTCACATGGGAGATGTACTGGTTGGCCAAACACACCATCTGCACATTCATAGAATGGTAACTCTTCCAGTTTCTGTACACCTGTTCAATCCTTCAGGGGGGGACCAAGGCCACATTTGTCCCATCAATGGCACCTATGATGTTGGGGATATGTCTCAGGGCATAGAAGTCACCTTTCACTGTAGGCATATCCTTCACCTGAGGGAAAACGATGAAGCTGCGTATGTGTTTCAGCAGGGCAGACAACACTCTGGACAACACGTTGGAGAACATAGGCTGGGACATCTCTGATGCTATGGCCACTGTCGTCTGAAAAGACCCACTTGCCAGGAAATGGAGTACTGACAGCACCTGCACTAGAGGGGGGATACCTGTGGGATGGCGGATAGCTGACATCAGGTCCGGCTCCAACTGGGCACACAGTTCCTGAATTGGTGCACGGTCCAGTCTGTAGGTGACAAATACATGTCGCTCTTCCATTGTCGTCAGGTCCACCAGCGGTCTATATACTGGAGGATTCCGCCATCTCCTCACCTGCCCCAGCGGACGTGCTCTATCGAGGAGAACAGCGAGCAGAGGGTCAGCCAACACTGAAGTTCGAAAACACAACTTTATTGAACACATTTTTCAATCTGCTATGGCCCTGTCTGAATGTGTATGCAAGGCCTAGATATGTGTGACGCATTTCACAATAATGCCATGTGGCCCCCTGAAATGGCAGCTGCCTGACCTGTAATGTGGGACAAGGGGATATGAGGTAACTGCGCTGGCATTGTACACCGTCGCGGTAGGCGGTCGAAGACCGTGGCACAATCCTGCATTGGTTAACATTGGACCATATCGGTCCCAGGAGCCAATGACGATTTACGCTGGCGGTGACGGTACGCACCACCGCGGAGGTGACCGCCATTTTCTATCTGTTCACTCACTTGATATCTGATCTTCGACAGGAGAGGACCTACACTGCAAGTGCTGCTGTAACCTCACTCTGGAAGAAACAATGGCTCATGTGTCTGGGGAAAGGGCCCCTCCCTTCACCATGGAGGAGTTGGAGAAACTAGTGGATGGGGTCCTCCCCCAGTACATGCTACTCCACAGTCCTCCAGACAAACAGGTAAGTACACTGTGAGCATGCTGTATGGGCAATGCCTGTGTGGAGTGGTGTGGGTGGAAGATGGGGGGGGAGAATGAGGCGTGCATGAAACGACGGTAAGTGCATGTGCATCATGGCAAGGGTAGGAACGCGGGCAATGACTGTGACGGTCCGGACTGTTATATCTTCTCCTTTTCCGCTGTACTATTCCTGTAGGTCAGCGCCCACCAGAAGAAGGATATTTGGTGTGCCATCGCCATGGACGTCAGGACCCTGGGGGTCCACCACAGACAGAGCACCCACTGCCGGAAAAGATGGGAGGACATTCGCGGCTGGAGCAAGAAGACGGCGGAGGCCCAGCTGGGGAAGGCCTCCCAACGTGGGAGGGGTGCCTGTCGCACCATGACACCCCTAATGTTCCGGATCCTGGTGGTGGCACATCCGGAGTTGGATGGGCACTTGAGAGCATCACAGCAGCCACAAGGGGGTGAGTACACTCTCATTCAGCTGAATCAGCGCGCATTACGAGGTGTCTGGGTGGGGGAAGTGGGCTGTGGGTTCCCCTAGGCAATGGCGAGTTTAGTAGGAAAGGTCCCTTCGTAAGGCAGGCCATGTGGCACCCCTCCCCACCAGTGTTCAGAGCCAACTAGACCTAGTCAGGCTTGTGTGACTTCCATGTGTGCAGCAATCAGGCATAGGCCTTGTACCCCATGTCCCTGTGATTAATTAGGGAACTCTAAGTGCAAGGCGTAGGGCAGAGGTCTTCTGTGTTTGTAGTGTCCGCCAATGGTAGCGGTATTGCATGCACTCTACATGTCTTTCTTCTGTCTCCCCCCTCCCTTTTTTTGGTCTCCCTGTTCTTGTGTGCAATAGCATCATCAGGTGGAGGAGCAGTGGCACTGGAGCAGGAGGGAGCTGCATCCCACATGGCCCTGGACGGCAGGACAACGGAGTCTGAAGCCACCAGTGGGACGGAGGTTGAGGGGAGCTTCACGGCGGGGACAGGAGCTGAGACCAGCGACACGGACTCCTCCTCTGATGGAAGCTCACCTTGCGGTGGCGGTCCCCTCTGTGCCGCCCGCATCTACAGGTGCAGCCGCCACCCCCCTACCAGCACCGCCCTCCCAGCAGCCCCTCAGCGTGTGCCCCGTGGCCTCTCACCCAAGAGGGTGGGCATCTCCTTCACCCAGGCACCCCATCCCCTGCGCCTGCCAGCCCTGCTGCCCTCAGTGAGGAGGCCATTGACCTCCTCAGATCCCTCACTGTTGGGCAGTCTATCATTCTGAATGCCATCCAGGGTGTAGAGAGGCAGTTGCAACAGACCAATGCATACCTGGAGGGCATTCATTCTGGTCAGGCAGCCCAACAGTGAGCTTTTCAGACTTTGGCCTCAGCACTGATGGCAGCCATTGTCCCTGTGTCCAGCCTCCCCCCTCCAACTTCCTCCACCCAGACCCAAACCCCTGTACCTCAGCCTATCCCAAGCACACCATCAGACGAGAATGCACACACCTCAACACACAAGGGAAGCTCTGGCATACATAAGCACCACACCTCCCACAGGTACAAGCATCATACCCATGCAGACATACCAACAGCCACTGCCTCCACTGTGTCCCCCTCCTCCTCATCTCCCTCCTCCCTCCCTGTCACGTCTCCACTCACACCTGCATGCACTACATCTTCAGCCACTACGTCCATCACCAGCACACCCATCACCACACACTGTTCACGTGCACTCACCACCCCCACTACCATTCACACATCCCCTGTGTCCTCTCCCAGTGTGTCTGTGAGCCTACCTCCCAAGGTACACAAATGCAGTCACACACCCACCCAACAGCCATCCACCTCACAACAGCCTCCAGCCCATGTACCTTCACCCAAAGTCAGCAAAGTACAGCTCCTACAACCACTACCTCTTCCTCCACTCCCAAACCCCCTCCATCTACCCATACTAGTGTGTCTAAAAAAAATTCCTGTCCACCTTGACCTTTTCCCCTCACCTCCCCCAACCCTTCAGTCCCCTAGGGCACGCCTTTCCAGGTCCCAACCCAGCACCTCAGCCACCACATCAGCGGGAACAGTGGTGCCAGCAGAAACCGGCTTCTGGAGTGCGCCAAGCAGCAGGGCAGCCAGTGTGCCAAGGAGCCACACCACAGACAGTCCCCCACCTCAGAAGCATAAGAAGTTGGCCACTGCCGGGAGGGAGAAGGGAAAAAACACCTGCCACCAAGGGCTCTCCCAGGACTACAGTTGGGAGAGGAAGACAGCTGCACCACCATCCAAGGTGGGGAAGGGGCACAGAAAGAAAGGGAAGTCGCCGCCACCAGCACCGCTGCCAAGTACACCGCCGCCACCAGCACCGCTGCCAAGGCACAACGCCGCTACCAGCACCGCTGCACAGGACACCGCCGCCACCAGCACCGCTGCCCAGGACACCACCAGCACCGCTGCCAAGGACACCGCCACCACCAGCACCGATGCCAAGGACACCGCCGCCACCAGCACTGCTGCCCAGGACACTGCTACCACCAGCACCGCTGTTAACGACACCGCCGTCACCAGCACGCTTACTAAGCCACCCACCAGCACCGCAGGCCGATGAGCACCGCAAGCACCGCCACTACTGAGGCCGCCACGAGCTGGATGAAGCGCTCTGGGCACAAAGCCCTCTCCACTACCTCTGTCCTTGGCAGGATGAAGAACTCTGGGCACAGAGCCCCCTCCATAACCAGTGGAGAAAGGCATCCACTACCTCTGTCCTTGGCAGGATGAAGAACTCTGGGCACAGAGCCCCCTCCAGAACCAGTGGAGAAAGGCATCCACTACCTCTGTCCTTGGCAGGATGAAGCACTCTGGGCACAAAGCACCCTCCAGAACCAGTGGAGAATGTTATCCACTACCTCAGTCCTTGGCAGGATGAAGCACTCTGGGCGCAATGCCCCCTCCAGAACCAGGGGAGAAAGGCATCCACTACCTCTGTCCTTGGCAGGATGAAGCACTCTGGGCACAAAGCCCCCTCCAGAACCAGTGGAGACTGTTATCCACTACCTCAGTCCTTGGCAGTATGAAACACTCTGGGCACTAAGCCCCCTCCAGAACCAGTGGAGAAAGGCATCCACTACCTCTGTCCTTGGCAGGATGAAGCACTCTGGGCACAAAGCCCCCTCCAGAACCATTGGAGAAAGGCATCCACTACCTCTGTCCTTGTCAGGATGAAGCGCTCTGGGCACAAAGCCCCCTCCAGAACCAGTGGAGACTGTTACCCACTACCTCAGTCCTTGGCAGGATGAAGCACTCTGGGCACAAAGCTCCCTCCAGAACCAGTAGTGAAAGGCATCCACTACCTCAGTCCTTGGCAGGATGAATCACTCTGGGCACAAAGCCCCCTCCAGAACCAGTGGATAAAGGCATCCACTACCTCTGTCCTTGGCAGGATGAAGCACTCTGGGCACAAAGCCCCCTCCAGACCCAGTGGAGACTGTTATCCACTTGTGAGACTGTGGCTTTGCACTCCCCAGGATAAAGCAGTGGGCAAACCACCCACTGGAGAGACTTGAGAGACTGTGGCTTTGCACTCCCCAGGATAAGGCAGTGGGCAAACCACCCACCGGAGAGACTTGAGAGACTGTGGCTTTGCACTCCCCAGGATACAGCAGTGGGTATGGAGCCCCCTCGTGGATCTGGTGTCGTGCACTCATCCGGCTGAGGTGCCCCCCTTCCTTTCCCCCTGAGGTGCCTGTTGTATTTCTATCTGATGCCCCTGCAGTGTTCTCTCCGTTTTGATCAGGTATCTTGTGTGGGCTTCGCCCATGCATTTTGGGCTCAGTGGTCTACGGACTATCAATGGTGCAGTACCTGGACTTGTATTCTTGGTGTACATATTTGTTAATTGTGTATATATATTTTTGAGTAAACTTTTGAACCCTTAAGTTGGAGCATTTTGGTTTTTTTAAAATTACATTTAATTTGTTTACAATTTCTAGCCCTGAAGAAGTCGTTTGGGATGGGAGAAAACAATGTCCCGTGACGAAACACGTGTTGGCTTGAATTGTAAAATCATGGACGGGTTACAAGCTTAAATTACAACATGATGGACGGGCTACAATGAATGTTTGAATTGGTTATTACAAATTGAAATTATACCAAAAACGGTTTGAATCAGAATACGACTAATGAACGACAATAAAAGTTTGGATTTGATTGGATTAATTGAAATTATACCAGAATTGATTTTCCTGCTTGAATTGTACATGCTAATATTGAATCCTAAAACACTATTTGAGAGGTACCGCACATTGTTGTGATTAGGTTTGAGGTTCATTTGAACCTTTTTGAGGGTTGGGTGATTACCCTTGTGCAGGCACCTCTTTTTTATTGAGATCTCTAGCCTATTTGAATCCTGAGCGCCTTGTGAACCCTAGAATTTCACCCCATTAGTAAGCTTACCACCACTTTAACACCTACCGCTAGGGTTGTAATGAGGGCCTTAGTTTCCTACTTGGGGAACTTTAACCGGCTGATAGCAGAGACATCCTGGCCTGAAGAAAAACAAGCAGCCCTGTTTTACCAAGGACTCAAAAACGAGTTAAAAGACATTCTTGCCCAGATCGATCTTCAACCTACAGATTGTCAAGATCTGATAAACCTTGTTTTGAGAATTGACCATCATCCTGCAGAACGACAGGGAACACGCAAAAAGACTGAGAAATATTCCTGGTGGTTTCATGAACGTAGAGAACTAAGAGTTCAGAAAGAGAATAATCATGAACCAATGGAAATTTGAACTATCAGGCGGTCTTTGACAAAAGAAGAAAAAGACCTACATAGAAGGAACGGACAATGTCTTTATTGTGGGTGCAAGGGCCACTTCGCCAAAGAGTGTCCGATCAAACCAAAAAAGCAAACAAGGTACCATCAAGAAATTTGCAGCAAATGTACAAATCGAGCTGGAAAACTAAATCACCCAAGATGTAAAGAAGGATTGCTCTTGGGTGTCACTATGGACCATTCACAGTCAAGGCATCTCAAGTTAGACATCAAAGTACAAGTAAAGAAAAATAACTATCTCAAGAAAGCCTTGGTAGATTCTGGGGCTACTGGTAACTTTGTTGATTCACAATTGGTTCAAACATGGGTGATCCCATGCATCAAGAAGAAAACACCAGAAATAGTACAAGCCGTAGAAGGAAAAATCTTAACTGGAGGCCCAGTGACTCTTCAAACCGTCACCTTGTCGGTGACCGGTAATGGGGGGGAATCAGGATACCAAGCATGAAGAAAAAATCATCTTTGATGTCATCCATGCTCCACAGTATGGCATTATCCTTGGACTACCGTGGTCGACTTATCATAACCCTGAAATAAACTGGTCAGAACAAAAAGTCGTGTTCTCCACCATCTTGTATAATGAAAAATATCTTCAGACATCTAGAGTAACAAATCCTTGCAAATCACAGCTGCTGAAAAAGATGTAATGCTGCCCTGGCCGTACTCATCCTATGTAGACATGTTTGATGAAAGGGAAGAAGAGACCTTGCCACCTCACAGATCTTATGACTGTCAAATTGATCTAACTCCTGGTGCTATACTCCCTAGTTGTCGTGTGTACGCCCTGTCAGAACACGAGAATCAACACCTGAGAAAATACTTAGATCAATTTATAGCTAATGGCTTCATTCTCCCTTCCAAGTCTCCTGCAGATTCTCCTCTTTTTTTCTTACCCCAAGGCTAATGGGGATCTTCGAACCTGTATAGACTATAGAGGATTGAACAAAATCACAGTCAAGAACAAATACCCATTACCTCTGATTCCTGTCTTGTTGGATCAAGTAAAAAAAGCAAAGATCTACACTAAGTTAGACCTAAGAGGTGCTTACCATTTGGTCAGAATGAGAGAGGGCGATAATTGGAAAACTGCCTTTAAAACCCGATATGGTCTGTTTAAATACACAGTCATCCCCTTTGGACTTTGTAACGCTCCAGCAGCATTTAAATTCTTTCTGAATGACGTCCTTAGAGAATATCTAGATCTATTTGCAATAGTCTATATCGATGATATCTTAATCTATTCTGACAACAAAGTCGAACATGTACAACATGTCAAGAAGATTCTAGCAGCCCTTAGAAAACATCATCTGTATTGCAAATTAACCAAATGTGAATTTCATGTTACCACTGTTGAGTTTTTAGGGCTCATCCTTACCCCTCAAGGTATGGTCATGGCAGAAAGAAAAGTACAAGCAGTAGATGATTGGCCCACTCCAAAGACTATTCGAGACATGCAGTGTTTCCTAGGTTTTGCAAACTTCTATCGCAGGTTCATAAATCATTTCTCTCAGACAGTGGCACCAATCACTAAGTTGTTCAGAAAGAAAGAACCATTCGTATGGTCTCCAGAAGCTGACAGAACTTTTTCTACCTTAAAGGAAGCTTTCTTCACTGCCCCAGTCTTGACTCACCCTGATATTGAGCGTCCATTCATAGTGGAAGCAGATGCTTCAACTGTGGCAATTGGTGCAGTATTATCGCAATGTAGTAAATATACTGGTCAACTACATTCTGCAGCTTACATGTCTTGAAAACTGAACGAAGCTGAACGTAATTATGTCATTGCTGAGAAAGAGCTTATGGCAATCTGTGATGCCTTCAAAGAATGGAGACACCATTTGTTAGGCGCCAAGTATACTATCACAGTATACACAGATCATCATAATCTCCAGTTCACAAGTTCAGCTAGACTTTTGACTTTTTGCAAAGTTTGATTTTGTGGTAACCTTCCATCCAGGTAAAGATAATTGCAAAGCGGATGCTTTGTCCCGACAAGAATCTACCATGCTACCCGCAATCCAGCATCCCAGAGCTATCATTGCTCCAGACAAGGTCCTCTGCATCATCAAAACCGAAGATGTTTTTAAAGAAATCCGTAATTCCTTCACCACTGAAAAATGGCAGCCATGGGCTCAAGCAGATCCCAAAAGATCAATCAAACAAGGTCTACCTTTTTACGATGCACGTTTATTTGTTCAAACTACCAAGTTGCGCAAGTTAGTGTTTCATTGGTTGCATGTTATACCTACGGCAGGTCATCCAGATATTCCTAAAACTCTTGAATTAATCCAACGCTACTTTTGGTGGCCTACTTTGACAAAAAACGTCAAGCAAATGGTAGCTAACTGTGAAGTTTGTGCTCGCATTAAGACAAGTCATTCAAAACCAAAAGGATTGTTACATCCTCTCACAACTCCACTTCAACCTTGGGAGCACATCTCATTAGACTTTATTACAGGTCTACCAGTTATTCAATATCACTCAGTAATCCTTGTGGTGGTAGATAGTCTCACTAAATATGCATATTTTATTGCTTGCAAGAAATTGCCCACCTCCAGTGAACTAGCAACAATCCTTTTAAACCGAGTGGTCTGTTATCACGGATTACCAAAAATGATTCTCCCCGATCGAGGGTCATAATTTGCCTCCAACTTCTGGAAAACATGGTGCAAAACGCTTCAAGTCACATCTACGCTGTCTACCAGTCATCATCCTCAAACGGATGGCCAAACTGAGAGACTAAATTAGACACTAAAACAATATCTGCATGCCTACTCTGAGAAAGCACTTCATTCTTGGACATCAATGCTTTGGTTAGCTGAGCTAGCATACAATAACTCGTATCATACTTCCACTGGTGTCACGCCCTTTTTTGGTCTATTTGGCTACCACCCTGATACCTAGCCAATCACGATTCCTCAAGAAAGTTCTCTTACACCAGCTGTGTCCGAGACAATTCAACAACTCCATCGAACCCAGAAACAAATCCAACAACATCTATATAAAGCTAAACAAACGTATAAAAAAGCACTATGACAAGAAACATTGTGAAGGACCCCAATAACAGCCAGGTGACAGTATTGATTGATTTCAAGAAAAAAACATATGTTTAATCCCAAATTCATGGGTCCTTACACTGTCCTTCAGCAAATCAATCCAGTGACCTATAAATTGCAGTTACCAAGATCACTACTTATCCATCCAGTGTTTCATACTTCTCTCCTGAAAAGAGCTGTCCAAAAAGTCTGCTCCCAACCAGCTCCAGTTCTAGTGCAAGGAGAATAGGAATACGAAGTAAAACAGGTGCTGGATTCAAAATTTAGAGGTCGTAATCTCTGGTATCTAATATCATGGAAAGGTAACGGTCCAGAGAGCAACTCATGGATCTCTGCATCTGATATTCATGCTCCACGACTAGTGAGGAGTTTTCATCGCCTAAATCCAGACAAACAAGGCCCTAGAGCACGTTTGGGAGGGGAAAGTACTGTCAACATTAGGACAGTGCGCACTCTACAGGCGACGTAAATGCAAAAACCCAGTTCTTATGCAGGGTCATCATTCATGCATTGTGTTTCTTTGCAGTATGTTAACCTTTTGCATTGCAGAACTTTTACCTTGAAAAGCCATTAATGCTGTTTGTAATGTATTATTCATTTGCAAGGCTTTGCAGCAGGCTTACAGGGTGTGGTTAGGGAGTGGTCCCTATTCTAAGACTTTCTAGAAGCCTTTCCTGCAGCATGGCTGGGTGTGGCTCGTGGGCGGGGCTTGGCTCTATTTAAGGGAGCCAGCCCAGCTCCACGCGCTCACTATTCAGAAGTCCCAGTGCAGAGCAGCAGCATTTTCTTGAGCTCCCGTTCCGGAGGCCTACCTAGGCATTTCCAGGCCTGCCCTCATTTCCTTGGTGATCCTCAAGCAGGGCGGTAAGGCAGAGGTCGGGTTAGGCCCCGACTCTGTTTTAAGTGACATTCGAGTTTCGGGCCTAATTCTGAAATCGAGTGTGTGATTGTTTTTCCTGGCATTTAACCATGGCTTTCAGGTCAGCAGTGTGCGTGATCATTTCATGGCATTTGCATTGTGATGTTCGAATCGGCAACAGTGTGCGCGATTCATTCCTGGCATTAAACTCTTGCCATTCAGGTCGGCAGTGTGCGCGATCATTTCATGGCATTTGTATCGTGATGTTCGAATCGGCAACAGTGTGGGCGATTCATTCCTGGCATTAAACTCTTGGCATTCACGTCGGCAGTGTGCGCGATCATTTCATGGCATTTGCATTGTGATGTTCGAATCGGCAACAGTGTGCGCGATTCATTCCAAACATTAAAACTCTTCGCATTCAGATCGGCAGTGTGTGCGATCATTTCATGACATTTGCATCTTGATGTTCGAATCGGCAACAGTGTGCGCGATTCATTCCTGACATTGAAACCCTGGCATTCAGATCAGCAGGTTGCGCAATCATTTCATGGCTTTTGAATATTGACGCTTGAATAGGCAACAGTGTGCGCGATTAATTCCTGGCATTTAACTCTTGAAGTACAGATTGGCAGAGTGCGCGATCATTTCTAGATCTTGAAATCTTTGATGTACAGTTTGATTATTAATGTGCAGATAATAATTCCTGAACAACTGAAATGTAAGACTCTTAGACAGAGTGTGACGAAGTAGTGTTATTCATGATTCTAGTACAGTTCATTCATAAAGGAAAAACCATGTGTTCTTTGATCTTTGTTATAATGCAGTGACTATTCTAAGAACCAAATGGAGAGTGTTTAATGTTCAAAGTGTGAGATGTTAACTCTGGAATGCTCATATGACAGTTTGCCTAATTCTTCTTGATTTCCAGGTACCCAGATTTCTGAGGCCTAGTTATAGTATAACTCAAGGCTATTCAAGTTCTCAGTATAATGTTATTTGAAAAACAAAGCTTATTGAAAGTCAATGTGTTTAATCTTGCAATTGTGTTATTTAACTCTTGCTTCCACAGGTCTCCCTCCCCTCTGTTCCCAACCCAAAACCCTTTCCCCCACTTGGCCATTCTTTCACTCTGTGATATAATATCTAGTGGAGTTCGGAGCTGCCAAGAGGTGGACACGTTGGGAACATGCGCAAGCCCCGACGATCTGGTCTCCCTTACAAAAAATACATTTGAGAGTTTTTCACTACCAGGACATGTAAAACGTAAAAGTACATGTCCAACTTTTTAAATACAACACATATTGCCTTATGGGCTGTTTAGGAACTACCCTAGGGGTAAAGTATGTTGTTAAAAAGGAAGGATTAGATCTGGGAAAAGATACATTTTTCCAGGCCAAAATGGCAGTTTAAAACTGGCTGCAATGCCACACCTGGGACATTTTAATATTGCTGCATAAAAGGGTGGCACAATAAGTGCTGCGGGGTCCCCCTGCCAGCGAGAGGCTGGCGGAAGGGGTGCTCCGGGACCCCTCTGGGGGCCCCTGCACTTGGCATGGGCAGTGCAGGGGCCCCTGTACAGTACCCCGTCGCGCGGGTCACTGCCCGATGTACGGAGCTGTTGGCAATGTCCTGCCAATGTCCTGGCCTTGCATTGTGCTGGGTCGGCGGGCAGAAACACTGTTTCCGCCCGCCGGCCCAGCAAAATGTTCTTTATGCGGCCGGCAGGGTCTCAAGGGGGCTGGCGGTCCATAGAAAGACTGCCAGCATGAACACAGCGGTGTTTACCGGCGTGTTCATAATGAGGGCCTATGTCTTAAGTAAATCTAGGACTGCCCATCTTAAATGACAAAATATTTTGAAAGAATTCAGAGACGTGGCAGATCACAAGGTGTTTTCCCTTGGGAAGCATGCTCGGGCTTGGACATTTGGAAAGAGTGATAAATCTTAAAGGGTGTTGGCTTCGATGATGAAAAAGTACAACAACACTACATGAATATTGAGCATCTGCACAGGTGACAGACGTCACTACTTCACCAACTGACATTTTGGATGTTCTTGGACAATATTTTGAGTGTTTCTATGCTTCTTGTATTGATTATTCAGCGGATATTTAGCTGACTAACTGAAATATGTTACATTTGAATGGATTGAAGGCAAGATGTGGGGCATTCCTAACTCTCCTTTAACTATTGAGAATGTAACAAGTTCTATATCTAGCCTGGCAGTGGACACTAGCAGAAATAACCTTTTGGCTTAGGCAGAGAAATGACACATTTCTAAAAGTGTAAATTTATTAAATAGTGATATAAACCCTGACGACCATTATATTGAATTTTAAACTACTATTAAAGTGAATAATTTTTCTAGATATTACCAAACTCTGAGCTTAAATTAAGCACTTAAGTTGTTATAATGTGTGTTTCTCTTAGAGATCCAGCCTTGTTAGAGTGGAAAATGACTTTTAGGGTGTTTTTCACTGCTAGGATATGTAAAACTCTAACTATGCATCCTAATTTTATATACTGTACATCTTGTCTATTAGGCTTTTAGGGCCTGCATTAGGGATCACTTATAAGTATTAAAAAGGAAGGTTTCAGACTAGCAGCAGGCTTATTTTGCCAGGTTAAATAGCAGTTTTAAACTGCATACCCAGGCTGCAGGTGTAGGACTGAAGGCATGTTTAATAGTGCTTCCGTAGTGGAAGGCACAATGGGTGTTGCAGCGCACTAGTACCATTTAATTTACACCACCGGGGTACATGTAGTACCATATACTAGGGTGCTATGAGTAAATCAAATGTGCTAATTAGGAATATGTCAATTTTACCTTGTGGAAATCAAAATCTTCCAGCATGGCAAGGTCCAAGGCTAAAGCTTATAAGGCTCATTCAAAGAAGTCAGATACATCATCATCAAGATCCTGCTGAAGCCGTTGATTTTGGCACCAAAATCTCTGAGCAGGACAAAGCTGGATGTCATTGCTAGCTCACCTTGCTGTTGAGATAGATTTGTTGCCTTACCCTGGTCAAGGTTTTTATTCAATTGTTTGACTCTCAAAATCCTCTGGGGGCAAGGCTGGAAGCTGTAGCTGGACAGGACTCCATAAAAACTGCTACATTTACCACAAGTTCAACTGAACCTGTTTTCAGCCTGGTGAACACCTCTGATGGGGGTTTTCTTACCCATCTGGGATCTGATCTCCCATGCCAAGTCTCAGCACCCTGTCACAAAACTCTGGAGATGGAAAAAACAACTGAGCCCCCCCCCCACACACACTTTCTCAGGCTGCTTTTTAATTTCTTTCTGGGCACTCTTGCCCCCAGACCTCCAGGTCAAGATTATAGGCACCAGGTCTCTACAGTTAGGGGTCCTGCAGGGCACAGTCCTCTGTGGATAGCTGGACCATCTTAGCGAAAGACTTCAGTCTGCTTTATGTGTTCTTTAAGCAGGTAAAGAGGATGTCAAACACCTAACCCTTGAAGTGATGTTCCAGCCTCTGGGTGATAACAGGAGTTAAGAGGCATTGAGCCTTCTTTTTTTCAGCAGGGCCTTTTGTCTTCAGGTGAAGTCTTCCCATGTCCAGGAATAGTCTGAGGATATGGTGGTGAGGTGACAACCTTATCATATGCACCAATCAGTATACAAAGTAAGCATACAGACACATTTCATATTATACAAACGTTTCTGACATTTTCAACCATGGGGACTCTTTCACACAGAAAATATATTTCTTATGAAACATTTCCTGCTGGAACCAGTGTCATGTTCTTATCTCATTTCACTTTTCATACAAAGGATTCCCTTGATAACACTCAATTTTACTAAAGATACAGTCAAAAGATAATTCATGTAATTTCAGGCAACATTCCAGAAATGTTTCAAAATTTTCAAAGTTTTCTCATTGAAAGTTACATATAGCCATATTAAAACAACATTAAAGCATAAGTAGGTTTCTTGAACGAACAGGGATAGTTAGGTTGTATATACAAAAATAGACTGAACATTGCAGCATTAAAATCGATCTCTCACTCTCATTACTCTCATTTTGAGAGTCTGTTTAGTATTTGTACAGTGTGCTGCACGTGCATACATATAAACCATAAACAATCAGGTAGGCACTTGCATTTGCCATAACATACCAGGGATGTTTCTAGTGTAGTAAACATTGCAAGTACATGGTCTTCATCATATATAGTATCACTTTTCTAATTTTCCCTAAAACCACAGCCTCTTTCTATATATAGGTATATAAATACATGCATAGGTATGTAATAATGAAGCTTTTGATTTAAAACAAGGTGATAACTCTGTTGGATTGCTCAAGTTAAAACATGTTCACAGACTTTAAATACTTTATATATTATTAACCCATGGAACTATATAGTGTGCTGTATGGAGGAGGTTGACTAGCTAGGCTAGCATCAAATAGCCATATCACACAAAACTAGCACTGTGAGGGCTGAGTTAAGATACAGTCTCTGCCACAGATTTGTGCTGACTAGAGTCTTAAGTAGTTCAAGAGCTGAAACAGCATTATTTTACCACATTAGACTGTGGTAAATGGTTGCTTGGCACAGGAATGTCCAAGGAATGTGCTGCTTTTGGCTGGAGGGTTGAAGAAAGTTATCAACCTTATAGTCAACAATTGAACATAACTTATTGGCATACACAAAACAACATAACACAAATAAAACATAACAGGGCACATCAGAATGAACACTCAAAACTGAACACAACAGCAGCAAACCACAAAAAGTGTGCAATACAATAATGTGGGACAGAAATACAGCAGACACATAACACATTGCCATCACAACAGAAGGCCACACAACACATTGACTCTAATGTTCTTGCCACACTTTATCACCTATTTCCCTAACATGATGCTTGGACCAACTCTGCCTTAACTTAGCAACTCAGATATGAAATAATGCCAGTCAAAATATTTTGTGATCCAGTCCCAGTTCATTTTTAGAAGGGTGCTATTGAAACAAGACATAGCGCTATGTGAGGTGACACAGTCTGAAGATTGTATTAGCTTTTATGAATCTCCCTGGTAGATGTAGACTTGCTAAGAGCCAATTGTTTGCAGAACACTCTATGGCAACATAAAGTTAACATCACATTCAGTATCCCCTAAGAGGTCCTTATTAAAGGTCGTGTAGTCTCTGTTAGGAATACTATATGACATCTACTTGGCATATGATACTGCTCAAACACCCAAGCTAACTAAAAAGTACAGGCAATGCAGGCATTACCATACAACTTCTGTTAGCATATAGTACTTTCACAGCATGCAATTGAGTTAATGTCTAAGTGCAAGGCCGCATGTTTGACATACAGAGGCTCTACCCAGCCCAGGTGCTGGTTATTTAAAAGAAAAATTATATTCTCTGAAAATCTAATCTGCATGTCTTCTAAAGCGAAGGAAGCCTGCTGCATGTTCAATAGCAATTTCTTAAGAACTGGGCCTAGTGCGCGAGTGAAGCACTTCGGCGCTAGAGTATCTGGCAGATGGCAATTGAGTTTGAAACATGATGTCTGTACATGATGATTTCTCTGCTAAGACAGCCTCTCATCCCCAAGAGGCTCTCGCTGTCACTCACAATTGAATCTTAACTGAAACACACGCCCCAGTATATGAGAAGGAAAAGTGGAGATGGATAAATGAGATCTGTGCCTCGCACCTTGCTGCAGAACGCTCCAGCAAGGCTGCAGATGGAAACTGTGTTTTGGTGTTCCATTGAAGTGAGCTGTTTATGCTTTTCATGGTCTGGCTTGACAGTGCATCTGTCAACAGACAATTATTAGAGGGGGTGATAAATTACACCCTGCTGGCATAGTTGACTGACTTTTGGCCACTCTGTGCTATGCTTGTAATGGTGAGTTTCAGCCACATTCTGCTAACCGCCTCACGGCAGAGATTTTTGCCACGTGCAGCTCGCAAACTGTAAGTTGGCAAGTACGAGCTAGATTCGGCATCCCCTAGCATTATGGAGGTTTGCTGGGAGGGCACCCTTTGAGACTTCTGCGACATGTTTGCAGCCAGAAAGCTGTTGATTGAGTGGCAGCAAAATGAACTCAAGAAGCAGCACCTCTGGTGCAGTGTGTGGTGCCGTTCTTGTGATTTTTCAGCGCAGAACAAGCTCCTCGTGCTAAAATTCAGTGCTAGCAAAGGCAACATGCCTATTTTTGCCCATTCGCAGAACTCCACGGAATTTCCCAGTTTTCATGCAACACCACAGCATACCACAGATTGAAACTCTACGAGGTCCACCCACCCCTAACAATTATGAGAGAATCATCAGGAAAGGAACTTTGGCCTCTCCCACATGTTGGGATCCAGGTGTACGTGTTTTGATTGAGCAGAAGTTGTGAGCTTCCACGAAAAAGTGCTGGCCCTCCATGCAGCTGTGATCAGTTTGTTAATTTATCCATCTGCCTGAGCTTGAACTTCCAGGGGCACACACATTCAATGTAAAGCTGTAAATATGTCTTAGATAACTAGACAATATATGATGTTTTCCTTTTTCAGCCACACAGGTCACAGTAGGGCAGTTATTACCGTACATGGATTATTAGGTTTGGCTTCACAGTGCAAATCTCACATGAGTTTATGTGATAAATAAAAGAAGATCTTTCAGAGTCCTACTGAGAGGAGGGCTTAGGCTCCACTCACATATGCATGAGTACAGGATTTTATTGGACCAAATGTATGTGATTCTCCTGAAAAGCCTGCACCAATGACTTTAAAGGAACCATTCAAAAGAAACAAGACATTCAATGAATTCAGTTTTCAGGAAGGGAGTATCCAAATTAATAATTATAGTTTTGAGCCAAATTCAATAGCAGCAACCATATTTCAAAAAAACACAATGGTGTCAGTGAACATAGTTAATTAATTGCTTGTGAATGGCACAGTGAAAAAAAAAATATATATATATATATATATATATATATATATATATATATATATATATATATATATATATATATATATATATATATATACAGGAATACAGCCAACAGGCTATCATCATGACCAATAGTTTGTATCCAAGGTAAATTAAATGTCCTTAATAAATTGCTACAATAAGTAGTTTGACAGAGAGTGTCACAAATGGCTGTAAAGTAGTCGACATTTCGCCCCCTATGTATTTAAGGGTCATGAACAGGAGTGGAAATAAGGAATGTGTGGTACTGTAAAAGAGAAGAGTGAAAGACTTAAAGACAGGATGTGTTAAATAAAGAGGAAAGACAAGAAGAAAAAGGACAGGTGCCTGCTAAATAAATTGGTCCCCCAATAGTGAGTGATACCAACCTGAATTAAACCACGAGTTACTTAGGTTTGATAAGGCTTGATAAGGCAAGGCGATGCCACAATAGAGTCCTGAAGATCAAAGAAGAGGCAAGGATGGATGAGCTTAAACCACCACACCACATCAAAAATAAAAACACAACCAGAATGGGGACTAGGTCTCAAACCACCCAAGTATGTAACTTGCACTCACCAGCTGAATTAGCTTGCATTCAAAATTCATCATAACATCTCATAAGCAGAACACAGGTCAATTGGGCTAGCAGTAGTGTAACAGCCAGATAGTAACTTCAAGAGTACATCATCCAAACTGAATTAATCAGGCGTAGCTGTAAAGTAAAAGAAATAGTAGCTTGCTTTGCCAAACGTGAGTTTGCATGCATTTGTACTTTTATGTCCGTATGCCTGATGGTTGCCTTGTGGAAGGTTTATGCTTAGTACAGTGGGCTTGAGTTGATTATGGTGACAAGCCAATGATAAAGATTATGGGCCTGATTGTCTGTTATGAAAAGTTATGGTAAAGGCAGTAGGCCTGGCATATTGATTCTGAAAGGAATATGCTAAATTCAGTAGGCATTTAAGGGTTGGTTGTTATTACTCTGAATTAAAGTATTCAAATATCTTTTTTTGTTTTATGGAATTTCATTGATTGCATTAATAGGTAAGAATTTTGGTGCAGGTTACCCCCTCTGACAAACCATGAGTGTAAGAAATTGGGTTATTAGTTTTGCAGAATGTGAGAACCACACAAGTAATAGGTTCACAATTTCTCTTTAATGGGAACCAAGCACCCCATACTAGCGCTTGGCTTTCTCAGGGTACCGAAGCAGAGCAGTCCAGGACCAACTGTCAGCTAGTAATCAACATTCACTGGCACACAATTCAGGACATGCACCAATGGGTATCAGGCAATAAGAAACATTTTACTACAGAATACATTTAAAATGCTCTCATTATAGTATTTTGCCAATCTCAGAGGTTCCCATGTCGTTTCAGATGACAGGAATTGTACCATTGTATACAGATTGATCTGGGACAGCTAAAATGTCCTTGGTTATGTACATCTTAATCCCACAGAGTGGAAAAGCCCACGATTCTTAGAGCAAAGGCAGTGGCAACAATGATCATATGAAGTGGTGGAGTGTCATTGCAAAATGGAAGACAATATATCATGTGATCTAGTGCAGTGTCATTTCAAAATGGAAGGCAATACTCTTTTTAGTTATGTGAGAGAAAGCTTGATTTCAAACACATTAAAAGCTTAGAAAACATAAAGTAGCATTCACAACTCTCCCTCTGATAATTTCTGAATCATCACGTATACATATTCATCACAACACAGCGTTCATCACCTTAGGGTTCTTCTCCTTCTATTATCCCAAATCTTTCATAGTGTTGTAGACTTCACTTTGCAGTTCTTCAACCTTTATGTCAATTCTCTTCCTCTATCTTCCTCTCATTGCTGACAGCTTTTTATACCCACTACCCATTGACTGATGAAATCCCTTTGTAGAATTTTACAAAAAAGAGCATACGTGTATCACCAATTACAGAAAAGAGTTAAAGGCTATTTCAATATTCATCAACCTACACTCCCTAATCATTCTCCTATTTTAGAAATCCCCTTTCCAACAGATCCAAATCCTGAACCTATTACTTCCAGGCACTTGCCTCTTCCAAAAGACCATAAATGCATTTTTTACATCTGTCACAATTGGCAGATTTTCTAATGGTTTGCCACAAACAGTATAAAATAGTTCAATGTTTAATTGAGCATTTGTAGAAAGGTAGAAAAGGTTCAGAAAAATGCTTCTGAAAAAGGAGTAGACAGAGGTAAGTGAAAGTATGCCAAACCCTCAGCTGCATAAGCGAGAAGATAGGAACACACAAAGCAGTTCACTATCTCCATTATCCTGACATACCCACCCTACATCTGAAAGTACACTTTACAGCTGTAGATACCATAGGGCTGAGGGGCATGGGACATTGTACCTTCACATATGTGGTTATTAGTAACAGGTTAAACAGGTAGGTTCATTGACAGTTCAAGAACATCTCCCTCCAGCAGATAAGCGTCTAACATCCACACAATTACAGACACAAAAATGGCAATGGCAATGGCCAAAACTGCAAGTGTTGCTGTGCCATTTTGCTATATATCAAGCCAAGCTATAATAGTTTTTTCAGAAGAAGCTTCTACTTCGTGTGTCTCTGCCTTATCATCATTACTCTATCTCAAATGTTACAAGGATTTTTCTTCTGCATCAACCAGAGGCCTACGGCTCTGCAAGACCTCTAACTATTACCCTTACTCTCTAGTCATCCTCTTCAACTTTTATCAGTGGTTTATATGAGGTAAATCCCCTTTTGTTGTTGGGTTAGAGATCAAGCAGTTTCATCAATGTCGGTCAGACATTTATGAGGTTTGATGTCAATTCTTTCAAGATATGTCCAATCAAGACCATAGTACTTGCAATTTATCTTTTTCTCCCTTTTAGGTGGTCTTGATTCCATTAGGTCTGAAATCTCACTTTCAAGATCTGATTGCTCTGGAAGTTTTTCTCCTCTAACTCATTAACCTTTCTTATGGTATCAGGTCCTTTAATCTCCGTTAACAGAATCTTTTGGCTAGTTGTTTTAGGTCACCCTTCTACTGTTGATGCACAATCCTTGGAGGTGGTTGTGATCTCTGGTTCAGGTAAAACTGATTCACTTTCAGAGGTGGAGCTTTCCCTTCCAATTCCACTCTCTAATTCTTGTGAACATGACTTGGGATGACTTGGTTAAGCTCTTGATGAGTTCTTGCTGTTTCCATGAATGAATATTCTTTAACCAAGTGCTTGGTGTCACAGCCATCACTGGAATGACACTTTGTTGTGTGTGCTCTGTAGATTACAGAGTGATCTCTGACTGGCCTTCTTCTTATTATTATTAAGATGCCACAGAAACTTCGAACCTAGACGGACTCAAGGAATTAGTGCATGCTTCTTCTGATTCTTCCTATTCTTGTCTCACCCTTTTGGTGTGCAAGGCATGTATCCACTTTGATAGACCTGCATAATTTACAGCAGTGTTGGTAACCAGGATCAACTGGTGCATGTTTCTCCAATGCTGTTCCATGCACAATTTGCAGACATGTTTCTTCATGGGAACGCAATCACTGGGGTTCAAGTCATGACCTGAAGACTTTCAACCAGCTGGAATAGCAGCATCAACATGATAACAGATGGAACACACCACATTATGTAATCCCCTCCAATATTAAAGAACCAGATCATCTGTGATATTCAAAAGGACAGCAGCTGGAATGGAGGGATTCACATGAATCTTCCCATCAGAAGCTTGTGAGGAGACAATTCTGTCTTTCTAAAGGGCATGATTCAAATGCTCATACCAGAGGAAGGGCATTGGATCGTTTAAGAGATGATGACAAACAAGCTTTGGCCAATTTTGCCTTTATAGTTCCATTCAATTGCTTTACAATGCCTGAGGCTTCTTGTCAATAACTGCAATGGAATATCTAATCTATCCCTATGGCTGTGCATAGCAACTACATTACCTCATTTTTTAAGTGACTTCCTCGGTCTGATTCAAAATGAACTGCCATCCCGAAATGTGAAATTAATTCCTGCAACAGCAGTTTAGACACTGTCAGACTATCGCATCTCCTGGTGGGATATGCCTCTGCCCAAAGGGAAAAATAAGCATACAATTACAAAGATGTACCTTAGTTGATTACATTAGGGCATTTCCATAAAATAGATCTGGAGACGGCTGAAGGAACCATCAGAATTTCTATTAGGCCTGGGCAGAGTTCACAGAGTTGTGCTATGTGAGCACCGCAAAGTGGCCAAAATGCTCTGCAGCGCTATGCAGAATTCAGAAAGCGGTGGAGTGTGTTAGGTCGCACCCTTCGTGCTGTTTTTGTATCACCAGGTGTGTGTCCCGCACTGTAAAATCAGCGTGAACGCCTCCCTGCGCAGCGCAAGAGGGAGCTGTATCTTTTCAGCTGCTCAAGTTGATTTTTGACTTGAGCGGCAGCTACCTCAATGCAAAAGGAAGATTTCTCAATGCAAGCGGTTGCAACCATCTGCGACTGCTCACGTTTGGAAATCTCCCCAGAAGGTGATCTTGAGTAAGATTTTTCTTGCTCATGATCATCAACTCACCGTTGACAAGTGCAAGCGAGGAAAAAACTCTGCTCCGCTCCTCTATGCTGACTTTTTCAGAACTCTGTGCTCTAAGCGGAGTGCGGAGTGGGAAAACACTGCAAACTCCATGAGCGGAGCGGAGATCCCGCCCACCCCTAATTTCTATATATGACTCATGGTCACTACAAATTTTTTGCCCACATTTTGCTTTTGACAGATCATGCAGCACTGGCACAAACTCTCTGCCATGGATTGAAAGTGTAGAATATGCTGCAAAAATGGATTCAAGTTGAAGGTGAACATTTTCCCATCCTTCCCCACATGAGTAGTTCTATACAAGTCTTACCATAGCAGGTAGCATAGAATTGAGGAGGACCGGCTTTCTATCACTGGACACACAAATGTAACCAACATCTTTTACACATCCCATCCTTTCCCACCTGGCCTTTTCAATTTCTGGGGCTGTTTGTTGTAACTCCCTTAGCTCATTGAAAATCTGTACAGTGTTTAACAGCATGTTGGTTACAGTTTCTCTCACAGTATTTCATGGCTCATCCTTGTAAAAGATGCTGTGCTCAAAAGCACAATAACGGGCAATCTCATCGACATAGTGATTGCCTTGGGTGACAAAATCGTTGACATTCTGATGTGTAACACATTTCACCAGAGCAATATGTCTGGGTAGCTGAAGGACTTCCAACAACTTGGAGACATACTGCCCATTCCTGAAGCCCATTCCGGCACAAGTCATGTGGCCCAGTACAGGACCTCCTTCTGAGAGTACTGTAACATTTCAGCAGAGTAAGAGTGTCTTGCCTGCAAGCTTATTTTTGTCATTGATGCAATTAGTAAGTCAACAATATACTGGATCAAGGTCGAGCTGTACTGTAGTTGGACGGTCTCTAGGTTATTTTTAAGTATCTGATTGAACAAGGATGGGCTCTCTGTACTCTCTCGGGAAGCGCAAAACCACATAAGAGTCACCTTCTCTTGGAACTGACATGCAAGGAGACTCTGTCTCTCTTCATGAAGGGGAACCAAGAAGAACTCCTAGCAAAGTGTCAATGACTGTCAACCATTCAACTTCCGTGGGAATTTGGAGCTGATCACAGCAGGGTCTGGTACCACAGCATAGCATGGAGCCACAATTTGGTTCATTCTCCTACACTGTACTATCCTCCACTTTTTATTGGCTGTTTATAAAGCCATAATTGGAGAATTACATGGACTCACAGTGTCTTCCTTCAAAATGTCCTATTCTGTCATCTTCTTGATGACAGGGGTTATATCTTGAATGGCATCTGGGGTCAGCTTGTAAGGTCGTGTCTGGGGAAATACTGCATTAGGCCAAAGGGTTATCGCTAGAGGACTGGCACGCTTAATCAATTCAATAGCTTTCCTGGTGAAGTCGCACACATGTTCTCTCACAGTCTCTCTAAAGTTGATAGGTAAATCTTCTTTAGTGATGATTGGATATAACTTGGCCAAAGGTTCAGGGGCCTGTAATTTAAATTCTGTATCTGCTGCTTGGGGGTTAACCATACTCATCTTGCATACAGTAGAATATGCAATTGAGATCCATCCCTAGCAAGTTCGCAGGACTTGAATCACACATGACAAATTGGTGCTGTGCTCTGGGGTTTTCATTTCTTACTGAAACAGGGGCAGTGATCTGATTTGTATGCTGCTGATTCATAAATTCCTACAACTTCGACTTCTTTTCATGAAAGGGGTGTCCTAACAGTCGAGCAAGTGGCTCCGGTGTCTATCAAGAAGGGCTCAGAATGTCCGTTGACCTCTCCATATAGATATAGATTACTCTGAACCACTTCCAGAACTGAGCCAAGTCCTAAACCTCCCACAGGCACAACATTGGGGCTGTTCAAAGTCTGTGGTTCTCAAACATAATGGGAATCAGGGCAGTCTGAGATGTGAATGGGTTATGGGGAACTCTGTGGTTCGGTTGGAAGTGGAGATTTCCTTCCTGCATTTGGATGGGCCTGGCAGAGATCTATGGCATGCATAACTTTGGGACCTTTGAATTCTGCAGGGAGGTCTGGGTACTGGGTGCAATCGTCCCTGCACTGTGAGGTATAGGACTTGGGCATCAACCATTGCTCGATCAGGACCTTAGCAACAGTCCAGTTTTCAATGTCCAATGTTGTTACAGATGTGACAAGGAGTAACCTTCTTTAAAGCACTTATGCTATTTCCAGGTGCACTTCCATAGCCTCTTCCCATATCTGAGGTGTTTCCTCTGTAAGTTATTTAATTTAATTTAAGTATTTTAGGTCCCTTTTCCCCACCACACTGTACTCATTGTGTCTGTGCAATCATGAAACCTTCTTTTTGTCCCTTAAGTTTAGCCTCCAAGATATCACTGCACAATTTTGCATACTACTGCATCTCATATATGGGTTTATTCTGCCAGCAATGAACACCTTGTTTGATCTGATTACTAAATTCAGTCACAGTGCATTCACAAAGTGGTGATAAACCCTCCTATGTTGTCTCCAAGTGAGTCATTTAGACCCCTGTGCTACCTGTACATCTATATTAGCCTTTCAAAGTATGCATGTTTCTTGGGTTCTTGGGATAATCTGAAGATTTGGGGCCCATTCATCTCCTTTTAGCGAGCCTTAGTCTTTAGGTGGTTAATGACTGCTTCGTATTTGGTCTTGACCAATGGCAAAGGTGCATTAGTACCTGCTACCCGAGGGGCTCCTGTATCAGCCACTCCTCCTCTCGCTTACATTCTGCTCACAGGCCAATCAGGATTGTCACTTCAAACAACATACCCGAATCCTCCCATAAGAACTTTAAAGTGCCACCTATCTGATCAATCTGCGTGTACCACTTATCAGGATTTTCCCTCAATCTGGGGACAGTATTAGTGAAATGGAAAAGATCTCTCTGAGATCACAGGACATGCACAATGGGGTGTCCTGGACTTCCCTTAAACAGTATTTCTTTACTAGTTCTCCTGCAACTGCTACCTCACCCTCCTTGGCATGAATGAATGAACTTGGCACTTGTAAAGAGTAACAATTACCTCAAGAGGCATCTCCGTGTTAACAACTCTGAAACAAAAGAAAGAAACCTGCCGTTCAGAAAATGAACACTTAAGATTGAGTGAACTGTTGTGTTTTCAGAAGCTTTCTGAAAGTAGCAAGGTTGGCAGCTTTCTTTAGAACAAACGGAAGATTGTTCCATGCCTTTGCCCCGAGAACAGACATAACTCTGGCCTCCATCGTACACCTCCCAGTTTGTAACCTGAACTTTGGGAAAGTTAGGAGATTATTACAGGCAGATAGCAAAATTCTTGTTGGCCAGTACGGAACAAAACAATCAAAGAGAAATGTTGGGCCAGTTTGATATTAAGCCCTGTATGCAATACTTAAAACTTTAAAAAGAATGAGTTTATCAACTGGTACCCAATGGAGCTCCCCCAAATACCCCTGAGATGGGGCTTTGACAAGAGACTTTAAGTACTAGTCTTGCTGCAGCATTTATTACCACTTCTGGATCAGATAATTAGGCAGACCCAAGAGGAGGCTATTGCAATAGTAAAGCCTGGAAGTGATCAGGGCATGGACAATTGATTTCATTGCTGAACAAGGTAGAACGCCCGCCATGCGGTCACCGCCATCTGGCCGCACCGCGGTCAAAAGACCGCGGCGGCCATTCTGGCTTTCCCGCTGGGCCGGCGGGCACCCGCCAAAGGAGCGCCCGCCGGCCCAGCGGGAAAGGCCCTGCAACACAGAGGCCGGCTCCGAATGGAGCCGGCGGTGTTGCAGGGGTGCGACGGGTGCAGTTGCACCCGTCGCGATTTTCACTGTCTGCTAGGCAGACAGTGAAAATCATGCTGGGACCCTGTTAGGGGGCCCCTGCACTGCCCATGCCAGTGGCATGGGCAGTGCAGGGGCCCCCAGGGGCCCCACGACACCCGTTCCCGCCATCCTGTTCCTGGCGGTAAAAACCGCCAGAAACAGGGTGGCGGGAAGGGGGTCGGAATCTCCATGGCGGCGCTGCTTGCAGCGCCGCCATGGAGATTCAGCCCAGACAGGGGAAATCCGTCGGGAAACCGCCGGATCCCCTTTTCTGACCGCAGCTTTACCGCCGCGGTCAGAATGGGCAGGGAAGCACCGCCAGCCTGTTGGCGGTGCTTCCGTGGTCCTCCACCCTGGCGGTCGATGACCGCCAGGGTTGGAATGACCCCCTTAGTCACAAAATACATATCCCTGACCAGGTATTTACAATGGGGGTAAACAGACAAATCATTATCAAACTTGACTTTGAAGTTCTTCGCCACCTTATTAGGTGGGTCGTGGGGGACTATCATGATTGTCTGACTGCCAATGTGAGATAAAGAACTGGTTGTTCTTCCCAAAAGGTAATATTTCTGTTTCATTTGCATTGCACCTTAGAAGATTTTCAATTATCCACATAATAGCTTCCGAAAGGCAGTTGTTTAAATTTCATACAGAGCTGGTGGAATTCTTGTGTAGGTTAAGAATCAGTTTTGCATCATCTGCATAAGAAATGTTGGAAATGATTTGATGAGAGTAATAAAGGGGGCATATACACATTGAATAAAATTGGGTTAAGTGACAAGCCGCAAGGTTCACAATATTTCAGCACTTTCTCCATTGATCTGAAGGGCCCCAACATGATAACTTGGTTTGGTTTTCAAAAAAACAAAGAAGCCAGGCCAAAGCTCAACCAAAAATACCTACCTGTGGCATACGTTGAAGGAGAATATCATGATGAATCATGCCAAAGGCCAACAACATATCTGAAGGAATCAGCACATCATTATTTCCACTATCTAAAAACAGCTCAAGTAATTTGGTTACTTGAAGGAGTGCAGACTCAATAGAGTGTCTAGGGGCCATAAGTACCAAGCATTTTTTTAGTCGCAAAGGGGCCGATTGCTTTTTTGGGATGTACAAAGCCCAAACTGCGATTTGGTAACTTGTTACCAAATCGCAGTTTGGGTTTTGCGATTCGGTATTAGGAAGGGGCGTGTCAAGGGTGTCCCTTCCTAATACCGAATCTAAATGGTACGTATTATTGTTTAGTGACCACGAATGCGGTCGCAAAACAATCACAGTTAGCACCAATTTCAAATTGGTGCTAACACATTTGCAAAAGGGAAGGGCTCCTCATGAGACCCCTTTCCCTTTGTGAATGCTTGTGGAAAAAAAATTCAGAGCAGGCAGTGTTCCCATGGACCACTGCCTGCTCCGAAAAAAGGAAAAGAAAACTTTTCATTTTTTTTCCCGAAATGCATTCCATTTCCCTTTAAGGAAAACGGGTGCATTAAAAAAAAATACTGCTTTATTTAAAAGCAGTCACAGACATGGTGGCTGCTGACACCAGCAGGCCACCATCTCTGTGAGTGCCGCCATTCCCAGTGGGTTTGAAAATTGCCTAATATTCAAGAGGTAGGTCATTTGCGACCCCATTGGAAATCGGAGACAGTGTCATTGACACTGTTGTACATCCGGTTTTGTGATTTGCAAACTGCAAATCGCTAAGACTCGGTGTTTGCGAGTCGCAAAACCGGATCTTTTTACATGTGGCCCTAGGTCTGCAACCAGCTTGAAAAAAAAGTGAAGAAGGTTATGTGATTGGAAGAAATTGCCCAGTTCGGCACTAGCCAGCATTACAATATTTTTTACTGGCACCATAAATAAAGAAATGGGCCCGTAGTTAGATATGACCTTCAGGTCAAGCATTGAGTTTCTTAAGCAAAGACTTAATCAAGGCTAATTTCCAATTATCTGGCTCAAGAGTCTAGAGGAATGGTTAGTTAAGTAAGGCATTCAGAACTGTATTGATTATCGCAGTACCCTTCTTCAGCACCTGCTGTGGACAGGGGTCTAAAGCGATACAGATTTACGTGGCATATTGTCTTACTTAGAATGCTTCAAGGTGATGGCACTAAACTCTGTGATAGAGGGTGTTAAAGGGCAGTTTGATAGAATCCTGCCAGGCATTGCATTGGTTCAACAGAAGGAGTAAAACCTGAACAGATAGTCATGATCTTATGTTCAACATGTTGGCTAGCCTATTACAAAGTTCCTCTGATGAATCAAGATTGGGAAACAGAGTCTAGGCTGCAGAAAATCTTTTGAGTTTTGAAAGATTACACAGGAATCATTCTTTGCTGCTTCAACCTTTGCAAAAAACAACTTACTTGCTTGTATGATAACTTTCTGGTATTTTTTAAAGGCTAATTTTGATATGGCTCTATCTGCTTGAGGGTACGTGGCCCTCCAGGCCTGCTATAACTTCCTACAACTTAGACATTCTTGTGCCAATAAGGGAGAAATCCAATGGTAGATCGAGCTCAGTTCTTCTGAGTATCAATATTCAAAGCTAATAGCTGGCCAATGATTAATCTTCTCTAAGTCATTGTTTACTTCTACTAATATTGAAGGGAGAAAACTAGAAAGTTACTAAACCAATGCAGAGTCCAGGAGTTTGCCCCATTTCTGAAACAGTACCAGTACTAACCAAGGACCTATTGCCGCTTCTGAGATTTTCTGACATGTGTTTGGATAAAATTATGATCTGACCATATCTGGGTTTCTGGCGGTCAGCCGTAAGAGAATGTTGGTCTGTAAAGACTACACTCAGAATATGGCCAGCCTCATACATAACACTAGCAGGCAACCAAGTAAGATTGAGAAGAGTAAAGTGGTCAACAAGTGTTCTAGCTGCATCAATCTTAGCATCATCAATATGAAGTTAAGGTCACTCAGAATGGTGAAGCTGAAATGCTGGAGTCAGTCAAGAATCATGGTATCTACTGGAGAGTCCAGAAACTGAGAGCTAGGCCCGGGTGGGACAATAGATTAAATTGCAGGAGGAGTTCTGCTAAGAAATCTGCAAACAGAAACCCAGTCTTTCTGCCCCTTCTAACTTATCAATATGAAACACAAAGCACTGAAAGGCATTACAAAAAACAAAAGCTAAGCCACACCCCACCTCCGACATCCTTTTCCGTCCACCCGCTGTAAAGGTTTAGCCCAGATTAATCACTAATGCAATGTCTGGGTTGTAACACTCATTTTATCCAAGTTTATGTGAAGAAAATAAAGTCTAGGGGCCCAGTTCACAAAGGTAAACTTAGACTTTTTGTCTAAGCTTAGAGTTTAAGTCTAAATTTACAACTTTGGGAATTCATAAAGGGCATTCATGAGTACTATCTTTGGGTCCACGCTCAGGGCAGACTTAAAGATAGTAGACTTTTGCCCCGTTGCAGGTCTTATGATTGTACTCATAAATTCCCTTTGTGAATTCCCATAGTCATAAACTTAGACTTTTGGCCTAAGTTTAGACCTAAAGTCTAGGATTGTGAATCAGGCCATAGCTTTTTATCAGTAGACTGTAAATGTCCAAAAGGTATTTAGGTAGAGATTTAATGTTTATCAGTCCCACCTTGCAATTCAATATTGTAGCTAAGTTTTCTATATATGCCCAAATTAAGACCCAGGCTCTTGTTTTACTTGAAAAATTCTTAATTCTGGGTAATAGTGATAGCCTGTGAACAAATGGCACAGGATAATGACGACAATGCTTTGCCAGGATTCACATTTTTATTGAGTAAACAATGTGTCCACATTGCAGGTTTTGATATGAGCATTAGCTCAGTCATAGTTGCCTCCTCTACTGCCAAACGACTAGACTGCTAACTGTCAGAATAGCAGTAGAAAGTGGGACAACAATGGCAGCAGACGGAACTCGCACCCTAAAAGCCTAAAAGAGAAAGGTAACTAAGGCAACAAGAACCACCCCTCCCAATCTTTAAAAAAATAACAGCAATCAAATTAATAGAAACCCTAGAAAATTGTTAAAAAATAGCCACAAGCATTAAAAACCCTAAGTCAACAGTAGAAACTAAAACAATACACACTAAAAGTGAACAAGTACAGAGTATAGAAAAATCTAAATCATTTCCCCCAAAAGTGCAGGAACAAAAGACATGTAAAAAATGAAGAAACAGAACCAACTGATGCTTCAGAGAAGGCGTGTCCATGCTACAGTTATCCTTATGAGCATTAACTCAGTCAAAGTCCCTTTCTGGAGAAGTGTGGCACAATGGTTAGAGCAGCAGACACTGATGCAGAGATTTGGCCCGGGACCAGGGTTCAATTCCCGGCTCGGCGGGTTTTGGGCTCAATTCACTTGGATCAGATAATTCTCGCCTCAGTGCCTAATCTAATTAATGGGTCCCACTCTGTACCTCTGGGCAATAGCTTGCTTAATCTCCACAACGGCCCTCACAGCACTTGGATGCCTGGCTTCACCCTGGGGGTGCCCAGGAGTCAGTGCCTCACAGGGAAAAGCCAGGAGGGGTTCCACAGCGGTATGCGTACAGCGCCATGAGACCCTAACGGGTGAGTAGTGCGCTATACAAGTGCAAAGCTTACAGTTTACAGTTTATCTGCTGCCAAGCGACTAGACTGCTAACTGCCCAAGTGGAGACAGAGCATGGGACAACAATAGCAGCAGAAGGAAATAGCACCCAAGAAGTCCAGAAGGGAAAGGTGACTAAGGCAGCAACAAAACCCTTTTAATAATTAAAAAATAACAACACTCAAATGATTAGAAACCCTGGAAAACTGTCAAAAAATACCCCTGAGTATTAAAAGCCCCCAAGTCAACAGTACAAACTAAAATAACACGCACTGAAAGTGAACGAGTACAGAGTACAAAAATGCAGGTGGAAAAGTCATTAATAAATTAAGAAACGTAACTAACTGATGCTTCATAGAAGCATGGTGACTTCCTGTTTTTTTTAGCCCCCTCGGCTTCAGCAGCTTCAATTCCTTGCACCCAACATCATCTTTTGCAGCATCTTTTTTTGTGTCAAGTCTAATCTGCATTCATTCGTCACTCTCTCCATCCTTGCATATTCCTCTCATGCCACCTTTGCAGCTTCCTTGCTCATGTAATGTAACTCTAACTCAATGTAGTGTCCTAGGAAGTCCATTCCTAGATTTCCATTAACGAGTTCATCAAACATTGCTTTCAATTGGGTGACATTTAGACTTTGTGGGGTCTATCCCTTACTATGGGGGTTGATTGGAGTAGCTGTAGTGGTTGGGTGACATCCCGCCACCGAACTTATCAAAGCCTGTCCTTGGGGTGGGCCTGATACTGTTACATTGGTTACCACTTAGACATCCTGAGGGATGCTTGGAGGAGTCTGATTCTGGAGCAGGTTAACAGCAGTTGAGATATGAAAAATATTTTGAGTCACTGATGAGTGTGAAGTACCAGTTGCTACAGGGGTCTAGGTTGGCGCAGGAGGTGAAACAGTGGTCTCTGAGTAACTTGAGGCTGTGCTAAAGTCTGGGTTGATCACAGTGTCTATGTGGGGTTCATCCCTTTGTGCTGTCGCACTTTGTGAAGTTGCTGCATTCTATTGGTGTGGTCTTAATCTGAGGAGCTCAACTATGAAGGCATCTACCTCCTCATTGTCTGTCTCTGACACATCCTTAGACTTCTTTTTCTAGCTAGCTTTATCCATTTTGATTTCCACACCCTCTATTAGCATGTATGCTCCAATTGTCTCCTTCAATTCCTTCCTCCATTTCTTTTGCTTCACACCTTCCTGTGCATCAATCCATGAATAAACCTTAGGGTGGATTATTATTATGAACGTATTTCTCTTTTTCTCATTTTCAGCTTGCTTCCAAAGATTTAGGGCCCTTAAACTGCATGGGTCTAGGCTGAAGTTTCATGCCATGCATTCACCATCTTAAATGTTTGATTCTGGAACTCTAAAATATTCAGTTCAATGGGAATTGTAATTCCCCATCCTTGGACATATATTTGTGCCATTGGCTAAGCCACATACACGTGTAACCCTTTCTTTGCTGCCATTTTCCTAGCTGGAGCACCATCTGAATGGAATTCCTCTTCCTTATTTACATCTTTCTTTTCTTTCAAAGAAGAATGTCCCATTTTGCTAGTTTTCCAGCCACTTCTTAAACAAATCTCACTCTCACTCTCAACAATTGCATTCATGATTGGCCTACCAATACCAGTGCATCACAGTCAATGTGTACCCTATTGCAACACGGCTTCAGCATCCATCAGCCAATCCCTGTGTGGCACTGAATGACATAAACACTTGACTACCGCCACGCTCTCCTGAATTCTTTCCACCACAATTTATTTTCTGTCTGCTTTCACTAAACAGAAATATCTACAGTAGCAAGAGGACTACTTACTTTCACACATCAGCTGACTCCCGTCCTGTTGGAGTTGCTGTAATCAGCGCATTTACTCCTGTGCTCCAAGAAATGAACTGCAACTACCTTGACTAATGCACTAGCACAATAAGAATCTTATGTCCCTATCTTGGTGTAGCCGATAGTGCCTCCCAGTACACCTCACCTTAGCAGATAGTTTAATGACTCAACAAAGTCTAACATATACATGTAATATCAAAAATATAATCAAAAACACAACTGCAGTTCCTGCCAATCCTAGAACTAATGCAACACATTAGAAGCTTAGGAAAGATAAAACAATGTTGACAAATATCAATTCACTATTTTCCAGTAGGCATGGTGTCTTTTGGGATTGTCAATATTTTAATATTCTGTGACAAAACTTGCAGTAACAACTTCGGTATAAGAGTTTATTTTCCATACATTGTCCATGGATCTGTGGCATAAATTAAACAATCTGTGGCAACAGAAAAGCTCCACTGGTGCATATTCCTACAGTGAACTTTCCTCAATACTAAAATGTTTACCCCCTCCTAGATTTCCACTATCCCTCACCACATGGCCAGCACACTAAATTTCTCAAATTTGTATTAATTTAAAACCTGTGTTTTACTCCACCATACAATCCAGAGATATATCGTAATTTCCAGTGCAGCACACAATTATGAAATGTTCACAAAATATTGCTGAGAGATATAATGACTTAACCTTCATGCATCTTCATAGAAAGCACTTGTACAGCGTTCACTTTTCTTGTGGCCTTTCCAGGAGGAAAGAGCTCTCTTTGCAATCAATTGTGAGATAAAACTGGCACTTGAGGATTCACTGCCATCTTAAGACAATTGAAGAGAAAAGCTTTTTGGGATATCGAGAGCTTGTGGTGCAGTGATGCAGCATTACACAATGCTAGCTGTAACTCTATAGTAGAATATTTTGATAGACTTTGGTGCCACAGGAAACCTTCTTAGCTATACTTGCTCCACTGTAGCAAAGCCAATAAAAGTCAGATAAAATTATATTGTCAGTGTTATAGAACATACACAGCCTGGGAAACTGCATTCGCAGGAGCGAACCATGACTGGTGCCAGAGTCGAGGAACGTACCTCACCAGGATCAAGAGAACTTTGACACTAATGGAAGGAGCTCAACATCAAATGTCAAACTACCACAGCAGCAAATACTGACTCTCAGACAGGCCACCTGAAAACAATGCAATCCACAAGAAAGAATCTCTTTCAGAACACAGAGTAGATCAATAGAACCCTAATCTGTATGAAACCTTGAGAGGAAAAGTTTGCATTTAGAATACAAAATATATACATACTATGATTTTTATTGTATTTACACAATTCCGTGCCCTTCATATACTCTCAACTCTCCCATGTGTTGACACCCACACACCTTAGTGGTAGGGTCAGCTGACTTCCAGATACAGAGAGACAAACATGGAAGGTGGGCGAGGTCTGTTGAGGGATTGACGGATGCAGTGGTGTTCTCTGGTTGCATACATAGAATAACAGGAATTTCCAGGTGTAGGTGAGGACTACTGTTCATGCGTTGAGAACTAAAAACTGCATCAGGTAAGCACGGGAGGATCACACATGGATAGTATGAGGGGTTTTGGAGTATTGTATGATGTGGCTTTGGGGCCCATTCATGGAATACTCTCACAAAAACTGTTTTTGCTCCAGTCAGGCTCGTTTGTATCCCCTTTACCTCATCCCTTGATAGATGTGTCTTGGAACAGCAAGGACTAGCAAAGGAACTTAGGGCCAGATGTAGCAAGAAGGCAAATTGCGAGTTGCAATTTGCGATTCCTTCCGATTCGCAAATTGCAACTCGCAATTTGCTATGCAGAACGGTGTTTCAGACACCGTCTGTGAGTCGCTATGGGGTCGCAAAGAACCACCTCATTAATATTAATGAGGTGGGTCGCAAATTGCGGCCCCATAGCGACTATGGGCACTCACTGACATTGAGGCCTGCTGTAGTCAGCAGACCTCCATCTCCGTGACTGCTTGTTAAGAAAGCAGTTTATTTTTTTTTTAAGTGTAGCCCGTTTTCCTTAAAGGAAAACGAGGTGTACTTAAAAAAAAATCCCAAACCTTTTGTTTTGGAATTATTTCAGGGCAGGTAGTGGTCCCTTGGACCACTACCTGCCCTGAAAAAATATTTTGGGGTCCATTCACAAAGGGGAAGGGGTCCCATGGGGACCCCTTCCAATTTGCCAGTGGGTTACCATCCACTTCAAGTGGATGGTAACTGCGACTCCATTTGCGACCGCGTACGCGGTCGCAAATGGAATTGCATACCACTGCGAGTCGCAAATAGGAAGGGAACACCCCTTCCTATTTGCGAGTCGGAATTGCATTTTGCGAGTCAGTCCCGACTCGCAAAATGCATTTCTGCATAGCAAACTCCGGTTTGCGACTCGCAAACGGCAATTTTTGCCGTTTGTGAGTCGCAAACTGGTTGCTACATCTGGCCCTAAATGTAAAGCATTTAACAGTAACAAACAACACATAAAGATCAAATTAATAACGCCACACAGCATGAAAGAACTAGGACACCAGTTCATAACAATAGGGCATATTTTTATGAATTCTTAGAGACCCTAAGCAAAATCTACCAGAGGGTTCATGAGATATAGATTTTAGAAGACATTATCACTTTTAAATGTAACCACAAACAAGCATTGGTCAACAATTTTTTTTAAAAATTTTTAAAAGTTTGAAAGAGTTAGCTCAGCTACTCCGGCCCAGCTTGGGGAACCAAATCTGACTGGATGGAGGTTTAGGAGGCCACAAAGGATACTTTGGACAGTAGCCTGGCCACCAGAGCATTTTTAAGTTCCAAACTTTACAGGATGACCGCCATAGACTTCAATGGAGTGGTCGTTATGCTGAGAATGAAGGTGAAAAGATGCCCTGGAATGCTTCGGTCGAGGTGCGGTCAACAGGGGTGCCTTTCTGGTTATTCCTCGATCCACGGGTGAAGTGGGGCAACATTGGTCACAGAAGTTGGGGGTCCCTCAAAGTCCTCTACATTGCAGTAGCAGGCAACCTGATGCTGGGCTACTGGTCTCTGTACACCATGGTTTGAGCGAAATTCTTAGGTGAGGGCTAGTGCTCTTGATGAGCAATGAATCCGGACTGATAGAACTCCCAGGTCTGGCAGACACAGTTGCAACTTTGGACTATCTCAGATTTGTTCTTTAGAGCACCCGGTGACTGGTAGTGACAAAAACGCTGTGGTGGCTGCCGACGTGTTAGTTTGGGCTTCTTCAGCTCCTTCATCAACTCCACATCAGCTAAATGATCCTTGGAGTCACTGCTTTGATCTGGGGTTAGGAATCAACTTTTCCCGAGCTAGGATCCACAATCCAAACTAGCCCAGTGTGCAGCAGGTGCAATTCTTCCAACAGTGCCTCGTCTCTTTGCGCAGGTCCAAGGGGAGTTTTGTAGTCCTTTGGTTGTTTCTCAAAATCCAATGTGATATGAGGCAGGATGCCGGGGTGCATATTTATACCAGAAAAGTGTCTTAAGGGACCAGGTGGCCACTAGATAATGGGATATTAGATCTCCTCCCTTCTAGTGACATTTTACCTGTAACGTGTGGCATCTGGCTATCCCAGAGTATACTATTCTAGCCACTGTCAAGATGCTGGGACCCCTCTCCGTTCATCAAGAGCTTGGTAGCCTATACTGGAAGTTTGGCTACCTATGAGCTACATGCCCATGGGAAAACTGGTTTGAGCACTGTGTTTTCATCTCTGTCCCTGACTCCAACTTGTCTACATGAACAAAAGGCAGCCTGACCTGAAGGTGTTATCACCATTTGCCAAACAAAGGTGGCTTCCCCTTGGAAGCTCACCCTTTGGGCTAACATCCCGAGTGGTCATCATGGGACAGGATGTCACACCTGACTCTGTGGCAACTGCCTTTGTTCTTAAGGTAGGAGTCACCCACATGTTTCCCCAGGCAGGCAGAAAGCTGTCTGTGTGCCAGAGCCTGTGTGAAGCTACTGGACCTGCTGGGGCACAGAATGACAACTTTCTAATTTAATTAGAACTTTAATTCGACTTGAGCTTTAGATCGGGTTTAAAGCTATAATTAATTTGATACCTTAAAGTACCCAGGTAGGTAGTACCATTCAGGAGTTAGCCAGGCTGTGCTGCCAGCTGTTAACCCAGTGTTAGCCAATTCGGCTACTAAATTGTCCACAGCAAAATGACAATTTAGAAGTGTTGCTGCTAAGACATATGAAAAATATATGTCTTATTTAACAACATATAGCTCCTTGCCATAGGGCTTCATAGGCCTTCCTGAGGGGAGACTTACATAAATGGTTAAGGGACGAGGTTACTTTGCCATTGGTTTAAATGGCAAAGTCGAATTAGCAGTGTAAACACTGCTCCTCCACTTTGCAATGTCAGGCTGGGAGCTATTTTGTCCTTTGGCACACACAGGGTGGCACAAACCATGTTTCAGCCCTGAGTGGACACTCTGTCCTACATGCCCTGGCTACCATGGGTACCATATTCTAGGGGCTTATAAGTAAGTCAGCACTTACCAACTGGGTATTGTCAATTTGACCTATATTTTGTAAGGACTTAGAACACTGGCACTGAGGTCTGGTTAACAGGCTTCAGTACACACTCTGAGTAAAAAACAAACAAAAAAAACAGCAGAATCAGTCCAAAACCGTGGGGCGAGCATGTGAAAAGACAGATCTCCTTTGAAAGAGATAGACAGTGCTCTAATCTAGGGATCAAGTCTATAGACAACCTGCACTGTGGAAAAATACTCCTTCGGAAAGCCTTGTTCAGCACGGGTTATCAGGGGAGCAGCCTAACTGCGTCTTACCCTGGAGCTGACCAACCCACGTGATGCATGCAATTACACTGAGGGTCTTCTCCAGCTATAGTTCAGGTGTAGGATATCATTTCAGTTTACTGCAAATGTTTTAAGATACAAATCAGAAAAGCCTTAAGGACTCCTTTTTATAATGAACAGTCAGCAGTACATTATCACGCAGCACATTATTTCACGTTTTCTCTTTTAATGTATACTTAGTATTTACATACCAATATTTGCCTTTTTTTTCAATAAAATAGCTGTATTGTAAAATAAAAGTGTGCACTTGCTAATGCGGATGCCTCAAGCTCAGTATTATACGCTTCTTAAATACCAAGAAGTAGCTTACAACGGCATTTGGTAGAAGGGCACCTTGTCAGCGGAACAATAATGAGTTAAAGTGTGAAATAAATCCTCCCGCAGATACTATGCCTCAATGTATTTCGTTAGACAAGAAAAGAAATGTTCTAATCTTTTCAGAACAGCTTTTCTGGAATGTTAGAAGGAGAAAGGTCTTTTTAACCAAGGGCAGTCGAACTGCTGAAGTGGTTCTGTGGCTGAACCACAGAGGTAATGCCATTGAACACGTATTCTGTTTTTTTAAGGCCCACGCTCTCTCCATCCTCCTCCCAAGACCCCTCTAAAGTTTTTTGAGTCGCTGTGTTCATACTCATCCTGGCATCGGCATAAACCGCATCCACCATTCGTGGGCCGCATCCACCAGCCCACGAAGCTCTACCATGCAGCTGTGGACCCTCAGCTTATGGTAAGTGGTACTGACTTGACTTGTTCTAACAACATGATGTCAATACATATCCCCGCTTCAAGAGGAATTGCACGGTAGGTCTGCGGCACGCCTTTTTGCAAAGATAAAATGTTGTGAGTCTGTAGTAAAACAGTATTTAAGCAAACATGCCATCACTTTCTTAATTTATTTGGAATTTAGGGGTTATCACACCCAATTACATATGTCCCTTCATGTATAAATTCGACTGTAGCACATTTTGTTGAAGCCACATTGTTGCGTGACATATAAAGGTACTATCCAACAGTTAATATTCCTAGCAAATGTAGCAGCATCCACTTAACATCTCTTACTTACTCAGGGAAAACTAAACATATTAATTTTGGGACAATGATAAACTGACAATGTAGCTTCTACATTTGACTAACCCTTTTAAATATAATGGTCGCTGCATTTTATAGACAATATAAAAACAACACATTATCAACAATTAATTAGCAATAATTACCGCATAAATTACCTTTCTCTTGGTCATCCGATTATTTAGTTGTACTATAATTCTATTTCTACACAATGTTTCTGCACTCTCCCATCGCACCTCGGAAATCCAGTCTTGTTACATAAGTCATTTATATAAGTCTTTATATCCTGTTTGAAATTCGACCCCAACCATAGATAGCTCTGACCACCTCATGCATAGCACACTTCATGCAAACACATGCGCACTAACATTGGCATTCATGGGGACGTTCCCACCAGGTCCAACAAGCATTGCCAAAGCCAATAGGTCTCGCCTACGCAGAAATCCGAGAGCTTTGGCATTGCCACTGTCTTTTAACCATGTATAATGGTTCTACGTTGGTCTCCAACTGTCAGCGGTCAAGCGGTGCAATTTACGTGATGGAGGTAACACGATTTACAAATCCGATCAGAAGTCCTCTTTGACTTAGTGGCAGCACAATTTAGGCCAATTGAGGGCTGTAGGAGAAGGGATCATGTAAGAGAGAGACTGAACGGGATAAATTGAGAGGTAACAAATAAGAGGCACTGTGATATGGGGGCACTGTGATATATGTATCCGTGGGTGCACACGTGCGTGTCTGTGTGTGCGCACAGAAAGAGAGATTTTAAAAGGGGAAAAAGGCACACTTGAGAGCTGTGTAGTGGTAGTGGGGGGTTGGGGGGAGAGAGAGAGAGAGTCTGCACTTGGGCAGAAGTGGGTGGGAGCAGAGACAGATGCCACACTGTAAATCACCCACAACATGGAACTGGAGAGGTAAGATTACTGCTTCTCCCTCTGATCTGTAAACCCAGTGCTTAATTTGTGCTTTTTTGTTAATTT
This sequence comes from Pleurodeles waltl, assembly GCF_031143425.1. Lineage (NCBI taxonomy): Eukaryota > Metazoa > Chordata > Amphibia > Caudata > Salamandridae > Pleurodeles > Pleurodeles waltl. The sequence goes on from NC_090445.1 coordinate 476,266,366, forward strand.
GTGCTTGTTGTTTCCAGCACCGGCACTTATTTCTGATGGCCGGCGCTCATTCTTCTGCCTCAAGCATTTACTGCGAGCAAATGACACATATGGGAAAGATGGAGGAAGAGAAAAACGAAAAAGTGTCACAAAGGGAGAAAGCAGAAAGCTGCAAGACTGAGCTGCAGGGGCAGGGAGTGCCTATAAATGGATTAAAGAGGTCAGAGATGGCTTCAGGATTACGCTGCCTCACTATTCCGTGTTCGCACATTTAATTGCAGCAACTGTGTGATTAAGAGGAGGGCCTTGGGCACCAGCACCTTTTTATTTACAAAGTAAGCACTGTGTAAACCCCATCCCATACCGGGAGCAGCCACCAGTGCTATGCGCTCGCAGGTACGATGGGAGCAAACTCCACCCAGGCTTACTGAATGAAGGCAATGAAAACATTCTGTAACCATAAGCAAATGGCTGCAAAAATAGATTAATCAACCACCTACCAGCAGCAACTGAAGGAGTTATTTCAGCGAAAGAGTTATTGACCGCCTGCCTCTCAGGACAGCATAGGGAATGCAGGCAACCAGCTGCTATCTGATTTGGCGCTGATGTCAGAGCAGGAGGCGGCTTGGAGGACTCAGTGCTTACCAGTTGTGCAGCACGAATCTTCTATGCCCCTCTTCTAAACCCCTCAGCACACTGTGAGACCCAATTTCCAATTTCAAACTATCTATACATATATATATATATATATATATATATATATATATATATATATATATATATATATATACATACAACAATTGCTGGATAATGATGAGATTTATTTACAAAGCCATTCTACAAGACTTATCAAGCCTGGACGCGTTTCGACCATAACGGTCTTTGTCAACAGCCAAAGTCATTATAATGATTTCCCCTCCCCTCAACCTTTATAACCTAGTGCATCAACATAAAAGAAATACTATGAAAATTTCATGAAACCAATTTGCACTTCTAAACACACATAACTAACGATGTTACTTCACCACATGGTTAATCACTAATACGCCTACAGTGTTAAATTATCATTCTGTACAAACGCATGGGCCACTTAACGATCCTTATCAGCATTAATATCATCAAGTAATTATTCATCCATTACCCTAGTAAACATAAAATGATGTATCATACTTCTACAATTCTAATCTACGGGCCCCAAAGAAAAAAACTATATATATATTTTATATATATATATATGTTTTTTTTTTTTTTTTTACATGACATTCATCCCTCATTATTTTCTACATCTAATTATAACATATTTCATGCAAATTTATGGTGGATATCAGCCAATGTGAACAAAAAGGTCCTCATCCTTATTAAGACCCCAAGGATGGCGACTATTAGGGCGAATGATGTATTCGGATTCTAGTTTCCTGAGTCTTTTTTCTCCGTCCCCACCTTGGGAAGCACCCTGTCTATTCCAAAAAATGACATCCTATCGCTCAAACCTGCATGCTTTACATTGCAGTGGCTGGCTACAGGGTAGGCGGGATCATTATTCTTGATAGCCCGCCAATGTTCTAAAATCCGTTTTTTTAAGGGAAAAATGGTACTTCCTACATATTGTAATCCACGTGGGCACAGAATAACATAAATTGCAAAATCCGAATTACAACTAAGGAATTTTGTGCGACAGGAAGTTTCCTCCTCAGAATCAAGTGTGGAGAATGTCTCTGACATTGAAGAGTCACCGGGAACAAGTATCCCAATTGGACAACCGTTCACAACGTTGGAAGAATACAGTTTTTTGCAGTTAAATCAGAGACCACAAAGGAAACCGCCGAAAAGCAAAGGAGACGGTGCAGCAGATGCAGAAGGAAAAAGATCAGGAGGGGCGGAATGGCAGCAAGAAAGCGAGAAATTTGGAGGCAGAAATCTTCGTCAGAACAGGAGAAAGAAGTGACAGATGAGAACAAATTAACTGTAATTAATATATCATCCCATACTCTATCTCAGGATGAACAAAGAGTTTTAGAATTAGGACTTTCTTTCTGCCCCACAGCAAATTTTGATTACACCCAGACTCGGATTGACGTTTTCCAATTTGTTAGAAAATTTAAGCTAATGAAAATCTTTGCTCAACAACAAGTTCGATTGCCCTCGCAGGAAGGAAAAATACATGGTGGAATTGTTGACCAATCATCTGAGTTAACCTTAGGAGACATTGATGGCCTAGCTACATTGAGAGAATTAGAAATTGGAGAAAAATTGTGGGAGACGGGTAAGCAACTCTTACATGAATTGGGATTGTGTACTGGTGATATGAGTGAGAGTAAGTTTAGACCCAAGTCGAGGTGTAATCCCACCACCCCACATGACAACATTGACGCTTTTCATCATGCTGTTAATTTTGAGTTACTCTCACTGTGCAAGAAAACCCGGAACTCATTTGCAAATAATCTGACACCAGGCCAACGGGCAGCCTTATTTTATTTGAAACAGGCAACGTCATTTGTAATCAAACCAGCGGATAAGGGGGGCAATGTAGTTTTATGGGATACACAAAAATATCACAAGGAAGCACAGAAACAACTGTTATATTAAAAAAATTATGAGAGATCCACTATAACAGGGTATCGGTCATCTATAACATCATTTCATAACTTGCTTAGAGAAAGTTGGGATTGTGGTCTCCTTTCTGACGATGAGTTTAAATTTCTCATGATACAAAAACCATTAGCACCTTGCTTTTATTTGTTGCCAAAGATTCATAAAGATCCGCTGAATCCTCCTGGCAGATCCATTGTATCAGCGAGAGGTAGCCTTCTGGAAAATGTATCAATATATCTAGATAATTTCCTAGGCCCATATGTATCGGGGTTGGCCTCGTACTGTAGAGATACATCAGATTTTTTGAGTAAAATACAACATATTCCATGGAAATCAAATTATGTTATGGTGACAATTGATGTAGTAGCACTTTATACTTGCATCCCACATGGTCTAGGTATTCGTACCTGTAAGCACTTTTTCAGGGATAAACCCATTAGGCTGTATGAGCATTCTGAATTGCTTTTGAGGCTATTACAGTTTTGTCTTGAGAATAATTTTTTTCTGTTTGAAGATGATTGGTTTAGACAGATGTCTGGGACGTCGATGGGAAGCTGCTTTGCCCCCAGTTATGCCTGCCTTTACATGGGATGGTGGGAGACTCAGCATGTCTGGGTTGATGAGAACGAAAAATGGTCTGAGCATATTGTTTTTTGGACCAGATATATAGATGATATTTTTCTAATTTGGGATGGTCCCGAACCATTATTGCATGATTTTTTGAACTGGTTACCCTCAAACGATTTGAATCTGAAATTTACACACAAGATAGATAAAGACAAAGTATTGATTTTCTTGATGTAGAAGTTCGGGTGGAAGACGGTACTCTCCAGACAAAGTTGTATAGAAAAAGTACATCTGGTAACAGCATTTTACATACATCAAGCCATCACCCGCCAAACTTAAAATGGAGTATACCTTATGGAGAACTTCTCAGAGCTAAAAGGAACTGTAGTACAGCTCAGGGTTTCATGAATGAACAAGGGAAGATGATTCACAGATTCAGATCGCGGGGCTATCCTAAAAGGGTTTTATCAAAGGCATGCCAGCAAGTAGCAATGTCCCAGCTCGATAGTCTCCTCCATCCGAGAGATAGGGGAGATAACACCAATACTCTACGTTTTATAACAACATTCAATGTAGAATCCCTCACAGTAAGAAAAATTCTGATCAAATATTGGCATCTAATCAGAGCTGACAAGGTGGTTGGCCAGTTAGTAAGCCCCCAGCCTAGTGTGACATATAGAAGTGGTTCCCTGCTAGACATGTTAGTACATAGCTACTCCAAGCGAAATAGGGAGACTTTCCTGGACAAACAACAAGGTTTCTATAGATGCACTAAATGCAAGACCCGTAAAAACAGCTTAAATCGCAAGGATTATTTGTTACCAGCCGGAAAAACAGAGAGAATCACAAAATTCTTTAGTTGTAATTCGGATTTTGCAATTTATGTTATTCTGTGCCCATGTGGATTACAATATGTAGGATGTACCATTTTTCCCTTAAAAAAACGGATTTTAGAACATTTGCGGGCTATCAAGAATAATGATCCCGCCTACCCTGTAGCCCGCCACTGCAATGTAAATCATGAAGTTTTGAGCGATAGGATGTCATTTTTTGGAATAGACAGGGTACTTCCCACACCGCGAGGTGGGGACAGAGAAAAAAGACTCAGGAAACTAGAATCCGAATACATAATTCACCTTAATAGTCGCCATCCTTGGGGTCTTAATAAGGATGAGGACCTTTTTATTCACATTGGCTGATATCCACCATAAATTTGCATGAAATATGTTATAATTAGATGTAGAAAATAATGAGGGATGAATGTCATGTAAAAAAAAAAAAAATACATATATATATATATATATATATAATATATATATAGTTTTTTTCTTTGGGGCCCGTAGATTAGAATTGTAGAAGTATGATACATAATTTTATGTTTACTAGGGTAATGGATGAATAATTACTTGATGATATTAATGCTGATAAGGATCGTTAAGTGGCCCATGCGTTTGTACACAATGATAATTTAACACTGTAGGCGTATTAGTGATTAACATTGTTAGTTATGTGTGTTTAGAAGTGTAAATTGGTTTCATGAAATTTTCATAGTATTTCTTTTATGTTGATGCACTAGGTTATAAAGGTTGAGGGGAGGGGAGATCATTATAATGACTTTGGCTGATGACAAAGACCGTTATGGTCGAAACGCGTCCAGGCTTGATAAGCCTTGTAGAATGGCTTTGTAAATAAATCTCATCATTATCCAGCAATTGTTGGGAGTGTCGTTTTTCTACAATTCAAATTGAGATAGATTTTTTTTTTTTTTAAAGATTTAGGTAAAGTTATAGTTTGGTGAAATGTACAGTTTTCAACTCTAAAAATCACTGATATGCACCAGTTATAGTTTGTTATCTCAAGTAACTATAACTCATGCCCCAAGGCAACTATAACTCATGCCCCCACCATGCACAGTGATATTATCAACGATGTCACGAGTTATTAATATGTAGGATAATTAGCACTGCATGTCAAACGTGTGAGTTACAGTTACCTTAGGGCATGACTTACAGTTAATTCAGCATTAAACTGCACACTTTAGAGACGACAGTTCACCAAAATGCCAAGATCAGTTGAAGTAACGGTGCAATCTTAGACCGCTGATAACATCAAAGAGATGACCTATTGTTCCACCCCTTTACGAAACAACGTGCTATTTGCTCATGTTTGGCTAGGGATAGGAGCTGACACCCCAGAAAGTAAGAAGGCTCTTAAAGTCACGTTAACTTTATTTCTAAAAGTAAATTTATGACCCTGAGACAGGGGTAGCGAGGGCAGTTCAAGGTATCAAAGGTAAGCCAGACGTAACAAGCATTTGCAATGCAATGGGTCTTGCGTTTGCTCGAGTTAGAGCTAATAGTGTTTTAAACTCCTAACCAGACTTTTCTTGCCACATAAACTGAAAAGTAAAATAGTTTCACTGATGCGAGCCGACGGCAGCCATGAGCGCGAAGCAGACACACAAAAGAAAACAGAAGTTCACTCGTAGTGCAATGTATTGGCAAAAGTGCAGTTATCCATGTCACTGGCAAAAGTGCAATTATCCATGTAACAGGGTTGATGTCGTGCAGATCGCTCAATTACTGCCCAGTGAGATCGAGCTGCTTACAAAATGAAAATAAAAAGTAGTCCAGAAACCATACAGAAAACATCGCGACTCGTATGTTTTCAGTAGTTGGCTGGTGTGCTCGAGCAGGTCTAAACACTGGAAAAGGCATGATGCGTGTATGCCTTTCACTAATGAAATCAAGTGAATTTTAAAAGGCAAGCCCACGAACCAACCAAACTGATGGGCGTGACATGGGCATGGTTAAAAGTCCATAGAGAGATTACACCAGGGACAGAGCACTTTGTGCGCTCGACCCTAAAAATGATCCCCATGCCCCTTTTCTATGTATCCCTTCAGAGCCAGTAGGCATCATGTATTACCAGGGACGGCTTTAGTGCTGATGGCACCCAGTGCAACAATGATTGTTGGCACCCCCTAACAAACATCCTTCACCAGAGATCTCCTGATTACCACACTTTCACAGAGCCACTTATGTCTCCATAACCACTCTTTTTCAGGTACATTTAATTAGTTTTATAGATTCACTCATACCAATGTAGGGTAGTGTGTCAGAGCACAAAGACAATCAATCCTACATCAATGTATAGGAAATGTTACATACAAGCGAGGACTGCAAGATGTAGGGGTCACATGTCATCCATACTGGTAGGTAGTATAGTTTAAGTGCTTGTTCTGGAGAAGCACAAACTCAGAATTTAAAATGTAACACCATGGTTGAGGGTTCTCTTTAATAATAAGAACTAAGTAACCCTTTTTTAAATATTTGGATAATGAAAGAGTGGGGAATCCATACCTTGCAGTCTGCATGCAGCCATTTGATCACAGTTAATGGCTTACTGTTCTATATTAGGATTTTAACTTATAAACTACAGGTAGTAAAAGAACCTCTCTGACAAAAGCATTAACATTCTGGCGTATTTGCATTTTATGCACTTTGGGATGTGCATGGTACACGTTCTTTGCAATGTTATGTTATGTTATGTTATATCTATTTGTATAGCGCATGGCTACCTGTGGGCTTGCCAGTGCTTATGGCTAAATTAGTAGCAAGAAAAAGTGAGAGCGGGAGTTACAATTTAAAAAGCCAAGTCTTCAGAGCCTTGCAAAAATTCAGTTCATGGCTGACTTCTCGTAGGCCTTGGGGTAGGGAGTTCCAAAGCTTTGCACCCTGATATGTCAAAGATCTTCCTTCCCATCTAGCTTTCCTTACTTTTGAGATCACTGCCAAGTAGGCAGATAAAGATCTAAGAGGTCTATTTGGTACATAGAAGGATGCTAGAGTCCTCAGCATTACTGGGCCTTTATTATGTAGTGCTCTATGTATATGGCACAATGTCTTAAATTGTATCATCTTCTCCACTGGAAGCCAATGAAGTGAGGCAATTCCTAGTCTTATAGATTGGTGTTTGGGGATTTTCAGCAGCAGTTGTGCAGATGCATTCTGAACTGTCTGTAGTCTTTTAATAACATATCCTGGTGCACTAGGGAACAGTGCATTTCCATAGTCCAGTCTTGAGCTAATCAGTGCCTGTATGATAATTCTTTTCGCTATAAAAGGTATGATTGTAAAGACCCTTCTTAGAAGCTTAAGGATACCAAAGGAGGTCACAGCTATTTTATTGGCTTGATGGACCATTGACAATTGGGGGTCAAGCCATACACCCAGACTTTTGATAAATCCTTTGGGAGGAGGTAAGGATCCCAAGCCTTCCCTAGTTAATGGATTGGGGATTGTCTTTGTGTGTTGACCCAGTATCATCACCTCTGTTTTTTCATCGTTCAGTTTCAATTTACTTCTGGTCATCCATGATGCTAAAGCTTGGAGACAGGGGACAATTGATGTACTTGTGCTACCTGAGTCATTAGATAGAGATACGACTAGCTGTGTGTCATCTGCATATGATACTAAGGTTAACTTAGTCCAAAAGGTTTAACTATATCTGCCAGGGGTCGCATGTAGAAGTCAAACAGGATGGGGCTAAGAGAGGACCCCTGTGTGACTCCGTAGCTATTGTTGGTACATTCTGAAAAATAAGATCTATCTATAACTTGAAATGTTCTATTCTTGATAAAAGAAGTGTACCAGTCTAGGTACAGCCCAGAGATTCCAATTTTCTGTAGCCTTTTGATTAAAATATCAAGATCAACTGTATCAAAGGCAGTGCTCAGGTCTAGGAGGTTGATAGCTGTCTCTGCACCCTGGTCTAGGTGCTTTCTAGCCTCTTCCGTGACCGCAATTAGCGCAATCTCAGTACCGTGTAGTGGTCTAAAACCCATTTGAGTGGAGTGTAAAATATTATTGTCCTCCAAGAAACTGGACAGTTGTATATTGACGTGTTTTTCGACAATTTTGGACATCACAGCCAATAGTGAAATAGGCTTATAATTGCTAAGCAGTACCGGATCAAGATTAGGTTTCTTTAAGAGTGGTTTGACAATTGCATGGTTCCATTGGTCTGGCACTACTCCAGAAGACATTGAAAGATTAATAAGATCTGTGATGATGAGAACTGTCATTTGTGCTCCCAGTGACAGCACTTGAGAAGGAGCTGGATCTAAAAAAGATCCTGAATGAATGATCGAAAGATATCTCCTGACATCTTCTTCTAATATCGCATGGAAATCTTGAAAAACCACAGGGCTATAAATCAATCAATCAGTGTATTTGTAAAGCGCGCTACCACCCGCGAGGGTCTCAAGGCGCTGGGGGGGGGGGTGGTGCTGCTACTGCTCAAATAGCCAGGTCTTGAGCCGCTTTCTGAAAGTCAGCAGGTCTTTGGTTTGTCGTAGGGACAGGGGAAGGTTGTTCTAGGTCTTAGCAGCGAGGTGGGAGAAGGATCTGCCTCCAGTAGTCACTCTTCAGATGCGGAGGACGGTGGCAAGGGCATGGTCGGCTGAGCGGAGTTGGCAGGACGGGGTGTAGAAGTTGAGTCGTCTGTTGAGATAGGCTGGGCTGGTGTTGTGGAGCGACTTGTGTGCGTGGGTGAGGAGCTTGAAGGTCATCCTTTTGTTGACGGGGAACCAGTGTAGGTTTCTCAGAAGGGGAGTGATGTGGCTGTGGTGGTGGGCATCAAGGATCAGGCATGCAGAGGCGTTTTGTATGTGTTGCGGTCGTTTGAGGAGTTTGGCTGGGGCTCCTGCGTAGAGGGCGTTTCTGTAGTCAAGTTTGCTGCTGACGAGAGCTTGGGTGACTGTTCTTCTTGTATCTGTGGGGATCCATCTGTAGATCTTGCGGATCATGCGGAGGGTGTTGAACCAGGATGAGGAGATGTCGCTGACTTGCTTGGTCATGGAGAGTGTTGAGTCAAGGGTGACGCCCAGGTTGCGTGCTTGGTTGGTAGGTGTTGGGGGTGCTCCTAGAGCGGTCCGCCACCAGGAGTCGTCCCAGGCTGAGGGGTTGGTGCCAAGGATGAGGACCTCTGTCTTATCTGAGTTCAACTTCAGTTTGCTGTTCCTCATCCATTCAGCGATAGCCTTCATTCCATTGTGGAGATTGGATTTGGTGGTGAGGGGGTCCTTGCTGAGGGAGAGGATCAGTTGGGTGTCCTCGGCGTAGGAGATGATGTTGAGGTTGTGTAGTCAGGTGACGTGGGCGAGCGGGCCATGTATACGTTGAACAGTGTAAGGCTGAGGGACAATCCTTGGGGAACACCACAGATGATCTTGGAGGCTTCAGAGCGGAAAGGGTGGAGGCGGACGCTCTGGGTTCTGCCAGAAAGGAAGGAGGTGATCCACTCTAGGACTTTGACTCGGATCCCTGCGTTGTGGAGGGATGTGCGTAGGATGCGGTGGCAGACAGTGTCGAAGGCGACCGAGAGTTCCAGGAGGATGAGAGCCGCTGTTTCGCCGTGGTCAAGCAGGGCCCTGATGTCGTCGGTGGCGGTGATGAGGGCGGTTTTGGTACTGTGGTTGCTGCGGAACCCTGACTGGGATGGATCCAGGATGTTGTTTTCTTTGAGGTAGTGGGTCAGTTGTCTGTTGATGATCTTCTCGATGACCTTGACCAGGAATGGGAGCTGGGAGATGGGGCGGAAGTTTGTGAGGTCTCTCGGGTCCGCCATGGGTTTCTTGAGTAGGGGTTTGATTTCAGCATGCTTCCAGCTTTCGGGGTAGGTCATGGTCTCGAAGGAGATGTTGAAGACTTTGCAGAGGTGGGGTGCGATGGTGGCGCTTGCTTTGTTAAAGATCTGGTGCGGGCATGGGTCTGATGGAGATCCAGAGTGGATAGTGCTCATGGTTTTGATTGTGTCATCTTCGTTCACGTTGGCCCAGGTGAGCAGAGGGTCGTAGTTGAGGGTGGGTGGAGAGTCTGGGGTGTCAGTGATTGGCAAGGTGGTCTGGTTGTTGAAGCGGTCATGTATGTCTGTGATCTTGTGGTGGAAGAAGGCGGCAAGGGAGTTACACAGGTCTTGTGAAGGTGGGATGTTGTTTGTGTTGGAGCTGGGGTTGGAGAGTTCCTTCACGATGTTGAAGAGCTCCTTGCTGTTGTGTGCATTATTGTCCAGGTGGTCTTTGAAGGAGGTTTTTTTGGCAGATCTGATGAGGTGATGGTGTTTGCGGGTGGTGTTCTTGAAGGCGGCATGGTTGTCCGGTGTCTGTTCGAGGAGCCACTTTCTTTCCCGTTTCCGGCAGGTTTGCTTGGATGCTTGAAGGTCCGGGTTGAACCAGCTGCCTCTCTTATTGGCAGCTCTGTTGGAAGGTTTGTGAGCGGGGCGAGTGTGTTGGCGCAGTCATCGATCCAGCGCCAAAGGTTGCAGGCAGCGAGGTTGGGATTGGTGGGTTAGTTGGGTGGTTTTTGGGCGAGGCTGGTGTTCAGCTGGTCCTGGTTGATTTTGCTCCAGCTGCGGTGGGGGATCTGTTGGGTGCGGTGGTGCGTGGTGGTTTTCCGGAAGGTGAAGTGGACGCAGCGGTGGTCAGTCCATGGGAGTTTGGTGGTGTGGCTGAAGGCGACGTGGGGGCTAGCGGAGAAGACAGGGTCCAGCGTGAGGCGGGCGGAGTGTGTTGGAGTAGTGACGAGTTGTCTGAGTCCGAGAGTGGCAAGGTTGTCGATCAGGGTGGTGGAGTTGGGGTCCCTGTTATTCTCTAGGTGTAAGTTCAGATCGCCGAGGAGGACGTAGTCAGTGGAGGCTAGGGCGTGCCTGCTGACTAGGTCGGCGATAGAGTCACAGAACTGATGCCGTGGTCCGGGGGGCCTGTAGATGAGGGTTCCTCTGAGGGTGGTGTTGGGGTTGGTGTGGGGCTATATAATCCTGTTCTAGTGTCTCCTGAGTATAATCAATATCAGGGGGAAGGTCGTATAAATATCCAATACTTTTTGTTGGAAGTTGGAAGCAAGGTTATTAACATGTTCCTGCAATGCTTCCAAAGGACTAGATTCCTCTTGCGCCTGGGTAATCTCGTTAAGGACCCGAAAGATCTCTTTAGGAGAGTTTGCCGCCCGCTCAATTCTTAAGGAGTAATATCTTGTTTGAGCTATTTTTTATCTCAGTGTGATATGATCAAATCGCTTTCCTATATTCCTGTTTTATTGCAATGTCATTTTACTTTCTCCATTTCCTTTCCCATCTTCTACATTCTCGTTTGAAATGCAAAAGATGGGCAGTAAACCAGGGAGAGATTTGCTTATGTCACCCCTTTCCTTAAAGAAAAGAACGGTACGAGAACATCTAGACTTCCGGTAATCCATTTGTTAAAGGACTCTGATAGGTCCATAACATTGTTCTGGCTGGGTGGTTTAGACTCTTCTAGAATGTGGATCCAGTCATCGGCTTTTAATTTATGCCAACATCTGGTAGGTGGAATGGTGTTATGGATCAGTTTCCCATGCCTAGGTATGTCTAATTTAAGTGTTAACAGAGAGTAATCCGACCATGCTAATTGGCGTGGTGGCAGAGGTTTTAGTTCTTTAAGATTCGAGAAGACTAAATCTATCGTATGACCCCTGCTATGCGTTGGACCCTTGATCAGCTGAGAGAGATTAAGGGCCTCCATATCCAAGATCAGAGATTTAGTTGCTACATTGTCCACCTCCTCTGCGTGAATATTAAAATCACCTAATAAGGTGAAATTAGGTTTAGAGCAGACTAGCTCTGCAATATTCTCTATTAGTGACTGTAGAAAAATTCCAGATGGACCCAGAGGGCGGTAGACCAAGGCAGCTGTCAAAGTAAATTGGGGATTTATTCCGATGGAAAAAAAGTATGCTTTCACATCCTGCAATCTGTAAAGGGTGTGAATTATCCGTAAGGTTATTCCTATAGATTAATGCAATGCGTCCTCCTCTAGCTGATGTTCTATCGAGTCTATTTATTCGATATCCATTGGGTATTGCTAGAGCGACATCTGGACCCGAACCCTCATGTAGCTAGGTCTCGGTTAAACAGAGCATCTAAGCTTTCGTTTGTTCTATTAATAGACATATGTCCAATTTATGTGCTACTAAAGATCTACACTTAAGTAAAAGAATCAGATTTTTTTTGTCTTCCTGGAGTATTAATTCTCGGTTATCCCAAGGGGGTTGCGAGGACCACTGACACACAGAACAATGGGGCTAAAAATTCACCGGATTTATACTGTGTGTACAGTTACTCTGCATATTGGGCCTCAGAGCATGAAGGGCGTCTGAGGTATTCTTAATTTTTACCTCTTTGCTAGGAACAATGGCATAGGGACTGGGCCCTAGGCCTGTTCCGGGGCAGACGGGCGCACCAGCTGCGCGCGTCCGCTGCGCGTAGCTTGCATCTGGGCTACAAATAGCCCGGATGCCTGAGTCAATGGAAAAGACTGCACCACCAAACTACCAAGATGGCAGCTGTAGTGGCACTTAAAAAGAGTTAAAAATGGCGGGCGGAAAGCTTTGAAAAAAATCAATAATTCCATATCCCCCTCGGCCACTAAACACAGACCTCAGGGTGTGGGAAGTGTACATAAAAATTGGCCCACCAGTACTGTAGCCCCCTCCTACCTGGTAGCCCTACCGATTTCCTCTGTGTTTTTGCCAGCCTCAAACTTTTTAACAGCCTCAAAGTTAAACAAATATTTTATGTTAATCTTGTTAGTTAGTTAAAAATGGCAATTTAAAATAGTTCCCCCACTTTCAAATCGTCAAAAAAACACATATTTCAGAGGCACTCTTACCGCCTTATTATCTTGCGCTGCGCGTAGCTTGCCTCTGGGCTAGAAATAGCCCGGATGCTTGAGTCAATGGAAAAGACTGCACCGCCAACTACCCAAGATGGCGTCTGTAGTGACACTTAAAAAGAGTAAAAAATGGCAGGCGGAAAGCTTTGAAAAAAAATGAATAATACCCTATCGCCCTCGGCCACTAACATGGACCTCGGGGTGTGGGAAGTATACATAAAAATTGTCCCACTAATGCTATAGCCCCCTCCTACCTGGTAGCCCTACCGATTTCCTTCAAATATCAGCATTTGTGCCAGCCTCAAAGTTTTTACAAGCCTCAAAGTTAAACAAATATTTTATGTTAATCTTGTTATTTATTTAAAAATGGCAATTTAAAATAGTTCTCCCCCTTTCAAATCGTCTAAAAAATGCGTATTGCAGAGGCACTCTTACCTCCTTATTATCGCACAGTGGACATTACATAGTAACCCTCCACATTACTTTACAATGAGTCAAAACTTTGACTAAACAGAACTCAAATCTCTCTCCAGAAAGAACATTAATCACAGAGTTTTTTAAACATTTTATTGTTGCCTAAAAATAGCTGAACACGAGGAACAGCAGGTGCTTTTAAAATCAAAATATACTTGTGAATATGGTGCCCCCAGCTGAAGTTGACACCCAGTGCTTTGGCATTTGTCACACCACCCTAGAGCCGGCCATATGCAATACTTAATTCCTCACACTTTACGCCTCACATTAAGCTGCAAAACAAGCAAACAAGTCATCAAATTTGAACTACTGCATTTACATGCAAGATATTGCTATTATGATTTGCGTTATAAATGTTTACACATCTAAATAGATCCTTCATTACATTTACCTGATGAAGAGCTGATTTAACCTCTAAAAGAAGCTAAATCAGAAAAAGAAATCCCTTGAGGCAGATATTGATGCCTGTGACTCGGAATATACCTTGAAATGTTTTAATTGTTAATCCTTTTATCTCGTAGTAACTGAGACACCTGATACGTGACCATATGCATTTTTCAAGAGACAGGAATAATAAGAAAGGGGCAGGGCAGGAGGCCTGGGAATGTGACCTTGTGCTGCCATTGGGCAGTGCCAAGCACTGCGGTATGGTATTGCATAGGGCATAAACAAGGGTTGTCAGGGTACAAGTCTGTGTATGATCGTACCTACCTTTGAGAGAACACAAAACAAGTCCCTTGGCAAAACTCCGCTCCATGTTGCATCAGTAGTCACTGGGGTTATGTTTGGAAGAAAACAAGAAGTGATGCTAGGCGCTACGGGTAGCAATGGGGGCTTGGGGGAAGCAGAGGGCTTGCCCAGTCTCCCCAGGGCTGATCGGGCAGCAGTGTGATAGCCCACAGACGGAGTTGAGGATTGGTTGAGGTGTCCTGATGGGGCGGTGACCGTGGGGTGGGTTTATAAGGCAGGGTGTGGGTGGCCTCTTTGGCCATTCTCACACCCAGGAGGCATTACTCAATTTGTTTGGTAGGATTTTAGTGGTGTTCTTTCTGAAGAGGATAGGCGGTAATGAGTGTGTAGGAGGAGTTATATAAGTGTTGTGGTAGGTTTGTGGCGTATATTCGGTCATGGAGCCCAATAAAGTGGTGCAGGCTCTCAAGGTGCTGCAGGATGAGGGAAGGGAGGACCTGATTAGGGAGGGAGTGTTAGAGGAGGCCTGTGTAGGGCATAGAAGGCCTAAGAGGCTTTCAATTGAGGGTGAGACGGCTTCAATCATTGCGTGCATGCCACCGGAGAGAGCCACCAAAAACTTTAAGGTAAAAAGTGTAATGGGGAGGAAGGTTACGCGGTACAATTTTAGAGGAAGGCACATTAGGAGGCGCGCCCAATATGGCAGCGCCATACGATTCTGCTCAGCATTGGGCAGTGAGTTTAGAGGAAAGACAATTGGGTGGGGCACGCAAGATGGCGGCGCCCACATTTAATGTAGAACACACAGGGGGTTATTCCAACTTTGGAGGAGGTGGTAATCCGTCCCAAATGTGACGGATTTACCACCAGCCGTATTACGAGTTCCATAGGATATAATGGACTCGTAATACGGCTGGTGGTATATCCGTCACTTTACCGTCACTTTTGGGACGGATTACCACTTCCTCCAAAGTTGGAATAACCCCCACAGTGATTATCAGTTCTGAGGAAGAGGTGGGAGAGCAGGGAGGCCAGATTAGCATGGATCATTATAAGAAAGGTTATTTTGAGAGTGTTTTTATTTATAAGGAAGGGAAAATGATTCCTTGGCTGCCTAGAGTGGTTAGCCCTATGCTGCATAAGGTACAAGCTTGGGAGGTAGACAATCAGGCGGTATTCAAGGTTGGAGAGCAGGTAAAGTTTGTGGATAAGAGTGGTTTTGTGCTTAGAGCTATGATTTGTGGGTAAGCTAGTGGTGATGGGAAGGCAGGTAGGGCTCAGCTTATGCTGGATTTTTGGCAACCAGGACAGGATGAGGGCCTTGCTGGGTGTGACAGTCCTCATGTTTTGGGTGGACATGGGGATCATGCGGTGCATCAGCAGTTCGGGCGGCTGGCTGGTGTTCAGAGTTTGCCGGTGAGGGTCGGAGCACCTGTCGGACACCGGGCTGAAGGGAGGGTAAAACCCAGAGTGGTTTACCCAACATCGTGGGATGCAGCTCGGCAAGGAACTTTGGGTCAGAGTGTTGATCCAGTTTTTGATGTGCGTCCATCGACTAGCCGGGGCACTGGTTCTAATTTGGAGCACATAGAGGAAGAACTGTTTGATTATGACGAGGAAGTGGAAACACCTGTAGCGTCAGTGCCGAAGGGTTGCGTGAAGGAGATGCCTAGAGTGGTCCAGAAGGTAGTCCAGAGCGATCATCATGGGGGACGTCGACAGGAGCTGGTTGTTGGGAATTTACCGAGAGGAGAGGATTTTTGTTTGGTTTGGGTTGAGCTTGGGGACGGTAGGGGGGGGGCCGGGTGCTGCTATGCAAAGAACCAATAAGGTTGCGATTGGTTTGGCGGGTAAATAGCGAGGGAAGGGTAGTGTGGATGCTTCCATCCAGGTAGGTATCAATTCAGAGGAATTGGCAGGTACGTCGAAGGTGACCTTTTGATTGAGTTTGGATGTTTTAGGTAAATCGGATATGGTTAAGGTAAGTGATGAGAAGGTTACACCAGGTAATGCAATGGGTGAGGGTTCGGGGGGTACTTCTAAGGCTAAGAGGTTACTTTATATGGGAGTGTCGATGTCTTTGGGGGCGCATCTCACTCAGAGTTTGAAAGAAAAGATATGGAGGGGTGAGTTTATTGATGTTTTTAAGTTATTACATAGGGAGGTTCAGGCTAAAGAGGGTTCGAAAGAAGAGGAGTATGAGCTAGCTTGTAGACTTAAAGTTCTTACCACGATTGAGAATTGGACTTCAGCTTTCTTAATTTATGCAAGTGTATATCCACATAGTTGTGTGGCATTGTTTAAATACATGGACATTGTGTGTTGCACTCAGATGGATTATGGAGGTTTTGGTTGGTTTAGGTATGATGAGGAGTTTCAAGCGAGGAAGGCCATGGATGCAAATAAGGTGTGGGGTGAAATCGATAACGAGCTTTGGATGCAGTGGTTAAGATCGGCAAGGAATGCGCCTATGACGCATACGGCGAGTGGTCTACCTGTGCAGTTTAAGCCCTTTCTGGGGTGTCCCACCTAATTTGGGATGGGTTTCGGACACAGAGGGCAGTTTCCACATAACGGGTCATGTTGGTCGTTCAAGTGGGCTTTGCAGGAGGCAGCAATGTAAGTTTCGACATGACTGTTCCAATTATGGAGATAGACATCCAGCCTATCAATGTTATGGTGGGCTCCAATGGGGCTGGCAGGGGTCCCAGGCAAGGGGTGTCAAGAGAGGTTGGGGGCAGGTGCAGCAGTTGGCAAGTAAAGGGCCCTAAGTCGGATGTGGTAAGTTATTGGTTGCAATTTTACCCCATTGAGGAGGATGCTAAGATACTTTTCAGTGGTTTTCTTGAGGGTTTCAGGCTGTGTTACCAGGGTCCTAGGCTGCGTAGATGGGCTAACAATTTGAGGTCTGCGAAGGAATATCCTGAAATGGTGAGGGCTAAGTTGGGGAAGGAATTGGAGTTGGGCAGAATTGTGGGCCCCTTTTTGGAGTGGCCACTGCTGAATTTGACTATCTCACCTTTGGGGGTGGTGCCCAAGAAGCAGCCAGGAGAGTTTAGTTTAATTCATCACCTGTCATGGCCGACTGGGGCCTCAGTTAATGATTTTATTGCTCCTGAGGATACAGCCGTGCATTATGCCTCGGTGGATGAGGCTATTTCATTGGTCCGGAGGTGTGGACGAGGTGCAGAGATGGCAAAGTCTGACATCCAGTCAGCCTTTAGACTTTTGCCGGTTCACCCAGAGGATTTTTCTTTGTTGGGTTTGCAGTTTGATGATGCAATATACGTAGATAGGATGTTACCGATGGGTTGTTCGGTGTCATGTTCGTTGTTTGAGATGTTTAGCACTTTTTTGCGGTGTTTTTTCAGTCTCAGTGTGGTTTCAAGTTTGTGACACATTATTTGGACAATTATTTCTTGGTTGGAAGGCCTGATTCGGGTGAGTGTAGTAGGACCTTGTTGGTGTTCAAGCAGATGATGACCTATTTTGGGGTTCCATTGGTGCAAGAGAAGACGGAAGGGCCCTCAACATGTCTGAATTTTTTGGGTATTGAGTTGGATTCTCTAAACATGGAGGTGAGATTACCACAGGACAAAGTGCAGCAGTTGGTTTCAATGTTGGAGGAGGCTGTGCGTAAACCCAAACTTGAATTGCGACGAGCTCAATCCTTACTTGGTCATTTGAACTTTGCCTGCAAGGTGGTGAGAGTTGGCAGAGCATTCTGCAGAAGGTTGGGCTTTGCAATGCATGGAGTGGTTTTGCCACATCATCATATTCGATTCGGGCTGATGTTAAGGATGATTTGAGGATGGGGATTGGTTTTCTTCAGGAGTTTAATGGTGTGACAATGTTGGCGGAGGAGGCTGATTGGTTTTGGCAGATTAAAATTTTTTCAGATGCATCTGGAGTTAATGGTTTTGGACTTTTTTGGGACGGGCATTGAGCGGGGGAAGCCTGGCCTTTGAGCTGGAAGAAAGTTCGGCATAGTATTGCATTTTTGGAATTCTTTCCCCTGGTGGTTGCATCGTCCATTTGGGGTCCATACCTGGCTAATAGGAATGTGGTTTTCAACGTGGACAATCAATCTGTGCTACATTTGGTGAATTCGCATAGAGCAAGGATTTTCTGAATTCAGGTGCGGTACAACAGGAGGGTGGGAATGAAGGATGTGGAAGAAGGAGAGAGAGGATGCGGTTCGTTTCATTATGCAACAGATCGAGTCTGGGCTGTCTGCAGTTACGATAGCGGGTAAGTTATCGGGGGTTTCATTCTACGGTAAGTATTTTTGGGGCTATGATGCTGCGGAAGGTGAAATTTGTAGGAGAATGTTCGTGGGCTGGACAAGGTCGGGGGTGTTCGAGTGGATCTTAGGCATCCTATTACATCTCAGCTGTTACAGGCATTATTTGGGGATCTAGGGGAGGTTTGTTTTTCAATGTGGGAAGTTCAGTTGATGTCACTTTGCATGTCTTGGTTATTTCATGGTGCTTTTCGGGTTTCTGAATTGCTGGGAGTTAGAGGAAAAGAAGGTATTTCATGTTTGGATGTTCAGGTAAGAGGTGAGGATATTTGTATTTGGTTGCGTTCATCTAAAATGGATCAGTTGGGAAGGGGCCAGGAGGTCATTTTGAGAGGTAAGGACTCTTGTGATTGTCCTCTGAAACTATGGATTTCCTTTTCAGGAGTGTTGCCGGAAACATCCAGGTTGGTATTTGTTCATCAGGACGGTTCCCTTTAATCAGCTTCTCAATTGCTTGCGGATTTGAAGATGGCGATCCGGAGGTTGGGGTTGGATCCACATTGTTATGGGACACATTTGTTTCGGATTGGTGCTGCCACAGAAGCAAAACAGTTGGGTAGACCAGATGAAGCTATTATGGACTTGGGGCGGTGGAGGTCTCAATGTTTTCAACGTTATGTGAGGTTTTATAAATAAGGTTGCAGTGCTCTTAATTCTTTTCTTCCGTTTTCTTTTCCGACCGCGCCCCGCTCCCCCACCCCGGCCATCCCCTTCCCCCCTTTTCTCCTGCTGTTGGTACTTCAATTATTGCACTTACTTAAGATTGTGATTCTTTTGTAGGTTGTGTCGGGGGCCCGGATAGAGGTGTGGATTGTGGGGCACTCGTTCGGTGTGGATTGTGGGGCATTCATTCATTCGATGGGCGGACAAACAAGCATCCACAAGGCATTTTGGTCGGCAATTGGGTTTGGATGGGGCAAGGATCAAGATTGGTTGGGTGGGTAGATATGGTATGAGGTGGGGAGGATTGTTATATGTACTGCCCAGATTTCTTGGTCATTCATTTGGGGAGAATGACTTGGTGCCGCTGTCGGGTATTGGTCTCTTGAAGGCTATGAAGCTAGATTTGGGGAGGATCAAGGAGCGTTGGGTAGGTACCCATATTGTTTGGACCAGTCTGGTGCCTAGGAGAGTTTGGAGAGGTGCAAATTCCTCTATGGGCATAGAGAAGCAGTGTAGGAAAGTTAATAGAGAGATGAGGAATTTTTGTAGGTCGCAAGGATTTTCGTTTTGATTCATGAGAACATAATTGGTTCAGATGTGGAGTTATTTCGGCAGGATGGGGTACATTTATCTTTTCTGTGAAACGAGCATTATCTATTGGAGCTTCGGATCATGATTGCTGAGTTAGTGGGTGAGAGACTCTGGGATCTGTAGTTTTGGTTTTCGGGTGGGGCAGGAAAATGCCTATCGGGTTTTCCTGTGTGACGGGGTTTGTTCACAAAGCCTTTGGGGGAGAAGGGGATGGATGCTAAAATATGAGAGGGCAGTTTTCAAAGGCAAGGGTAACTTCAGAAGGTGACAGCAGGACAGATGGGTAATGGATTGGTCAGGGTGGGGATGGGGCAAGGGGTAGTGGTGTAGGGTAAGTTTAGAGGGTGGGGGAGGGATTAGGAGGACTCATTTGTATTACTGAGGATTTATGTAGTTTTGTGAGGCTTTTATGCCAAGGTTATTGTATTATTGCCAGACCTGTTCTATTAAGGCAGCCTTTTACCCCTAAGAACGAGTGTTGTGGTCTGTACACTGTTTGGCTGGATGGGGGCTTGGGGGGAGCAGAGGGCTTGCCCGGTCTCCCCCCGGGCTTATCGGGCAGCAGTGGGATAGCCCACAGACGGATTTGAGGATTGGTTGAGGTGTCTGGATGGGGCAGTGACTGTGGGGTGGGTTTATAAGGCAGGGTCAGGGTGTGGGCGGCCTCTTTGGCCATTGTCACACCTAGGAGGCGTTACTCAATTTGCTTGGCCCACCCACCCTGCTGTTGGTTTGTTACTTGCTTGTGGTTTGGGGATAAGGGGGCATTTTTCCTATTTTTAGGGTTATGGGAGGTTGGGTACTGCATTGGGGGTTGCCATGTGTGTTTTTTGCTTCAGATAGCTCTAACAGGACAGGTCTGCTGTTCGGGGTTTGGTGGGATTTTTTGCGTGTGTACGGGTTGCGGGGATGGGTATGTTGCTGCTGGTAGGCACGTCTGGCTGGGCGGCGGTTTGTTCACAAAGCCTTTGGGGGGGGAAGGGGATGGATGCTAAAATATTAGAGGGCAGGGAGTTTTCACAGGCAAGGGTAACTACAGAAGGTGACAGCATGACAGATGGGTAATGGATTGGTCGGGTCAAGGTGGGGATGGGGCAAGGGTAAGTTTAGAGGGTGGGAGAGGGGTTAGTAGGACTTATTTGTATTAGTGAGGATTTATGCAGTTTTGTGAGGCTTTTATGCCAAGGTTATTGTGTTATTGCCAGACCTGTTCTATTAAAGTGACCTTTTGCCCCTAAGAACGAGTGTTGTGGTCTGTACACTGTTTGGCCCAATGATGTCATGGACGTTAAAGCAAGTAAGTAAAATAAACCCTTGCACATTGCCATGGACTTTAATTGTAAAATACATCTGTAATTGGGATGCACTGGGCCCCTCAGATTCAATCACAATCACTGGGTTTCCCAACAACGAAGGCACACTGGAGTGAATGTCTGGTTGTGCCCTGGGGGAACTGTGTGTGCTGATACAGAAGCATCCTAGTCAGTCCCCCGGGGGCACTGTGAAGTGCACTTTCGATCGAAGTGAAGGAATGTTCAAAGACAAAACAAAACCACCCAGTATCCATAGCTCTGAGCCCTACAGCAATCATCAGCAGCTGTGGGTCATTGTGCTGATCAAACAAAAGGCGTGTGATGGTGAAACATGACAGTGGCACTATGAACAGATTTACAGGCCTGTTTTCACTCACACTGGAATTGGAAAGGCAGGAGGGAACAGCTGTGCACAAGGAAAGCCTTCCCATGCCACTGTGAGCAGAAGAAAAAAACTGTGTATCAAAGTTAACCCAAATAGACAGCAGGGGAAAAGCACAGGTAATAGGGCCAGTAACCATGGGACCGAACCAAACACCAAAAGGAGGGAAAAATGCAACCAATGCACCAATGAAAAGCAAGGTTTTCAGAAGGGCATAGAAATGAGACCTAATAAAAAATGGAATGGAGTATTTGATCAATCTACTACATACATCTAATTCAGAACATTTGATGGCTCTTTTCTTAGCAAAAGTACATAAAGAAGAGCACAGAATTCTAGAAGAGAAACAAGAAACATCCAAACAAAAATAAACCTGAAAGAATGAGTATACATGTCCTCAACTTCCAGAGAATAGGAATTAAATTCACAAGAACACATCAATCAAAAAACATTTACAAGGATAGCTTTACTCTACAGAAAAATGAGCAGTAGGATACAAAATGGGGAACAAAGTATTAGACCACAAAACAAGTAAATAAGAAAAATAGCAGCCTACAAAAAGAAAGCACTGACAATATCGAAAGACAACCATGAGAGCAGGCTAAGTTAATATAGGTAAGTCCAGATTTGTGACTGTTAAATCCACATCTACGGACCTTAATGACAAAGTGGTAGTTAATAGTGATGCAATATTTTGTAGGTCATATTCAAAACATAATGTAGTGGTCCCTCACCTATTTAAGGGTTTAGATGGTTGAGCAAAAATTACAAGTACAAGGACATTGAAAGGGATCCTAGGCTAGATTAAACTAGCACATTGCTTAAAGTATTTTGGTGGTCTTGGAGTAAAATACAGACAGAAAAACAAGACCACTGAGATAGTGATCATTGTATTGACAATGGAAGTATGAGTTTGGGGGCAAAAAGATCAAGCCAGGGCATAAGGGACACCTTGCAAAGAAGAGGCGAATGCCTTCCTCAATTTGAGAGACAAAGCAGGGCAACATAGTAATTAGGTCTGGACAGTGTGTGTTACTGTAGCACAAAATGTTTAAGTTCAAACCTAACACAAAGGATTTGTAACTAAAAACATTAATATTGTTTTTTTAGAAAAAGGAAAATAATAGTAGACAGAAGATAAGACAAAAGGCAGTGCATGTTAGATTTGATTTTGCCATTTTACCCATGAAATGTTTGCTCCCTTGGAAATTTTAAAGAGGGGACAGCGCTTCTAGCCTATGTTAGATCAAATACATTTGACTTGATCTTTCTTCCTACTGGAAACATTGGAATTAAAACTGTTGGGTGGCTAAGGGTGGACAAGGGATCAACATTGTTATGGTATTATATTTTGTCATATCCTATAAGGAGAACAAGGGGCAAGCAGGGGACAGTGGGGAACTGGAGACAGTTGCCTCTAATGTCCAGAATTCATCCTTCTGAGTACAACTCCATCAGCAGTTTACTCTCATTGTGGGCAATGGCAAGCAGTCACAGGCTTCTGCAGAAAGTAGTATGTGGATACTTTGGACTGCAGAGCCCACAGTAGTGCAGCAGTCCAAAGCGTCCCTCCTCTTGTATCTCTCAGTAGCTCTCCTTTTAGGGCAAAAAATCACTGTGTGGCAGGAATCAAAACAATGCTGCTAGTGGGCCTGCATCATTTATTGTGCCTCCCACTTAAGTAGTCCTTTAAACATGTCCCCAACCTGCCATTGCAGCCTGTGTGTGCAGTTTTACTGCCATTTCAACCTGAAAGGATAAACCTTTGCCAGGCCCAAACATCCCTTTTTTAATACATATGTCTCCTCTAGGATAGGCCCTACACAGCAGGCAGGGTGTGGTGTATTTAAAAAGTGGACATTTACTTTAATGTCTTGGTAGCGAAAACCTCCTAAACTCAATTTTCTGTATTACGAGGCCTACCTCTAGTATAGGATAACACTGGTAACTTTCAATTTGGAACACAAAGGAAAGTTGAGTTTTGTGTCTAAAAAACTGTAATTTAAAATCCTCTCTAATGGTAAAGTTATATTTAAATGACAATTCTGAAAATGCAACTTTTAGAAAGTTAGCATTTTTTTATCCTAACCATTTGTTCCCTGCAGCCAGCATCCACGGTCACATGACTAGGTGTAGCTGGCAGTTGGTCTTTGTGTATTGTTCCCAGAAAGTGAGACAAAGGGGGAATAGGTTTTGGCAGAATGGCCTATTGATGACTTGATGAGGAAAAGGACACTTGCACATCACAATGCCTCTGCCTGAGTACTCTCACAAAACATTTGACACTAGTCAAGACAAAATGGCCCACAGCATGGAAACAGGATCGTCCAAGCAACTCTGGGATTGGAAACCTCCAGAGCCTTATCCTACTTCAAAGTGGGCCCTAGGTATACATATTGGATCCTCAGAACCAACTCTTCATTCTGCTCTGGACCTGTGGAAGTCTCAAAAGGACTTCTGTGCTCCTCTTCAAGGACTGTTACTCTGCTGCCCTGCTGCGTCGGTGAGAAAGACTGGATCTCCATCTTGAACCTAGGACCATCACAGTGACTCCAACGGCCTTCTGATCAGAGTCTCACGGACAGAAAAGGCTCCAACCAGCAAGAACCCAGCACCAGGGCTCGGATTGCAGTGAGTCATGACCCAAAGTGGAGCGACCATAGTCCTGGACCCTTGTAAGTAGGCCTGAAGATGCTCTGCTGGCCTAACCTGTGATCCCAACAGAACCAACGCAGTGTGACACATCATGCGCATCAGAACCACTGCAGTGCAATGCATCCCCAATGCCGGAACCACAGCTTCTTAGACCCGCAGGAGCATGACGAATCCTCAACGCAGGACCTTGGCCCATATTTATACTTTTTGACGCTAAACTGCGCTAACGCAGTTTAGCGTCAAAAAATTTAGCGCCGTCTAACGCCATTCCGAAGCGCCATGCGGGCGCCGTATTTATGGAATGGCGTTAGCCGGCACAAGAAGACCGGCGCTGCCTGGTGTGCGTGGAAAAAAACCACGTAGACCAGGCAGCGCCGGCGTAGGGGGAAAATGGCGCAAGGGCGTCTTAAAATGGCGCAAGTCGGGTTGACGCTAAAAAATCGTCTTAACCCGATTTACGCCATTTTTTCGACGCCCAGACGCCATTTAAATGACTCCTGTCTTAGTAAAGACAGGAGTCATGCCCCCTTGCCCAATGGCCATGCCCAGGGGACTTATGTCCCCTGGGCATGGTCATTGGGCATAGTGGCATGTAGGGGGGCACAAATAAGGCCCCCCTATGCCACCCAAAAAAAATTGAAAAATATAAAAAATTATACTTACGTGAACTTACCTGAATGTCCCTGGGGTGGGTCCCTCCATCCTTGGGTGTCCTCCTGGGGTGGGCAGGGGTGGCAGGGGGGGTCCCTGGGGGCAGGGGAGGGCACCTGTGGGCTCATTTTGAGCCCACAGGCCCCTTAACGCCTACCCTGACCCAGGCGTTAAAAAGTGGCGCAAATGCGGGGTTTTTTGACCCGCCACCTCCCGGGCGTGATTTTTGCCTGGGAGTATAAATACGACGCATTTGCGTCGCCGTCATTTTTTTAGACGGGAACGCCTTCCTTGCATCTCATTAACGCAAGGAAGGCGTTCACGCTAAAAAATGACGCTCTTTGCCCATACTTTGGCGCTAGACGCGTCTAACGCCAAAGTATAAATATGGCGTTAGTTTTGCGCCGAATTTGCGTCGAAAAAAACGACGCTAATTCGGCGCAAACGGAGTATAAATACGGGCCCTTGTATCATAGTCTGACAGCGCCTTGAAACAGCTGCTGTGTGACACATCCTGAATGCAGGACCTCACATTGAGCCCCACAGCTCATCAGATCGGCCACTGCATGATGTATCCTCAGCGCAGTACCTCGCAGCCACTGCTGCATGACACATTCTTGAGGCTGAAAGTGAGTTTAGGCTGCAGATGGCCAGCCACAAGATGGAGGAGGCAGCATCCCACAGAGCCATGGAGGAAAAGAAACAGGTCATGGAAGAAAGGAGAATGGCCCTTCAGTTGGGTCTCAAAGAGCTGAACATAAGAGGTAGGCAAATGGAGTTCAGTAATAATGGTGGCTGCATACCCATAGTGTCCTTTGGAGACAAGAGTGTCAACATTTCAAAGGATCTGATGCCTAACTTTGCTGTGAGGGGTGACATTGACATCGGTTTCAAACCTATGATTTTGTCCTGGGGATGCATAGGGTCCCTGAGAAGGATTGGTGGGGTGCAGTCTGTGGAGGCACATATCGATTGAAGGGAGGGATGCCCTACTGGCCCTAGAGAAGGGGGGCACAATGAGTTACTGCCAATGAAGGAAACCCTTTTCAAGGAAGTATGGCCTCATCCCAGTCAGCAAATGCCCCATCAGTCCTGGATGCACTGTGTAGATTCCTTTTGCAAAGGCACTGAATGGTTGGGTGAAGGGCGGTAAAATGAAAGATTACCACGGGTTATACAATTTGATGGCAAAAGAGCACATGGCAAGAGAGCATGTTCAGTATTTGTTTTACAGAGCTCTGCCAACACCTGATTGATAGTAAGTTCACTGATCTCTGGGAACATGCTAAGAAGGTGCGCCGCTGATTTAGCACCTGGGCACAAAAGAAGGTATCTGGGGGTATCATCATAAGGGTGGGCAGTGGAGTGTCCCACCAGATGAAAGAGGAGTGAGATGAAAATAAAAACAAGGAGTTCTCTGAAGGTCCTCAAAATACCCCCATGGGGCAAGATTCCCAACCGTCACTTGGGAAAAAGAAGAATAGGTTCTCTGATCATATGTCCTCAGGGAGCCCCTAAGTACAATGAGTGGCATCAGGTTGGGAACTTCAAGGGTGATACCAAGTATCCTAAGTGGGCACAGCCCCTCACTGATTGACAGAATCCAGGGCTGGCTGGTGTAGTGCTTGGGAAGGAGGTCCCCACTTAGCACGGGGGAAAATGGAAAGGTTATCCTAGTGACCCTAGGTGATAGAGTAATGCTGCAAAGGCCCACATGCCTCACAAGATGAGTAAGTACAGGCAGTGGGCCACCATCAATGGGCAAGGAGTGGATTCTCTGAGAGACACAGGAGCCAACATGACAATTGTCAGGTTTTGGCTGGTGTCCTCAGCTCAGGTAGCCCCTACGGTAATCCACCAGATGGTAGTAGGTGACAACAATGAGAAACACTATCCAGTAGCTCGGATTCCCTTTGAATGGGGAGGCCTCAGGTTCCTTGATGGAAGCTGTGAGTCCATCCATGCTTGTGGATTGCCTGCTTGGTAATGACTTGGGACACTCTATCTGGAAGGAGGTGGAGTTCTAGTCCCACCTGGAGAAGTTGGGGTTGCCTGAGTGGGTGTGTCTGACCACACGGTTCATGGCTGACAGAAAGGGTAGTCAGAAGGACCTGAACCCTTGAAGAATGGCTCAAGTGCCTGCAAAAAGGAAGAAGGGTATGGGAAACTCTTCCTGAACATCTTTCAGTACAGGAAAAGGCTGAATCTGAGGGTGACTTTCCGGGACCTACAAGGGAGGAGATTGCCAACCTGCGGAAAATATCTGAACTGACCACTTAGCAGAAGGAGGGAGGACTCATAAGAGAGAAGTACTGCAGACCCCAGTAAGAGTGCCTGAGCTCTGGAAGGTCTACAGCAGCATGCCAAGACCCAGGCAGCTTGCGACACCGCTGGTGGTCACCGGATTTACTCGGAGAATGGCCTACTGTACAACAAGCCTAAGCCTGGTACAACCTGTGTTCTGGTGGTCCCCCAGTGCTATAGGGCTTTCCTATTGGGGCTGGCTCTTGGCAGTCATATGGGGCAAGACAAGATCTTTGGCAGGCTTGCCACCCACTTACATCGGCCCCAGATAAAGATGACCTCAAATGCGTTCTGGAAATCATGTTCCATCTACCAGGACAGTGGGAGTCAGGAGCGGAAGCACAAAGCTCCTTTGGTCACCCTTTCATTTGTTGGCACCCCTTTGAAAGGTTGGACATCAACATTGTTGGGCCCCAAGACAGCCCTAGGCAACACATTCATCCTGGTTTTGGTGGACAATGCCAGCCGGTACCCTGAAGCTATGCCTCTGAGGATAGTAAATACACCTGCTGTGGCCAGAGCACTGATGTGAATCTTTACCCGAGTGGGGTTCCCCAAGGAGGAAGTATCTGACGGAGGTACCCACTTCATGTCAGCATACATGAGGTCCATGTGCAATGAGTATGGAGTTACATACAGGTTCTCTATGCCCTACCATCCTCAGATCAGTGGGCTTGCTGAATGTTTCAACAGCACCCTCAAAAGCATGATCAATGGCCTGTCAGAGCCCTTGAGGTGTAAGTGGGACATCCTCTTGCCACAACTGATGCTTACAGGGAAGTCCTGCTTAAAATAGTTTAATTCTGTGCTTTTAAACTTCTATATGGTCGCCCTTCCAGAGGGCCTCTTTGCCTAGTGAAGGAAGGTGGAGAGCAAGCTCCCTAGAATGGCCCCTCAGAATGTGGGTATCTACACTTTGGCCATCTGCAACCAGATGATGAAGTGTTTCTGTGAAAAGGGCAAAGAGAATCTGGAAGCCAGCCAGGAGGTTATGAAAGTCTGGCATGACAAGAAGGCCATTCTGGGTAAACTTCAGCCTGGCCAAATAGTGTGGGTGATGGATACTGTTCAGCCAAGTGCCCTAAAAGTCCGATGGTCTGGACCCTATGAGATAAAGGAGCGCAAGGGAAATGTCACCTACCTTGTGTACCTCAAGACTGCCAGGAACCCTTTATGAGTCTTGCATGTCAATCACCTCTAACACCACTTTTGAGAGGTGGAAGGTCACCGTTCTCCTAGTCATGGACGATTGAGTGAAGGAGGAGAGAGAACCTCTTCCTGATCTCCTTTTCCAAGTAACAGGATGGGTCAGTGGAGGTGTCATCCTCTCCCCTAACATGACCCTAGAGCAGCAAGAAGAGTATTGCCAAGTGATTGGCCAGATCACCACTCTCTGCTCACTAACCACAGGACTGACTATATGGTGTATCAATGATATTGACATTGAGGACAGTACGCCTCTGAAGAGTAAGTTCTACAGGCTATCTAACAATGTAAGAGCCAGCCTAAAGGATGAAGTATCTAAACCCCTAGATCTAGGGGTGATTGAGCTCTCAAGCAGCCTTCAGTCCAACCCAGTGGTGTTGGTCAACAAGACTGCTCCTCCAGATGCCACCCCTGGACATCAGTTCTGTGTGGCTAAACAGGGACTTAATTCAGTTACTAAAACTGATGCTCACCCCATTCTTTGAGCTGATGAGCTCAATAATCGATTATGGGATGCCAAGTTCCTTAACACATTTTATTTAATTTCTGGGTACTAGCATACTGCCTCAACTGAGGGGACTTAAAGAGACGTCTGAATTCTCTAGCTCAGAAGGCCACCTCTAGTTTTGGAGGATGCCCTTTGGGTTGAAGAATGTTCCTGACACTTTCCAGAGGTTGGTTAATCAAGTCCTTCCTGGATTGGAAAACTTCAGCTCCGCCTCTGTGGACGATATTGCAGTCTGGCTGGGAGGACCACCTGTGCCACCTCAGAGAAGTGCTTAAGGCACTGCAGAGAGCAGGCATGACTCTCAAGACCAGTGAATGCCAAATAGGGGCGGTATCTGTGGTCTACATGGGTCACAAATTTGGAGGGGGCAAGGTGCAGCCTCAGCAGGCTGAAATTCAAACTATTCTGGCTTGGTAAACCCCTCAAGACCCAGACAAAAATGAAGACCTTCCTGGAGGTCACCAAGTTCTATAGAAGGTTTGTCAAGGGGTATGGCACCACTGTTGCTCCCTTGAGAGAGCAGATTTAGCAGAAGCAGCCCAAACAGGTGAACCGGACTGAGGCATGCCACCCTGCTTTTGACACCCTGAAGGAGATCACTTGCACGGCACCACTGCTCAAAGCCCCTGACTTCGTCCAAGAGTTCATCTTGTAGACAAATGCTTCAGAGCATGGGATAGGGAATGTGCTCTCCCAACTAAACAAAGAAAGCCTATATCAACCAGTAGCCTTCATCAGCAGGAGGTTACTTCCCAGGGAGCAGTGGTGTAGTGCAATAGAAAGAGAAACCTTTGCAGCAGTCTGGGCAATGAAGAAGGTAATACTATTCCTGGTTGTGGCTCACTTCCAGGTTTAGACAGAGCACAGACTCATCAGATTGCTATTGTAGATAAAGGGTGAGAATTCTAAACTGTTGAGATGGTCTATTTCCCTAAAGGGAATGTACTCTAGGGTGGAGCATCGGACTGGAACCGACCACACCAAGGCTGATGGTCTTTCCAGATACTTCTGTATTCACGATGAGAACTCTCAGGACGGTAGGTATTTCACTCTGCTTTCAGCTGGGGGGATGGGGGTGGGGTGATGCACGTTGGACCTGATATCGCTAGATTTTTTTCCACCGAAATGTTTGCTTTCAATCTTGCTAATCGCTGCTAACCAGTGATAATATGTTTGTGCTCTCAACTTTAAACATAGGTCAATTGGCTGATACTGAATTGGCTTATTTAATTTACGTGTAAGTCCCTAGTAAAGTGGTACTACATGTAACCAGGGACTGTAAGTTAAATGCTACTAGTGGGTCTGCAGCACTTATTGAGCAACCCGCTTTAGTTGGCCTTTAACCATGTCTCAGGCCTGCCATTGCAGCCTATGTGTGCAGTTTAAACTGTCATTTTGACCTGGCAGGTTAATGCCAGGCCCAAGCCTCCCTTTTTATTACATATATGCCACCCCTAGGGTAGGCCCTATATAGGCCTGGGGCAGGGTGCAGTGTATTTAAAATGTTAGACCTGTACGTTTTAGGTTTTACATGTCCTGGTACTGAAACCCCCCTAAATTTGTTTTTCACTACTGTGAGGCCTACCTCTCCCATAAGATAATATTGGGTTTCCTAATTGGGAAATTTCAATTGGGAGTAGAAAGAAATGTTGTATTTGCTGCCTATAGACTTGCAATTTAAAATCCTCTCTAATGGTAAAGTCTAATTTAAGTCACAATTATGAAAATTCCACTTTTGCAAAGCTGGCATTTCCTTGCCCCAACCATTTGGTGCCTTCAGCCTATATTCTGGGTCTCATGCCTAGGGGTAGCTGGTAGTTGATCTTTGTGTATTACTCCCAGACTGTGAGACACAGGGGAGATAGGTGTTGGCAGGATGTGACGTCTCTGACTTGATGGAGGACAGGGCTGTCACCTAACATGCTTGCACATCACTAAGACTCTGCCGCAGCTCACTCATAAAGGGTTTTATGCTAGTCTTTTGTGCCCCCAGAGAAGCTGGGGCCAGGGCAGGGAGGCAGGAAATTCAAAGTAACTCTGGGGTTGGAAGTCCCCAGAACCTTCTTCCTATTCAAAGTGGACACCAGGTATAAATTTTGGACCCTCAGACCCACCTCTTCAGAGCGCCTCTGGACCTATGGAGCACTTGGAAAGACTGTGGTGTTGCTCTGCAAGAAGGCATTTTACTCTGTTGTCCTGCAGCCTGAGTGAAAGAAGAATAGATCTGCATCTTGAACCCAGGGCCACAAAAGTGACTCCAAGTGTTTGTTGCCTAAGCTCCTGTTCAGAGCCTCAGGGACAGAAAAGGCTCAAATTACCTTAAACAGGGAACCTGGACTCTGTTTACTGTAAGTCTTGCTTCCACGTGGTGCCACCCAAGACCTGCATCTTTGGAAGTGGGCATGAAGATACGCTGCCAGACCAATCAGTGGTCCCAGCAGCACAACACATCACCTCGCACGCTCTAATTGGAACAACAGCAGCACAGCACATCCACAATGCTGGACCCTACAGCTCTTCAGATTTGCTGCCATACATCCTCGATGTAGGACCTTACATTGTTGCCCTGCAGCTCCTTTGAAATGCTGCTGCACAACCCATCCCTGACCCAGGACCTCACATCACAGCCGGCAGCTCCTCTGACTGCTTCTGCATGATGCATCGTCAAAGCAGAACCTCGCAGCCCCCGTTGTGCAAAGCAGGACCTCACAACACTCTGCAACCCAGATTTAGGGTGCTGTGTTCTGCAGGCCTAGCCTGGTCCATGTATGGGGCCGACAGTCCATCGTGGTTGGCCTGAACTTGTGACTTTGTCCCAATCTGTCTTGATCAGATAAAAACAGTCAGCAGTTTGCCCTTCTAAGCACTGTTTTCTTTTAAATCTTGAAAACTGCATAACCCCAGTTCTACTAATTGTTTTTTTGTTGTTTTGGTCTCAAATATTTTATTACGTTTTATTCTATTTTTCTTAATTGGTGTGGGATTTGTCTTGTGTTGTGTTGTCACTGGTTGATGTTTTGGATGTGCTGCATAAATACTTAACAGATTGCCTCTAAACTAATCCTGACTGCATTTCAACCAAGCTAAGAGAGGGTTAAGCACAGGTTAATATGGGGTCTGCTTGTCTTTCAACCTGACAGGAATTGTGGTTGCTGCTTGGGAAGGGTTTGAGCCTCCCTCCAATCAGTAACCCAATTTCCTACAGGCACACCAACAGCAGATGCAGCCATCATTATAGGCAGTATGCTGGAGAAGCAGCAGCAGCAGGAGTTGATACCTTGAGTTCATCAGTGTCATTGCTATTTCTATGGAAGCAGGGGCCCTCAGTAGATATCAGACCTACTTCTGGGTCACATAGTGACTGGGGAGCAGATGGGCTACCAGACAGGTTTGAGGGGGTGGCTCACAGCAAACCAGTGTCAGGCACATAATGGTTAGATGTAGCTGTAGTTACCATGGTTTATGGTGGCAATGACCCCTGCAAGCAGTTCTTGATTTTCACGGCAATGTTCATCACAGGCACAACTCTTTTTATACAGTGGTGATGTCCACAACTGGCATAGCTATGATTTGTGGTGGCAACATCCACCACGGGCACAACTCCTGATGTCAGTGGTGTGAAAACCAGCAATTAAGGTTCTTTACACAACAGTAAGGCTGTTTAAACTGAAATTCCTGCTTGGAATCACTCCTGGATAGTGTACACCCATTCTTTTAGGGCTCAAAGGGCGCTATCTGCAGTCTTCCTCAGCTTGATTGACCCCACAAAATTGGAGGCTGGATGCTTCTGCCACTCTCTGGACAGAGACATCTTCCCTCTCTCACCATGTAGGTTGCCTTCCAGGTGCTTCAGGTCAGGGGCAGAGCTTTTCAGCAAGCAAGATTCCAGGTGATCTTCCATCACCTCTCGGTAATTGGCTATCAGGTAGGCACCAGCTCTGGCTGCACAATGGTCTTCAGAGTACTCAGTGGATTGTTCCCTTCCTTGGTCAAAGATAACTTTGAACTAGAACTTAAAACTGGGTCAGTGACTCCCATTTTTATACAGTTAAAGCAGAAAGGAGGTATGGTTTATCTGTCTTCTCTTTCAGAATCAGTTTGAGGTGCTTCTCATTTCAAGTGACCACTCTACACTGCTTTCTAGACACAGCCTTTGTGTAGAGTGATACTCCTCACAGCATAGTTGTCCTCAGCCTGGAACACCTGCAAAAGAGGCATAATGAGGTGTGACCTTTCTGCAACTGGCTATCAACAGCAAACTGAACAGTGATCACAGAGGAGACAAAAGGCTAGCTTTACCTGTTGAAGCAAAAAAAGGAAAAAAGAGGCCTGTTGTGAAAGGAATATTCTTTTATTGTAAACAAGGAGTCATGGCAACCTCTCTGTCAGACACCAATCTCCAACTGCTAGTCAGTCTAAACATACCATTCCGAGAAGCAAGTAGAATCATTGGAAAACACCGCTGTCACATTCTGACCTGGCCTGCCGAGACGTAGGTCCAGGTCAGACAGTATTACATAGCTCCTTTCTTGAAAAATAAAACACTCTTGGACACCGACCAACACTTGCACTGGCACAGTACACAAATGGTAATACAGCTACAAGTCACAATGACACACCAAGACCAAAACATATCCCTACCCAACATATAGAGAAATAAAAATAACTGACCAAACAACTCAAGGAGTTACATGTAGAATCTAGAAACCTAACTGTGAGAATTCTACATACAATAAATTCAACTCGCCTGGAATTCAACTTTTAACAGAATCTCCCATTCAAAAAGGAGAACATCCATACCTTTCACATATCCACCCTATATTTGGACGGGGCTGGTGAGCCCTTAGCAGCATTAAACCAGTCCTGGCTTACTTGTGTTCCAGTGTAGGGTGGCCATCACTTGGCAGTTCAGGCTGGACTGTTCCCATTGGAGCATGATCAAGACTGATTTGCTTATGGCAGGGTCCAAACTGAGGGGGTCATTCTGACTCCCGCCGGCCGCGGTAACCGCAGGGCTGGCGGGAGCCACCAGAATACCGCTGCGCGGTCAGAAGACCGATGCGGTTATTCTGGGTTTCTCGCTGGGCTGGTGGGCGACTGCCAGAAGGCCGCCCGCCAGCCCAGCGGGAAACACCCTTCCACGAGGATGCCGGCTCCGAATGGAGCCGGCGGAGTGGAAGGGGTGCGACGGGTGCAGTTGCACCCGTTGCGATATTCAGTGTCTTCATGGCAGACACTGAAAATCTTATTGGGGCCCTGTTAGGGGTCCCCTGCAGTGCCCATGCCATTGGCATGGGCACTTTAGGGCCCCCCAGGGGCCCCACGACACCCCATACCGCCATCCTGTTCCTGGCGGCCGAAACCGCCAGGGACAGGATGGCGGTATGGGGGTCGGAATCCCCATGGCGGCGCAGCAAGCTGCGCCGCCATGGAGGATTCCCCAGGGCAGCGGAAAACCGGCGGTACACCGCCGGTTTTCCGTCACTGACCGCGGCTGTACCGCCGCGGTCAGAATGCCCATGGGAGCACCGCCAGCCTGTTGGCGGTGCTCCCGCGGTCCCCAACCCTGGCGGTCTCGGACCGCCAGGGTTGGAATGACCTCCTGAGTCTGCTTATTGTGCAAAATTAACATGGACTGGGATGCTGCCTGAGTAATTATGGGTGGCTGAGCTTAATTCAAGCATGTCATCCAGCACCTATTTTTCACCTTACATCTGGAAGCCCATCTGTTGGATGTGAGATACCCTCATTTTCCATATCCACCCTTGATCTTCTGTCACTCAAAGTTCTACCCAAATATGGGGAAACTGACATCAAAGTCCACTTCATCCAAATCTTCCTTTCCACACTTATCACCGTTTTGAAAGATGGTGAACTGTCTCAAATTCTGGTGTTGACCATTCTCAATTTGAATTTGATTGCCACACACCAAATGCACCTCAAATAATAGACCCTTGAATTTGAATAAGCTTGCAATTAAGAACCTAGACTTCACCTTCACCTGATCTCCTTTTTTGTCTTCTTCTTCTTCAATCATTTCCACTCTTGTCCCTCCTATTTTTCTAATTGGCCTCACAAAATTGCAACCACCTGAGATTCAATTTTGTTTCAGGTGATCTTCCCCTCATTTACACATTGCATTACAAAGTGCAGGCAAATTATGTAATTCTCCATTAAATGAAGATGAGGTTTCGAAACAAGAGACAACTAAAGATGTCTAAAGCCCTGGGAAAGTTAGCATACCAGAATTGTATTACAAATAACACAAACAAATATAAAATATTGACCTTCTGAACTGAAAATTGTGGGCAGATGAGGTAATGCTTATGCTTCAGTAGAACACAAATCCACAGCCCTGTTAATTTGTTGGTTTGCATCAGATCTTGTGCTGCTAATCCTTTATTGACCTCTTACCCATCAGCAAAACAAATATGAAAATATTTAATGCTTGAACAGAGCCAGGATATTCAAATGTAAACTAAACTATTACCATGTCATAATACTGGGTCTCAGTGATGAGACCCTGAGAGGTAAACCAAAGATCCACTTATCATTTGAATAGCCTGTGGTCTCTTGCATGTTTTATAATGGAACTCTTTTGGCTCTGAATGGACTCCGTAGCAGTGCGACCTAATCGCTGGAATAGAATGTAATGAAAGGTTGGTTTAGAATGTGGGAGTTCACGGGTACATAGAGACGAATAAAGACATGTGATTTACATCTCCCTGTGTGGCATAGTCATTGGCGAGTACCCAGGCTGGAGAGTACGCTACAACTGGTGATGAGATAGGGGATAAGTAAACTGAAGAAGGACAGTGCTCTCTAAGAAAGTTTGCTGTGATCCAAGCAAACTGCTTGTGCAGTCAAAGCAAAACTCCAGCCAGTGTGCAGCAGTCTGAAGATGAACAAAGCTTCATTGAGAAGTCTATGAATTATTTCTCAAGAAGCTACGACCAAGGCCATAATAAAAGGTACTGCACTGCCACACACAATAAAGTTATACTTTGTATGGAACATTAACGCTAAATAGAGCTATGTTTAGAAAGTGCTGCAAAGCAGAGATCAACCAGGTATCAGAAAATGAAAACTAACGTGTAGAAAGGAGGAAATCAATAACCTACTGAGTCCGCGAAAGAGAGCCATTGTTCCACAGCATTCGATGGAGTGGTTCAAGAAGAAGTGCTCAAGGTTGTGCTCACAGAGCTGTCCATACCCGAAACAGCTGCCTACCAGGCTGCTGAGTGAGGCTCAGAAGAACTTCATAGGTCTTCAAAGAGCAAAGAGCTGAAGGCAACAGTTGGATTTGTGACATTTGATGAGGCAGCTAAGAGAGAACACACAGTTGCAATTAATGTTAAAGGCGATCCTGAGGCTCACACATCAAAAGACTTTGGAGAAAGTTTGCATTAGAATGATCATCAAACAGTATCAGGGAGCAAGCTAATCTAAACATATAGGTCCAGACCAGTTTATAATGCTGCTGCCTTCCTGAAACCACCTTTTGATACTGCCAGAAAGAAAAATATTTGTGATAGAGGGACTTCTTGGATAGAGCATTTGAGGGTTTGATTAATGCACTTGATGAGACTTATAACAGGAAGATTATCAAGTATCTCAAAAGTCTTACTGGTGAGGTAAAGGTGTGAAAGAAGTTATAAAGAAAATACTGAGAACTGGCAAACAAGGCACATACTGGCAGATTAAAAATGTATTGAGTATAAACTTCAATCCAGCAGCAAATGTTGATTATGAATGATAACTTTTCAGTCACGAACTTCAAAGTGTCGGTGAAACCATCAATGAATTTGTGGAATGACTTGACGCACTCATCAAACACTGTGAGTTCAACAAATTTAATGATGTAGAAGCTATGCATCTTAGAGTTACTGATGGATGCTTGGCAGATTCATTCAGAAGATGAATGCTAAGAGAAAGTCTAAGCCTGGAGTGAGTGCTGATGGCTGCCAGAGCTGAAGAGCATGCTGAAAGACAAGCTTGTGACATGGAGGCTGGAAGTGCCCAGAGAGAATCTGTCATGAGTGTGAAAAGTAAGCCGAAGCAAAAGAGTGAAGGACACAAAGTGATGACCACCCGTAAAAAGAAATTGTGTTTTAAATGTGGATTTTTGTTTCCACAGAAAGGAAATTGTCCTGTCATTGGACAGATATGTAAAGGCTGTGGGAAATAGAACCATTTTGTGATGATGTGTAGAGTGAAGGAAATAGTAAGTGCGTCATGGCAAAAAGACAAGATGTCCGCCAGAATGTTCCAGCCGCAACATTTATTACACTCCCATCATGCCAAGGGGTGACATCAGTTGAGGCAAATTGACATAGAATGAAGTTGATCGTCACCTAAATCATTGTCAAACAGTTCTGCTATTTCAATGTCAAGTGAAAGTGAAGAAAGTGACAGTGCCATATCAATGTTTACCTCAGAGAAAGGTGTGCATGTTGGACTGGTTACTTGTAAAGAAAAATGTCAAAGAAAAGTCAACATGCTAAAGCTACTACATCATAAAAACATTGTCCAAAGATTACATTGAAAATAAATGGTGCTTCAGTACCTTTCACTGTCAACAGTGGTGCATTGATCAACATAATGCCTGAAGAGAAATACAATGAACTATCTCCATGCCATTGAAGACCAAAGTGTATACATGCATTGCACCACTTTGTAACCCCTTGCACCACATTATGCCTGCACCAGGCATAAAATATGCAAGGTGGAGTTCCCCCATTAGGAAGCACACCATTATTTAGAAGGGCCGCAAGGTGCTTAGCAGAATTAGTGTAAAAAATGTTGTCACTAATCCTGCAAAGCGTCAAACTAGCATCAAAATATTTGACCATGTTTTCTAAATGCCACCATGGTGTGCTGTATCTTAAATAAGGCACACACATGGTGGTGTTAGAGAGGGACTGAGGAGGCACAAGAAAAGTGGCACTGCGGTGTATGCAGCACCACTTTTCTTAAATCAGGGCCTTACTTTTGGTGTGTCATCGACTGCAGAACTTTTTCAAGATATCATTCGACATTTCATATGGCCTATTGTTAATGCATTCAATTATAGCGATGACATATTCTTTTTTGGAGCTGCACAGAAGGAGCACAATAGAGCTCTCACTACTCACAAGTATGTTGTTTACTCAGTGATGCAGAATTGACTTTGAATGCAGACAAGTGAAAGTTCAACAAGAGAAAACTAAAATGCTATGGCCATATCTTTTCTGAAGGGGTATGACACCGGATCCTGCAAAAGTAAAAGCTTTGTTAAATGCTGATCCCCACAAAACATTTAAATGGTATCCCTTTTCCTGGCATGACCAACTACTTTTCGAGATACATACAAGAGTTTGCCACTGTTGGTACTCCATTATGAGAGTTAAAGAACAAAAATGTTTCTTTTCAATGGTCACAAGAATGTGAGAGAAGTTTCAAGAGAATCAAACACACCATTGACAATGCTACTGAAATGTCATATTTTAATCCAAAGCTTCATATAAAGTTTTTTGTTGATGCTAGCCCAGTCGGATTAGGTGCATCCCTAGCACAGCATAGTTGACATCCAAATGCTTGACGACATATTGTGGCCTATGCTGGTAGAAGTTTGTCCCAAACCGAACGTGCTTATTCACAATCTGAGAAAGAAAGTTTGGGCTTGTGAAGATTTCCATGTATTCCTGTAGAGAAGGCCTTTTACACTGGTAACTGATTATCAAGCTTTATTGACCGCAAAATTGACACCCAAATGCTTAAAGGCATATTGTGGTCTACGCTAGTAGAAGCTTGTCGCAAAAAGAATGTGCTTACTTACTGTGAACATATTCATGTATTCCTGTAAGGAAAGCCTTTTGCACTGGTAACTGATTATTAAGCTCTATTTACTATCTTTGGCAATCCAAATGCCAAGATGCCTCCGTGCATTGAACGATGGGGACTTCAACTGCAAGAATATGATTATTTAGATGTGCATCATCCAGGAAAGGATCAGAATTCTGCAGACTACTTTTCGAGAGTGTCTCTACAAGTTCATGGTATTCCATTCAAGAATGATGAGGCCTACATTAATTTCATCATCAGGCACACAAGCTGGCATGTCGTTAGCCTAGATTATAACTGCCATGAGCCATGTTAGTGTCATGCTGATGTTGAAGCATATAATTATTCATCATTCATGGAACCTACACACTCAACCTCTCACCAGTGATGGTGCATATAAAAAATCCACAAATATCAAGGATGAATTGTCCATAACTCAAGAAGAAGTCCTACTACAAGAGTCAAGACTCCTGACCCTGGGAAGTCTTTGTCAGAAAGTAATTAAAGTGGCTCACAAAGGACCTTGTGATATCATTGCCACAAAAAGAGCTCTCCGAGACTGAGTTTGGTTTTCTTACTTAGATGAAAGAGTTGGAAAGGAACACAAGACCTGTCATACATGCAACGGTCTTTCGACCATTGTTACTCAACA
This sequence comes from Pleurodeles waltl, assembly GCF_031143425.1. Classification (NCBI taxonomy): domain Eukaryota; kingdom Metazoa; phylum Chordata; class Amphibia; order Caudata; family Salamandridae; genus Pleurodeles; species Pleurodeles waltl. Next base: position 476,305,427 of record NC_090445.1, read on the forward strand.
TACCCTGAACATGTCAGCACTCCCTAAGCATGCATGGAAGAGAATAGCCATCAACATCTCAGGTTCACTGAACAATGAACATCACCTGATGGTGATTGTTTATGAATACTCTCTGTTCCCTTTAAATGAAGATCTCTCATCTTCAACTCATGAATGGATCAATGACATCTTTGCGATTTGGGGCATTCCAGCCATTGTGAAGTCTGAGAATCGCCCACCCTTTAACAGTAAAGAATTCAAAGAATTCATGGAGCACCTGAACACAAAACATCAAAAAAGTACACCTTTGTGGACGCGGGACAGTGGACTCCTTGAGCATTTTATGAGTATGCTAAAGAAAGCAGTACAGCATGCAACTGTTGAGAAGCTCCGATTGAAAACAGTAGTAAACTTAACTCTATGCGATAACAATTTAAAACCTTGCTTGATCAAGTCCTGCCACTCTGATACTTCGGAGAGCAATGATGACCAAGTTACCTCTATGGACCATCAAAAGAGACTAGAGTAAGAACATGAATCATACAACGGACTTGGTTAACAAGCACAAAAAGAAAGCTTACACTGACAAGAAGCGACATACAAAGGACATCACATTTTAAAAAAGGTGATTGTGTAATTGCCACACAGATGCAGAAACAAAAATATGATGCTCCATATGAAACTGAAACATTCCAAGAGGTGCCTACCAAAGGACACATGATGACTGCCCAGTACCCTGGAAAGCCTGTTACCAGAGACTGTTCTCACTTCAGGCCTGTCATTCAATGGTCTTCAACTCGAAATGGCAAAATAAAAAGTGATTGTGAAAACTCAATGATTGCTGTTATTTCTTCACCACCCTTAGCAATCTCTGACATTAAAGTTGATATCTCACAGCTTCCAGTAACCAGTAACCAGATTGGGTTGCATGATCAAAGTGCCAAGTAGATTGTTTGAAGAGATATAGTTTTACATATGTCTGTGCATATGTGTATTTTATTGATTTTATTAAAATGTAATTAAACAGAGTGGGGCATGAAGTGTCTTGCACATTTTATAACAAAACCCTTTTGGGTCCGAAAAGACCATGTAGTAGTGTGATGTTATCTCTGGAATAGAATGTAATGAAACTTGGTTTAGAATGTTTGAGTTCACAGGTACACACAGATAAAAAAAGGCATGCGATTTACAGCTCAGTGTGTGGTGTAGTCATTGGCGTGTACCCAGAGTGAGAAGGATGCTACATATCCCAACCCAGTCTTCCTCAAAACAACACATAGCTACGGTACAGTTTAGATCATAACACTATCCTGCCTTTGTGTCACATGGGTAGTACACTCTCCTTCATATCGCCAGATAGAGGCAACCACTGCAAAATATTTCTGAACTGGGTTGTCTGTAACTCAGGGAGTACCACACAGATTTGTCAAGTTAAATGTATAAGGTCTGGACAGGGCAGTCGCTTAACAACAGTCAAAGTGCACACATTCATTCTACAAAGCCTGTTTTTTAATGAGTCTCTCCAGGGTTTGGCACTATCTATACTTCCATAATATACTAGATTGAGTCTCTGCAGTGACAAATGAATTTCTCTTAACGTGTTGATGGTTCAAAGCATTCTTTATCAGAATGATTCAAAGAGTTGTCGGACAGCTGTCTTATCAGTTTGACAAAGGTGATCTCACTTATGAGCCCTACACACGTTCACCACTATCTCCAGTCTTCTATTCCTCATATTCATACACGCATAGACGATTTCAAGAACATAATTCAGGAATCCATTACACTTCAAATCAGGAATGCATTACACTTCAAATCACATCTTTAGGCTGTTATCCAGCATTTGACGAAATCCACTCAGCATCAACTAAATTGTAGCGTCCCTTCACACTAGGGACAGGTCCACCTTCTGACATATCAAATCATAGTCTTTAATCTCCCCTGACATATTACTAGGTGTAAATATGGGTTTCATATTAAACTGTGACTTGTTTAGAACAGTAGGTTCAGACTGCTACATGCAACTCATTTTTCAACTTTAAAAGTTCAGATCTATCATCACTTTCCTGTCTAAGTCACAGTAAGTTAATTCCCTGCTATAGATTCTCAATTGGGTTATTGCAATACACTCTTTTCGAATGTACCCACTTCCTTGGCTCAGAAACTGTAACCTGTCCTAAACACTAAAGCCATCTCACGTGAAATCTTTAAAAAAATGATCTCATTTCTGAGGCAAGACGGGCTCTAGACTGAATACCAATAAAGGGTAGAAAGTTCTTTAGTATACCTCAACTCATCTTTAAATGTATTAATTTTAATTTTCTCCTAAATGCATCTTTGATTCTCTATTACAAAAAAAATCTACATGCAATCCCTGGAGTTTTGAACAACAATTGTTTTGTTTGCAGCTTAAAGAATAACATCTAAATATGGGAGATAGTTCACTACTGAAGTGGCTATGGAATAGAACCCCCAATCACTGAGGATTCATAATGTTCCTCGTTTTATGGCATTTGAGTTTACCTTGAAGACTCTACACCTCTATCGTCTGTTCAAGTGTAAGACAACATATGTTTAGAGGTTCATCATTATTAGTGTTGAGTTAGTACTTTACTGAGCTTTAGTTAAATAGGACCAGCTGCTCCTCATCAAATGCAGCCATTCCTGATGAAGATATTTATCTTTCTTTGTGACTAAGGCAGTGGCTTTAATGTAGAACTATGGCTGTGTTTATATAAATTTCAATAAAGCCTTTTACCCTATTTTAAATACACTTTCCCACATTATATTCTTAGTTAAGGCACATTTCTCTCTTGCTGGCTTGATTAAACCAAACTCGTATGTGGGGTCCGAAATGTAGTGATAAAATGTGATCCAAGATGTGCACAGTGATATATGATTGAAGGTATGTTGTTCGTGTTCCCAAGTAATACAGAATGGCAGTGAGGATTATTCAGAAAATGTAGTCATTAATTTGGAGACTTTCAACCAATGTATTCAGAATTTGTGATCACTAGCGCACAGTTTTGACCATTTTGTCTAGAATACATATGAAGGATTGGAGACAGTCCAGATGCATATATGTGGATTAATATGCCCACAACACAGCATTAAAAGGGAATACAAAGATTTGCCTGTGTATAATGTGGAGAGGAATTTAACGATGTGAATTTTGAAGTAGGTGTTTGAAAGCTTCTGGGGTATTAATAAAGAGGCACACCAATCCATGCCAGTCCATGCAAGTCCACTTTTGCAGAAGTGGACTTGCATGGATCCAGCTTCCAATGGATGTGACGTGCAAAACAACATTCAACAGTCTATGATCAGAAAAGGGGCTTTATTCATGTGAAAGCAAAGGCAAACCTATAGACAAAGGAGAGACAACTGTTTGCAAAGGCAGAAATGATTAGATGGGATATTCCTCAAGGTGATGCTAGCTATAATAACCACTGTCATTCCATGCTTTGAAGTGTTGCATAGGCTCTCATTATTCTAATGAAACTACTGGATTTGGGCGGCAGAATCACTTGCACTGTGGGGGACTGATTCTAACCCACTACAAGTGACACCTGTCGGCCTAATCCGGGTTTTGCTCCGTCTAACTAGCGGTGCCTCATCTCCACCCAAGAGCAGGGATGATTGGGCAGCCGAGCGCATGACACAATTGATTCCTGAGGGAAATCGTTGTCACTCAGATCGCATCCGTTTCTCTCCGTTACATTAGTCTCACATATAAAAGGACAATCAGAGGCAGTATATGTTTCACTAAGGTTTTGATGAAGCAACTACATCTTATATAATAAAGCATGTACTGCAATAACCAGGACAATAAAGCATGACAGGATTAAAATTGTGAAAAGGATGGTAAAGCATCAAAATAATGTGTCACTAAAATCATTAAAATAATTTCTACCTAGGCTGAACACAGCATGTTAAGCTCTAGTTCTGCACTTCAGGTTCCCCTAGGAAGACGTCATCTCTCATACCTGAGCAAGAAGCCTGTAGTCTACATAAGCAGCTGTATCAAAGTACTCAGCAATCAGCATACAGTCATGGTCATCTGGCTGGAATCTCCCTCTAACGTGTATGGGACAGAGAAGTGATTTTATAATAAAACAGCTGATGTTCTGAGAAAATGTCCCTACGTAAGGATGTGCATGTTTCTATGATCACTAGAGGCAAAGCATTACCACATTTAACCACAACCTATCTTACTGCATCCTTGAGAAAGCACAGAGTGAAAAAAATGTCTTGTTTAAGAACATAGGTGGTCATTACAACCCTGGCGGACGGTGTAAAAGGTGGGGTAATACCGCAAACAGGCCGGCGGAAAAAAAGGGAATTACGACCCTGGCGGTAACCGCCAACAAAGACAGCCACTTTAACACTTCGCCCACCACGGCGGTACAGACAAACAGTGTGGCGGTCACCGCCAACAGACAGGCGGGAGACAATGTACCGCCCACACTATTACAACACACCAATCCGCCACCTTTTCCGGGGCGGATTCACCGTGGATAAAAACACGGCGGAAACAGCCTTTGCTATGGGAAAACGCTCACCTCAACACACTCCACGAGGAACGATGACTCCATGGAGCCGGAACTCCAAATACTACCTGCCCTTGTCTTTCTGCTCCTCTACGAACAACAGCGACGTAGGCGCAGAACATACCGGTGAGTACTGCATCTACGACACAGGGGAGGCAAAAGTTAGGGGGACACCCACCAAACACCCCCACCCTCGCATATTCGAACATACACACCAATGCAGTCAAAAATATCACATTAACAACCCACAATCCCCCCGAAAGAATGCAAAGACAAAGCGAGATCCGTTCAAATATTGTAATGTGCCAATATACATGTCATATAAAAATATACTGAATCATATCTCGAAATCTGTCATATTTATATATACAATACAAGAAGTAGTGCAGATATGTACACAACAATGTCCGTGCACCAACAGTCCAAAAATGCATGGGCGAGGCCCACAATAGATACCTGTCCAAAATCCGAGAGAACACTGCCGGGGCATCATATTGAAACACTACAGGTACCTCAGGGGGAAGGGAAGGGGGGGCACCTCAGCCACATGACTGCAAAGCCAGATCCACGACGGGGCTCCATGCCCATTGATGTACCCTGGGGAGTGCAAAGCCACAGTCTCTCAAGTCTTTACAGTGGGTGGGTTGCCCACTGGACCATCCTGGGGAGTGCAAAGCCACAGTCTCTCAAGTCTCTACAGTGGGTGGGTTGCCCCCTGGACCATCCTGGGGAGTGCAAAGCCACATTGACGTAAGTAGATGCAGTTCTCAACTGGTACTGGGTGGGACTGGTGGCCAGACTGGATGTGTCTCCCCGTGAAAGTTCCTGTCCTGTCACTGTCCCAGCTGCACATGGGAGAAGGATGCCTGATGTGGCGGCCTATTCATACCCACACGCTGTTTGCCCTGATTAGCGGTCTTCACCATGGCGGTCTTGGCCTTGTTCAGCGGTGCTTTGCCATGGCTGGCTATGGACTGTTCAGCGGTCTTCACCATGGCGGTCTTGGCCTTGTTCAGCGGTGCTTTGCCATGGCTGGCTATGGACTGTTCAGCGGTCTTCACCATGGCGGTCTTGGCCTTGTTCAGTGGTGCTTTGCCATGGCTGGCTATGGACTGTTCAGCGGTGCTTTGCCATGGCGGTCTTGGCCTTGTTCAGCGGTGCTTTGCCATGGCTGGCTATGAACTGTTCAGCGGTCTTCACCATGGCGGTCTTGGCCTTGTTCAGCGGTGCTTTGCCATGGCTGGCTATGGACTGTTCAGCGGTCTTCACCATGGCAGTCTTGGCCTTGTTCAGCGGTGCTTTGCCATGGCTGGCTATGGACTGTTCAGCGGTGCTTTGCCATGGCGGTCTTGGCCTTGTTCAGCGGTGCTTTGCCATGGCTGGCTATGGACTGTTCAGCGGTCTCCACCATGGCGGTCTTGCCCTTGTTAAGCGGTGCTTTGCCATGGCTGGCTATGGACTGTTCAGCGGTAGCCTGAGATGGCGGTTCAGATACTGACATTGGTGTGTGGCATGACGAACTCCACACTGGACATTGGGGTGTGGCATGACGTTCCATCATCACCCAGCGGGGCTGTGGGATCCTGGTCCCTCCTGGGCACTGACTCCGGCGGTGGTCTCCTGACCAGTGACGATACTCGGGCTATCCTGGGCACTGACTCTGGCGGTGGTCTCCTGACCAGTAACGATACTCGGGCCCTCCTGGGCAATGACTCTGGCGGTGGTCTCCTGACCAGTAACGATACTCGGGCCCTCCTGGGCAATGACTCTGGCGGTGGTCTCCTGACCAGTAACGATACTCGGGCCCTCCTGGGCAATGACTCTGGCGGTGGTCTCCTGACCAGTAACGATACTCGGGCCCTCCTGGGCAATGACACTGGTGGTGGTCTCCAGACCAGTAACGATACTCGGGCCCTCCTGGGCAATGACTCTGGCGGTGGTCTCCTGACCAGTAACGATACTCGGGCCCTCCTGGGCAATGACTCTGGCGGTGGTCTCCTGACCAGTAACGATACTCGGACCCTCCTGGGCACTGACTCTGGCGGTGGTCTCCTGACCAGTAACGATACTCGGGCCCTCCTGGGCAAAGACTCTGGCGGTGGTCTCCTGACCAGTAACGATACTTGGGCCCTCCTGGGCACTGACTCTGGCGGTGGTCTCCTGACCAGTAACAACGGTCCTGGCGGTTGTGTCTGGACCACCGGAAATGATGGCGCATTGCTCCGCCGTGACACTCACAACAGGCTGGGCAGACTTCCTCGAAACCTTCCCCACCTTCTTTGGAGTTACAGCTGACTCACCAATCGCCTTCGATCCCATTTCACTTGTTGTCCCACCAGGAGTCTTGACACGGTCCCGTAGTCCACTCTCCAATTTCGGTGCCTTTACAGGGGGTGGGCTGACAGTGCCTTGGCTCCGGGTCCCACTGCCTGCCCTGGTGGACGGTGCACTCCAAAAACCTGGAACACGTACCACTGGTACTGGAGGCTTTTTGGCTGAGGCGCTACGACGGGACTGATGAACGGGAGGGGGGTGGGGGCAAACAGGTCAATTTGACAGAGGGACAGTTTCTGACGGACACTGGGATGGGTCGTTGGACGGGATCTGGGAGTGGAGGTAGAGGAGGTGGTTGTAGGAGGTGTCACTTTTGGTGTTTTGGGTGCAGGTACTGGAGGCTGTCGTGAGGTGGATGGATGTTGGGTGAGTGATTGCCGGCGTTTGTGTACTTTGGGAGGGGGCGCCACAGACACACTGGGAGAGGACACAGGGGATGTGTAAATGGCAGTGGAGGTGGTGAGTGCAGGTGAGCGGCTTGTGGTGCTGGGTGTTCTGGTGCGAGTCCTAGTGCCTGTAGATGTGGTGCATGCAGGTGTGTGTGTAGACGACACGGGGAGGGAGAAGAGGAGGAGGGGGACACAGTGGAGACAGTGGATGTTGCTGTGTCTGTATGGGTGTGATGCTTGTGTGAGTGCCTGTGGTGTGTGTGGTGCCTATGTTTGCTTGAGCTACTTTTGGGCGTTGACTTGTGTGCCTGCTGGTCTGTAGGTGTGCGTGGGATGGGCTGGGGTACAGGGGATTGGGTCTGGGTGGAGGAGGTTGGAGGGGGGAGGCTGGACACAGGGACAATGGCTGCCATCAGTGCTGAAGCCAGAGATTGCAGGGTTCGCTGAAGGACAGCATGACCAGAATGAATGCCTTCCAGGAATGCATTACCGTGTTTCAACTCTCGTTCTACACCCTGGATGGCATTCACAATGGTAGACTGCCCAACAGTGAGTGACCTGAGGAGGTCAATAGCCTCCTCACTGAGGGCAGCAGGGGTGACTGGGGCAGGGCCTGAGGTGCCTGGGGCGAAGGTGATGCCCACCCTCCTGGGTGAGCGGGCACGGGTCACACGCTGAGGGGCTGCTGGGAGGGCGGTGCTGGTAGGGGAGGTGGCGGCTGTACCTGTAGAAGTGGGGTGCACAGATGGTGCCGCCACCCCAGGAGGGCTCCCATCGGCAGACGAGTCCGTGTCGCTGGTTGGTGATCTGGTGGCCGACGTGAAGCTCCCCTTGCCCTCCTTCCCACTGGTGAATTCAGAGTCTGTGGTGTGGCCCTCTATGGCCATGTGGGATGCAGCTCCCTGGTGCTCCGGTGCCACTGTACCTCCGCCTGTTGATGCTGATGTACAAAAGGACAGGGAGAGCAGGAAAAGGGGGGGACACAAGAAAGAGAGTTTTAGTGCATGGCATACCGCTACGGTTGGCGGAGAAGACAGACGCAGCAGCCCCATGCATTACGCCGTGCTCCTGACCTATGCACATGCTATTTGTATGATATGGCCTACATGGCAATGGTAGTAATCTGCCCACATGGATGGCAAAGGGGCAACTATACATCAACTTCCCTCTGTTTTGAGCTGGGGTAGAGTGCCACATGGCCTACATAACGGAGGGGCCTTGCCTACCTAACTCGCCCTGGCCTAGGGACACCCACAACCCACCACCCCCACCCAGACACCTCCACTGCACGCAAAGTCCATATGATAAGGTAGTACTCACCCCCTTGTGTCTGCTGTGATGTCCTTAAGCGCCCATCCAACTCCGGGTAGGCCACTGCCAGGATCCGGAACATCAGGGGGGTCATGGTGCGACGGGCACCCCTCCCACGTTGGGAGGCCATCCCCAGCTGAGCCTCCGCCGTCTTCTTGCTGCAGCGGCGAATGTCCTCCCATCTCTTACGGCAGTGGGTGCCCCGTCTCTGGTGGGCCCCCAGGGTCCAGACTTCCTTGGCGATGGCACGCCAAATGTCCCTTTTCTGGTGGGCGCTGACCTACATGACATGCACAAGGAAAGAGGACAGTCATTACCTACTGCACCGTCGTTGTGATTGGCCCCCTCCAAACTCTATCCCTGTGGCCCATTCATCCCCATGCATAACTGTTCTATGTACTCTGCCCCCTTCCATCATCCACCCAGCCCTCTCCACCCAAGCCTAGCCCCTCCAACGTGCTCCCTGTGTACTAACCTGTTGGTCTGGAGGACCGTAGAGTAGCGTGTACTGGGGGAGAACCCCATCCACAAGTTTCTCCAACTCCTGTGCAGTGAAGGCAGGGGCCCTTTCCCCAGATCCAGCAGCCATCGTCGCTTCCAGACCGAGGTCACAGCAGCACTAGCAGTGTAGGTCCTCTCCTGTCGAAGGTCAGGTATCTAGTGATTGAAGAGATAGAAAATGGTGGTGACGTCCGCGACGGTGACGTCCGCGGCGGTGCGCATCATCACCGGCGGCGCACCTGTTCACTGGCTCCTGGGACCCATAGGGTCCAATGTTAACCAATGCAGCATTGCGCCGCGCTCTACGACCGCCTACCGCGACGGTGTCCAACGCCATTTCAGGGGCCCACATGGCTTCAATTACTACTGCGTCACACATACCGAGGCCTACACTCAAAACCTTTCCCGGATGGGTTAATTGTCTGTTGTAGTCTTGTGTGTGACTGTGGATACATACCTGGAGGAATGCTGACAGTTTCTTCGCTGTTGTCCTTCTTAGGCACCGTCAGTTGGGACATATTGGAAGATGCGGAATCCGCCGGTGTACCGACCGCTGGTGGACCTGTTGACAATGGAAGAGCGACATGTCATTGTGACCTACCGGTTTGACCGTGCCACAATCCAGGAACTATGTACCCAGTTGGAGCCAGACCTGATGTCACCAATCCGCCATCCGACTGGAATCCCCCCTGACGTGCAGGTGCTGTCAGTGCTGCATTTCCTTGCAAGTGGGTCTTTTCAGACAACAGTGGCCATGGCATCAGGGATGTTCCAGCCTATGTTTTCCAACGTCTTGTCCAGAGTGTTGCCTGCATTGCTGAAACACGTAAGGAGATACATCATTTTCCCTGAGGTGGAGGATTTGCCTACAGTGAAAGGTAATTTCTATGCCCTTGGACATATCCCCAACGTCATAGGTGCCATTGATGGGACCCATGTAGCTCTGGTCCCCCCCGCAGGAATGGACAGGTGTACAGGAACAGGAAGAGTTATCATTCCATGAATGTCCAGATGGTCGGTTTGGCAGACCAGTACATCTTGCAGGTAAATGCAATGTTCCCTGGCTCAGTGCATGACGCCTACATCCTGCGGAATAGCAGCATCCCTGATATGATGGGTCAACTCCAGAGGCACCGTGTATGGCTATTGGGGGACTCTGGTTACCCCAACCTGTCATGGCTATTGACCCCAGTGAGGAATCCCAGGACCAGGGCAGAGGAACGGTACAATGAGGCCCATGGGCGGACTAGGAGGGTGATCGAGCGGACCTTCGGCCTCCTGAAGGCCAGGTTCAGGTGCCTCCATATGACTGGTGGATCCCTATTCTACTCACCGAAGAAGGTGTGCGACATCATCATCGCCTGCGCCATGCTCCATAACTTGGCATTGCGACGCCAGGTGCCTTTTCTGCAGGAGGATGATCCAGATGACGGTGTTGTTGCAGCGGGGGAGCCTGGGGAGCCTGTGGACAGTGATGAGGAGGAGGCTGATGAAGATGAAAACGACAACAGGGAGCCAGTCATACAGCAATATTTTCAGTGAGACACAGGTGAGTACATTTTCATGTTTCTCATATTATTAACTTTCACACGTCTACCTCTATCCTGTACCTACATTTCACTCCCTATTTGTTAACTGAGTTGTCCCCTTCCATTTCAGTTTCACTATTGTGGTAACCTATGTGTCAACAGCTTGCACCCTTGAAAGGCTTGTGATGTGTGACATTGGTATGTTGGCCTTCCAATGGGTAACCTTTTTTAACACTGTAATTGACAATACAAAGTTCACAATCATTGACTGACTCCAGTTTTATTAGTGTTTCAAGGGTGTTTATTTAAGTGCATAACAATGAAGGGGGATTGTGAAATGGGGATGGGTGATGGTGGAGGAATGTCCATGGCAGAGTCCAGTCTATTAGTCTCACAGGTACATTGCACATCTGGCCATTGGAAGTGGAGCTGGGGCAGTTCCGATTTGGACAGGGTAACAAAGTGGGACAGTGGGAGGACGATCAGGGTGGTCTTATTTCCTGGCGGGGGTCTTGCCATCTTTCTCTGTCCTGTTCCTGGATCTCAGGGCCCGCTTGCGTGGTGGTGGTCCGTCTGCAGGGGATGGGGTGCTGGTGTGTTGGTCCTGTGGCGGTGCCTCCTGTCCACTAGCACCAGGGGAGGTGGTGGGCATTTCATTGTCGTGGCTAGTGTCAGGGGCCCCTTGGAGTGCCACGGTGTCCCTCAAGGTCTTTTGAATGTCCGTCAGCACCCCTACAATGTTGCCCAGGGCGGAGCCGATGGTCCTGAGCTCCTCCCTGAACCCAAATACTGTTCCTCCTGCAGACGCAGGGTCTCCTGCAACTTGGCCAGTACCGTTGCCATCGTCTCCTGGGAGTGGTGGTATGCTCCCATGATGGAGGAGAGGGCCTCGTTGAGAGTAGGTTCCCTTGGCCTGTCCTCCCTCTGTCGCACAGCAGCCCTCCCAGTTCCCCTGTGTTCCTGTGCCTCCGTCCCCTGGACCATGTGCTCACTACCACTGCTCCCAGGTCCCTGTTGTTGTTGGGGTGGTGGGTTCGCCTGGGTGCCCTGTAGTGGTGGACACACTGCTGATTGACCTGTCCTGGGTAGGGAGGTTTGGGCCCGCTGGGTGGGTGCTGTGCTGGTGTTCCCAGAGGGTGGCAGTTCTGTGTTGGGCTGTGGCTGGGCAAGGGGAACCGACTGTCCTGAGGCCCACGATGGTCCGGGCTGGTCATCAAGATCCAGTGGGGCAGAGCTGCTGTCGTCACTGTGGGCCTCTTCTGGGGGTGGAGTGGTGTTGTCTGGACCCTCTGGTGTGGTGACGTTCCTTCGGGTTCCTGCGGGGGTATGAGTACATGATTATTGCATGTGTGTGTTTCATGATGTGCAATGTTTGGGTGTGCGTGTACCCCAGTGCAGGCATTCCTGTGTGGGGGCTTGTGTGGTGATAGTTGGGGGGTGTTGTGGGTCTGTGCAGTGGGCATGCTTTAGTGATGGGTATCCATGCTTAGTTAGGTCATGCAGGTTTTGGGGTTGGGATGGGTGGTTGGTGTCATGGGTAGATAGGTGAGGATTTGGAGGGATAGGGGAGGGTGTGAGGGTGGGAGTGTGTGATAGCATGCAGGTGGGGTGGGGGATATGATAGTTGAAATTTGACTTACCAGTGTCCGTTCCTCCAACGACTCCTGCGAGGCCCTCAGGATGCAAGATGGACAAGACTTGCTCCTCCCATGTTGTTAGTTGTGGGGGAGGAGGTGGGGGTCCGCCGCCAGTCCACTGTACCGCGATGTGGTGCCTGGATACCGTGGAACACACCTTCCCCCGTAGGTCGTTCCACCTCTTCCTGATGTCCTCCCTATTTCTTGGGTGCTGTCCCACAGCGTTGACCCTGTCGACTATTCTTTGCCATAGCTCCATCTTCCTGGCTATTGATGTGTGCTGTACCTGTGATCCAAATAGCTGTGCCTCTACCCGTAGGATTTCCTCCACCATGACCCTGAGCTCCTCCTCGGAGAAGGGGGGGTGTCTTTGGCGTGCCATGGGGTGGTGTGTGTGATGTGTGGGGTGGTGTATGTGTTGATGAGTGTGGTGAGTGTAGTGGTATGTGGTGTTTTGTGCGTGGGTGTTGTGTGGGTGATGGTGTTGTGTGCCTCTGTGTGATGGGGTTCTCTATTCTGTGCTGTCCCTCTCTGGCCTTCTCTCAGAAATTCTGGTCGTAGGGGTTTGTGTGTGATGTGGGTGTGTGTTTTATATTGTATTGGGTGTGTGGGAGTGGTGTGTGTATGTGTATCAGGTGTGTGTATTTCGAAATGTCCAATGTGGCTGTGTTTTGGAGCTGTGTGTGTATTTTGAGCGCGGCGGTGTGTACCGCCAATGGAATACCGCGGTTGAAAGACCGCCGCGTGGATTCATGGATCGTAATAGCATGGGCGTGTTTCTGTTGGCGTGGAGGTGGAGGATTTGTTTCCGCATGTTTATCGCTGACCTTTGGTGTGGCAGACTTATGTGGGTGTCTGAATTTCGGCGGATTCCGAGATGTGTGAATATGGCTTTTGTTAAAATAATAAACAAAGCTGAATATATCTAGGTTAAAGTGCAGGCCTAGTTTGCTAAAATAACATACATGGAGCTATAACTAAAATGGCTACACAACATCCTCCCCTTGCTGGTTCAAATGTGGTTCAAAGTCTAATTACATCTAAAAACTATTAAAATCTAACCTAAGGCATATATAATAATGTCATTAATGACAAGTTAAAAAGGCACCTGCGTAAAAAGGACAATTTAAAATGGTAACTGTGGTGTAAAAAGGCCGAATCGCAAGAGTCAAAGTCATTTTGGAAGTTGCCAATCAAATCCGGGATAATTGAAGATAGGAAATCTTCTACTTCGGCAGGTGATAAAAGAAGACGTTTATCGCCAAGGAAAACCAAGGAGCATTGGTGTTCCAAAGCCTGAGCTCCAGCCAAGGCAGCAGCATTCCGTGGTGTGCCCAACAATGAGCTTAGAGCTGCATCCTCCATGAAAGGCAACTCATAAGCAGCTTCCCGTAGCAAACGCACCCACAACACGCATGTCTGGTAATGAGCCCTCAGCGAGAACATCAACAGATCAGCATCAAATGAAGGCAAGCGCTGCGTAGAAAGACAAACTTTCAGTGCATGTTCAAATGAGCACCAGAGGCACCAAAGCATGGGCTGCACACAATGCAAAACCGGTCTAATTAACAGAGACCAGTCACACTCCAATTGCTCCAGGAGTGTTGCTCCAAAGTACTGCATCATGCGTTCACGACACAGCTCTGCTGGTGGGAGCTCTTTCATTCCTCCTTGTTGCGGAAGGACAGCCATTGCACAGAAAAAGGTAGCAATAGCAAGATACCACCTATTATAGCCAAAGTTATTGGAAATCCCCCGAAATTACTAGAGAATATTGAGTGGATGGCTGACGGTATTAGACCGAATATAGAGGAGAAGGTGTGAACAAAACCAGAACCAACAGCCTTAAAGAAATTTGCAATTCCAGTAGTACTAAACACATTAAATATTCATCCCACAAGCTCACCAAAGTGTCTCAGAAAGTTAGTACTTAAAAGGGACGGTATCTTTGCTGATGGCCTTGCCACCGGAAGTGCATAAGTCTTGCATGCAGATGTGAGCGCCACATGTTTTTGGAACAATAAAGCCTTGAGTCTGCTCAACTTGTCAAAATTCACATCAGAATTAGCGATATAGGGCCAAATCTCAGCTAGTTCTCTCTGTCTTGTGGGCAGGAATAAGTACGTTTCTGCAGCATGTAACAATGTTAGAGACCGAAACAACATAAACTATTCTGGTTCACATCCCACAACAGTTTTCACTATTGAGGAGGACATAGCTGACATTTGAGAGCACCTGGAACGCAGGTTTAATCAAGGAGAATGGAACTCCCTTCAGATAACAAGCCAAATTCGCTGGTGAAGCATTACACACCCTGTGCAAGGACAGCTGTTTACAAACCATTGAATGGCTGACAGAAGTCTTGCATTTACTACCACTAAGAAAGACCTCTTTCATACCACTGAGATATTTGTACGAGAAGGGCAGCTCCCACACCTCATGGATGTAACTATCTCCTACCCTTTCATATCTGCCTACTGGAATGTGTTTTAAGCAGGACGCGAAGTGAAGTGTTGAAATAGGCAGATGAATGACCCTGCATATTAACCACTCAGCAGATGTTATTTCAGCCATAGTAGAAGGCAACTTTTCTAACTTTTCAATATTTAACATGACATAAGTCACTTCTTTCTTAGCCATTAGTTGTTGTTGCATTAAATTAAATGTGGAACATATATCCCTTGCGCTAATGTGGGAACGCAACCTGGCTTCAATGTTTGTAGTGTCCAACCCAACTGCATAATGGGCCTTAGTTGGCTCTGTCCATGGTGTAATGAAGACATACCACTTTGTATTATATCTATTGCAGAAGACACAATGTTTTTTAAGGTGTACATCCGGTTGGACATTTTATTAATCCCATTACCTAGAACTAATGCATTCTGTTAATTTTCATGATTTATTTACCTTAACCTGGCAGCAGCTTCTTGTTTGTAAAACTTCCAAATTTCATTATAGACTGTGTATAAGAAGCACTTTCTACGTTGTTTTCTGGGGCCTAAAGGAAATCTTGTAAGTCAGTGTTATTAGTCAGGAGACAGAGGTATTCTCTTACAGCATCTAGTGAGGAACTCTTCAACCATTGCTGGTATAGTTTCTCTACACTGAATGTTGTTACTATACCCGCATGTTCGGATGACACATGGCGAGGGGCCGGACTACTTGTTCTAAAACCGCCTGTGAAGTTTATAAAACGTTTATGACACCCATTGGTATCTATTGGCCACAATAACCACCCGCCAGGCCGTGACAGTGAAGCATTAAACGTGCCATTCTGGACCTATTCATTGAGCTGATCTTCAGTTCCATTTACATACTTTTGCCATTTGTCAAGGGCAGGACAATTTTCAGAAATACTTTTTAGAACTCCCTTGGGGTGGAGTTGGACAATGTTCCCATTGTGTATAATTAGAAATAGTCTTTAGGGTAGTAGCTCCGTGAATGAAATGGTGCCCATAATAATTATAGCAAAACATATTACCATAATTCTCTTTAGATTGATAAACATTCTCACTTTCAAATACAGCAAAATACTGCAATTCAGTCATTATAGAATCAACAGTTTTGCCATTGCAGACATCAGAAACAACTCGGGGTATTATTACATTGTTCATTGAAAATGCAAGCACATATGGTATTTGAATGACCTCCGTGGGGCCGTATATATCAAATGTGACTTTATCCAAAACAATCCTATCAGGAATTGGTATAGCGGAAATGTTTATAAAAGACAAGTCTTAGAGACCGAAACAGAAGAAAAATGTTTTTTTTTAATGTCTGCAAAGTATCCAGAAGCAGTTCTTGCAAAAGATGGAGCCGTATATATAGGAGGAGAACTGACAGGGGTCTCCCGCAATGGTTTACAGTAAATGACGCATCCGTCTGTGTTGAAGTTGTGTAAAATCGCTCAGTAATTACTGTATTGTGTGTTATAACAGATGTTAGTGGAACTAATGCAACATCATTTTCCACCCTCCCGAAGCTCGGAGAGGTGTCGGTGATGCTGCTCAAAACTTGTAGAGGGACATCTTGACCAGTAGTGAGAGGGATTCGGGAACTGCTGTCTGCTCCTCTTGGTCTGCTGTGCAGGATCGGCCACATGGTGTAACTTGACATTTTCGATAGATACAAAGCAATTTTCTTTGGCACCAGACAACGGTGGTAGAATGACAGTTCTGGTACCGTGTATTCCCAAAACTGGGACCAGTGCACAATAAAAAGGACTGAACTCCTTTTTCAAAGCAATTTTTTCATGCACTTCATCCCCAACTATTGGAATCCAGCCGATAGGTGTTATTGGTACATCCTTAATTCCTGCGGAGGCAGTCCTGGCAGAAGCGTTGTCGTCATGGAACTGTTGTAATTCCTGCAAGACAGTGACACATTCATTTATGTCAAAAGGTGTTTCTGCTAGGTCCACACCAGGACCATCAAGATCTGGAACATACATTTGAGTTCCAAACAGGCACTTGTATGAAGTACGACCCCTGAGAGATCTTCTGGGCAGATTGTTAGGTGCTCTCTGGACTCCATACAGGTGATTAAACCAACTAAGACTCGTTCCTAAGACTCTGGCTGTTAAGGACTGCTTTAAATCACGGGTTTGTCACTCCATGACGCTATTTACCTTGCGATGAAATAGAGACGAGTAATGGAGTTGGACCCCTTACGAAGCTGTGGCGTCCCTGAGTGCCCTTGAGACGAAAGCAGGGCCCTGGTCTGAGTGGAAAGCCGTAACTGCATATGTGCAGATAAAGTTTTGCCAATCTTTAATAACAGTCCGAACGTCAGCCCAGCGTTGGGGCCACACCCATAGAAATCTGGAGCAAGAGTCAACAGGAACTAACATGTATTTGTATGCACTGTCCGGTGTTAGGAGACCACAATGGTCCACGTACACACATTGTAAATGATTTTTGGCAATTAGGAGGGGTGTCTGCGGTGGGCGTTTGATGGTGGAGCCCTTAATTTATTGGCAGATGTCACAACAAAGGACATATTGCTTGGTCTGTTTGTATAGAACTGGCCACCAATAACGTGCTTGCAATAATGCTATTGTAGCTGCCATACTAGCATGGGCAGATGCAACCCCCTCATGCATTGCTTTAATCAACTCTGATCTCATGTCTTTGTTGGGAATTACTCAGACCCCGACACCTCGTATTTTTACTTCAGCATCATGGAAGCCTCCCATTTGGTAGGAATATTTAGCCGGAAATGCATTTGGATAGGGTGTGCCTTCAGCCGTGGCTTTCACAGCAGCCCATATGTCATCGTCTGGTTTCGTTCCAGAACGGGTTACTGCAGCAACAGCAGCCATAGCTACTGCTAATTTGCTTGCTTCAATAGCCAGTGTATTTCCAGTAATGTGTATTCCAACGTGCTGGTGTCCAAGTGTATGTACAACATGGAAATTTGGTAGCATTTCTTTCAGACCCACTACTTCCCCCCACAGAAGTCTGTGTTTGGATAGTGTTGCCTTTAGAATCTCTGAACCCATTCTGGCGCCAGTAATGCAGGTATTCGTTGAAGGACTGGACACAGTAATACGAATCACATACTATCAGTATTAGCTGTGCAGGATCCGTGTGTTCTAGTGCCATCACCAGAGCCTTTACCTCTGCTAGTTGTGCTGTGCAATCCCTTAGGGTTTGCATAAATGTATGCTGGGGACAGAATTTTTTGTCCTCCATGTACCCAGTTACGACTGCGCAAGCAGCGGAGTATTGATGTTTTGTGCCTATTGCAGGTTGTGCTGAGCCATTGGTGGACATAGCTCTTTGATATTGACCAATAGGCAATGTATTTAACGGAACTGGGTACTCTAGTTCATATTGCAAAAATTGTTAAGTTTGTAATTTTGGGTCGAAAATGTAGTCAACATCAGTGGCTGTCAAAGATATTGCCCATTGAATCCAACGTGGATGTAATGTTTTAGCCTTTGGAACGCTGGCTTCGGTAACAGCCTCAAGGGCTGGAATTGGAGATACAACCATAATGCGTTTCCCCTGGGCCAGTGGTCTTTCTTTGATGACAGCCATCTGAACAGCAGTGAACAATTTCTCAGTGGGAGCAAAGCGTTGTTCTGCAGCTGCATATAAATGTGATTTGTATGCAATCGGGACTGTCTCACCCTCATTGAAAGTTATATAGGTGAAACCAATGGCACCATCAATTACTCTGATGAGCAGATGTTTTTTGTTGTCCTGTGGGTATAAGTGTTGGGCTGCAAGCATGTCTGTTTGCAAAGCTCTGAGAATGCATATATGTGTGAGACTGTCCAAAGTTTACTGGAAAAGTCAGGATGTATTAAGTCATATAAAGGTTTTATGCATGTTGCGTAATCTGGAATGTAAGTAATGCCAACATTTAGAAAACCCAATAGGGATTGGAGTTTTTTAATGGTACTTTGATGTTGTAACTGTGCGCATGTTTCCAAGAATTGTGGTGCTAGGCTCTTTCCTTCACTTAATAGCTCCTATCCCAGAAACAAGACTCTAAGGAAGGCTATTTTTGTTTTTTTTAAATTGAATTTGTAGTCGAACTCGGCAAATCCCACAACGATGCGGGCTACCAGTCTTAAATGTTGCAGTAATTCATCATTGGTGAGATAAATATCATCTACATAGGGCAATGCTTCAGGGTCGATGTCGTGCAATATTGAAGTCACATGAGCCCCCAACATTTCTTGTACCCCTGGTGTAAACAACAGTTTTTTTCCTGGGAGCCTAGTGTGTTGAAACCTGTTAAGTCTCTACTCTCAGGTGCTATATTTTGGCAGAAGAAACCATTGAAAATGTCCAGTGTTGTTTTGTATTTTTTGCGCACTATGTTTGTTCATGAGTGCTGTGCTATGTGAGTTTTGGATAGCATATGTGCGTGTATGACTGATTAAATGTCTGTAGTCTAAGACTATTTTGTACAAATTGTCCGGTTTAGCTCCTGAGAATAAGGGATTATTCATTGGTGAGAGATAGGGTTTGATTACGCCCTGGGACTCTAGTTGTGTGAGGATTTCCCTCACAGGTGCTTTTGCATCATGTTTTATTGGAGGTTGAGGTTGTGGTTATGGTTGATTTTTAATAGGGATTACATTATAGGGGAAGTCTTTATCCCACCCTACGTGGTTGTGATATAACGCGGGCACCTGCGCAATGCCCAATCGATGGCGTGGGATTCTGCGAGCTCATCGGGAACAATAGGTGAGAAAGAAGGTTTGATAACATCTTCCCTATATGGGCAAGTACCAACAAATTCAGGGGGCCAATCCCTTTTGGCCAGTAGAATATCATATATATTTATAGCACGGTCCCAAAAGATTGCGTTGATTGTGCATTCAATGTTTCCTTCTAACTGCAACATTGCTTTGTACACCCTATCAGGCGTGGAGACACGCATGTCCGCAGTCTCAACCTGTAAGAAGTCATCAGTTGCTTCTACTTCCAGATGGTCTAGAAGATTCCGGCGAACTATTGTGACCTCTGCCGCGCTGTCTAATAGCACTAATGCCCACTTCTTGTTCTTCAATAGAGCCCCCTTCTTGAGTGGCATGATGAACTGCAACTGCTGCCACCTTTTTATTTTTGAATTGGGGTTTTTGTTGAGGAAGTTTCTCTTCTTTTTTAACAGAAACTTCTGTTGAGCACTGTTATTTGTGTCTCGGTTTCACATACTCAGTTCTTCACTCTGACCACCCACCTCTCCCATTGCGGTTTTCTGGTGAGTCCTGAAAGGAAGGAGATTGGCGTGTATTAATATATTGATATCTGACAGGCGCTTTTATATAATCTCTATTTCTGAGATTATATTTATTCTGTGGGGTCTCCATATCTGGAGATTCTCCCCTTTCTTTTTTAGGTGTTTGTTGTTTTTTATCCCAGTGTTTCTTAGTACCCTAAGGAGCTTGCTTTGTAGAATCTTTGTTAGATTTACTTAGGACTTGTGGTTTTGTGGGTCTGGTCCCCAGACTATCTCGACCAATACTAGAGTAGGTCTCTGCAATAATCTTTGGCAGCTCATGTTCTTGATACTGTGGAGGAACATCCCAGAGCCGTATGCACACCCCTAGTGCAACTGCTTCCCCTTTAAGGTTACTTAATATAATTGAGGATTTTGTGGCAAAATTGCCAATTAGTTGCATCCCCAAGTGCGGGGTCGGGGCAGCCCCATATTCATCTTGAATATGTTTCAACACTTCCAGTAAATTGACAAGTGTCGGTATACCGTGTGCGGTAGTATTGAGCGTGGCAAATACCGTGCCCCTAGTATGGCAGTTACCTATAGTGGGAACCAAAATGGCAAGCACATAGTTAATATTCTATGCTTATCCTGAGGTCCCCAATGGGGAAGTACTGCTTCCAGTGCATTTATTTTTTGAGCTAACCAAAACAGAATTTCTTCTCGTTGGGTGGGTGCTTTATCCATAATCGAATATAGAGTTGCCGGATTAACATCTGGCATTACTGCATGTGGTTGCACTGGAGCAGCATGTGCTGGGTTTGTATTTAATGTTTGCATTACAAACTGTACTAACCCAGATCTCTGTGACTGGGGGGTGAATGTTTGATTTGCTCTGCATTCCGTCCATTATCTGTTCTTTTAGCATTTGTCGCCCCAAGTGGGAAGGGTATGCCCAGACGTGAGCCCCGTGCTCACTGCGTCACTGGATTCAAGCTAGCCTAGCTGATGAAGGGTGATACCCTGAAACCAGTCTTAGGATGTTTGTTTCCGGTTCAGGGAGGACCTGGCTTGACAGTTCGGGCTGGACTGTTCCCATTGGGAACAGGGTCAAGACTGATTTGCATATGGCTGGGTCCAACCTGGGGTAGCGTGGTGAGCAAAATAAATGATGGATTAATCCCAGATCTCTGCGACTTGGGGTGACTGTTTGATTTGCTCTGCATTCCGTCCATCATCTGTTCTTTTTTTGCGTTTGTCGCCCCAAGTGGGAAGGGTATGCCCAGACATGGGTCCCGTGCTCACTGCGCCACCGGATTCAAACTAGCCTAGCTGATGAAGGGTGATACCCTGAAGCCAGCCCTAGGATGTTTGTCTCCGGTCCAGGGAGGACCTGGTTTGGCAGTTCAGGCTGGACTGCTCCCTTGAGGAACAGGGTCAAGACTGATTTGCATATGGTTGGGTCCAATCTGGGGTGGCGTGCTGTGCAAAAAAATGATGAATGAAACCCCGATCTCTGTGACTGGGGGTGAATGTTTGATTTGCTCTGCATTCCGTCCATCATCTGTTCTTTTTGCATTTGTTGCCCCAAGTGGGAAGGGTATGCCCAGACGTGGATTCCGTGCTCACTGCGCCACTAGATTCAAGCTAGTCTAGCTGATGAAGGGTAATACCCTGAAACCGATCCTAGGATGCTTGTTCGCGGTCCAGGTAGGACCTGACTTGGCACTTCGGGCTGGACTGTTCCCATGAGGAACAGGGTCAAGACTGATTTGCATATGGCTGGGTCCAACCTGGGGTGGCGTGACGAGCAAATAAACTATGGATTAAACCCAGATCTCTGTGACTGGGGGTGAATGTTTGATTTGCTCTGCATTCCATCCATCATCTATTCTTTTTGCATTTGTCGCCCTAAGTGGGAAGGGTATGACTAAACGTGGGTCCCATGCTCACTGTGCTCTGAAGTCAGTGCCACCCTGCTGATTACAAACTTGTTCTCCGCCAGCCTTTTCATGGCAGTACCACCGTCATGAAAATACTGGAGGAGAACAGGTGCAGGGGGCCATAAAGGGACCCTGCAGTGGCCATGCCTGTGGCAAGGGCAGATCACTTCTGTACGAATTTTGAGGGTGCAGGTGCCCCCTGCGTGCAGCAGCATTGCCACCAGTTCTATTATGTGCTGGTGACAATGCTGCAACAGCTTTCCCACTTGACTGGCAGAAGCCAAGGTTTCAACCTGTCAGCCCAGTGGAAAAGTCATAATAGGGCCAGTTGGGAGGTCGCCAGCAGGATGGTGACCACTCCCTCTGGAGTTTGGTGGACGGGTGTTTCCATCTGCTCTACTCTTAATTGGCCCCTTACTGTCTTTGCTACTGCTGTTTTGCTAACTAAGGGCCAGACGACAAGAAAGTGGTGCTTCACTCCTGATGCGCAACTTTTCTTCCATCCCCATAGTTATACTAACATCACCATGGTAGCGCTGCACGTTAGCACAATAGCATCAGAATTTATTATGCTATTATAGTGCTAGTCCAGCAAAGCACTAGGGAGTCCCATAGGTTATTATGGGCCCGTCACTTTAATGCCTGCTGATGGAAAAAATGACGCAGTGAAATCTTGTAGGTTTCACTGCACCATTTTTTGTTGCCTCCCTGCAGGGGAATGCCCCCTTGCATACATTATGCCTGGCGCAGGCATAATTTGGCGGACAGGGTTACAATGCTAGCATTGCACTACTTTGCAAATATGCCACAAAAAAAATACCCACCTAATGCCAAATTAGCGTAAAAAATGAGGCTAATGTGGCTCAAGGAAGCTAAAGGCCTTGTAAATCTGGCCCTAAATGTTTTAGTGAGATTTTACTACCGATGTATTTAAACATGACACTCCATGTGAACAGAAGCATCGACATGCTCATGTAGGGGCTGATACTTTGTAAGCATTTTTTTTAATTGTTTATTAAAGCAAGATCATTGCATATAAACATACACTATATTAAAACAATCTACTAAGACAATTTCTCCCTGCATCAGCAAATTTCATTTTATAATTAACCCCTGCCAGGCCTTTTCCCCTCAGGTGGCACAACTTTTTTTGGCTATTTGGGTTGGTTCGCGCTTAGGCCCTCATAACTTTTTGTCTACATAAGCTACCTATGCCAAATTTGTGTCTTTCTTTTCCAACATCATAGGGATTCTAGAGGTCTTCAGAGTTTGTGGATTCCCCTGGAGGAGACCAAGAAATTAACCAAAATACAGTGAAAACTCAGTTTTTTTTTTAAATGGGAAAAAAACTGCAGAAGAAAGAATGTGTTTTTTTCCCTGAAAATGGTTTCAACAAAGGGTTTGTGCTGCTAAAATCATCATCTTGTCAGCTTTCCGGAACAGGCAGTCTTGAATCAGAAAACTACATTATTCAACACAATTATGATATTTTACTAGGACAGCCTCCTTCCAGTTAGTGACAGAAATAAGTGTGAAAACAATGTTGGATCCCAGACAGCTAAACATTTCTGAACAGTAGACAAAATTCTGAATTCAGCCAGGGGTCATTTGTGTAGGCCCTTCAAGGTTTGCCTACAGAAATTAACAGCTAAAATAAAAAATAAAAAATTGAAATTGATGTGACAAAAGAGGCATTTTGTCCATGTTTTCTTCTATAACTTTTTCCTGCTATGGTAGATTTTTGTAAGCAACATACCATTATGTCCGCTGGACTCCTATGGTTGCGGGGATACATGGGGCTTGTAGGTTCATCAAGAACTCTAGGTACACAGAGCCAATAAAAGAGCTGCACCTTGCAATGGATTTTCAATGTATACCGGGTATACAGCAATTCATTTTGTGAAATATAAAGAGTGAAAAATAGGCAACAAGGAAACTTTTATATTTCCAAAATGGGCACAGAATAAGGTGTTGAGAAGCAGTGCTAATTTGCACATCTCTGAATTCTGGAGTCCCATACTTGCATGTGAATTACAGGGCATTTCTCAAATAGACTTCTTGTTTCAACACTGTCTTAAATTTTGAAGGAAAAAACGTAAAGCATGACAATAGGGCAATAACATTTGTTCTTCTATTCTGTGTTCCCCTTAGTCTCCCAATAAAAATGGTACCTCACTTGTGTGGGTAGGCCTAGCGCTCACGACAGGAAATGCAACATGGACACATCACATTTTTACATTGATTTTAAAAGTGCCTAGCTGGGGATTTTGGCTTCTAGCTCAGCCGGCACCTAGGGAACCTACCAAACCTGTGCATTTTCAAAAACTAGACACCTAGGGAAATCCAGAATGGGTAGACTTGTGGGTCTATCACTAGGTTCGCTTACCCAGGATCCTTTGCAAACTTCACAATTTGCGAAAAAATTAACTTTTTCCTCACATTTGGGTGATGGAAAGTTCTGGATTATTAGAGGAGCAACAAACGTCCTTCCTCCTTCGACCCAGCATTCCCCCACGTATCCCAATAAAAATGGTACCTCACTTCTGTGGGTAGACCTAGTGCCCATGACAGGAAATGCCCCAAAACACAATGTGGACACATCACATTTTCCCAAAGAAAACTGACCTGTTGTTTGCAAAATGCTTAGCTGTGGATTTTGGCTTCTATCTCAGCCGGCACCCAGTGAAACCTAGCAAACCTACTCATTTTCAAAAAACTATATATCTAAGGGAATTCAGAATGGGGTGACTTGTGGGGCTCTCACCAGGTTCTGTTACCCAGAATCCATTGCAAGCCTCACAATTTGGCAAAAAAACACATTTTCCTCACATTTCTGTGCTGCAAAGTTCTGGAATCTGCAGGGGAGCTACAAACTTCCTTCTAACCAGCATTCCCCTACATCTCCCGATAAATATGTCCAGGACAGGAAGTGCCCCAAAACACATGTGGATACATCAAAATGATCAATTACAAAACTACCTGTTTTGCAGTTGAGAGCACCTGCGTTTTTGGTCCTAGGCTCAGCAGCCATCTAGAGAAACCTAACAAACCCAGACATTTCTGAAAAATAGACACCCAAGGAAGTCCAGGAAGGTGTGACTTGCGTGGATCCCCCAGTGTTTTCTTTTCCAGAATCCTCAGCATACCTCAAATTTAGGGAAAAAATCAAATTTTCCCCACATTTCTGTGTGGGATCACAATACCGGCACAAATTTCCTACCACCCAACGTTCCCCTTGGTCTCCCGATAAAAATTACACCTCACTTATAAGGTGGACCAAGTGCCTGTGACAGGGAAAAGCTAAGAACATGTCAAAATTGAGGGGGAACCAAGGCGGGTCCGAAAGGGCAGTTTGAAAAAAAAAGTTTTTAGGCTGACAAGTGGGGCAGAATTTTTATCGGTATAGATGCGACAATACTGGGTGGTAGGAACTTTGTGGATTCCTACAGATTCCGGAAGATTCCATCATAAAAATGTGGGGAAAATGTGTGATTTTAAGCAAAGTTGGAGTTTTTTAGGGCATTGTGGGTAAGAAGATGGTGAGGGGTGCATGTGAAGCACACCACCCTGGACTCATCCAGATGTTTAGTTTTCACATGTGTCTAGGTCTCGTAGATGTTTCTACATGGCATTGTCCCAAAGTCCAAAAAGTGCAGCCCTCACACTTCCAAGTGAGACGATTTTGAGAGTTAGTCAAGCTCTCATGACCCAAATGTAAAATCAGAACCCAAAATAATCAAATGACTTCTTGATTGCCGTTGGGACAAGATCTTTTAGTGTGCGGAGGGAGAGCTGAAATACTGTTACCCCCCACATTTGGTGTGGGGGCATAACCATGCCCATACTGGTTGGTAGCCACCACCCCAGTATTTTTATTATATTTAAATTCCCTGGCAACTAGTAGGCTTTCTGCCCCCCGCCCCCAGGGAGAGGATCAGGGGTAATTGTCCTATCTGCCCACCTGTGGGCAGAACAACTTTGTCCCCGTTTATTTGGGGTGGGGGTATGCCATACCCTCACCCTCTTTTTTTTAAAGAAAATCTTACCTAGTGTCTAGTTGGCTTTCTGCCCCCTTGGGGGAAGATGGGCCTTACAAAAATAGGTCAGTCTGCCCCAAAGGGGCGCAGAAATGGCCAACCATAATGAGCCCACATGGAGAGCGAACCTTGCCCAAAGGCTGCCCCCCCAATCAGAACACACGCACACCAATCCCTGGTGTCTACGTGGTTTCTGCCCTCCTTGGGGCAGATAGGCCTAATAAAAGTAGGCAGTTCTGCCCCCACAGGGGCAGAAGTGGCCTAAAATATAATTGCCCACCAGGGGAGTGGCCCTTGCCTAGGGGGTCACTCCCATTGCGTGAAATTGGTGCATAAAAAATTGCTGGTGCCTAGTGGTTTCTTCCCCCCTTTGGGCAGTTCGGTCTAATTAAAATTGGTCGATCTACCCCCAAAGTGGGCAGAAATGGCCTAAAATGAAATTCCCCACCTGGGGAATGACCCTTACCTAAGGGTTCACTCCCCTTGCGTGAAATTGTCGTGAATAAAATCCCTTATGTCTACCCCCCTTGGGGCAGATTGGCCTAATAAAAATAGGCCATTCTTCCCCCAGAGAGGGGCAGAAACGGCCTAAAATAAATTTGCCCCCAGGGTCACTCCCCACCTATAAAAAACTAAAAAAATCCCTGGTGTCTAGCGGTTTCTGCCTCCCCTTCTGACTCTTCTCACCTCTTCTTCTGGACTCTTCTTCTTGACTCTTCTCTCTTCTTTCTTGACTCTTCTCTCCTCTTCTTCTGGACTCTTCTTCTTGACTCTTCTCTCTTCTCCCTTGACTCTTCTGTCCTCTCTCTTGACTCTTCTCTCCTCCTCTTCTGTTCTTCCTGACTCGCCTCCTCCTCTATAATCCCCCCTCCCCTATCTTTTCTCCCCTCCCCTCTACCTGACCCCCCCAGCCTCCGCTTTCCCGCCGCCACCTCCTGCTCAGCCCCGCCCCCCTGCTCCCATTCATCGCCCCCCCCCTCCTGCCCCTTGCCCCCAGCTGACCCCTCCCCCCCCATCTCCCTCTTATGGCGGCCGCTGCACGCCAGAGTCAGCGACCCTTGACCCGAGGGTAGGTCGCTCCCCCTGCCGCTGCAGCTCCACCAGCCCAGGCTCCTGACACCTCCCAGCAAGACCTGCTCAAACCGTAAGTACTCCCCCCGCCCAGCCCCTCGCCCAGCCCCGCGCTACTCACCTCTCTTTCCCTGTACCTCTCTCTTCTGCCTTCCGCTCTCTCCTCCAACCTCTCTCCGCACCTCTGCTGTCCATTTCCCTTTGCTCTCTGCTTCTCTTCTGCAGCCCACTTGCTGCGTGTTCTGCTCTTCCTCTGCCCCGCTCCTCTTCCTCACCGCGTTCTCTTCCTGCTTTGCTCTTCATCTGTGTTCTTCTTTTCTCCTCTGCACCCCCACCTGCGTGTTCTTTCTTCTTTCTTCATCTGTGTTCTTCTTCTTTTCTCCTCTTCCTCACCGCGTTCTCTTCCTGCTTTGATCTTCATCTGTGTTCTTCTTTTTCTCCTCTGCACCCAGACCTGCGTGTTCTTTCTTCTTTCTTCATCTGTGTTCTTCTTTTCTCCTCTGCACCCCGACCTGCGTGTTCTTTCTTCTTTCTTCATCTGTGTTCTTCTTCCTTTCTCCTCTTCCTCACCGCGCTCTCTTCCTGCTTTGCTCTTCATCTGTGTTCTTCTTTTTCTCCTCTGCACCCCGACCTGCGTGTTCTTCTCCTCTTCTGTACTTTTCTCTGCGTGTTCCTTTTTCTTCCTCTGTGGTCTCTCCTCATCTTCTGGACGCTTCCCTCCTCTGCTTCTCTAGTCTCTCCTCTTCTGCCTGACTCTTCTTCTTGACTCTTCTCTCTTCTCTGTTGACTCTTCTCTCGTCTTCTTCTGGACTCTTCTTCTTGATTCTTCTCTCTTGACTCTTCTCTCTTCTCCCTTGACTCTTCTCTCTTCTTCTTGACTCTTCTCTCTTCTCTCTTGACTCTTCTCTCCTCTTCTTCTGGACTCTTCTTCTTGATTCTTCTCTCTTCTCTCTTGACTCTTCTCTCTTCTCCCTTGACTCTTCTCTCCTCTCTCTTGACTCTTCTTTCTTCTCCTCTTCTGTTCTTCCTGACTCCCCACCTCCTCTGTAATCCCCCCTCCCCATATTTTCTCCCCTCCCCTCTACCTGACCCCCCCCCACCGTCTGCTTTCCCGCCGCCACCTCCTGCTCGGCCCCGCCCCCCCTGCTCCCATTCGTCGCCCCCCCTCCTGCCCCCAGCTGACCCTTCCTCCCCCCCTCTTCCCTCTTATGGCGGCCGCAGCGCGGCCGCGCGCAGCGGGCACGCCTTCGGCAAGCCAGTCTGAGCCTGTCTGCGCCTGGACCGCGCCCAGCGCCACGACCCCTGGCCCCCAGCACTCCCAAACCCCACAGCACCGCTACGCCCCCAACACCCTCCACGCCCTCAACCCGGGCCGCTCCAGAACCTGCTTCCAAGCCAAACCTAAACGTACCCATGGACCCTTCGCATGCCTCATCTGCAAACTCACCTTCCACCGCGAAACAACCCCGCCCGCCAACCCATGCGCCAACAACCACCTCAAATGCATCCTGAACAACGCACGCTCGGTCCACAAGCACGCCATTGAACTATGGGACCTCCTGTACTCCACCGCACTGGATGTCGCCTTCATCACTGAGACCTGGATGAACACCTCCTCAGCCCCCGACATCGCCATAGCCATCCCCGATGGCTACAAGATCTCCAGGAGAGATCGCACCAACCAAGTCGGTGGAGGAATTGCCATTGTCTTCAAGGACTCCATCAACGTCACCACCTCCACAGAAGACACCCCCCTCGCCGCCGAACACCTGCACTTCCAGATCCACACCGACCCCAGGACCACCCTCAGAGGAACTCTCATCTACAGACCCCCTGGACCACGTGCCCTCTTCAGCGAATCTATCACTGACTTCATCTCCCCACACGCCCTTGCCTCGCGGGACTACATCCTCCTCAGTGACCTCAACTTCCACCTGGAACAGAACAACGACCCCAACACCACCGCCCTGCTCGACAACCTCGAAAACCTCGACAACCTCGGTCTCAAGCAACTGGTGAACACCCCCACCCACATCGCCGAACACATGATCGACCCCATCTTCTCCGCCAGCAACCACGTATCCTTCAGCCACTCCTCCGTAATACACTGGACCGACCAAAGATGTGTCCACTTCACCTTCCGACGCGAGACTCTCCACCTCCGCACACAACCCATCCCACGCAGACATTGGAACAAAATCCCCACGGAACAGCTTCTCTCTACTCTCAGCGACAACCAACCCACCTTCTCCACTGACCCCAATGACGCAGCTCTCAGCCTCACGCATTTGATCACCAACTGCGCGGACAACCTCACACCCCTCAGACGCCTCCCAAGATAGACCAACACCAGGAAACCTCTTTGGTTCACAGACACCCTCAAGGAATCTAAAAAAAACTGCTGCACCCTCGAGAAAGCCTGGCGCAAGGACCACACCGCAGAAAATATGTCCGCCCTCAAAAACGTCACCCGCGAACACCACCAACTGATCCACGCCACCAAAAGAACTTCCTTCACAGACAGACTGGACAAGAACACTCACAACAGCAAAGAGCTCTTCAACATTGTCAAAGAGCTCTCCAATCCTAACGCCAACGCCATCACGCCCTCACAAGACCTCTGCAACTCCCTCACCACCTTCTTCCATCGTAAGATCACCGACCTACACGACAGCTTCGGACACCAGACCCAGCCAACCACCACTGAACCTACAACCCCAGCCATCACCCTCAACGCCTGGACTCACATCAGCACGGAAGAGACCAAAGCTACCATGAACTCCATCCACTCCGGTGCCCCCTCGGACCCCTGCCCACACTTCATCTTCAACAAAGCCGATGACATCATCGCCCCGCATCTCCAGACCATCATCAACAGCTCGTTTCCTTCTGCCACCTTCCCCGAGAGATGGAAACATGCAGAAGTCAACGCCCTACTGAAGAAACCTACGGCGGACCCCAGCGACCTGAAGAACTTCCGCCCCATCTCGCTCCTCCCCTTCCCTGCCAAAGTCATAGAGAAGACCGTCAACAAGCAACTTACCAACTTCCTTGAAGACAGCAACCTACTCGACCCCTCTCAGTCCGGATTCCGAGCCAATCACAGCACAGAAACCACCCTCATCTCAGTCACAGACGACATCAGAACTCTGATGGACAACGGAGAAACAGTCGCCCTCATCCTCCTCGACCTCTCGGCTTCCTTCGACACCGCCTGCCACCGAACCCTAATATCCCGCCTCCGCTCCACCGGCATCCAAGGACAGGCCCTGGACTGGATCACCTCTTTCCTCTCCAACCGCTCCCAAAGAGTGTACCTCCCACCGTTCCGCTCAGACCCCACCAAAATCATATGCGGCGTCCCACAAGGCTCCTCGCTCAGTCCGACTCTCTTCAATGTCTACATGAGCCCCCTCGCCGACATCGTACGCAAACACAACATCAACATCACCTCCTACGCCGACGACACTCAGCTAATACTCTCCCTCACCAAGGACCCCACCAGCTCCAAGACCAACCTGCAAGATGGAATGAAAGACGTCGCAGAATGGATGAAACTCAGCCGTCTGAAACTGAACTCAAACAAAACGGAAGTCCTCATCCTCAGAAACACCCCTTCCGCCTGGGACGACTCTTGGTGGCCCACGGCCCTTGGCACCGCACCAACCCCCTCAGACCACGCACGTAACCTCGGTTTCATCCTGGACCCACTTCTCACAATGATCAAACAAGACAACGCCGTATCATCTTCCTGCTTCCTCACCCTCCGCATGCTCCGAAAGATCTTCCGTTGGATCCCCGTCAACACCAGAAAGACTGTGACCCACAACCTCGTCACGAGCCGCCTGGACTACGGAAAAACCTATACGCAGGAACCACCGCTAAACTCCAGAAACTTCTGCAGTGAATACAAAACGCCTCTGCCCGCCTCGTCCTCGACATACCCCGCAACAGCCACATCTCCACCCACCTGAGACACCTGCACTGGCTTCCCGTCAACAAAAGGATCACCTTCCGGCTCCTTACCCACACACACAAAGCCCTCCACAACAAGGGACCCGAATACCTTAACCGTCGCCTCAGTTTCTACACGCCCACCCGTCAACTTCGCTCTGCCAACATCGCACTTGCCGCCGTCCCTCGCATCCGCCGCACCACGGCAGGTGGGAAATCCTTCTCCTACCTGGCAGCCAAGACATGGAATTCCCTCCCCACCAACCTCAGGACCACCCAGGACCCCCTCGCTTTCCGGAAGCAACTCAAGACCAGGCTTTTCGAGCAGCAGTAACCCCCTCCCCCTAGCGCCTTGAGACCCTCACGGGTGAGTAGCGCGCTTTATAAATATTTTTGATTTGATTTGATTTGATTTGACTTGGACGACGTGGATTTAAGATAAGTATCCTTCAAGAAGACAACATTCACATTAAATGCTTTCAGACAAGTCAATATTGACCTATACTTGATCTTATTGTTAATACCATAGGTGTTACAGGAGGCCACCTTTGTTTTGTTACCATGTTTATCTTCACTTTTTGATAGTTGGGAACCTTGTGAAACTACGGATGGTAGCACTCTTACTTTTGTGAAACTATTCATTGTGTTATGTGAAATCCTTCTTGTAGACATCTTGTTGGTATTTTTTTGGGAATATTGCAGTAGGACTTTTCTACTTCTTTTTCCTTTTATTAAACTGCACCCTCTTCCCCCTACCCAGCCAACCCTCCCCAGTGGATCCTCCTTGGGCCCACATGTAATAGCTCCCAAGGATTACATTACTCCCCTCTCCCTCAAGCTACCTCTCATACCATGCTCTCCTGTTTACCCAATACTCCCTGGAAAGACTGCTGTGGCAATGCACACAGGACTGCTATCTTGGGGCACATAGAACTGCTATCTCTGTCTAAAGGCTTCTCATATCCTGACATTTTATCCTGTGGGAGCTGGGCCCCACCTCAGCAAAGTAATTACATTGTATCTTTAAAATGCATTTACTGAATATCATTAAAAACTTCATAATGCATGTGCGATACAATAATAAAATTGTGCTGCCTCCACAAAAAGAATATAGGAAAGAGATAAAAAGAATACAGCTCATCATAAGAATTGCATTACATAACATCATACATACCTATGTATAATGTTCATTGAAGATTTCATAATTTATAGTTCATTATAATGCGGCAATCAAAGCATACAGTATGAATGATCTAATACAGTACAAGTAAACAAAGCTTCCTCCTCAAAAAGAAGTCGGAATGATTTAGAAAGTTGCAGTTACTAATCTTCAGATCTTAGAAGGTTTAGGGTTCTCCAAAAATTATGTGGCTTGTAGGAGTGAAGAGAAAATATGGAACTGTTCATTATGGATAAACTTCTCACCTAGTGGACTAAAACTTCTTATACTCCAGCTTTTCTGAATATCTCAATCATGGACTTAAATTCCTTACGCCTGCGAGTGATAGATAATGGCATATCAGAAAAGATCCAAAACAAATAGTTATCTGAAGTTTGAAAGATTTTAGACTGAAAACATATAGTAAGTATCTGTTCTTTGATACAATAATCTCTGCTGAAGATAGCAACAATTGTTCTAGGGCATTTTGCATTGGAAGAAACATGGCCAGGAATTCTGTGGACATGTATGATTGTAAAGTCTCAATTTTTTGCAGAAGATTCAGGAATTACCTATGTTTTAGTCAGATCAGTTATTAATTTGTCAACATTTAGTTGCTTCTCCAGGCCTTCTGGTATGAATACAAAGCATAGATTTGACCAGTGAGTTCTATCTTCCATTTCTTCCAAGTTGACCTTTAACTCGCATATTTTATCTTTAGATCTTACTACAGGCTGACTAATTGTTTGCAGTTGTCTTTAAGGTCAGAGATCCTCTGTTCTGCTTGCTCCATATGAGCATTTAATTGGATCAGATTTTAATTTTTGGTACACAGTTACTCATTAATTTCCTTATTTGACCTGGGTTTGGGCAGCTCTCACTTCTAGGATTTCCCTTAAAACTTGCTGTAATCAAACTGATTGGTGTGAACTGTGCATCATTTTGCCCATCTTGCTGCAGAGGTATCTATGAAATCTATGGCTGCACAGATTGACCCAATTTTGATCATAATCAAGGAACGTTTGCAGGTTGAGATCCTTGGGAAGAAGGTCTCCTGTCTCTTTGTTGCTGACATCCAGCCTGGAAGATTCTTGGAGGCGATCAATACCTACAAGTGACAGTATGTACTTTTGCGATACGTTATTAGGGGTTAAGTCGTTATTAGCCATAGAAATTGGCAATACATTTCTGTTTAAAGAGGATGGTTTTGAGGGGTAGGGAGGATGCGAAGAAATTGGATATGGTTCTTTAGGAAGTGGCACAGATGGTACTTGGCCAGGCACTGCACCATGCTGAATTATCTGTTGCACTGTGGAAGCTGCTGGGTTTGAGTCTTGGGGTACCTTCTCTCTTGCCATTGCTACTAATAAGATGCTTTCACACATACCCAAACCAGCTGAACTGCTATCAGTTGGTAGTCCCACATTCTGAGTATTCCGATCTTCACTTGTCTCATACATTCCTAATGATGGGATCCCCATAAAGAAGCCGTAGATCTCTCAATCATGTCCGAGTGTACATATGATATTGGAGTCTGAACACTACTGCTAGTCTCAACAGAGTCTGCATTAAGGGGCATATGGGTTTGTCTTGAGAATATAGCGGAAGGTTCTGAGTTCACAGGCACTTTGTCTGATCTCACTGTAGCCAAATGATGCTTTTCACCCTTAAAAGTCTTTGTTGTAAGTCTATTTTTGGCTGGTGGTTCATGAAAAGAGTATCGCTTCATTGGATCAGTTTACTTATTACCACATCAATCTCTCAGATACAGCTTTAATTTTATTTTGCCCTGCTCTTTATCCCTCTCCTCAAACAGATTGCCACAATGCCTGCAAACAAATGAATCCCCTAGAGCAAATTGAGGTAACATGCAGGGAACCCTGAGAAGCCACAAGTTGCACAAACCACTAGATGTGGCATTTCCACAGCCCCTTCCAGGAAACTTCTGCCCTATTAAATGGTGTCTAATACATCACCCAAAGGGGCTCCGCCTCCTGGCCCTCGTACTCCTACTTGCCTAGCTGCTGCTTTGGAAGTAGAGTTAATGGCATCTGCCGCCAGCAGGTCTGTATTGCATTGCTTGAGTGCACATAAACAATAAATAGCCAAAATGACTAGTTCATCAAAAAAGCCATCCTCCATCTACCCCCCAACTGTGGCATCTGTTCCACACTGTCTTTTTTGAACCGCCACTTTACTGCAATATTTGTGAGTCTGGCATCCTCCAACTGGTATTCTGTGCCCAAAGCTGTCTGTCCCACTTCGCCTCACATGGCCACTCACTGCAGCCTCACTGCTCCAATGCTCCAAGGTAACCAGGGAAGCAATTGTCAGCCACATAGCATGATGGGAGCTACACGCAACTGCCCCCCACTTTGCAAGCATTTTTTATTAAAATGTTACAAAAATAGCTTCGAGACAGCTGTGTATGTCTTCCCATCCACAATCATATTCATGCACCTGCGGCTATCTTTGAACTACTTTTGGAATTAAGTTTTACAAAAATATCTGCAAGCTAGCCACCAGTGTGTGCTCATGAATGGATCACCATTTTGCAAAGACTGAAAAAGCTGTTCTCAAAGATGGCCGTCTGTAGCAGTGCACGAGTGGGATGTGGCACAGTGAAAATGGGAGCGATGGCATGGTAAGCAGTGTCTGGGGGGAACTTCTGAAATCTCGTAAAAAGAAATAACAAGCATTTTGAATGCAACGGGTCTCGCGTTTGCTCATGTGAGAGCTGATAGCGTTGTAAGCTCCTAACCCGACTTTTCACCTATCGGCAAAAGTGCATTTATGTAGGTAACCCGAAAAAGTGCAATTAACTGTGTAAAGCGCTCGACTTCTGCCAAGCTAAATCGCGCTAGGAAAATAGAGAAAAAGTAGTCCACGAGCCAGACAGAAAACAGCGAGCCTCGCATGTTTTCTGTACTTGGTCGATGCGCTCGAGGAGGTCTAGCCACCGGAAAAGGCATGACGTCTGCATGCCTTCGACTAATGAAAGCAAGCAGATTTAAATAGGCAAGCCCACGAACCAATGAAAAACACTGACATGATGTCGACAGGGCTCCGAGCCCTTTTCTAATACCTGAAGCGTCTTGCTAGCGATACTCATGCACGAGCGAAAGCGACGCAGGCTTGACCCTAAAAATCAGCAAAAAGGAAAAAACAATAAAGTATTAAGATACTAATTTTTCTGCTGATGTGTAGATTGTGCATAAACTGAATGTCGTAATTCATAGTTAAATTAGCAAATAGCTGAAATGTGCTGTCCCATTGCCCATGTTCTATGCGGTAGTGGGCAGAAAAAAGGTGAATGACACAACAACGGATTAATGTATGAATCTGCTCTTTGAAAGCCCCTATACAAAGTATATTACACATATATAATTTTACTACAATCAAAAGTTCTTGAATAAACTAGGCTGAAACATGAACCGCGGTGCTGTTGTTTTGGAAACGGATAGGAATTTAATCAACTAAAATTACAGGTAATTAATATTGCTAATGGCCCATCTGCTGCATGTATGCACAAGCATCTCAACGAGGAACAAAATAATAAGCCAGTAAACTGAAAGCTATATCACTCCTTGAGATGTGTCAGAACATATGAGTCCTGGGCACCCTAAGGGAGCTCCACAGTACAGAGTGGCAGAGTGGTGAGGAGCAATATTGTCCCTTGAATATCTTTTTATCAGAGCAATTAGCGACACAAGGTGATTAAGAGCCGTCTTGCTTGTCCTACCTAAAACATTATAGGTACTCTACTAACCTTTGAGGTATCATATTGTGTACGATTTACATTCCATTATGAAGGGCAAATAATGCCTGTTCCAGAACAATTACATAACATAAAAAGAACATTGGCTCGTTATTTTGCCCCAGACACCTTAGACTGTGCTGCTTCTTTTCCTTCCTAACTTTTTCCATCATCTGTAACTTGTAAACAACTTAAAAGCTGTGCCTTAAACCACGTTGAGAAAAAAACGCCAAACTCTGATATGTTCAGTTAAACACTGCACAGATTTACTGGTACATCCTAAGCGTCGTAGGAACAATGACAGCAAATAGCCTTTCGAACACTTTACTGAATGCCGCTTTAAGCGGGCATCTGGACAGTTGCTACATGGTCCTTGCATTTGCGGAATTCGGGGACTCCATAATCGAAAATGGACTGGGTGAGCACAAAGTGAGCATTTTTTAAATGCGACTTGCAAAATACGGGTTACGAAGAGAAAATATATATTTTTCAGGTTATACCTGTAGGCCGTATTCATACTCTCCTGTGCTTCACAATCTAGTACTTGTGTTCTTTCTGCCAGTATCGGCTATCTCACTTTGCCATGGCTCTCTGCAAAGTCTGGCCTGTTAGCCAGATCCTATCAAGGTATGTAAAGCCTCTGTATGTGATCGTTCACTTTTGTTACCTCATTTCCAACCTGAAAAATAGGACTGAACAACTTCACCCTTATTGCTGTTTGCTTGTCCCAAATCGCTATCTTTTAATTCATTATTAAAGGGAAGCTGACAAGATTCTTTGTAACCATTAGAATAACAGTTGATATCAAGTCTCCACTTCTAACCAATGGGATGCCTTGCCCTCTCTGTTTAGTCTCGAATAGAAGTACTAACTATTTGTATTTAAACGTGAATGCTTAAGTTAAATAGTAGATCCCCTTGAAATGCCGTTATTTACGATGCAAATGACCCTGTAGCTTGGAGGGAAAGGTTTTAGAATATTTCCATCCAGCTTTCTCAGTCAACTAAAAATGCCCAGCACATCTACACCACTTCACCCAAATGTCGAAAGGAGGCAGTGCAAAACTTTTCTAATGTCCCTCAAACAGCTGTCATTGGCACATCCAATTAGAAGAGCTACCAGATGTTAGTGGGTATGCATGCCCGTTCAATGTTCATTGAGTGTTTTTTGTTGTTTGTAAAATAGCTATGATTAAGTGCTATGCAAGCTTGCATGAATCAAAGAACACTGGATCCCAAGTCCTTCCAAATGCTTTATTTAGCTAGACCATTCACTCTTTCTGCCTAAATATCGCACATTCACCCAATGTATATTGTGCACATTGTCTTAATAATCAGAATTTCATCTATGATGATCAATGAGATATTATATGCAGTCACACGTAAGTGGCACCTCAAAAACCTTTGTAAACATTTATTTGTCTTCATTTATATTAAAATTAATAAATGAAAACATTGTTTAACTATATGTACCACTGACAGTGCAGTGCACAGTAGTAAATAGCGACCTAGAGATTGTGTTAAGGACAGATCTGACACATGAGGTATAGCATGATCATTATTTCATCCTTGAGGTTATTCTAAATCATGTGGAGATCCAGTCTTGATTAAAAAATGTTGACTTTTTGGCCTGAACCGTCAGTAGTCCCTGGTCTTTTATTTACAATAAAAGCCAAATTGAGTGAGTCATCAATTACTAGTATTACAGATCATCCACAGAATAGTAATACTTATTTATGTCCACTACCCCTCCTGGGGTTTGGTCCATCATAAGGACTCTCCAGCAATCTCTGTCATGGGATTTTCTTTCAATGTGACTACAGATGAAGCTATCTCCTTTGCAGTAAGCCTTTGAGATATCAGCACCAGGAGTTTCTTGCCCTTCCTCTTTTCCTTTTCCTTTGCGGGCTTCAAATTAAGGCCTGCCTGGTGGTGTTTGATGTGGGCTTGTGGAGGGTGTGACCTATTCCAGTGCCAGAATCTTTTCATGATTTCTTCAAAAGCAGGGAGTGTGGAAAATTGCTGCTGTAGGTAGTTGTTGCTGATGGTGTTTGGCCAGCAGATTTGGAGAATTTTCCTCAGACAGGTGTTGGTGAAGGTCTTGACTTTCTTGGTGGTTGTGACTGTTGTCCTCCAAGTTTTTGCTCCATATAGAAGGATAAAGAATCTAAAAGAAAACTACTTAATGGCAGGTAATACAACTGTTTCTTTATACTTCTTAACCAACACATAGTTAACATTGGGCCTGATTTAGAGTTCTTTCAGAAAGGATACTGCATCATACATATGACAAACTGTCCATCAGCTCTATTTCACGTTGGGTGGACTGTCAGTCCCACTGGCTCCACAATCAGAAAACTTACTGCAATGGCCCAGCGGAGTAGGGGTCATCAGAACAAGGCCATCAGGCATTCACACCCTATTTAGTTTGGACAGTCTGATGTCTGTCTTTTTCTGTCAATTTTCCAGACAGGAACAGAAAAAAAAATAATGACTCCCATGCCCTGGGAGAAGACTCTCAGGGAGTGGGGCTCATTAGTTTTTTGTTTTTCAGAAGCAGCTACTTCGGGAGTTTTTTCTTGGAAAACAAATTTTTGGTGCACTGTTGGTAGAAGATAGCAACTGTGCACCTGACATTCAGTGCCTTCACAGGAGCTGCCACAGAGGCAGCTCCTGTGAAGGTACAGAGATCACAGATGGACTGATGGTGAATTCAAAATACAATGTCTTCTGCCTGTCGCAGTGGTTGACATATTGTCCTCTGCACCCTGACAGACAGATGAAAAGCCAGAAAGGGCTAAATCACACACTTGGGCCTCATTAGATCCCTGGCGGTCATATTATGACTGCGGCGGTACCGCCGTGGTCACACCATCGGGACTGGCGGTTTACCGCCATGGATGTCCTGTGGTCAGAATCCGCCAGGGCAGCTCTGCCCTGGGGATTTTGACTCCCCTTGCCGCCAGCCTGTTCATGGCGGTAGACACCGCCATGGAAAACTGGTGGTAAGGGGACTCGGGGGCCCCTGGAGGCCCATGCACTGCCCATGCACTTGGCATGGGCAGTGCAGGGGCCCCCAGGCACAGCCCCGTCATGATGGAAAAGTGCGACAGATGCTGCTGCACCCGCCACACCGCCACGTTGCCGCCGGCAACCCCGCTGGCCCGGCGGGCGGAAATCGGGGAGGTCCAAATGCGGCCGGCGGGTTTCCGGCCGCATGGGAGGGCGACTGGTGGTTCAGCCTTGGTGGTTGGTCTCGTCCGACCGCCAAGGTTGAAATGAGGGCCAAAGTCTCTAGTCTTCAGCTAATCTTAAATTTCCTAGCACTGCTTTTCCTCCAGTGAGCCTCTCATGCCAACTTGATCCATTGCATGGCACAGTGGCCATTTCTTGAATTGTTCAAATCCTTCATGCTGCCGGCATGTAGATTGAGCAAGGCATCCTTATAAGCTGGTGGTACTCACTTTGACCATTTGTCAGGATATGTTGGTTTAAACCTACATATAAAAGGGCAACCCCTAAACCATGTCTGTCTCCAATTATAATGTGATGAACAGTTCTACTGGTTCAGAATGTCACTGCTTGTACGTAAATGTAAGTTTGTTACATTTTTTTAATAGAACTTGAGCCTAGTATTTATAAGCACTCTCAATTTTGCAGACGTGTCAATTTAAAGACGTGATGTCATTTGCTGGCTATCATAAGTCAAGAAGAGAAATAAGAAGTTAATTCTTCAATATACACAATCAGTGCCTACCTCAGTTGGGCTCCATTCAATTGTCTTGGCATTCCAAGCATGCTCCTGTTTTTTCATATCTCTTCCAAGACATAGGGGGTCATTCCGACCCTGGCGGTCCATGACCGCTAGGGCCGGGGACCGCGGAAGCACCGCCAACAGGCTGGCGGTGCTTCCTGGGCCATTCTGACAGCAGCGGTAAAGCCGCGGTCAGAAAAGGGCAACCGGCGGTTTCCCGCCGGTTTACCCCTGGCCCAGGGAATCCTCCATGGCGGCACTGCTTGCAGCGCCGCCATGGGGATTCCGACCCCCTTCCCGCCATCCTGTTCCTGGCGGTTTTTACCGCCAGGAACAGGATGGCGGGAACTGGTGTCGTGGGGCCCCAGGGGGCCCCTGCACTGCCCATGCCAATGGCATGGGCAGTGCAGGGGCCCCCTAACAGGGCCCCATGAAGATTTTCAGTGTCTGCTTTGCAGACACTGAAAATCGCGACGGGTGCCACTGCACCCGTCGCACCCCTACAACTCCGCCGGCTCCATTTGGAGCCGGCTTCATTGTTGAGGGGGGTTTCCTGCTGGGCCGGCAGGCGGCCTTCTGGCGGTCGCCTGCCGGCCCAGCGGGAAAGCCAGAATGGCCGCCGCGGTCTTTTGACCGCAGTGCGGTCATTCGCCGGTTCCCTCCAGGCAGGCGGCTCTCGCCGCCCGCCGGGGTCAGAATGACCCCCATAGACTCCAGAATGTGCTGCACTAACTGTCTGGCTTGGTTCTCCACCTTGTGGTGCCCGTTGTTTGTCCCCTACTAAGTTTGAGTCAAAGGATTACCATTAAGCATTTGCCAATGAGTGTAGGAAAAGATGCGGATGGCACCCAATTAGAGACGGACTTTCCATGGGATCTGTTTTCCCTCTCACAAACACTGCAACAATTCATATATTTGAGAAATCTATCCATGTAATTAAAAAGCACAAAAGCAAGCTGTATTGTCTTTAATCTTGGAGGTCAATGGTTACCATGCGTGAATCAGCATTTGTCAGGACTGTGTTTGGAATGCTGATGCACATGTGTGCCCTTTCAGTTTCCCAGACAAACAGAGCTTCTGTTTACAAATTGGGAAGCTGAGGGGAGAGTATGGTTGTTGGTATTGGCTATTGTTTTGAGATTCTGGGCACTTTTATTCTGGGCAGACAATTTAGAAAGAGACATTCAGCTGAGTTTTTTTCAGCATCTGTTGGACCTGGCCCACTCTGCATGGTCATTTCAATTGGTTTGCCTTTATCCTTTATCCTCTACATTTTTTTTGCTCACTTTGTTTTTGTTAGACTTAGGACTCTGTGCACTTTAACACTGCTAAACAAGGCTAAAGTGCGTGTGGAAATCCCAAAACATGATCAGATTGGTTTACAACTGATTGGCATATTTATTTACTTATAAATCCCTTGTAGAGTAGTATACAATATACACAGTGCCTGCAAATTAAGTGCTATCAGAGGCCTTCAGCACTTATTGTACTACTCCCTTTAGTAGCATATTAAAACAGGTCTGCCATCAATGCCTGAATGAAGTTTTAAACTGCCAATTTGACTTGGTAATATAACTTACCAACGAACCTACTCCGCCTCCTTGTCTTCATCTTCATCTGGCACTTCCTGAAGCCTCAGGCAGTTCCCCTTTCCAAATCCAGATGCTGCTTTAATGCTGCAGATTAGCAGAATGACAGCAGTACCAGGATTGGCTGGAGAGGACTGCCTCAACCCTCCAGCAGGCACAGAGGGCCTGTGCCTGCTCTCCACCCAGTTGTCTCAGACAGCTGAGTAGAGTGTTTTACACTGCCCATGTGAGGGTGTTCAGCAGAAGACAGCCGGCCACACTGCCATGCACAGTGTAAACTGGAGGAGTGAGCATCACTCCCTTGCTGCCAGTCAGCAGTAATGCCCTGCCCCCAAACATTGCTCGGGCTGGGAGCATTGAAAAATAAAATGGTAATTCATTGTATTACCATTTTATTTTTCACGTTGACTGCATTGGCAGCAGAGGGGTGACACTCATCTGTCCCAATTGGGGGACCGCCTATGCTAGATATGTGCATTTCTTTGTACAAATATGTACACAAATTATTTTTTCTAATATATAGATACTCTGAGGTCTGCTTAACAAAAGTGTATATTTATTATGGCTAAATATATATGTTACTTTATGCTTAACATGTATATACGTCACTGCATAGTTTTCATTTTAGTTATTTGAATGGATGTTTATGGGTCTCTGCTTTATTTATCTATCACAATATGTAAATAGTTTCATAACTATTTTTTCTACAGGTGCTTCAATATTTGAATATTAAGGAAAATATAAAATTAAAAAAGTAGTAGTTATAAAAACTCACAAATAAATTAGCTTACTGTACAGTAACACTTGAAAGTCTGAGATTGTAAAATACTACTTTAAATCTGTATATATTCTCTTCCTTATACATATATACTTTTTTTCTATGTACTTATGTATCTATAAATCTATTACTTTACTCATGCTGATGAAGAAAAAAAAAAACTTTGACTTTATCCAATGCATTACTCTATGTCTCACCTTATTCCTCTCTTAATATATCCTCTGCCATCACTCCCTGAGTCATCCCAAATGTAATTCTACTGCTAAGATCTCCGAAAAAAACTTTTTTAGACTCTTCCCTCTTCTATCTCTCCTTGTATCACCCCAAACCTAATTTTACTACTATGATCTCCCACACAACCCTTTCTAAATTCATCCCTCATGTATCCCTCCTTTAAATTTATCCCAAACCTTGTTTTACTTTTATGATTTCCCTAATCCCTTTCTAGAGACTCTTCCCTCCCATCTCTCCTTTTACTCATCTCAAACCTCATCTTACTACTATAATCTACCAAACAATACTTTATAGATACGTCCCTCTTCTATTCCTCCACTATCCTGTTCAATCTAACTAACAGACAATGCTCAAATTAACTCCTATTTTCCTGATGCTACTCCTCCACTGATTTTTTTTGGGTTCCGAAGTAGCGTGCTACTGTCCAAAAAGCATGTCAACGCCTCATCACAGATTGTAAGCACTATATAAAAACAATTACAGCATATCTACTAGTATATTGTGCTGTTACTCTCTCCTCCAATGTTGGTGCACTTTAGGTTACCTTGCTCCATAATGCAAGGTTGCCTATGTGATAAGCAGCATAGGTTTTGTACTGGGAGGTTAATCTTCCAGTACAAAATACTATGCTCAGACATTTAGACACAGTTGTTTATGTGCTGTCCAGTATAACTCTCTGGTAAAATTGGAATGATTTTGAGAGAGAAAAAAAATGTGGAGAAGGCGTATGTTTTTGTTCAAAGGCCTAGTCTACAAATGTCAGTGGATGAGCCTTTGTCTAGGAATCAATGGAAGATGACATGTACCAAATATTTGATGCCTCCTTGATGCCTCAGACAGTAAAGCGTTACTGTAGAGCTATTTTCTAACACAAAATAAGGTTTGAACTTGAAAGTAAATCCCTGTTTACCACTTTGCGCTTGCCTCCACACCTTTTTGTTGATAATTCCTCTTCCGCTTTTTCAGGAAAATGAAAACCCCTCACTTCGCAAAGTATTTGGCCACACCCTAATATTTGCACACTGGCCTCCCACCTATACTATGTTACCTAACTCAATAGAGACATTTTTTTTTATTTTTTATTCCAAGTACCCTGGGGCAATTCCTTTTGGTTAAGCACTCTGTTAATGATGAGCTTTAAACTTCACAGTTCTCAACTTCCAGCCTCTCATAAGTCACATTCATTACCAAATGCACTGCGTCTTTGTCTGCTTCCAGTAAAGCACTACAAAAAGGGAAATCTTAAGAAGCAAGGATCAGAAAATAAGAAGAAAATGTTGAGCGCCAAAATTTAGTGTGAATTTTTTTTTTTTTTTACATAATCATACTTATGTACTAATGTGTGAAATGATTTAATGATGAAAATTAATGTTGACAAAAATGTGCCTTTTTCATTGACCACCATGGACTGCAAGGCTTGCACATGTTTTTATAAAAATGTACTAAGCTGTAAATTAAACACGTCTCTTTAAGAGCATGTTCT
Organism: Pleurodeles waltl; assembly: GCF_031143425.1. NCBI lineage: Eukaryota > Metazoa > Chordata > Amphibia > Caudata > Salamandridae > Pleurodeles > Pleurodeles waltl. The sequence goes on from NC_090445.1 coordinate 476,349,092, forward strand.
CTGAAAAAATAAGTGCTGAAATAATATGAGTATTTCTTGTTTTCTGCTGGGCCTCAAGCAGACAAGGCCACAGTGGGAAGTTATTTAACACTGGTGTTCTTACTGTTGTTACATTTGTATACTTTCAAGTCTGTTGTTTAACAGACGCCATTCATTGAATTTGCATATTTGTCTGTAGCTATGTTTCTAACTCATGTTTTTCTCTTGATGATACTGAGTTTTCTGTAACAAATGTCTCGCAGCATATTTGGAATGTGCCAAACAAAGGGCTTGCAGATCACAGACGGAAGAAGAGATGCACAAGATACATTTGGTATAGTTGGAGTTGCGTAAAAGATGGAAGAACCCAATCAATGCTTTGCAAGTTCACATTTTATGTATTGCTGATATCTAAATTTTTTTGTAATTGGATGTTCTTTCTTCGCCTGATGTTTTCAGCCAATAGCAAATGTTAAGCAAGATTAATTTAATGTTAGGGCACTGAGAAGAGAGTGTCATTGCCATTATTATTATCTTTGAGAGCCATTATTTTCTTGACGTGCTTCTTACAGGAGCCATTCTTTATGACCTGTCACTCTGACACTTTGTGCTTTGCCAGTTAGTCTACTGACATTCTGGTGCTTTATCATTTTCTGAGTTTGCTATGCTTGTTCAATACTGAACTAATGATCTCATGGTTTAGTAATCTTATAGTCCAAAATCTAAACAGTCCCCCTTTCCCTGCTCTTGTTCTGATGCTGATGCTGATGTACCCATCATGAAGTAGAAGCTGTGTTGCTGATTACCCTAAGGATAGGTAAATGCATGATCTGTGTATCGTTGTTTGTCTTTTGTTTTTCAGGTACCAACTGCTGCTGTTTTAATACTGCTGCTATTTTGATAGTGCCGTAGCTAGATGTTTTCTAAATTAATGTTACTAAAACTTCTGCATGAAGCCCAACATGTTAATGCTAATCTGAAGGTAGTGAGTTGTTTTCTTTATACGTATGACCTGATGTTGTTTTATTGCTGAACCAATGTATGTCATATCTCTTGCTCAAATATTGCTGTTATTAATGAGTGTTTTAGCTATTGAAATTGTCATTCTTATTGCTCTGTTTAAATCAAGATTCTTTAGGAGATTTGGGCAGCCTGTGATGTTTCTTTACTTGTACCATTTGGTGTTAAGACTAATTTTTGTGACCTTAGCATTGTTAATATGGGAAATAATTTTTTTAATTGATACTAAGAGATGTAGTTATTTGTGTCCAAATTGGTCATGGAGCGTTCTTTACTAACTCCTTGGCGATTGTTATTATTTAATACTGTTGTGTTATGTGACACTTTATAATATTAATTTAAACAAGTCAAAAGGTTCATCGACCTTATAGTTGAGTCCGCTTACTATTATCATGTCAAATTAGATAATCCAAGAACGCGCTAACACCATGTACCAAATATTTGATGCCTCCTTGATGCCTCAGTAAGTAAAGCGTTATTGTAGAGCTATTTTCCAATGCAAAACAAGGTTTGCACTTGAAAGTAAATCTCTGTTCACCATTTTGTGCCGGCTTCCAGCACTTTTTGTTGATAATTCCTCTTCCTCTTTTTCAGGCAAATGAAAACCCCTCACTTTGCAAAGTATTTGGACACACCCTAATATTTGCACACTGAACTCCCACATACACTATGTTACCTAACCCAATAGAGACGTTTTTTGTTTTTTCATTCAAAGCACCTGGGGGCACTTCCGTTTTGTTAAGCACTTTGTTAATAATGGGCTTTAAACTTCACGGTTCTCAACTTCCAGCCTCCCATAAGCCACATTCATCCCCAAACGCACTGCGTCTTTGTCTGCTTCCAGTAAAACACAAAAAAAGGGAAATATTAAGAAGAAAGGATCAGAAAATAAGAGGAAAACGACGAAAACCGTTACGTTCTCGTTTATTATTAGCAGACTTTATGTTGCATTGACGTGACAGAATTTCAGATTCGTCTGTGCAAATTCCAACATCTGCTCCCGCCTTACCTCGCAGACATGTTGACAGGTGTAGTCTCTGTTTAAATGTTGCCTGGAAAGTGACAGATGGACTGTCAGCAGTAAATAGTGTGCAAAGGCAGCTCAGGGGGATAGGTTGAGTGGGGGCGCGGGTGGCGGCGAGGGAAGCTCTCACTCGCATAAAATAATCTGCATTTTCATTAATTTGCTTCATATTTTCAACTCACCTCCCTCCCTCTCGTTTAACCACCATGCCGCCCACCCCTCAATTCTGATGTGCGATGGCATTTGGCGGGCCTGTTTATCTGCCCTTCCTCCCAGGGGACAGCGACAAGTTAAATGATGTCAATCTGCCAAAAGGATCTGATTATTAAAGGCAGCAGAGAAAATTATCATAACGGTTCCATGCAATTATTTGCAGAAACATAAGGGCTTTGGGATGGAGGGGAGAGAATGAAGAAGGATGAGGCGCTGGCTGTAAGCAGCCGATTTTCTGCTCGTGTTTGGCCTGACAGTGGTGGTGGAGCAATGTCAAGGTACACGGGGCCTTGCTCAGATTGAGGTCAACATGTGGTGCTAGTTCAGCTCACATTCACAGGTGTTTCACATAACCTTCTGTTTCCAGATTGATTTAGATAATTTATTCTGCACACCTGTTCACAGAATGTTTTGAAATCATGGACTTTCTTCGGGTATTTTGGCCAAGGGAGCAGCCACAAAATTAAAGTACTTCTCCTTGACCCAAACCTCTAATGACACCTAGTGAGTGAAGCAAGTTAAGATTCCTAGAATAGTTCTCTTCACACTTATATCCACCACTTTAACCATCCATCCATCCAAAACTCACCTACCCTTTCATCCGACCTTTTATGGTACCATTCATTTTTTTCACTATTTGATTTGATCCACTGACCAGGCTCTCCGTCCTCCACCGACCATTCGCTCCTTCCATTCACCTATCAAACTCTTCACCATTCCTTCCATGAATCTTTTCATCACAGTTTTTTAAAACATATTTCATTGAAATTTCATTTTACTGAATCATTTCAGACGATGTACTGCCTCCCCATTCAACCAGAGTAGACTTATACATTGTTACAGATGCAAGAGGCGCTCATCCCCCAGAAACGCCTATCCGCTTGTATTTCTCGGCATGCGATGCAGCTGCGCAATTCACCTTGGCTTACCAAATCATCCTGCCGTGTGCCGGCATGACAATGTGCGTGCGACTCTGTAAACTCAAAAACTAACCCTGTGTGTGCGATCTTGGTGTTATGGATAGAGCTACCTTGTGCTAAGTGTAACTCATCCTTGATTAATCCTTTCACCACTTGAACCTTTCACACCATCTACCCTTTCACACCTGCATCCAGTCATCCTTCCACTCTTCCTGCCTTTGATGTTTTCACCCTTCCTTCATTTAATCCTTCCTGTCACTTTTTCTTACTTCGTTTCCTTCTAATATTGCATCCTTCCTTAGGCCCTACCCATTTTCCTGTTTCTTTCAAGGTTTTCTGTTATTTTCTCATCTTAGTTTTACTTTCTTAACCTTCCTCTTCTATTTGCTACTTTCGTTTACCCTTTTCTATGTGTGCTTCATTTCTTTCTCTGTCTGCTTCAAGGAACTTGGCTCAACCCACATTCCTGCCCTGTCATTCCCTTGGAGCATTTTATGTTCCTTTGTTCGTAGGCAGAACAGGCCAGTGGCTTCTTTTGCCCTGGCTTCCTTTGAAGTGAAAAGCAGCACGAGATAGGACGCTTCAGACATAAAGATGGCATATGGATGAATAGGAGAGTGCAGCGTGGCTTAAGTGGGAAATGAGATAGAGTGATTGTGAGCATAGCAGAGACTGCCTTCTATCAACAATCATATAGTTGTGCAAGTGCATCGGTGTTACAGAACAGTACATGTAATGATTCAGCCTCTTACATCTTTGTAGTGGTCCGTAGCATACAGATTAGACTACATACGATATAAAGGCTATTAAAAATCGCCCTTATGATTTGCAATCTACCATCACTTACATGATCCAGAGGACATTCTGAAGCAACTGCAACGGCATCAATCAGCCGTGGAATTCTCAGGAATCCAGCCCGGATCAACTGGGTGCAACTCACATTAATGAGCATTGTGCACCCAGCTGTGATATATGTTCAGAGGAGTCTGGACACAAAGACAGAGACAAGCCGTACTCATATACCCGTCATTGCATATGTTCTGAGTTGTATATCCAGGACCAGGATCCATAGGAATGGGAATTATACCACAAGTCATGGAATATACTATACAGGATCCACCCTGGATTGTCAGTAGAGCAACGTACAGGAGTGGGCATTAAATGTAATCTCTGTGGCATCATCTTGGAAAGAATCAAGGGCCACATGTATCAAGCGTTTTTGCATTCGCAAACGGTGCAAATTGCAAAATTTGCCCGTTTGCCAATGCAAAAATGCCTTTCACAATGTATGAAAAGGCATTCACTGTGCAATTTTAAGGAATCGCAAAAATTGCTATTCCTTAAAATTGCGACCCCATTTAGAGCATCGCAAATTGTGATTCTCTAAATTGGAAATCGCAAATAGAGAATTCCTATTTGCGATTTCCAAAGCACATGTATCTCGCATTTCCTAAATGCAAATTGGGCATTTAGGAAATGCAATTACCACCAAATTCAACTTGGTGGTAACCATGTGCAAATTTAAAAAGTGCATTCTAAATGCATTTTTAAAATTGACATGTAGGGCACACATGCCCCTAAGGCATGTGTGTGTTTCACATGTACGTCAACATTTTTTGGGGGTGCTACAGGGGGGGGCCTTAGGCCCTCAACACCCTGGGATTTGCATTTCCGAATTTGCCAATTCCGAACTGGAATTTGCAATTTGGAAAATGCAAAACCATTTGCACCCCTGGGCCTACAGGCCCAGAGGTCCAAATGGCGTTGCATTCTGTATTTGCGATTCGGTAAAAGCATTTGCGAATTTTAAGAAATCGCTATACCAAATTGCAAAATTCATACATACTATTTTGCATTTCTTAAATAGTGATTTCTTAAAATTCGCTATTTAAGAAATGCAATCAGTTTTTTTTATTCATCTGGCCCCAAGTCTTTGCTGTGTTTCTGAATTCCAGGTCTTCAGGTTTTCCTACCTTTATTTGCAAATGTGTTCCAGAGTTTTTCTACTTCCACAGAGAAAGAGGTCCCACTGATGGCCTTGTCTTATGAGGAGAGATAGATTTGATGCCGGTCTAGAGCACATTTTTCCACACTCTGAACATGTGTTGGTTTTTACTTATATGAATGATGGCACTTTAGCATGGATAGCTCTACATTTGATGCAGCAAAACTTCGAAATGTGCTGTCTAGCAATAGAAAGAGTGCCTAGAGTCCTAGAGAGATGTGGTCATATAAGTGGACCTATAGAAATTAGCTTGTGCAGCACTCTCAATTCTCGAAATTTTGTTTTGTTAAAGCGTGGTAAGTCAGAGAGAGGAAGAAGATGACACTCCAGACAGAAATCCTTATCTATTACTTTGAGGAGAACCCGGGCTCTGGGTTGTCAGCTGTGACACAGTAGGAGCCATACAAGACTGCCTTGAGGGGGTATCTCTTGGAAAGACAAGGATGGGCTACAAAAGGCAGCTGATGTTCGAGGTCCAGTACACAAAACATCTGTAAAAACTGCATCGTACCCCTGAGTGTAAACAATGCAGAGAGCATTTTTAAAAATCGATAATTGTGCTCAATTTTATTCTGCTGGTGTGAATGCCAACCAGCTACTGATTTGGCTGAGCAGGCAAGAGATGGGTTGTCAGAACCCCTTTCAGAGGGCCAACGGACCTGCAGGGGCTCCTGGCCCAACTGTGGTCGTTGAGGCCTTTTATTCCAGATGTCCAGGAACTTGAACTATTATGAATCATTAGTAACTGGGTTTCTGCACTTGACTGTCAGTGGTAGCTGTTGACGAGCAGTCAAAGGCTCCCTTGGGGGGTGGGAGTGAGTGTACATACAAGTAAGTGAACACAACTCAGAACTCCAAGGTGCACACAATAAGAACAATAAAACCATGACCAGTCTAATACTTACTTTTATAAGAAAAAAGTTTTTTATTTCTAACTCTACACATTCAAAGCAATAATGACTTTTATGAGCAATAATACAATCACCTTAAGTTTGTGGCTCTAGTAGTTTTCAGGCAAATCCCTGTCCCACTCTCTTCCTCAGAGCATATTTGGGTTTATTCCCCATTTACTGGTGGCCGCATCAAGGGAATGCTAACTAATAATCTGTACTCAGGAGTTCCTCTTTGACTCTTCAGGAATTAGTCGAACATGTCTGTGGTGCCGCAACAATTTTAGCAGTGAGTCCTCTGGGGACCCATAGGCCCAATTCTAGCCTTACCCGCTCCAGCAGTATGGCAGCGTTCAGCAGTGCAGTGGGTCCCTTCTCCATGGTCGCTCACAATCCTGATCCTGTTCGACACGGTAGCACCTGGCAGGCACAGGCTCTCATCTTTGAACCACTCTGCCGGCTAGTCCCAGCTATCTGAGCTGCTCATTGAAGACAAGGTAAGTCACTCTTCCACTCACAGGGGGTGGAATAGATTTGATACTCCAGCTCCCGACTGGTATCCAGTGAGGATGCAACATCTCATATGTCATCCTCCAGGGTCCTCGGGGCATCAGTAAGGTGCAGGCCTTAGTGTGCAGGCTTGACCTTCTGGTCACAGCTGCCATCTTCTGTCTGGGTAACAGCCTGAACCTCTGGCAATATGAGTACTTGGGTACTAGAACCCCCTTCTGGCGTACACAATTGCCATGGTACTCCCAGTTGAAGCGCATACTCCTATAGTACACTTGCTCTCACCACGGCTTCTCCTTCTGGCACACAGAGTCACCAAGTAAGATGGTAACAAGACTTGACACTCTGGCAACAAATAATTCAATGGTGGTCACTTTTGGCATATCTCCACATCTACTTGATGTACATCAAAGGTGAGTTAAGCACACAACAATTAAACGTTTAAAAAAGTGAGTGAGCCTGTAAGCCTAACTCTAGTGACACAGGGTAAAAAGGACCTGTTAACGCTTACTGATCACTACATGGTATGCAGCCACCACTGCGCTTCTGCTGCTTATCTCTTGGTGAAGGCGGTAGCCTTCCACCACTATGAGGGTAGCACTTCAGGCACTCTTCCTAGTCCAACAAAACTGCATTCCGTGAGACTGGACTATATCATGATGCACGTTCATGATCCATTTTTTACTTATAATACAAAAATCAGCATTAAGGATCCAGACAACAGTACAGTTGGGCACTCAGGGCAGTGGTGCTTGTCTCACTCCCTCCAACACTCTCCTCTTCTTCCAGGACACACTTGTCTTGGCAAGCAAGCAGGCATTGGTGCTCCAGGGTCCAGGTCAGGTGAACTTGGTTTACCTGGGTGATGTTCCCTCATCCACTGGGAGACTCATGCACATCTTTTACCTTTTACCTGGCAGAGGACCTTTCTGTCTTAAGCCTTTGCTTTTGTTACTAGTCAATTTACATGTCTGCAGTAAAAACCTCTTAAGGCTCAAACCTGGTAGATGATGAATTTTAACAGCAAATACACATTTTAACCCCTTCGCTGCCAGGCCTTTTCCCCCTCCTGTGCCAGGCCTTTTTTTGGCTACTTGGGGCAGTTCGCGCTTAGGCCCTCATAACTTTTTGTCCACATAAGCTAGCCAAGCCAGATTTGCGTCCTTTTTTCCAACATCCTTTAGGGATTCTAGAGGTACCCAGACTTTGTGGGTTCCCCTGAAGGAGGCCAAGAAATTAGCCAAAATACAGTGAAATTTTTTTTTTTTTTTTTAAACTGGGAAAAAGTGGCTGCAGAAGAAGGCTTGTGTTTTTTCCCTGAAAATGGCATCAACAAAGGGTTTGCAGTGCTAAAATCACCAGCTTCCCAGATTTCAGGAACAGGCAGACTTGAATCAGAAAACCCAATTTTTCAACACAAATTTGGCATTTTACTGGGACATACCCCATTTTGTGTTTTCAGCCTCCTTCCAGTCAGTGACAGAAATGGGCATAAAACCAATGCTGGATCCCAGAAACCTAAACATTTCTGAAAAGTAGACAAAATTCTGAATTTAGCAAGGGGTAATTTGTGTAGATCCTACAAGGGTTTCCTTCAGAAAATAACAACTGAAAAAGAAAAATATTGAAATTGAGGTAAAAAAACAGCAATTTTTCTCTACGTTTTACTCTGTAACTTTTTCCTGCAATGTCAGATTTGTGAAAGCAAAATACCGTTACATCTGCTGGACTCTTCTGGTTGCGGGGGTATATAGGGCTTGTAGGTTCATCAAGAATCCTAGGTACCCAGGGCCAATAAATGAGCTGCACTCTGCAGTGCTTTTTCATTCTATACCTGGTATACAGCAATTCATTTGCTGAAATATAAAGAGTGAAAAATAGCTATCAAGAAAAACTTTGTATTTCCAAAATGGGCATAAGATAAGGTATTGAGGAGCAGTGGTTATTTGCACATCTCTGAATTCCGGGGTGACCATACTAGCATGTGAATTACAGGGCATTTCTCAAATAGACGTCTTTTTTACATATTCTCTTGTATTTGGAAGGAAAAAATGTAGAGAAAGACAAGGGGCAATAACACTTGTTTTGCTATTCTATGTTCCCCCAAGTCTCCCGATAAAAATTATACCTCACTTGTGTGGGTAGGCCTAGCGCCCGCGACAGGAAATGCCCCAAAACACAACGTGGAAACATCACATTTTTTGACAGAAAACAGAAGTTTTTTTCCAAAGTACCTACCTGTAGATTTTGGCATCTAGCTCAGCCGGCACCTAGGGAAACCTACCAAACCTGTGCATTTTTGAAAACTAGAGACGTAGGGGAATCCAAGATGTGGTGACTTGTGGGGATCTGACCAGGTTATGTTACCCAGAATCCTTTGCAAACCTCAAAATATGGTTAAAAAAAAGTTTTCCTCACATTTTGGTGACAGAAAGTTCTGGAATCTGAGAGGAGCCATAAATTTCCTTGCACCCAGCGTTCCCCCAGGTCTCCAGATAAAAATGATACCTCACTTGTGTGGGTAGGACTAGAGCCCGTGACAGGAAATGCCCCAAAACACAACGTGGACACATCAATTTTTTTTAAAGAAAACAGAGGTGTTTTTTGCAAAGTGCCTACCTGTAGATTTAATAAAACTCGTTTTCCTCACATTTCGGTGGCAGAAAGTTCTGGAATCTGAGAGGAGCCACACAGATCAGCCTAATAACAATAGGCCGATCTGCCCCCGAGGGGGGCAGAAATGGCCTAAAATAAATTTCCCCTTTCACCCCCAGCCCCCCACCTCCGGGAGCGACCCTTGCCTACGGGGTCACTCCCCCTGCATGACATTGGCGCAAAAAAAAAAATCCCCGGTGCCTAGTGGTTTCTGCCCCCCTTAGGGGGCAGAAATGGCCTAAATACAATTTTCCCCTCCAGGGGAGCGACCCTTGTCCAAGGGGTCACTCCCCATCTGTCAAAAAAAAAAAATCCCCGGTGCCAAGTGGTTTTTGCCCCCCTAGAGGGCAGATCGGCCTAATAAAAATAGACTGATCTGCCCCCCAGGGGGGCAGAAATGGCCTAAAATAAATCCCCCCCCCCAGGGGAGCGACCCTTGCCTAAGGGGTCGCTCCCCTTGCATGAAATTCACATAAAAAAACAAACTCCCTGGTGTCTAGTGGTTTCTGACCCCCTTGGGGGAAGATTGGCCTCATAAAAATAGGCCAATCTGCCCCCAAGGGGGGCAGAAATGGCCTAAATATAATTTGCCCCCCCCTAAATTTAATTTGCCCCCTAGGGGAGCGACCCTTGCCTAAGGGGTCACTCCCCTTGTGTGAAATTCACGTTAAAAAAGAAAAAAAAATCCCTGGTGTCTAGTGGTTTCTGTCCCCCTTGGGGCAGAGATGGCCTAAATATAATTTGCCCCCTAGGGGAGCGACCCTTGCCTAAGGGGTCGCTCCCCACCTCCCCAAAAAAAAAAAATGATCCCTGGTGCCTGGAGGTTTCTGCCCCCCCGGGGGCAGATCGGCCTAATAATAGGCTGATCTGCCCCCAGGGGGGCAGAAAAGGCCTTCCAAAAAAATGCCCCCCCGGGAGCGACCCTTGCCCAAGGGGTCGCTCCCTTATGCCAATTTAAAAATATAAAGAAAATCCCTGATGTCTAGTGGGCGTTTCAAAAGCCGGATTTCTTTGCAAACCAGCTTTTGAAATTCCTTTCCTTCCCTTTGAAGCCTCTCTGGGCCTCCCCGACGTGATCGAAAGAGAAATGCTTTGCATTTCTCTTTCAATCGCGATGGGAGGAGGCCCTCTGTGATTGTCAGCGCGCAATGCGTGCTGACGTCACGGGGTCGGGGTCAGGGGTGGAAGGGGAAGGGCTTCCCCTTCCATCCCTGCCTTGGGGGGTGGGCGGGGAGCACATGGGGGAGTGCTAGCGCTCCCCCCAGATCCCAGGTGCAGGACGAGGTGATCTCGTCCAAGGCACCTGGGAACCGGTGCCTTGGACGAGATCACCTCGTCCAAGGCACCCTAGAGGGTAAAAGTGGGAAGGTTCTGGGTGATGACTTTCCTGATGAAGGCTATACAAAGTTGTCTAGTAAGTTGCTTGATAGTATAGTAAAGGTGGTAACCTGGATCTTCTATGGAAATCCTAGATTCCTTATTGGGTAAGCATGGTGCTGAACATGTTTTTTTCAGGTTTTTTTGTTTGTTGGACAATAGATAATTTTGATTCCATGGTCACTCAAAAATGTTTTCAATTCTGTCAATGACGCTGCTTACACCAAGTTCCTGGGCCAGATTATTTAGGGTTAGTACCTCTTCAAGTCTCTGCATGTCAGGATCTTTGTTTTCAATAAGTCAACTTTAAGATGATTTCTCAACACCCGCTGGCTAATAATTCTGACCTATGGGTTTCCTTTAATTTACAGTTTTAGATATAGCGTGTTGTCAGCACATATGTACTGTGTCAGAGTGACAGAGTTTATGACTTACAATGGTGGGTATTGGATAGTGTATAGTGGTGTAATACTGATTGGTCATACCTACCTCGATAGGTAGTACCATGAATGGGGACAACACAGTGTATGAGGCAACCCGGTAGTCTATAGAAGCGAGATAGAAGGTGGACTTTGCCAAAAGTAGTGGACAGGGTCAGTGCAAAAAATGCCGCAACTCATCTGCTGTCTATTGTGGTCTTCACATTAACCCAGAAGTTTGGATGCAAGAGATGTAAAATGCAAGAATGAGGCAAGAGTTCAACGACTAGATGGATTGATGAGTGCTGGAGGTCATGTATTAATGGGTGAATGTATAGATGTATAGACTGATGAAAGAGTTACTACATGGACTGATATATCAGTAGAATAATGAGTGTGAGCACTGGTCAAAAGATGAGTATGACTTGTTTGAAATGTTTACATAACCTGTGGATTTGGGTTGCCAACAAAAGAGATAGATGTGAGAGCCCCTCTCAGAAATCGGATTATTATTTTTTTTGATGGGTAAACCTACCAATTTAAGAACCATTTAGGCTACAACACAGTTCTAAGAGAATCTGTGCTGAACCCGTGAGAGCAACAGTATACGTAGCAGGCAATACACACACAAATGTGTGTTAATATAAAGCGGAACAAACAACATAAACGTCAAGAAAATAACATTAAAAATCCTCAAATCAAATTAGAAAAAAATAATGAAAAATAAACACCAAAGTGATAAAAATCAGATAAGGGAACAAGAGATATGTGTTATTCCATTTTTATGGCAACAAGTGACAATTGAAACACAGTTCGCAGTTGAGCAGGTCTTAGAGTTACTTCAGTCTGACTAGCTTTATGGACAATAAAATCTCTGATATTACTCGTTCAACTCAGCTGGATTTTTCCTGGGTCTTCTCTTTAGGGATAATCTCTTCAAGGAGATCACAAAAATGTCTCTGTCTTCATCTTCTTTAACAAGACACAATCATCCATTCTGTAAAAGTTGCGATTTTGACTCAGCTAGTGTCAGAGACAAGTATGCCTCGCCAGCAGCAGAGTACTATTTAGATATAACGGTTGCTTAGGCTGTAGAAGTGGAGCAAAGTCCAATATTCAGTTCAACCAGAGATTCTTCAACAAAAGAGGTACCACAAGAGGTACAAGAGGCAGAAACACTATCCGTACTGATTCCTCCGAAGCTCAGTCAAATAAGCTTCAGCTCCCCATTGCCGCAGGTAAAGGTAAGCCGGAATGTATTGTTCTTTTTCCTGAAATATCAGACTGGCACACTACCACTGTCACTTTAAACCATCGAGGTTGTCAAATAGATTATCTCATATCATGCTAGTAGGTACAGAATACTCTGTGATATTTCTCTTCTTCTGAAGAAAACTTGCTTGAGAACCAGCGTGTGGCAGAACAGCTAAAAAGAGGCAATCTTTCACGTATCACCTTTATGTGGCTTTGCTAGTTTCGATTTATTGTGCACAGGAATTATAAAGGGTAATTTTTTCGGAGAGTCACTTGTTGCAATAGTTTAATTGGTACATCTAGATATGAAAACTCTTCTTTCTACATCCTCTCTTCAAGTAGGAGCAGAGGTTTCTCTCAAGCTTCAGTAAGATGTTGTGTGCAGTAGTTCTTTTGACCTGCCTTTGGTTTGTGCTCACCTTTCACTAAGCAGGTTCTCTCCAGTGCAAGCCATCTCTTTATAAGCAGATTTGTTTATGATCTACTAGATGACATTCTGTTGATGGCTCTGTGGCATCTCTTTCTTCACGAGCAGCATCATCAGACTGCAGATCTTCTTCATTGCATAGCCTTCCCGGTAAACCTTAGGAAGTCAGTTTGCTGTGGATACCATACCTTACCTACTCAAATCTACTGGCTACAAACATTATCACTTGAAGAAAGACACATGCGTTGGTAGACTGGAAACTCCTATCCCCAAAGAACCTTGCTTGAGTGCTAGATCTACTCACATTATCCATATATATCATTTTACATCAGCCCCTCCACTAAAAAGCCCTTCAGCACTAACCAACACCTCAGTTTAAGAAGGGCCTATGCTATTCAGGAGTTATCCCTCTAAAGAATATGGCCCTCATTATGACATTGGCAGTAAATCCCACTTACCGCCATGCTGACTGCCGCCAACATACCGCTGTGGATATCCGTTCACCATATTATGACACACCAATCCGTCACTATTCAGCCACAGACACAAGTCCGCCACACCAAAGGTCAGTGATAAACTGGCGGTATCAAAACCCACACTGTTACGCCAACAGAACAACGCCCATCACATTATGATCCACGAATAAACACGGCAGACATTCAATGGTGGTAAAGCCTTGGCGGTACATACCACTGCGCTCAAAATACACACACTCAAACAAAACAGCACCAAATTGGACAATTCAAACTACACACTCCTGACACCCATACACACACCACACCCACACCACTATAAAACACACACCTACATTACCCACAACCCTTTACGACAACAATTAATTGCCAACAGAGAGAGACAGCAAGAGCACACACACAACCAGAGCCACATACCACATCACCTATACACCACCCACGCACCTCACAACGCACACCCCAACACATCACCCTACACACCCTCACACACACCACTCACACTACACCAATGGCCCCACAACAACACCCCAGATTCTCTGAGGAGGAGCTAAGGGTCATGGTGGAGGAAATCATCCGCGTAGAGCCACAGCTATTTGGAGCACAGGTGCAGCAGATATCCATTGCTAGGAAGATGGAGTTATGGCAGAGGATCGTGGACAGGGGCAATGCCGTGGGACAGTACCCACGAACCAGGGATGACATCAGAAAGATGTGGAACAACCTACGGGGGAAGGTACGTTCCATTGCTGCAAGACAATGGCTCGCAGTACAGAGGACTGGTGGTGGACCCCCACCTCTTCCCCCACAACTAATAATATGGGAGGAGCAAGTCTTGGCAATCATGCACCTGAGGGCCTGGCACGAGTAGGAGGAGGACTGGACTCTGGTAAGTCAACTCTATACTACTACTACCCCATACCTGCATGCCATCCCATACCCCCACCCCGCCCTCACTCCCATCACTCCAGCACCTCCCACACACTCCACCATCACAACCCTCTCATCCCAATGCCAAGCCCAGCATGCACCACCAATGCATGGACACCACTCACAGACCTTCATGGACACCTAACACTAAAGCATGCACAGTGGAGAATCACCTAGCCCACCACATAACAACTCACACAAGGAAAAGCTGCTAGGGCAATAACAACTGTAGAGGGCAACCCACCCATGCACAATATGTCACACACAGAAATCATAACACTGCATATATATCCCCACAGGTATCCCAGCCAATGTCACCGGAGAAGAGGTGCCAGCAACATCCAGTCCCCCCACAGAAGAGGCCCACAGTGATGACAGCAACTCTGCTTTCCCGGATCTAAATAACCAACCTGGCCCATCAGGGACCTCCGGACAGTTGGTTACCCAGGCACAGTCACACACCACCACAGAACCTCCCCCCTAAGGAAACACCACCACAGCACCCACCCAGCGTGCCCATACCTCTGTTGCCAGGAGACGTCAATCTGCAGTGTGTCCCCCACTACAGGGACCCCAGGGCAGCTCCCATACCCAAGACAATCAGGGACCTGGGGTCAGTGGCAGTGGGCACACTGTTCAGGGGACAGAGGCACAGGACAACAGGGAAGCTGGGAGCACTGCTGTGCACCAGGGGAGGGCAGGCCCAGGGAACCAAATCTCCAGGAGGCACTCACCGCAATCCTGTGAGCATACAAACATTCCCAGGATACACTGGGCCAGATCATAGACATGTTGCAGGTGAACATGCGGCTGCAGGAGGGACAGTACCAGGGGAGCAGGGAGGACTTGAAGGCCATAAACACCACCCTGGTCTCCATTGCAGGGCTGCTGGAAGACATGGCCACCATTATGAGGGAGGTAGTGTCACACCAGTGGGCCCCTTCCACTATCCAAACATTTGAACAGCACTCCACCTCCGCTGCTGCTAGTGGACAGGAGGCCCCACCACAGGACCAACAGGCCACCAGCACCCCTCCCCCTGCAGAAGGAGAACCACCCTGCAAATGTTCCCTGTGATCCAGGCAGAAGCCAGAGCTATTGCTAAGACCCCCGCCAGGAAATAAAACTCTCCTGAATGACACCATTTTGTCCCACTCTGTCACCGTGTCCACCTTGAACTGCCATTGCTACCCTTCCTATACCCCCTTAGACAGTGCACCTGTGCTACCAATAGACTGGACTCTACCATGGACTTTCCTCCATCATCACCCCAGCCCATTGCACTACCCGCTTTTCTTCATAGCACTTAATTAAACAACCTTTGAAAAATATACATGTATGGAGTATGTCAAATGATTCAAGTATGTATTTGTTTAACAAGGTTTAAACATTGCAATTTAACTGTACAGTAATTTATACATAGGGAAGACCTCTAGTTGGCTACAGAGACAACCACAGGAGCGATAGTGGGGCACCAACATCTGCAAAAAGAGTTGCCAAAGGGTACAATGAGTGGGCATAGAAGTGGGATTTCACAGCATGCCAGTGACAATGTCAAACACAAAACTGTCAATTAAATGTGACGTTACACTGTCTTACCTGTGTGTCATTGGAAGTATTGATGTATCACTACAGTTCTGTCGTCCTTAACCCTCATCCTCCGCCTCCTCATCTGCACTGTCCACAGGGTCCACTGCTGCCACACGGCCATCTCCAGCCCCATCCTCCTGCAGAAAAGGCACATGGCGTCTCAAGGCAAGGTTGTGCGACATGCAGCATGCCACAATGGCAGACCTTCTTGGGTGAGTAGCACAGGGATCCACCTGTTAGATGAAGGTACCGAAACCTGGCCTTCAGGAAGCCAAAGGTTTGTTCTATTATCCTTCTTGTTCGCCCATGTGCCTCATTGTAATGTTCCTCTGCCCTTGTCCTGGGATTCCTCACAGGGGTCAGTAGCCATGAGAGGTTGGGGTAACCAAAGTCACCTTCAAATTTTGAGGGACAACTGTTAGCCACTCACTATTCCATATGGCCCACACCATACCCATACACCAACAGCCACTGGGGGGGGAACCAGGGCTCACCTATTAGCCACACCCTGTGCCTCTGGGGTTGGGCCATCACTTTTGGGATGCTGCTATTCCTCAGGATAAAAGCATCATGCGCCATGCCAGGATACTTAGCATTGACATGGGAGATGTACTGGTCAGCCAAACACACCATCTGCACATTCATTGAGTGAAAACCTTTACGATTCCTAAATACCAGTTCATTCTGGCGGGGAGGACAAAGGCAATATGTTTTCCATCAATCGCCCCAATGATGTTGGGGATATGTCCTATTGCATAGAAGTCAGCCTTCACTGTGGTCAAGTCCTCCACTTGGGGGAAAACAATGTAGCTGCACATGTGTTTTTCATCAGGGCAGACAACACTCTAGTCAGCGCTATTGAGAACATTGGCTGTGACATTCCTGCTGCCAAGCTCACTGTCACTTGGAAAGAAACAGTTGTCAAGGAATGGAGCACCGATAGCACTTGCACAAGAGGGAGGATCCCATTGAGGTGACGGATAGCAGATATCAGGTCAGGCTCCAATTGGGCACACAGCTCTGTGATTGTTGCTATGTCAAGTCTGTAGGTGAGTATAATGTGCCTGTCCTCCATTGTTGCCAAGTCCACCAGGGGTTTGTACAGGGGGGAAGTCTCCATCTCCTATTCATCCGCAGCGGTTGCAATCTATGGGGCAAAAGAGTGAGGAGCCGGTCATAATCTGTACATTGTAGCCACTACAGTTCAATGCATGATGTGATTTATTAATCTGTTAATGGCATATGTCTTGAATGTACAATTGTGATCTGTGACGCAGTTAGGATCCATGGTCTACCGCCCCCTTGAAATGGCTTCTGCCTGTCCTGTATGGAGGGACAGGTGGAAGTGATGTAATTCCACTGACGTTGTGCGCCGTTGCAGGAGGCGGTCGGGAACTCCTGTGCAACTCCTCATTGGTTATAATTGGGCCCTATGGGTTACAGTTGCCAATGGTGATGTACGCCGGCAGTGACGGGATGCACCGCCATGGACACGACCACCATTTTCTATCGGTTCACTCACATGCTACCTGACCTTGAACAGGAGAGGACCTACACTGCATGTGCTGCTGTGACCTGTGTCTGGAACCTACCATGGCCCGTGTGACTGGAGAAAGGACCCCTGCCTTCACCTCGGTGGAGTTGGAGCGACTGGTGGAAGGGGTCTTACCCCAGTACGGACTGCTGTATGGGCCTCCACACCAACAGGTGAGTACACTGTGAGCACAATGCATGGGGCATGAATGCATGGAGTGGTGTGTGTGAATGCCTCCTGTAGGCGGGGTTGGTGGCTGGGCCCTGGCAAGCGTGCAGCATGTATGCTGGGCCATGTCTGTGCGTAAGGGGATAAGAGGGCTATGGTGGGCCATTAGTGTAACAGGCAGGACGGTCTCACTAATACATTTCCCTCTGTATATTTCCTCAGCAGGTCAGCACCCATCAAAAGAACAGTGTGTGGCGTGCCATCTCCAAGGACGTGTGGACCCTGGGGGTCTACAGGTGGCGGAGCACCCACTGTCAGAAACGGTTGGAGGACCTGAGATGCTGGGCCCGGAAGACAGCAGAGGCCCAGCTGGGGATGGCCTCCCAATGAGGAAGGGGTGCCCATTGAACCCTGAACCCCCCTGATGGCCCGCATACTGGCGGTAGCCTATCCGGAGCAGGATGCACGCTTGGGGGCATCACAGCAGCAACACAGGGTGAGTTTAGTGCCCATCATTACTACTTACGTCTGGTGTGGTGGTATCCGGGTGATGGATTTGTGCCTGTGGGAGCCCCTAGGCCAGGATTCTGATGTGATATTCCTCCAAACTAACTAGTAGGCATCCACTACTGGGCAGCGGGGTGTGGGTCCCAGGTATGCTGCAGTGGGTTGTATGTGTCCCTCCCCATGCCCTGGTGACGAGCATTGTTACTGGTAGTGCCATGCATAGAGCGTAGGGCTGTTCCCTGTGTGTGAGGGTGCTGTGTACGCCAACGGTAGTGTTGGTGCAGCTATTGACCAAGTGTATCCTTTGTCTCTCTACCCCCCTTTCTTGTTTTGTCAGCCTGTCCTTATGTGCATTAGCATCATCTGGCGGAGGAGCGGAGGCCCCCCGACGGAGGGAGCTGCATCCCACAGGATCCAGGAGGCAGAGTCCACTGACGGTGAGGGCACCAGTGGGATGGAGGGCGAGGGGAGCACAATGGCGGAGACTGGAGGGGACAGTTCGGACACGGATACCTCCTCCGATGGAAGATCCCTGGTGGTGGCGGACACCTCTGTGCCCACCCTGTCTACAGGTACAGCCACCACCATGTACCAGCACCGCTCTCCCAGCAGCCCCTCAACGATTAGCCCGTGCCCGCTCACCCCAGGAGGGTGGGCATCTCCTTCGCCCCAGTCACCTCAGGCCCTGCCCTAGTTAGTCCTGCTGCCCTGAGTGAGGAGGATACTGACCTTCTGCGATCCATCTCTGTTGGGCAGTCAACCATTGTGAATGCCATCCACGGGCTGTCAGCCCAAATGCAACAGTCCAATGCATTTCTGGAGGGCATTCACACTGGCATGGCGGCCCAACAGAGATCAATCCAGGCTCCGGCCCCCTCTCTGATGGCAGCCATTGGCCCTGTTTCCACCCTCCCCCCTCCAACTTCCTCTACCCAATCCCATTCCCCTCAAACCCAACCTATCCCAAGCACACAGGCAGGCGAGCATGCACACAAGACAACACACAAGAGTGGCACAGGCAAACACAAGTACCACACTTCATCCCACAGGTACTCACACAAACACCATCCAGATGCAGACATACCATCATCCACTGCCTCCACTGTGTCCCCCTCCTCCTCGTTCTCCACCTCCCTCCCAGTTGCTTCTACACTCACACCTGCATGCACTACATCCTCATCCACTACCCGATCACCAGCACACCTATCAGAACACACACCTCACTGAAAGTCACCACCCCAACATCCATGCACACGTCCTGTGTCCTCTCCCACTGTGTCTGTGTCCCCTCCTCCCAAAGTACACAAACGCAAGCACTCAGATACCCAACAACCATCCACCTCACAACAGCATCCAGCCCATGCACCTGCACCCAAACACAGCAGACAGTCACCTCCTACAACCACTCCATTTTCCTCCACTCCCAGACCTTCTCCCTCTTCCCACCCCAATGTCCCTAAGAAGCTTTTCCTCTCCACCATTGACCTCTTCCCCACCCCTCCCCCCCACGTCCTTCACGTCTGGCCAGGGTGTGTAAAACTCAGGCAAGCACCTCAGCCACCCAGTCCACTGGCCCAGTAGTGTCCACAGCAACTCGTGGTGGGAAGGGATCCCTGGAACCAGGCAACCACACGGAAAGAATGTCTGCTCCAAGTGCTGCCAGGAAGGTAAAGTTGCCACCCCCAGCTGCTACTGTGAAGGTAAAGGTGCCATCCCCAGCTGCTGCCAGGAGGAGCAAGGAGCCATCCCTAGCAGCTGCCAAGAGGAGCATGGAGCCATCCCCAGCTGCTGCCAAGAGGAGCAAGGAGCCATCACCAGCTGCTGCCAGGAAGGGCAAAGGGCCTGCACCCGCAGGCAGAAAGGACAGGGGGCCTGGTGCTGGGACTCAGTCGGAGTCCCCATCACCAACCAACCATGGTGGTGCAGCTGTCCGAGGCTGCAGGGGATTGGCAGGAGCTTCCCCCCACAATCACCACCAGCAGCAGCAGCACCACCACGAGCAGCGGGCAGCCATCCGAGGCTGCAGGGGATGGGCAGGAGCTTCCCCCCACAACCAGCAGCAGCGGCATTGTCACCAGCAGAGGGCAGCTGTCCAAGGCTGCAGAGGATGGGCAGGAGCTTCCCCCCAACCACCACCAGCAGCAGCAGCACAATTGGGCAGATGTCCGAGGCTGCAGGGGATGGGCAGGAGCTTCCCTCCACAACCACCACCGGCAGCACCAGTGGGCAGCCGACGGAGGCTGCAGGGGATGGGCAGGAGCTTTACCCCACAACCAGCAGCAATATCGCCATCACCACCACTGAGCAGCCATCACCGCCGGCGGACAGTGTGTAGTCCTGCATCCATGGGCTGTTGTGCGGCTTCCCCTGCAATTCCTGTGGGATTAACACCCACCTAAGAGACTGTGACCTTGCACTCCCCAAGACCTGCATCACAGGGCATGATGCCCCCTCCAGAACCAGTGGAGAAGCCATCCACTCACCCCATCCTCCCCAGGATGAAGAGCACAGGACTTGATGCCCCCTCCAGAACCAGTGGAGAAGCCATCCACTCACCCCATCCTCCCCAGGATGAAGAGCACAGGGCACGATGCCCCCTCCAGAACCAGTGGAGAAGCCATCCACTCACCCCATCCTCCCCAGGATGAAGACCCCATGCACAATGCCCCCTCCAGAACCAGTGGAGAAGCCATCCACTCACCCCATCCTCTCCAAGATGAAGGTAACAGGGCATGATGCCCCCTCCATAACCAGTGAGTAAGACACCCACCTACCCCAGCCTCCCCAGGACCAAGCACAGAGCATGTTACCCCCTCCAGAGCCAGTGGGCAAGTAATCTACCTGAGAGACTGTGGCCTTGCACTCCCCAGGACAGCACACAGGTCCAGTGGTGTTGTTCCATCTGCCATCTGAAGTGCTCCCCGTTCCTCATCCCCCTGAAGTGCCTGCCTATTTTCGAACTGAGGCCTCTGCAGTGTTCTCTCCATGTTGATGCAGTAGACAAGTGGGGCCTTGGACTTTGTGATGGGGCCCTGTGGCCCACGAACATTGAGGACCTGGCTTTGTCCCTTGATTTGTAGATATGTACATTCTTTTAGGTTGGATGCAGGTATTACTACTTTATTTATCTTATTGCACTCACTTTTATCTTTTTGTGTTGTCCTTGCTTTATTCCTGAAGGGTACGGGGTGTATATGTTATGTTACTGCATCTGCTTGTTTGTATGGTGTTTGGGTGGGGGTGTTGCATGTGTGTGTCACTCTCTCTTTCCTCCCCCACTCCCCTGTGTGTTAGGCGGCTGTACTCACCGTGGTCGTCTTCGCCGCCGTTGGTGTTCGTGGTGGAGCAGAACGTAACGTAGAACAGCATTGGGAATATATGCAGTTCAGGATCCATGGCGGCGTGGTTCTTCCCTGAGTCTCCAAAGGTGAGTCGTTTCCTTTCTGTGCAGTGTTTCCACCAGGCTTTTGATGTCATTGGTACCGCCCCGGAAAAAGTGGCGGATTGGGATGTCTTCATACGGTGGGCGGAACATTGACTTCCGCCTGGCTGTAGGCGGCTTCCGCCGTGGTGCCTGTAGATTTCGGCCTGGCAGTTGGTGTGTTAAAGTGGCTGTCTGTCTGAGTTCTTTCCGCCATGGTCATAATTTGGCAGTATTTACCGCCAGCCTGTTGGCGATATTACCACCACTTTATCACCGACCGCCAGGGTTGTAATGAGGGCCCATACATTTTAAAGGAGTTAAAAGGGCAGCTAAACAGAAGTCTTCAGGGGAGAGTCATCTTGGTTCCTTTCCAGATATGGTCCTGAAATTGTAAGTGAACAGGGTAGGTGTTAAAAATGAAACAGAAAATCCAAATAGCGTTTAATGCAAAAAGAAGGTAGCTCAGAAAAGGATCAGAGCCTATTGTCATTTCAACTGGCCATGGCTCCCATTAGAAAATGATCAGTATATATATTATATTATATATAAGTGATTTTCTATCAGTACAAATCAATGGATCTTAACCACATGACAGAAGCTTGTTAATCTCAGCTAAAACATATCTAATGAGCTGGTGTCAGCATCTTCTCCTTGAGGAAGTGGTGAACGCCCTTGAGGAAAATATATCATTCATACAGAAAGTCCTGGGCTCATTAGTTTCCTAAATCCCGCATTCACTGACTAGTTTGTAAGCAAGGTTGTGTGACTAGGAAATGTTTCACCTTCTCTTCTTATTTCACCTCCCCCTCTTGTTTCTATGTTTTTCTCAACACTGGCTATTCAATATTAGTGTTCGGTGCTTGTCCTGAACTTAAACAATTTTAGGTTTATGATTTTACAGGGTGAATCACTTTCCAGGACAATTCTAATTAACGTTGTCACCTTGAGTGATACTTTCAAATGTCTTTAACAGTAATGCGCATCTGTCCTATAACGTCAATGCAATTCGACAAATTCAACACCAAATATCGCTGTCATTTCAACATCAACACCAATTTGACATCTAGCAAACAGACACTGAGGCAAAAGCAAAATACGGTACTCTGAAGAAGTTTAAAATTAGTATTGAACATGGTTTTACTTTATAGATTATAAAATATACATTCGCCCACGCAGATGCTACCCTGTTGAATGTATCCCATCTGTGGGTGGGAAAGCTGTGAAGTCTCCTTAGGAACAATATTGCAACACATAACAGAGGGCGGTTACCTCCAGAGACTGAGCTTTGAAATGATGCATGAGCACACGTGGGATGTGTTCTCTGACAGAGATAGCAACATCCAGCAACTTCGTACTCTTCAAGGGAATCGCTGTTTTAATACAGGTAGCAGCGCTACATGTCGACCATGACACGTTCGACTCCCAGATGTGCAGAGCGCGGGGCGTGCTCACAGCTCTACGGTTGTGAGCATGCCATGTTTTCTGGGCAGCGCACAGTTAGCGCAGTATATCAGTTGCTACAGTGGAGACTGGGTACAGTATATACAGCCTCGCGAGCATGCCGTGCTTCATGCGTAGAAAACAGTAAGTACAGCTAATAAACCCGAACGGTCAGGGTATAATATACACAGAGCAGTCACCGTGAGCAGACCGTGCGTCATGGGCCCAGTGCACTCAGTATAACTGTGAACCCTGAAATGACCAAGAGTTGTGAACGTCATGCGTTTTTCCCCATTAACGTATATACCGCTGCAATTTACATTTTGTTGTATTCGACACTGAAAAATAGGGTGATCAGAGAATCTGAGTTAATGGCTAGATTTTTTTTCTTATATGGTGCTATGATTAGGATGTCCCTGCCCCCTCCCCCCGACAAAGAATTGAACCCTTTCACTATTTCCCTGAATATGTCTCCAGCTATTAATTAAAAGCTGGTCAGCTGGCCTTGATGAAGCAATGGCTTATCAATGAACTTGACCATTCGCCTGGCTGTTTACTTGATTATTGTCCCTATTGTCCCTATCACAAGTACTTAGTATAGCATTATCTCAAAGGCAAAAGTGTTACACATCCTGGGTTGCATGGAAGCCAACTCCCACTATACTCATAAATCAGTGAATAAGAAATTGACCTTGTGAGAAAACAATTGATGGTTATCTCTCCCTTCTTTCTTTCGAATGATTCTCTCCCTACAGTTCATCCTATACATGCACCTGTGGCTCGCTGCCCTCATGCGGGGCAGGGCGGGTGCGGAACGTGGGGGTGGGAGGAGGTGGGAATGGGAGGGGGTTACAATTCAATTAACATTTTTAAAAAAACGTACCTGCACTCTGCCACGCTGCTCCTCCGTCTCCTCCTCCCAGCCTGCCATGCGGCCAATCCTGACGCTGCTCAGAGCAGTGTCAGGATTGCCTGGGAGCACCCAGCCAGGGCTGGGCTCCTAGGCAGACTGTTGCTGGGCTGGAGAGAGCCTACTGCGCATGTGTGTTTGGCTGAACTGAGACGGCCGTGCATGTGTGTTTGGCCGGCCCGAGACACCTGGCCAAACATACATGCACACCGAGGAGAGTGCACAGTGCACTCCCTGCATATCGCCGTCATCCCCAAAGCCCTGCACCTTTAACAAACAAAATTCTAAACATGTTTTATTATCATTTCATTTGTTAAAGGATTTGCAGCGGCTCCGGCTGGCTGGGGGGCGACGCTCCTCTGCAACGCTCATCTGCCCTAATGGAGGAGCCGCCGGTGTATACATGGCTCCTCTCTTAAGTACAGCCTACTCTAAGTTGCATGACTGTCTGAGTTATTCTCTATCATCGTACTTTTGCAAGGTGCCCACACATCATTCCATAGATCCCGTCCTCTTTTTTTGAAACCATACCTCTGCAACCTAGCAAATACTTATTCTTGTCTAGACTATTCTCCCTCCAATCAGTTGCACAAACTGACATACCCCATCTAACTACTATTTATTTATTCTACCACAAAGTCACTGGAGTAGGCAAGTGGAATAGTTTTTTTGAGAGCATAAGACTAATCACAATAACCAATGATAACTCGATTACTAACCTTGAATTCCAAGGTAGCATACTACTTGCCTTAGAAAGAGTGATTCAATGTATCGTGGGGGGTAATGAGTGCTGTATATATTGATGCAATTTCAATACGAACGTTATCAAGCCCCATTGTGTCTTTGGTACAGAATAGATGATCTTTATATTAAAAGGTATCCATACTTAGAAGATGTGAAACCCCAAAACACCACTGTAATAGATAATGAGTGTGATAAGAGAGCAAGGACATTGTGACTAAAGATGTAAAAGTTGCCACCAGTCCATGCTCCTGGTCATTGTGCCTTATTAGTATTTTTCAGGTGACCTTTCTGTTCTCTTGTATGAGCATTGCCACTGACTATTTTTGTTCTTCTCTCCTCAGTAGCCTCAGATAAGAAAATATTTTATAATTCTGTATGTTGTATTGTCTGAAGGTTTCAAGGGATAGATGGCTTAGTTATATTAGTTATCTTGGGCTATTGCTGCCCCAAAATTTTTATTTTCATTTTTTCGGTTGTGAGTTATGTTTTTTGGACTACTTGACGCTTAGTATTGGCAGGCTCCTCTCTCTGTAAATCTGTATGTTGACACATTTGATCTCGAGTTCACTTTTTTTGTCCCAGGCTTCATTTATCAATGTAGTATTTTGTGGACGCTTCTACTTGCAGTGCATTGTGTGTAAGTTCTGGACATCAGGCAAAATGTTTGTTGTGGATTACCTCAAGACACACAATTTCAGGCTTTTTAAAAAACGTAAAATATAGACCTTGACCTATACCTCATAAAACATATCACACTCGAATACCAAAACGCCTCGCCCAGTATCCTTAGTGAAGTTTACCAATGATATGTAAAATGAAAGAATCTCAAAACTCAGCTGAATGGTTATCAGATGAACTAAAAACTGAAAGAAAAGGCCTGCAGCTATTGACAGGTGACAGTGACTAAAGCCGTCCTTCAAGTGCCCACCTCATTCTTATGTAAGTAGGAAAAGTTGCAAAAAAACTTTGATTCAGCTTAAGTAAGGGAAGTACTAAAAGGATCATTTGGGATGCTGAGCTGCATTCTCTTAAGTGACCACCAGTGGCAGTGTAGTTCAATGCTTACACATGCAAAGTGAAAGTTTACTCTCTTCAGCAGTTGTTATTGTTTTCCTACCAGAATGTGTTTTAGCTTGCATGGCAAAGTGAAAGTTAAGTCTCTTCAGCAATTCTTATTGTTTATCTATCAGGAGATGTGGGTTAAGTGGCTATCACATATACCCGGCACTGTTATTTTGCAAATTCTGCAAGAAAATTGGCATAGCTTTGATCATCACGAGGGATTAAGGATGTTCCATTTCCAATTAATATATTTAGGAATGAATTAGTATTGTTCCAGTTAGGAAATAGGTACAGGGATTGTCTACATAAGGATGGTGTGCATTAAATGGTTATTGCATATACCTGGTACTCTTATTTAGTATATGTTGAAGGAAATTGAGCTGTGTTCTGCATGGGGAATTATGGGTGTGACATGGCCATTGAACATATTTGGAAATGTATTAAGAATGTTCAAGGTAGGAAATATGGATGAGGACTTTCTACATTGAAGATGATAGACGTTAAATGGCTTTGACATTTACCTGCCACTGTATTTTCGTGATTACTGTAGGGAAATGGTAATAGCTACTTTACTCACAGAGGATCATGGGTGTTAAACAGCTGTTAAACACATTTTCCTTCTATTGCAATGGCCCTGTTAGGGAAATGGAAATTGATAATGTTTAAATAAGGGATTACGGGCTGTAAACAACTGCTACATTCCCTGGGCATTGTATTTTACGTAGCCATCTTGGGGAAATGGGCGTAATGATTTCTACATAGGGGATCATAGGCATTGCATGGCTGTTGCATACACCTGCCACTGTATTGTAGTGATGTGTGTTGAAGAAACAGGCATAAATATATTTTTAAAGGGGGATGATGGTGGTTTGGGTTAAATGGCTTTTACATATACCTGGTAGTGTTATTTAGTAAATGTTATTTAGTAAATGAAGTTTAGTTGGCATAGACATGTTCTGCATGGGTGACTATGGGTTCTTTAAGGCCATTAAATATATTTGGAAATGTATTAGGAATATTCAAGGTAGGTAAAAGGGATAGGGATGTTTTACATCGGGTATGATGGACGGTAAATACTTTCTTGATAACTGTAAAGAAATAGTAATAGCTACTTTACTCACAGGGTATCAGGGTGTTAAAAAGCTGTTGAACACATTTTGTCCTAAATTATAATGGTCCTGTTAGGAAAACGGAAATAGATAATGTTTAAAGGGAGGATTTTGGGAGGTAAATGGCTGCTACATATCTGGGCATGGTATTTTACGTAGCTCTTTTTGGATAATGGGCATAATGAATTCTATATGGGGATTATGGGTGTTGTTGGCTGTTGCCTACACCTGCCACTGTAGTGCAGTGACGTGTGTTGAAGAAATGGGCATAGATATTTTTTTAGTGGGCTTGATGGGGCTTAAATGGCTGGTACATTACCCTGTACTGTTATTTAGTAAATGTTGAAGGTGAGAGAGCATAGCCGGGTTCTGCAGGAGGGATTATGGCTGTTACATATCAATTGAATGTATTTGGGTCTGTATTAGGATTGTTCCTGGTAGGAAACTGGGATACAGATTTTTTATCGAGAATGATGGATGTTAAATAATTTCTTTTATTTATATCCACCACTGTATTGTCATGAATACTGTAAGGAAATGGTAATAGCTATTTTACTGACAGAGAATTGGGTGTTAAATGGCTACAACATACCTGCCACTGTAGATTAGTGATGTAGGTTGATGAAATGGGCACACATTTTTCTTACATTGTGAGAATGGGGGTTAAATGGCCTGTGTAGGAAGCTGGCTCTGTATATACTATATCAAAATGAGATATAGGGGGTTATTCTAACTTTGGAGGAGGTGTTAATCCGTCCCAAAAGTGACGGAAAAGTGACGGATTTACCACCAGCCGTATTACGAGTCCATTATATCCTATGGAACTCGTAATACGGCTGGTGGTATATCCGTCACTTTACCGTCACTTTTGGGACGGATTAACACTCCTCCAAAGTTAGAATAACCCCCATAGTGTGCACAAAGTCCAGTGGCTCCCCAGAGGCTTAATAGAGGCTAAAGAAGATAATACTAATGCTCTTTTTTATGGTAGTGTTGTTGAGCAGTTAAGCTCAATCAGAGGGTAGTACAAAGCATTCAACAAATGAAGCACACACTCAATGACTAACTCCAGGCCAATGGTTTTTATGTAGCAAAAATATATTGTCTTATTTTATTTCCAGAACCACAAGATTCAGATTGCAGGTAAGTACATTTATAAGTAAGTATCAAATATATGTATCAACACCACTTTGTTTCAATTTGTCAATTCTTATGGTTTTTGAATAAATAGCAATTATCTGTTTTAAAAGTTGACAAAGTGCAATTTTTAGAAACAGTTCTTGGGGGGAAGAAAAGTTAGCACAGTCTCAAGATAAGTACAAGACTTACAGTTCAAGTCTCTGAGTTAGGATGTCAACAAACTGGGGTTCAAGTTAAGTGCAAACACCCACCACCAGCCACACGCGACCGGCAGAGGTCAAAGTTGAGGTAAATTTAACATCGGCTCTTACGGAGACTGGGAGCATTTGGAATCCGGCCTGCTTGCAGGTAAGTACCCGCGTCTTCGGAGGGCAGACATGGGGGGTTTAAGTGAGCACCTGGGGGGGGCACCGGTCAGCACCAAACACACACCCTCAGTAGCACAGGGGCGGCCTGGTGCAGGGTGTAAACACAGCAGCGGGCTCCCAATACTTTCCAAAAGGATCTGTGAGTGTTATCAGTTATTTACATAAGATGAGGCCACTACCCTTTGAAGTGTAACTGTGAGTCCCTCCCATCAATCCTGCCAAGGAAGACCCATCAGTATGCAGATGAATGAAGATGCAGTTGAGTATCCTGTGTTGTGGCTGTCTAGACCGAATGCACAAATGTAGCTGACACCCAGCCCAGATGTGTATTGGAGGTAGGATGACAGGAACACAGAGCAGTAGGAGCAGAGAAATGCCCACTTTCTAAAAGAGGCATTTCTAAGATAGTCATGTTAATTTCTACTTTACCAGTAAAGAAGATTTGTCATTACTAGTCCAATGATGTGGAACATTATCCAGCTAGTTCTTTCTAATCAGAAATTACATTCTAAACATATATTAATGAATTCCCAATGCTGGCCTATGAGAGGCGTAGGCCTCATTGTAGTAAAAAATGACTTTGGGAATTTTTCACTACCAGGATATGTAAAACTTAAAAGTACAGTTTCTTCCTTTTACCTACATTGCATTCTGCCCTAAGGGTTACCTGGGGCCTACCGTAGGGGGTCACATATGTAATAAAAGGGGAATTCAAGGCTTTTCAAATGTTTTAATTGCCAAGCAGAAGTGGCAGTGAAAATGCATACACAGGCACTGCAGTGGCAGGCCTGAGACATGCTTAAGGGCTACTGAAGTCGGTGACACATATAAGTCACCTCTAAGGTAGGCCCTGAGTAGCCCATAGGGTGGGGTGCTGTCTAAGCAAACGGCAGGACATATACTTGTACATTTTACATGCCTTGATAGTGAAAAATACCCAAAGTCATGTTTTACTATTGTAAAGACTGCTCCTCTCGTAGGCCAGCATTGGAAGTTCCCTTATATACCCTGAAGTTGTAATTTCCGATCTGAAAGGAGTGGCATTGTCATGTTTGGTATGGCTGCTATGGTAGTGAGAAACATTCCTATTTTAGAAATTGCACTTTTAGAAAGTGGGCATTTCTCTGTACTTACCTCTGTGCTCTACAGCCTGTCTCCAATCCACGTCTGGTCTATGCTGGCTGACAGCTTCCCTTATGCATTCCACCCAGACAGTCATAAACACAGGACAACCTGCTGCATCTGCATTCATCTGCATACTGATGGGTCTTCCTGGGCAGGAAGTATGACGGGCTCTCACTTCAAAGCTAGTGGCCTCATCTTACGTAAATGACTGATAACTCTCACAGATCTCCTGGCAGACAGGACTTGGTTGAAAGGGGAACCAGTGCACTTCAAAAAACATTCTTTGATGTTTCCCACACTTCAAAGTCTCATTTGGGTATTTATACTGGGTCTGTGACACCCTAAAATAAGACGCTTCTGGACCTACAACTGGACTGTGTCAGAAGGACTGCCATACTGCCAAAAGGACTCATCTGGGCTGCTTTTCTGGTAGGGATGCTCTCCTGCTTGTTGCCGTACTGCCTGTTGCTCCCTTACACTGCTGGAAGGAATTTGCCTTCCACCACAAGTGACCTCCAAGGGCTTTGACTGAGCTTGTGTCCTGTTAAAAAGTCTCAGAGCCACCAAAGACTTCGCCAGAGGGGGAAAATTAATTGCACCAGAAAACCAACACAACACTTAAAATAATCGATGCATCGCCTACAGAATCGACTCAGCACCTGACTTGTGGCTGAAACATTGCTGCAGCACCTCCCAAATCGATGCAGTGCCTGGTTCATCATCGCAGTGCATATTGAATTTTCCTTGCATTGTCCCTGAGTGTCAAAATTATCCCCGCACTGCAGTAAGGAGCCAAGGCTGTGCACCCAGAAATTGAGGTATCACCGTGCCGGCAAGGAAAGAATGGTCACATCACCTACACCATGCAGGAAAAATTGACGCATTCAATTACTTTCAGATGCATCACCTCCTCTGTGGCCCTTTGCGTTGTTATTTTTTATAACGCTCACACACTTTGTGCTAAAAAGATACATCCATTGATTCCTATGGACTAAGACTTGCTTAAGCCTCTAAAAACTGATATTATGACGTGCATATTAGATTCTTGCCGCTTTGGTCTTATTTTATTCAGTTAAATTTTATCTATTTTTCTAAACTGTTGTGGAGTACTTTTTGTGGTGTTTTCACTGTGTTACTGTGTGAGTTATTGGCCAAATATTTTACACATTGCCTTCTAAGTTAAGCCTGCCTGCTCTGTGCGAAGCTACTGGAGGGTGAGCCCAGGATAATTTAGGTTGTCTTCTGACTTGCCTTGACTAGGACTGTGGTCCCTACTTGGACAGAGTGCATATCTCTGCCAACTAGAGACCCAATTTCTAACAGCCCACTAGTAGCATTTAATTTGCAGGCCATGGGTATATGGTATGCCACTTTACAAGGGACTTACAAGTAGATTAAATAGGCAAATTGTGCATACACTAACGTTACCAGGTTTAGGGGAGAAGCACATGCACTTTAGCACTGATCAGCAGTGGTAAAGTGCTCAGAGTCCAAAGGCCAACAGAAAAACAAAGCAAAAAGTGGAGATAAACAGGCAAAAAACTGGGGGAAGGCTACAGTAAGGATGTCAGGTCCAACACTTATGTAATGAGCCATTCACAGTTTCACGAAACCGGCTGTGTGCAGTTACATGTGCATAGCTTAGTCTTTGAGACAAGCATATGTTACTGGTAGGATCAACCAGGTAGCTGTCCCTGCTGGATTGGGTTGGGGGGGAGATGAATATACTTCCTGGACCAACTTTTGCACCCCTTCGGAGTCTGCTGTATGGGGGAAGATCCTGCCTGGAGCCTTGCAGAGGGACAGGCCAGTCGGAATTGGGCCTGGCTTTCTCTGCGATGATGGAAGGAAGAGGCACACTGAGGTGAGGCCTGAGCAAGGTGCAAGGATTACGGGAACATCCCACTGAATGATCATTCTGGGCTGCTGTGACAATGCGCTGGGTGGAGGATGGAGACAGTGTGGCAATCAGACCCAGACCACCAGGCGACATCAAAGTTCTGCAGCAATCCACTGCCTTCCACTCTGGTTGGGCCACTGGGGGGATGCAAGCTGTCAGGCTGCTCAGCCTTCGCTCTGCTGGTAGGGCCTTAGTGAAAGGCAGGCCCTCAAGTTGTGCTTGAAACAACAGCCATTGCTGCCAAGCAATCCATACCTAAATGGACCAAGGGTGTGAAATTGATTGAAGCATTGCGCTGGCCAGACCCTTCTTGGGCAGGCCACCCTGTGAGGGGATGTTGGCTTCATGTCGTGTCTGCTTTCCAGGGCGGAGGCTTGGAGGAAGGGCCCTTCACACAGGGCTGATAGGCAGGTGAGGGCCTGGGCTCCGGGGTCCGGGCTACGTGTACCTAAAAATCTAGTAAAAGGCTACATTGTCTCTTGTAATCCTTGTGCATTGAATGGCAGAGAGGGCCATTGGTGCAAATGAACCCGACCTCCTTGAGCCCTGACTGGTCTTGAAGAAGTAAATAGACCCTCATAGGAACTTCTAGGGCAGTCTGGCCATCTGCACGCAACATAGCAATGCACAGCGCACAACCGGATACCCCAGGGCTCATACCTACCAGATGACCAGGCTCGAAGGCAGCATCCCTTAATACCCCTTGGAAGGGACAGGGACTCTGAGGCTGGGTTCTTGGAGCCGCAGCTGGGCCTCAGACGAGGGGGGGCATGACACAGCTCTGACTTAAGGCCTGGAGGCACCTTTAAATGCCAGCAAAATGGGGGAAGCCCTCCTTGGGTCTGGAGACTGCATCATGAGCTTTTTGCTAGGCAGTGAGCCAGAGAGGGGAACCCTGGACTGGGACTACCACCCCAGGGCAGCCTGGGGCTCTAAACTAGGGCCTGGTAAAAGCTCCTCCACCCGGGCCAGCAAGGGAGGGCTCCCTGGGCCCACAGGATCCCACCCTGGGCACTTTGACACGTGGTAAGCCAGAGAATAGAGCCCAACAAGAGGGTTCTCAACCCAAGGCCCACCAGATAACTGCCGTGGGGACAAGTCAGAGGTCCTGAACCAGGACAGAGCTCCTGAACCTGGCCAAACAGGGAAAGCCTCTTGCAGCCCGCAAGACCACATCCCAGGTCATTTGTGACATGCCAGTCTGGGAGCCAGAGCCCATGACAAAAGGGGGGGCCACCCCAGGGACAAGTTCTGGCCCGGACACAGCAGAGGAAACCTTGTCGGGTCTGCGGGACCCCCATCCTGGGTGCTTTGTAACCTGACAGATCAGGATAGGCAACCCGGTGTGAGGCTTCAACCGATGGCCAGCTGGAACTCTGATGTGGTGCATGGTCAGAGCTTTTCTCCCCCCCGTCCTGGGCGTTTCTGGGACTGGGGAGCCTTCCCCCCAGCTTTGTGGCTGAGATGTCCAGTTAATGGAGCCCAGGCCCTGCCAGAGCTCAGACCAAGAGCACGACCTTGGCTTCTATCCATGATGGATGAGGGGGAAAGGGATTCCCAGGCCTGCTACTTCCCTTTCGCCAGGCCCGCTCTTGTGGGGGATTGCCTGGCAGAAAATGGTAAGCCTTGTGCTGGGCCTGCCGATGGTACCTCCTGGGTGGTGCGGGACATCAATAGTCACTACCTTCAAGACTGGGCCCAGGCACCTGCTGTGCTGAGGGTTTCTCGGAGATCACCTGGGCTTGAGTTCCAGATTGGCTCCCTAGTGGGGCTGGCCCTCATGCAGTGCTGGTCTCTGCTCTAGGCTCAAACCCAGTGGAGGAGCAAAATAGTGCTTCCCAGTCTGTAGCCACCCTGGCCTGCGTAGTGACTGCTGCCACCATACTGTGGGCTGAGGGTGCTGTCTTGGGTGGGTGCCTTCCTAGATCTCAGGCATGGAGAGCCAAGGAGAGTTAAGCCAAGCCCACCTTGATCCCTCTTCCCTCTTGCCTGCCCGGAAGCTGATTTTCCTTGACTATTAAGCCCCACAAAGTTGGGGCTTACGGTACCCAGAGAGGAAAAAAAGTCAGAGTTAGTCCCCAGGCCAGACCTCTAGGCATCCACTTGGGCAGTCTGCTAGCCATCTGGTTGCCCAGCCTGCTGGCCATCTGGTCAGCTAACCCGGTAGTCAGATGGCCTGGACTGACCTAGTGACCATATGGTCCAGGTTGACCCAGCAACCGGGAGGCCCAAGCTGACCCAGCGACCAGTTGGCCTGGGCCAGCCACAACGACCAAGACGTCAGGTATGCAGCAGTCGGAAGATGATGAAAGAGGCCGTGTATTTTGAGACAGGCACTCAGGAGACTACCGCGGCGACTCCAGCTGGGGTGAGGAAGGATTCTGCTCTGGTCATCTTGTCGCCCTGTTGACCTGCACAGGATTATGCCCCTGTTCCAGCAGTGCAGGGCAGGAAGGGAAGGACTCCATGCTAAGTGGCATGTTGTGGAGGTGTCCTCTGTGGGCCTGCTTTCCCCTGTCCCTCCTTCATGGCAGATGGACCCCTTAGTGTGGGGGGCAGGAGCACCCACACACAGAGACAAAAGCTTGGCAAACAGGATGACTTTCAGTAGATCACAGCAAGGTAGCTGCTCTACTACTTACGAAACCCTGACCCAGAATCAGGTCTTCTACAAATGATTTAGCACCAGGTACCTCATGAGCATGCGGTGCACTAAGGGCGATGGAGGCAGTTCCCTTCTGTATGCGTTCTGATCTCCAAACAAGCAGCCCTATGCACAGGCACAGAGGCCGGCAATCCCAGGCCAACTGAGTCTCAAAGGCAATGCAATATCATTTGAGTTTAGGGGTATGCTGACTTAGAGGTGTTTAGTCATAATCCCACAGATGGTAACTTGGCCGCATCGACTACTCAGCCAAGCACATGCACCAAATGTCTAAAACTGTGATTCCTTTTGTATTGACCAGTATTACTACTACAACACATCAGTAGGGTAAAACAAACCTGTCTCACAATGATCTAAACCCAGTTTATGTTCCCTATTAGTGGGTGAACAACTGAATGGTTGGTGAATTCTGCTTCACTATGACAGGAAGAACCAACAACAACGAATTAAAAAGTGACATCAGTATGAACAATTGGCCTCCACAAGTCACCTCTTGCTTAAACTAAAAAAGTCAGAAGGATTGTGAGGCTGTGCTTTCATGGTTTGCATTCATATAGAAAATTTAGATCAAGCGAGCTTTTGCCCTTCTGCTTCACAGGAGGTTTCTGCCCTCTCTGAGTTTGCCTTAGGACACTTCTGTTATAGTTTGACAGGTTTACTGTCCCTGCCCCACTTCATGCCTCAGCCAAAGTAACCCAGCCTTTAGAGCCAATCCCCATCCCGAAGTTACGGATCTGACTTGCTGACTTCCCTTACGAACATTGTTCCAATATTCGAGAGGCTGTTCACTTTGGAGGCCTGTTGTAGACATGGGTATGGCCAGTGTGAGATTTACACCATCTCCCCTGGATTTTCAAGGATCAGCAAGAACTCACTGGCCGCCAGTGAAACCGTGACACTTTCCAAGACTCAGGCCCCTCTCTTGGGGTGAACCCATTCTTGGACACCCTACCCTTCACAAACAGAAGAAAAATCTAACAGGGGCTCACATCAGCTTCTCCAGGGTTGTTTGCATTACCGCACCGGTTTCCGCAAGGGCATCTGTCTCCGTCACTCTGGGATTGGGGATCTGAACTCTACTACCTTTCGATCAGCTGAGGGCACCGGAGGCCATTGCCCTTCCCTTCTGAACAGTGCTCGCCCATCTCTTAGGACCGACTGACCCATGTTCAATTGCTGTTCACATGGAACCCTTCTCAACTTCAGCCTTCAAAGTGCGACGCTCCTCCACGGCTCAAGACCTGGGCTTCCATGAGCAATGCAGTGGCACTCCTACTCATTGCAGCTTAGACCCCGTGTTTCTCAATACCAGCGACCGGTGCGTATGGGCCCGATGCTCCAGCGTCATCCGTCTTCAGGCCTAGTGGATTTGGCAGGTGAGTTTTTACACATAGCAGGTTCCATCTTCCATGTCCACCCCCCTGCTGTCTATATCAACCAACACTATTTTTGGGTGCTGATGAGTGTCTGCATCAGGCTCCTTAACCTAGCATTTGGTTCATCCTGCCGTGCCAGTTATGCTTTCCAAAAGTGGCCCACGGGCACTTTCATTTGATGCCCAGATCTACACCAGCGGGCCATCTTTCTTTCCCATTTAAAGTTTGAGAATAGGATGAAATTGTTTTATCCCCAGGACCTCTAATCATTTGCTTTATTAGATCAAAGTGAGGTTTCTGAGTGCCAACTATCCTGAGGGAACCTTCAGAGGAAATCAACATGTTCAATTAATCATTTCTCCCTATACCCAAGTCAGATGACCAATTGGCACATCAGAACCGCTAAAGACCTCCACCAGAGTTTCCTCTGGCTTCGCCCTGCTGTGCCATAGTTCAACATCTTACGGGTCACACACATTCCTGCTCCCTGATGGAGAGGGTGAGATGAGCCAGTGGTGCACCTGTTACTGGGGTGTGGTGGGATCCGAACTCAGCCAGCAGATGCCAGCCCTGATCTTTATTGCACCACAGGGTTTCAATTGTGCACATGTTAGACTCCTTGGTCTATGTTTAAAGATAGGTCAGGTGGGTAATCAAAATTGCCGCAGACCCCTTGCACCCTGCGTGTGACTCTCCACCCTGTGGCGTGACATGGTCAGGGTGCACTGAGCACAGTCTGCTTTCAGTCGACAGTTGTGCTGGGAGCAGAGGATCTCATTCCGCTTCCATGCTCCAGCACACCCCAAGAGAGACTGGGTTGGTTATGGGGGAGGGAAGTTGAATGTCCTTTTTCTCTGCAGACACAGCAAAACTGCTGTCAGAGGTTCTGTAACACTCTTCGCCAGAGCTGAGAGCCACCTGCCACACAAAGCCTTCCCAGCAGTCCTGGAGCCAGTCACTTTGTACCGTCACTGCAGGGTTACAAAGGGGGGTGGCAGCTGCTGCTGGCAGCAGGCTTGGGGGTCTGGTTTCAAGGGTGGTAAGCCCTCTCCTCCAAGGTTTGTATATTGGCTGTCTGGATAAGACCAGTCAGCAACCATGCCAGGATAGTTTAGCTTTTTCAGGGGGCACCTCTAAGGTGGCCCCTTTTAACATTTAGAGATAAATCCAATACTGGCACCAGTTTGGATTTATCATTCTGAGTTATTTGATACCAAACAACCCTGGGTTCAGAATGACTATCATGTAGCTGGGAAACTCGTGTTGACCAGTGTCCAGCATATGTATTAGAATGGCTTCTCTCTTCACTCAATATGTTCCAGGTTTAGCGAGGACACAGTGGGGCCATATTGCTCATGCAGCTATGCCCTCACATATACTATGGAGCACCGTGCCTTAGGGCTTTAAGGCCTGTCAGAGAGATGACTTACCCAGAGTAAATGCAGTGTATGGTGGACAGGACACACAGGCAGTGTGCCATGTCGATTTTGTATTTTAGGTTTGCACCAGGACATTCAGCCTGCAATGGCAGTGTTGAGTGCATCTGGATGCATGAACCTAGAGGGTGGCACAATCAGTGCTGCTGCCCTCAGGGGCCTACCCATAGTATCCCATGCCATGGGCAGCTGAGTGCCCCTTTACTAGGGACCTACAGTGGTAGCTAAGGGTGTATCCAATTGTGGCAATGCATCACAACAGATTTCAGGAAAGAGCTCTGGCCCAGAGAACCTGGTTAGCAGGGGCCCTGGGCACTACATTTTCTAGAACACATCAACTTCAGGCAAAAAGTGGGGGATAACCATGTCAAAAAGAGGCCCTCTCTCACACGCCCAACCTGTTTACCTCTTGACAGTTGACACCCTCTTGAAGTCACACGTTAAAGAGCTTTTCAACTTTCCCTTACGGTACTTGTTGGTTATCAGTCTTGCACCTGTATTTGTACTTAGATTTACTTTACCACCCACTTTGAGCTGCATATCCAAGCACCCTGACTCTGAGAATACCAGATCCCAGTGCAATGGGGGTGGCTACTGGCCTACCATCGCCTCCATTCGAAAAACGTATGCACCCCTGAGAGATGGCAGGGAGGTGGTCTTCTGTAAACCACATTACTTGATCCCACTGCTGTTAGGTGCTGGGCTCTTCACTCAGTGTTACTGGTGAAATCCTGGTTAGTTTATTTTCTTCCTCTTAGTAATAAGCTTACATTTAACGGGCCACCACGTCTGATCTAAGATCATAGTCAGATGCCAAAGCATGGGGAATCCGGGACAGGCCCCTGAGCTGCAGGGGCTGAAGTCACAAAAGCATGCCCTTTCTTGGATCAGAGACTGAATCCCATTGTGGGAACAGTCACCTGTGGGAAGTCACAGACAGCCATGTGCAGCACACAGCCAGGCTCCCCGGTCGTGCCTGTGGCAGACCAGTTGACTGCCTGCACCCCAACAAGAAGGGGTGAAAAGCCAGGTGCGCCAGTGGTATACCTCTGCGACAGGACAGGAGGGTGGAATTCTGCAATTGGCGATTGGGGGGTCTGACCTTGGGGGGTGAAGGGAGGGGAACTACCCTGTGATGGCTTCACCTGTTCCATGAGAAGGCAAAGGTGTGATTGACGATCAAGTTAACCTGAAACAGGTGTAACCCGGGAAGAAAGTTTGGGCTGAAAAGTGCACTAGAACTGTTGATTGTCAATGTGTCTTGCAATTCACGCTAATTCTCACAGCTAGCTGTGTTCATCTTCGATGCATGAGCAAGTGATCTACTGCCAAGTGTCACAGGCACTTTTTTGCAACGATCACCCATCTGCAAGCACAGGAGAGACAAGAGGAAGATGGCACTGCATGTCCGCCACCTGCGCCATGAGAGACAGCCGGGTGACTCATTGGGCTTCCCCTGTGGGAGTCGGCATCTATGATTCAAAGAGAGTTTCCAGGTACTCAGGCCTGGGATCCCCCTCCCCATAGGTGGCAAGCCCCACCATCACTGGTCCCCCTTGGAGGCCCAGGAGGGACCTTCAAATCCTTAGCCCGGCTGCATGGGACCATGAAAAAACAGGTACCTGGCTATGAGGGAGGGTTGACCACCTGCACATCGGCCATCTGCCACCAGGCTCGACCTCTGAACTTAGAGAGTACTCGCCTTAACCAGCAGCCGTGCCGGTAGGCTGTGGAAATCCACTCCTGCCATGGTGGGACATGCTGAAAGGGAAGAGCTACGAGGCTTACCCCTCCTACATATTCCCTCCCAGAAGCTGTTTGCACTGGCTTCAATCGGGGACATAGCACCTATGCCAGGAGGAGCCGAGGTTCCCTAAAGGTCCTAGCTCCTTCTCATCCAGGGTGCCTGCCACCCGAGAACAGTTGTTCCTCTGTAGCCCTAAACCAAGGAACAGAAGGGCCCAGGCAGCAGATCCTTCAGGGGTGGTCCTAGCCCAGAGGGGCTCTGCGATTCATTTTCCCTCAGTGTCATGCTGGGTGAGCAGCGGTTCCATCTCAGGAGTGCTTTCCATCGTGCTGTTCCTAGGGTTTCAGGCATTTGGTTATGTGCTTGGCTGACAAGCACATAAGCTTGTGCTTGTTGCTGAGGATCTAATGCAACAAAGCTATCATCTGCGGGGTGGTAAATGAACACCTCTAGGTCAGAATCCCCCTAAACTGCAAGGATATCACAGTGTGTCGTTGAGCCTCGGTTAGCCTGGGACAACAGGTCTCCAGGCCTGTGTGTAAGGCTGCTCTCTTGGGGACCAGAGCATGGGCAGAAGAGGACTGCTATATCTCCCATAGTGCACCACATATTCGTGAGACACCTGGTGCTAAATGAATTGTAGACAACCTGATTCTGGGTCAGGGTTTTGTAAGTAGCAATGCAGCTACCTTACTGTAATCTAATGAAATTCATCCTCTGCTTGAACCTTTTGTCTCCATTCATGGGTGCTAAAACCCACCTCACAGTGAGGGGTCTCTATCCCACCAAGACGGAATGGGGGAAGCGGGCCCACAGGAGGCTGCCTCCAGAACGTGCCACTCATCACGGGGGCCTCCCCTTCCCGCCCTGCACTGCCTGGTGCTGGGACGGGGGCATGATAACTTGCAGGTCAGCAGGCAACCAGATGGCCAAAGCAGAAACCCTAATACGACCCCACCACATGAGTCAAAATAATCCAAATAGCCTCAGGTGCTTGCCTCAGAATGTATGGGCACTCTTGTTATTGGACTGCTGTGTGCCTGAGGTCTGGGTCTCCCTGGTCTGCCCGGCCACCTGCTCACTTGGTCATCTCGAGTCATTTGGTCGCTGGGTAGGCCTAGGCCATCTGGTCGCTGGGTTGGCCCAGACTATCTGATCACTGGGTTGCTGACAAGATGGCTGGTGGGCTGGCCGATCAGGTGGCCTTCAGGCTAACTCTGACTTTTGTCCCTCCCAAGGTGTGTAAGCCCCCACTTCATCAGAGTTTAGTAGTCATGGAAATCAACTTCCTGGGCAGGCAGAGGGAATGGGGTATGGGGTGGGCTTAACTTGACCCCCCTTGGTTCTCCATGCCTGGGCTCTAGGAACGTGGAAGGCACCTACCCAAGGCAGCACCCTCAGGCTACGGTATAGTGGTAGCAGTCAGTACCCAGTGCAGGGAGGCTGCAGACCAGTAAGCACTCTCTTGCTTCTCCACTGGGTGGGGGCCCAGAGCAGAGACCAGCCCTGCACGAATGCCCATCCCTCCAGGTCTGGAACATAAGCCCAGGAGAGCTGTGAGAAGCCCTCAGCAGAAGGCTTCGCACAGCTCTCCGCTCTCAGGTTTCGAAAGAAGCGACTATTGAGGTCTTGCATTACCCAGGAGTTACCATTGGCAGGCCCAATGATTGCTGTTCTCTGCCACGCACCCCGCACACAATAGAGGCTGGGAAAGGGGATGCAGCAGGCTCTTGAAGCCCTTTTCCTCCTCCTCCGGCATGGACGGAATCCGTGACCATGGTCAGAGCTCCGGCAGGGGCTGGGCTCCTTTCAATGGCCCTCTCTGCTGCAAAGTGCGGGAGCAGAGTTTGTGAGAAAGTAGCCTCTTTCTAGCATGGTAACACCCACTTTTGGCCTGTTTGTGAGAGTGTGTCAGTGTGTTTTTACTGTCTCACTGGGATCCTGCTAGCTAGGTCCCCAGTGCTCATAGTTTAAACACTATTTGTCAGTGTGTTTTGCCTGTCTCACTGGGATCCTGCTAGCCAGGACCCAAGTGCTCTTAGTTTGTGGTCTAATGTGTGTTGTCAGTAGTGCTTAATTGTGTCACTGAAGTTCTGCTAACCGGAACTTCAGTGCTTATTCTGGTTCCAAATTAGTTAATATAGTTTAGTGACTTCATTTACCAATTCCAATTGGCACGCTGGACCCCCCTTATATGTCCCTATTATAAGGAACTTAGGTACCCAGGGCATTGGGGTTCGAGGAGATCCTTATGGGCTGCAGCATTTCTTTTGCCACCCATAAAGAGCTCAGACAAACCCTTTCACAGGACTGCTACTGCAGCCTGCGTGAAATAGTGCACACACTATTTCACAGCCATTTTCACTGCACTTAAGTAACTTATAAGTCACCTATATGTCTAACCTTCATTTACTGAAGGCTGGGTGCAAAGTTACTAAGTGTAAGGGCACCCTTGCACTAGCAAAGCTGCCCCCACGCTGTCCAGGGCCAATTCCCCAGACTTCGTGAGTGCAGGGATACCATTACACAAGTGCACTACATATAGGTCAATATCTATATGTAGCTTCACAAAGGTAACTCCGAATATGGCCATGTAAGGTGTCTAAGATCATGGAATTGTCCCCCCATTCCAAATATGGTTTTGGGGGGACAATCCCATGCATCCTGGGGGCTTCACCATGGACCCCCAGTACTACCACACCAGCTCTCTGAGGCCTGCACTGCAGCTACACCTGCTTCCACCTCACAGACAGGGTTCTGCCCTCCTGGGGTCTGAGCAGCTCAGTCCCAGGAAGGCAGAACAAAGCATTTCCTTTGGGAGGAGGGTGTTACACCCTCTCCCTTTGGAAATAGGTGTTACAGGCTTGGGAGGGGTAGCCTCTCAGAGCGTCTGGAAATGCTTTGAAGGGCGCAGATGGTACCCTCCTTGCATAAGCCAGTCTACACTGGACCCCCAGTCCCTGCTCTGGCGTGAAACTGGACAAAGGAAAGGGGTGGTGCCCAGAGCTCCTCCGGTGTGTCCCTGGCATTGGCCATCTTGTTTTCCAAGGTGTGGGGACACTCTGGAGATCTCTGAGTGGACAGTGCCAGCAGGTGACATCAGAGACCCCTCTTGATAGGTGCATACCGGGGTAGGTAGCCAATCCCCCTCTCAAGGCTATTTAGGGTCTCTCCTCTGGGTTTCTCTTCAGATTCAGCTTACAAGTTTCCACCAGGAATCCTCTGCAACTCCTGCTTCATCCTCTGACCGTCGGATCAACCACAGACTGCTCCAGGACCCGCTGTAATTGCAACAAAGTATCCACTGAGCTACTGTGACTCTGCAACTTCAGCCAGCAACTGCAATAGTTTCCAAGGTGTGCATGCTCTGAGGATTCCCTGTCTTCACCCTGCACCAGAAGGACTGAAGAAATCTCCAGAGGAGTGACAGAGTCACTTCCCTGCTCCAGCAGGCACCTTCTAAGACGATGACTGGTTCTCTGGGACTCCTCTCCTGATGATGTGCATGCTCCCTGGACCACAGGTTGTAGACCCCTTCGCCCCAGACTGTCCTAAGTTCCAGCTGTCGAAATTTGGAGGAGGTAAGAGCTTGCCTTCCTGGTTTGCAACAGTACCCCTATACACCGTGTCATCTCTAGCTCCTGAGGCCTCTGTGCACTATTTTCAAGAATCCTTTGTGCACAGCGTGGCCCAGGGCCCCAGCACTCTATCCTGTGATGCTCAACTCGCTGAGTTGTTCTCCGGCGGTGTAGGACCTTCTTTTGTAGTGCTGCAGGAACCGCAATTTGCATCTTCTTTGTCCCCATGTCCTGGGACGCCCGTGGGTGCTGCCTTGTCATCTGTGGGTTCCCTCCGGTGTTGGGAGCCCCTCTGCCTCCTCAGTCCGAGTTGATGCCCCCAGGTCCCTCCTGGGTCCAGGCAGCGCCATTTTGACGCAAACCACAACATTGCTTGAACCAAGGCTTGTAGGATGAATCCAGCGCTGAAACTCACCTGTATCCAACATCTCGACATGGGACATCCTTTGCATCATGCAGGAACCCTCAGCCATCTTCTTTGGTGCTCTTCTGCAGACTTCTTCCAACCGGAGATACTCTTTTGCACCATCTTCTAGGTTAGCAGGGACTCCTGTCCTTCCTGGAATCATTGGAAAGGTGCATTCGAACTGACTATTATAAATATGTTCTGCAATTCACACTAATTCTCACTGCTAGCTGCATTCTTCATTGATGCATGAGCCAAGTGATCTATCGCCAAGAGTCACAGACAACTTTTTGCAACATTCAACATGTAAGCCTAGAAGAGACGAGAGGAAGATGGCACTGCCTGTGAACCACCTGCACCAAGAGAGACAGCCAGGCGACTCATTATACTTCCCCTGTGGGAGTCAGCATCCATGAATCAAAGAGAGTTTCCAGGCACTTGGCCCGAGATCCCCCTCCTCATTGATGAGGGGATTCTGGAGCAGCAGAAACAGGGAGACAGCCCCACCACCACTGGTCCCACTTGGAGGCCCAGGAGGGACTGTGTTAGTCTTCTAATCCTTAGTCCGACTACATGGGACCAGGAAAAACCAGGTACCTGGCTATGAGGAAGGGTCGCAGCATCTGCACATTGGCCGTCTGCACCAGGCTCGACCTCTGAACTTC
Source organism: Pleurodeles waltl (assembly GCF_031143425.1). NCBI lineage: Eukaryota > Metazoa > Chordata > Amphibia > Caudata > Salamandridae > Pleurodeles > Pleurodeles waltl. The sequence goes on from NC_090445.1 coordinate 476,392,079, forward strand.
GAAAGTACTCACCTGAGGCAGCAGCTCAGCCATGCCGGTAGGAGGGGGGGCACTCCTGCCCTGGAGGGAGAAGTTGAAAGGGAAGAGCTGTGAGACTTCCCTCTCTTGCACATCCCCATCCAGAAGCAGTTTGCAGTGGCTTTGAGAAGGCGTGCTTTGCCTTTGCCAAAATGAGCCAAGGTTCCCTCACAGTCCTAGCTCCTTCTCATCCAGGCTGCCTGCCACCCAAGAACAGCTGTTCTGCTGTCGCCCTAAACCCAGGTATGGGAGGACCCAGGCGGCCGAGCCTTCAGGGGTGGTCCTAGCCCAGGGAGGCACTGTGATTTAGTTTCTCCTGGTGTCATGCTATGTAAGCATCGGTTCCACCTCAGGAGTGTTGTTGAGACTTGGTTAGCCTGGTACAACTGGCCTTTGGGCCTATATGTAGGGCCACTCTCTTGGGGGCCAGAGCACAGACAAAAGAGGGCAACCTCCATCTCCCATAGTGCACTGCATGCTAGTGGGGCACGCAGTGCTTAATCATTTGTTGACAACCTGATTCTGGGTCAGGGATTCGTAAGAAGCAGAGCAGCTACCTCATTGTGATCTAATTAAATTCATCCTCTGAACAAAGCTTTTGTCTCCTCCATGGGTGCTTGCGCCCACCCCACACCTGGGTGTTTCTCTCCCACCAAGAAGGGATGGGTGAAGCAGGCCCATGGGAGACTGCCTGCACAACATGCCCCCCAGCATGTGGCCACCTCTTTCCTCCATGCCCTGCCAGGTGTAGGTATGGGGGGCATGGTAATTTGTAGGTCAGCCGGGCAACCGGATAGAAAGAGTGGAATCCCTTCTCCCTCCGCAAGAGTGTTTGCTTCAGAATGTAGGGCCACTCTTGTCATCTGACTGCCATGTGCCTGAGATCTGGGTCACTCTGGTTGACCAGCCACCTGCTCACTGGGTCAGCTCAAGACATCTAGTTACTGGGTCGGCCTGTGGCATTTGGTTGCTGGGTTGGCCCAGGCTATCTGATCACCGGGTGGCTGACTAGATGGCTGGTGGGCTGGCTGACCAGATGCCTGGCAGGCTGTCCAATCAGATGAGCAATCTTTGAGCAAACTCTGACTTTTGTCCCCCCAAGTTCTGTAAGCCCCCATTTCATGGGGGCTTAATAGTCAAGGAAATCAGCTTCCTAGGCAGGCCAGAGGGGGATGTGCTTGATTTAACCCTCCTTGGCTCTCCATGCCTAGATACCTGGAAGGTGGCAGGCACCCACCCAAGGCAGCACCCTCGGCCTACAGTATGGTAGCAGCAGTCATTACCCAGGACGGGATGGCTGCAGACCAGCAAGCACTCTCTTGCTTCTCCACTGGGTTTGGGCCCAGAGCAGAGAGCAGCCCTATATGAATGCCCCCCAGGTCTGGAACACAAGCCCAGAGGAGCTCTGAGGAGCCCTCAGCAGATGACTGGGCCCGGTCGGGAGGGCATCGACTATTGACATTCTGGAAGTACCATCAGCATGCCCAAGGATTACTCTTCTCTGCCACACACCCCGTACACGAGCAGGGCTGGGCAAAGTGGGCGCTGCAGGCTCTTGAAGCTCTTTTCCCTCTCCTCCAACATGGACAGAAGTCGTAAACTTTGTCAGAGCTCTGGCAGGGCCTGGGATCCATTCATTGGCCCTCTCTTCCGCAAAGCGCGGTGGCAGGGCTCCATGGTCCCGGAAATGGAGGCCTGCTCAGGGTCTATTTGGCGACGGGCTGCTTTGTTGGAAACACCTGATTGTGCCCCCCAAGTGAGAGCTTCTGAACCACAAAGTGTATGGGATGGGGTTGCTCAGGGTCAAGGAACCACAAGGCCCAGGGCTGCAAGGTCACTGAACCAGCATACCTGGGTCTGTAAACCCACCAGGGCCCTGGGCTCCCTTCTCTGGCCCTCAGTATCAGGAGAGAGGGAGAGAAGCTTTGTCCGTGAACTGCACCGGAGGTCCCCCTGACCATCGTTTGAAGCCTCACACCAGGCTGTCTATCCAGGTCTGCCAAGTAGCAAAGCACCCAGGGCGGGGTTCTGCAGGCCCAGGCCAGATCTAGGTCCTGGCATGGGCACCCCCTTTGTCCTGTGCTCTGGCCCCAGCCTGGTGTGTCACAAAGGCCCAGTATGGGGTACAACAGACCTCGAGAGGCTTCCCCTGCTCAGCCAGGTTCAGGACCTCTGGCTGGGTTCATGAGCTCTGACTGGGCCCCAGGTCAAGGCTTTGGCAAGCTGTGGGTTGGAGCCACCTTCCTGGGCTCTGTTCTCCAGCTCACCACATGGCAATGTACAGAGAACAGGATCCTGGAGGCCCATGGAGCCCTTCCCTGGTGGCCCAAGTAGAGAAGCTCTGAGCAGGCCCCAGGTTAGAGCCCCAGGCTTGCCTTAGGGTGGCAGACCCAGGCCCAGAGCTCTCTTCTCTTGCTCAAGCCTGGCAAAGCTCCTAGAATGGGATCCTGCGGGCCGCAGGAGAACCTCTCCTGCTTTGCCAGCATGTATAGATGCCTCTGGGATCAGTGACAGAGCTCTGTCAAACTCCCCTTACCTGAGCTCAGTGTTACTAAGGGAATCTTGGTTAGTATATATCTCTTTGTTTTAGTAATATGCTTACATTTAATGGGTTGCCATGTCTGATCTAAGGTCGTAGTCGGATACCGAAGCATGGGTGAGCTGGGACAGGCCCTGGGCTATAGGGGCTAAAGTCACAAGAGTGCACCCTTTCTTGGATCAGAGACTGAATTCCATGGGGGGCAGGTTGGGAACTGTCACCCGTGGATAGTCATTGGCCCCTCTCCACCCACGGGCAATGAAAGTGGGCACCGGAGGCAGTGCACATGGGCAAACAAGCAACACCACAGACTTGTGAAACACAGTCAGGCCCCCCTGGTCATGCCCTTAGCAAACCGGTTGACTGTCTGCAGCACAACAAGGTGGGGGTGAAAGGTGAGTTGTGCCAGTGGCCTCTTTGACAGGAGAGGAGAGTGGAGTCCTGCGATGGGAGATTGGGGTTCTCACTTTGGGGAGGATGAAGGGAGAGCAACTATCCTGTGATGGCTTCAGCCAAGCCCTGGGAAAGCCCAGGTGTGATTGACGATCAAGCAACCCTGAGACAGGGGTGTCCCCGGGAGGAATCCCGGGCTGAAAGGTGCATTTGAACCTTAGATTGTGAATGTGTCCTGGAATTCAGACTAATTCTCGCAGCTGGCTGCATTCTTCATTGAGGCATGAACCGAGTGATCCCAACTGGGGCTCTGAGAACCCAGCCTCAGAATCCCTGTCCCTTCCAATAGTGAGCGGAAGCCTTTTTTTTAAGGGACGCTGCAACCAGATGGCATAGCATCTAGTCGATCTGAACCTTCAGACATGTGGCTGTGCACTGTGCACTCCTATGGCATGCACAGATGGCTGGACTGCCCTGGAAGCTCCTATGAGAGCCCATTTCCTTTTTCAAGCCCAGTCAGGGCTTCAGGAGGCCGGGTGCATTTGTGACGATTGTCCCCTCTGTCCTTCAGTGCACCCAAAATACAAAAAAGAGGGGTAGCTTTACTTTAGATTATTAGGGACAGGTATCCAGACATTGTGGGCACAGGTCCTCCACTGCCTGTCAGCCCTGTCCGATGGGCCTTATCTCCAAGCCTGTACCCCAGGAGAGCAGACAGGGACATGAAGCAGACATCCCGCACAGGACAGCCTGTGCGGGATGTCCGCTTCATGTCCCTCAGGGATGGATTGCTTTGCCTGCCTGGGCTGTTGTTTCAAGCAAAGAGCTGCCAACCCACCAGGGACCATCTGACACTAGGGTTTGCCTTTCGCATAGGCCCTACCCAGCAGAGCAAAGACCGAGCAGCCTGGCAGCTTGCACCCCGCAGTTGCCTGGCCAGAGTGGAAAGGGTCAGGTTGTGCCAGGATTCGTATTCCGCCCACGCCATTGCCCTCCTCCACCCAGCGCATTTCCACTGGCGCGTGGAATAAACATTCAGTTCGGTGTCCCTGGCACCCCTGTATCTCGCTCAGGCTGCACCTTGGCTTGCCTCTCCCTTCCATCATCTCAGAAACAACCAGGCTCACTAGTGCCCATGCGACTGGTTCTATACCACTGCAAGCCTTGTCCCAGGTAATGGCTTCCCCCATGCAGCATGCTCCGAGTGGTGCCACGTCAGTCTGGGATGGGGACGAATCTCCCCCAATCTCATCCAGCAGGTGCGACTACCTGGTTGATCCTACCAGTAGGATATGTTTGTCTCAAAGATTAAACTATGCAAGTGTAAGTACACACTGCCGAATAGTGAAAACGCGAATGGCTCATTAAATCAGTTATGGCTCTGTTACTCGGATAACCGTGGTAATTCTAGAGCTAATACATGCCGATGAGCACTGACCTTCCAGGTTGCATGCATTTAACAGACCACGACCAATCTGGGCTCACACGGCCCCTTTGGTAACTTTAGATAATCTTGGGCCAATCACACATCCCAGACCAGACAAATACAGATGCCTTCCCCATCACATTTTGATGGTTCTTTCTGTGCATTCCATGGTGACCAGAAGTAGTGGGAAATACTGTAAGGGTTCAGTTCTGGAGAAGGAGCCTGATAAACAGCTACCACATCCAAGGAAGGCAGCAGACCGGTAAATTACTCACTCCCTACTCAGGGAGATAGTGATAACAAATAACAGTACAGAACTTTTTTGCGGCCCTGTAATAGAAATGAGTACACTTTAACTCCTTTAAACCAGATCCATTGGAGGGCAAGTCATTGGAGGGCAAGTCTACCACCAGAAGCAGCAGTATTTCCATCTCTAATAGGGTATATAAAAGTTGCTGCACATAAAAAGCTCGTATTTGGATCTTGGGATCAAGCTCATGGTCTGCCACAAGATGAACCACCATATGTGCTAGCTCCTGCTTCGCTGCACCCCCTTAATGCTTTTTACTGAGAGTCCTGGGAGTCTGAAGTGTTTACTTGAAAAAAAATGAGAGTGTTCAAAGCTGGCTGGTAGCCTAAATATGTCATCTAGGAATGATAGAATAGGACTGCAGTTCTATTTGGTTAGTTTGCGAAACTGGGGCTATGAGTAGCAGGAATGGCCATGGGCATTCGTATTGTTCTGCTAGAGGTGAAATTCTCAGACTGGCACAAGACGAACCAAACTGAAATATTTGGCAAGAAACTTTTCATTAATCAAAAATGAAAGTCAACATAGGAAACCTCACTTGGTCAGGACAAGGAAAGAATTGGCAGATTGATAGCTCTTTTTCACTTCTGTGGGCGATGGAGCATGGACATTCTTAGTTGGTGGAGCAATTTATCTGGTTGATTCTGATAACAAACAAGATGCCTCCATGCAAAACATGCTAAATGTAAAAGTGAATGGGTGGAATTAGAGGTCTGCCTCCAACAGCCTTTATCCACGGGCCGTTGTAGGGGTTTAATCACAGCGGGCACAGAGTAGTCTCCACTATGACTAAACCTAAGGTTAGGTTGTTTTTAAAACTGTCGGGCGGACAAATATCTTGACGGTATGCATTTTCTGTTGCCACAGGAAATACTTAATGTCAAGATATAAATCCCCCATGTAAACATTATCAATTCTGATTTTCCTAAGAGGACTTTTATAGCATAGCGGAAACTGTGTTCAAGAGCAGTTTAAAGACTGTAAGCCCCTGTGAGTAAAATAGCTTTTACCATTTCCTTACAGTATTCATGAAAATACAGTGGCAAGTTAATGTAAAAGCCATTTACGCCCATCATCCCTGGTGCAAAAAAATCCCTATCCCTATTTCCTACCTGAATCAATCCTCATACAGTCTAATACATATTCATTGGCCATGTAACCCCCATAATGCCCCCATGCAGAACACAGCTATGCCCACTTACCTTTAAGATTTACTAAATAGCAGTATCAGGTATATCTACCAGCCATTTAACCCCCATTATCCCCATGCAAGAAAAATGTATACCCAATTCCTCAACATACATGACTACACTAGAGTGACAGGTTCATGTTATAGCCATTTAACACCCATCTTCCCCATGTAGAAAACATTATGGCCACTTTCCACTTTAAGAGAGCTACATAATATATTTTGTTTACCCCTATAAACACCCCTCTAAACATTATCTGTTTCCATTTTCCCAAAGAGCAATTATAATATAGGGGAAAATGTGTTCAATGCCTGTTTAAAGCTCATAATCCCTATGAGAAAAATAGCTATTACCATTTTCTTACAGTAGTCATGAAAATACAGTGAAAGGTATATGTGAAAGCAATTTAGTGCCCATTATCCCCAATGCTGAAAATCCCTATCCCTATTTCCTACCTTGAACAATCCTAATACATGTCAAAATATATTCAAAGGCCATATCACACTCATAATCTCCTATCCAGAACACTGCTATGCCTGCTTACCTTCAACATTTTATAAATGACAGCACCGGGTATGTGCACCAGCCATTTATCCCCAATTAAAAAACATATTTATGCCCATTTCTTCAACACATGGGGTCTTGCTGCTAAATATGAATTTGTTATTAAATGTGGTATCACACAATCAGTCTTCGGTTGACTAATGTTATCTTATCACCCAAGTAATTCTGCATTTGCTTGTTGCAACTGAATGTGATTCTGCACATAAATGTTGTTAAACCCATCAACTTTAGGGTGGTCTTCCCCTTAAGTTTTTGCCTTCTCTCTCCCATTTTGCTAAATTTATTTTTGTTGTTCTTAGGACTTCTTAACACTACTGCTAAAGTGCTCGTGCTTACCCCCCAAACACATATTAACTGGCTTACACCTGACTGGCATATTTAGGTTATTTGTAAGACCCTAGTACCATGGTATACCGTATATCTAGGGATGGTAAATTAAATGCCACTAGTGGGCCTTCAATGCCTATTGGGCCACCCACTTAAGTAGCCCCTTAAACATTCCTCAGGCCTGCCATTGAAATCTGCATGCAGTTTTAACCTGCCAATTCAACCTGGCAAAATAAACCACTGGCTTCTCCGAACATTCCCTTTTTTTAATACATGTAAGTCAATCCTAAAATAGGCCCTAAACAACACATAGGGCACAGTGCACTGTATTAAAAAAGTGCATACTTTTATGTTTTTACATGTGCAAAGCTCCCAAATTCATTTTCAGTACTGTGAAGCCTGCTCTTCTTGCTGAGTAACATTGGGTTACCTTGTTACTTTTAATAATTAATATAGTTTGTTTGGGATAAGGTTGAAATTTCATTGTTGGTGTCTATGTAATTGTAATTTCAAAAACTATTTAATGGGAAAGTCAGATTTTAAGTTACATTTCTGAAAGTTCCACTTTTAGAAAGTTGGTGACATTTTCTTGTCCTAACACTTGCTTTCTGCAGCCTCTTCCTAGGTCACATGACAAGGTGTAGTTAGCAGTTGGCCTTTGTACATTCCCCCCAGACAGCCACACAATAGAGGGAGTATGTGTTGGCAGGAAGGACCATTGTAGCAACATGTGAGCGTGAGTTGTGCACAGTTCCAGTTGCACTTCAAGACAATGCCTCAGCACACAAAGAACTTCACACTAGACTATAGTGACTTCCGACAGCTTGAGATCACAGCAGGGAGGCAGGACCTTTCTTCTGTGGCGAGGGAGAAAACTCTAAAAGTTTCTGTCACTTCAAAGCTAGCCCTAGGTATACAACTAGGACCCTTAGACCCACTCTTCCGTTCACTTCTGGACCTGTGGATGGACTCTCAAAGGGCTCCCTTGCTGCCTGTGGCCTCCTCTGTATTTCAGAAGACTGCATTCTTGCACCAGGAAAACTGCCCTGCGGCCGGAAGCCTGCCTTGTGCCACCCTGCTCCTGAGACATGTTTTGTTGCTTCAACCCAGGACTTGCAGAGTGATTCCAAAGGCTAGTTGGCCGGCCTCTTCATTAGAACCTCATAGACAGTAAAGGCTCCAACCATCTTAAACTCATACCTGTATCCAACCAGAGTGAGTCCTAATCCTCCAAGTGGGCCCCTGTAGTCCTGGACCTTTGGAAGTGGTGTTAAAGTTGCCCAAACAGCTCAAATCGAAAACTTGGAACTTAGAACATTTTACAAGAGTAAAAGAGTGCATCTGGGCCTACCTAATTGCAGATCTATCTAATGTGCATTGCCTGTCAGCCTTACTTCATGGTAACTCCTGCTACATTGATCTCTGCAGCAGCAAATGCTGTTGAGCAGCTCTTCGTGGAAAGAGTATCCAGCCTCATTGAGACCTCGTCGGCTACAACTGAGACCTTCTGGATATTTTCAACTTCCATAAAAGAGACTACATCTGAACAAAGAAACCTTCACTAAAACTTCATCCAGCGGCTTCCTGATGATGGTCCTCCTTTTCAGACACCGCCAGCTCCTTTGCCCCAATGAACTTAACCTTCTCAAACATTTTTCTTCAGAATTTTTTAGCAGAGACCCGACCCAATCCACTCTATGCATCTGATCTGAGCTCAATCCCTGTTGGCTACAACTTTCAACTTTGCCCCAGTCTCAGGGAACTACTTGTCTGCCACCAGCACTTTGATAATTTAGGTGCTATTTTTAAGTTTAAACTTAAAAAATTCAGAATTCCAGTTTTACTGATTGGAATTGTATTAAATATTACTCTATTTGTCTAAAATAGTGTGGGATTTTTCTGGTGTTGAGTCTTCGCTTTACCACTGTGTAAGAGCTGCATAAATCCTTCACACATTGCCCCTAAGTTAAGCCTGACTGCTTTTGTGCCAAGCTACAAGAAGGGTAAGCACAGGCTTATTTAGTGACTTTTTGTGGTTCATCCTAACAAGGACTGTGTCTGTTGCACTAGTAGGGCTTCATTCCCCTCAACCAACAACCCCATTTTTCACAAATGTTATTTGTGCTCCAAAATATTTCCCACACACATGCCTATGTTGCATCCAGGGTGATTTTGTGCCTCCATGTGCTATTAATCAAAAATGCTGGAATGCTGATGCATACTCTTTACACACCCTAATAAGGCATCTTGCTACTGCATGTTTTCTGTACTGTGAAAAGACTCTGGATGGGCATGTGATATCTTAGATAGTCCAGAGGCAAACCACCATATGGCATATCTTCCTGCTGAAATATTGATGTCAGTTGCATTTGGCTGGTCAACAGTTTTAATTAAGACTTCCCCACCTGTTCCACAAAATCAGGGTACATATGCACACATCTGACTTGCTGTTGTAGATTGGTCATATTAAAAATAAGCTTAGCTATTTCTTATTTTGATTAATTGCTTAGTATTACTTGTTGGAACCACCCCCTTCTTACTATGGTGGGGCTACTGACTCATGGGCAGGAGGGCAGTGACAATATTTTATAGCCTATTGCTGGTACAATCAATACTTCAACCACCAGTCACAATTCAAAATGAGAGAGTGACTTTGGCACAGTATGTTTGCCCCTGCAATGGAGCTGTGTTGTTGCCCATGTTGAGCAGGTGTCATGGAATGCGTGCTTACTCTTCACAATCCAACTATATATATGAAACATACCTTACCCGACACCGCATATGCCATATGTTTGGAGGAGCAGTTAGGGATTCCCCACACTATAGGTGGGAAGATGTGGGCTTCTACCAAATGGTGTAGGACTGTCAGGCGCCATGACCTGTGTGGGTGCTGAAGATGACACCACCTCAGAGATAGTGGCTTGTCAGATCCTGTGTATCCATGAGCTCTGCCTAGTGGGGCTAATGACTTCGACCAAAGTCATTGACTGTAATGTAGGTTTGTGGACCTGCCACCAGTTTTGTTTAGAAGATGGGTGGCCATGGCCTAAAAGATTACTGCACCCACTGAATTTGTCTTAAGGACACTACATTTATTGAAATAGGCTAGGGCAGGGGCCAATACATTAATGGTGCTTAGATTGAGGGACTGCCGTCAACCAATGAGGCTAACATGTACGTTGAAAAACTGGTGGCAAAGGATGATGTCAGAACAATGTAACTGTACGATAGACCTCTGATGCATCTGTTGTATAGCATTCCACAGTTGAATTGAGTAGAATGGATGCTGGTGTGCTGCTGGCAATGGAAAGACGGAGGTTACTGAGATTCTATACGGGGCAAGTCTCTCTGAAGGTTAATTCTGCATGGTTGTGCAGTTGTGTCATTGTTTTAAGTGCAATAAAAATATTTATAAACACCTTCTTGGTATTCTGTTGGATTGTGGAAGTTGAAACACTATTGGATCCTGAATGAAACACACAGCCTTAACATATACCCTGCTGTCTTCATTATGAGGTAAATAATTGTGAGACTTTGTATTCTCGACTGTGGTTCTAGCATTGGTTCTTCCACACACCACTGTAAGCAAGAACCTACGGGCATTGATGATGAATCTAAGTTATTCCCTTATAAGATATCTACTGGATTTTTCACCAGTGTAGTACCTATGAAGCAATCCACTTTAGACAACTCTCAGCCATCATAGATAATGTCATCATTGTGGAGTCTCATGTAGGCCTAAAAGTAGAAGATGTTTCACAGAAGAAATTCAAAGGAAGCAAGAAAAATATGATTTAAAAAAATGTTCACCTGATTCACCCCTAGAAATTAATACCTGCTGGCAGAGGAGATGAGGATCCCAAGTTGTTTAAGAGTTATTTTTTTGTAATGTGCCTGCTGAACAGTGCCCTAAGATAACTATGACTTGTTCCTCCACCATGCACAGTTTTATCATCAATAATTTCATTGCAAATGCTGCAGTGTTATTATCAATCATGTCATAGAAGGTGTCATGAGTGATGTAATATGTGAGGTAATTAGCAGTGTCACGCAGACTCTCATTATTCTAATGAGACTACTGGATTTTAAGCGGCAGAATTGCCTGTGGTGTGGGAGACTAAGTCTGATCCACTACAGTTGACACCTGTCGCTCCAATCTGGGTTTTGCTCCGGCTAACTAACAGTGCCTCATTTCCACCCAAGGGCGGGATGATTGGGCAACCGAGCGCATGACATAAATGATTTCTCAGGGAAACCGTGGTCGATCAGGTCTCATCCGTTTATCTCAGTTATATTAGTCTCACATACACAATGACAAACAGAGGCAGTATATGTTTCAATAATGTTTTAATGAAGCGACTGCATCTTAGATAGCAAAGCAGGGGCTGCAATAACCAGGACGACTCAGCATGACAAGATAAAAATTGTGACAAGGAGAGTAAAGTATAAAAATAACGCTACCATATTGTCACTAGAGCCAATAGAATAATTCCTACCTCGGCTATAATAGAGCACAGCATGTTAAGCTCTAATTCTGCCCTTCAGGTTTCCCTGGGAAGACATTATCCCCCATACCTGAGCAAAGGCCTGAAATCTGCATAAGCAGCTGTAGCGAAGCTTTTAGTAATCAGCATACAGTTGTGGTTCTCTGACTGGAATCTCCCTCTAACGTGTAAGGGAGATGGAAGTGTTTTTATAATAAAACAGATGATGTTCTGAGAAAATGTCCCTGTATAAGGATGTGTGTTTTCTATGAATATCAGAGACAAAACTTTATACCACATTCACTGGCAACCTATCTTACTGCAGCCTTGGAAGAAGTACAGAGTCAACAGAGTGTTGGCCCAGGCAAAAACAGTTAGATAGAGAGAAATAAAACAAGACTGTAAAAGTGGCTATTATAACAATAATAAATTAAGATGAAAAAAATATATCTAGGTTAAAGTGCACAGCGGCAGGCCTAGTATGCTAAAATAACGTGTATGGAGCTATAACTAAAATGGCTACACAACAGCAGTGGATGGCAAGGTCATGTGTTGTAGTTTCCTTGAGTGATAGTTATTTCAGATAACTATAACTGGTGATTTGCACATTTGAAACTGCATGTTTTAACTGACATTTACACCTAACTATAGCATCACTCTAACCTTTTTATTTCAGTAAAGTTCTATTTTTTTTAAACATAAAGTAATATTTCATTACAATATGTAAAGTCAACCCACCACCAGCAGCCAAACCCCCGCCGTGCATGGGTTTGGGCAGAGGTACTATCCTATGGCCTGGCCTTGCTTTCAACTATTACAAGCAGGTAGGCTGACCTTGCCAAAGAATTACAACACCAAAATATAAAAAGTGACGCTAATATCATCTCCAAAAATCACCAATATCTTTATTCTAGTATAGATGTTCATAATTCACACAATGCAGTGTTTAACAACAGTGATTAATATAAACATGTTTAATAAACATATTTTAAAAAATAAACATGAACATGAGTTTTTCTTTTAACTTAGATATTACTTTTGCAAATTGTGGGCTGAAAAATGTAAAAACAAAGAATGAGACTTTAAAAAAAAATAAAAAAAAAGCAACATGTCTGTCTCTGTGTCTCTTTTAAGAAATTTTAGCCCAAAAGATGCAATCATAAAAAATCACAAAAACGGCTTGCAATCCAGCTGAAAAGTTAAGAACTCCAGATTGGAGTGATTTTAAAAATATTGTAAGCTGTCCTGGGGTGATGATGTTTTTAATGTTACTGAGGGACTGCTTCACTCCTGTAGCCCCCGACAACATTATTAAAAATGCTTGGTGGTGTTCCTTCCTATCCTAGGGGCATGACCAAGCTTAAAAAAGCCCTCATAGAGCATTGTGTGTCACTCCATGCTGGAGCAGTGAATAATGAATGAGCGGTGGATAGGATATCCGTTTAAAAAAAAAAAAAACTGTTGGGGAGGAGGGTATGCAGCTTCCTCCAGGAGCCTTTATAGTTTCGGGGACCCCGATTTCCTGGACCTCATCCTCTGGGCCAGAGTTGGGTGCCGCAGTAGCCATCCAGTATCCATCCAGGGCACCCACAAACTACCAGTTGGAGTCACCAGGGTCCCCTGGCCCCAGCCATTTCCCACATGCTGTGGGAAACAGCATTACAGAGAGGGAGCAATCAGAGTTTACCTGCCCACAAGAGTACAGACAGGGAACAGAAGTCTGTTCCTACAAGGTGGGAGCATTTTTAAAGCCCCCTCCATGTGGAAGCAGCTTACTGGCAGAGAAACCACTGTGTCCCGGGAGTAGGCTCCCCAAAACACAGTGTGTGAGTCAGCCCCATAGCATAAGGTCCCCGGGGCCATAAGTCTTGGGGAGGTGCCCTCACTGTGCGTGGCTCCCGGTTGGAATACACTGTGTATGGAGTTGCACAAGTTATTATAATTCAAAGGTGTTGCATAAATTACAAATTATAAATGAAGGGTATAAGTATAACTTTAGAAATACTTTGTTTGGTGTAGTTTTGTTTGTAGATAAGGAATAACTAAAGTTATGTTAATTTAGTGATAAATTAGACACTTCTAATGTTTGTGTGTTCTCTACCATGCACTGTATTCTCAGAAAAGATTTGATTTGATTTGCCATAACTGTTCATGTGAATGCTATTATTTTCCATGATATAAGTGAGAGCCTATAAAATGGTTTAAGCAGTACATGGATAAGGTGTGATTTATAGTTAATGTAGTGTGGCTACCAAGTTAAATACACTGTGTATGGAGGTGTGTGAGTTATAATAATTTGATGGTGTAAATAATGTTTTCTTATCTATGGCAAATGTTTAATCTTCATTTTTTTCATTGAATTTCAATATTTTGTATTTCTAAATAAAACAGTTTTAGAAATTGTACAGTTTACTGTACTCGAGTGGAGTGTCATTCAGTGGAATATAGCACAGTAGAGTGGAGAAGAGGGTCATAAACTGTACTGTCATAGAATATAATGTTGTAGAGTATAGGAGACTGGAGTGCAGCAGAGTGGAATGTGGTAACGTGGAGTGACTTAGAGAGGAGTGTTATACAGTGGAGTGGGGTACAATGGAGTGGGTAGAGTCAGGTGGTGTAGAGTGTAGAGTAGTAGAGGGGAGTATTGAAGAGTGGGGTACAATGGAGTGGGTAGAATCAGGTGGTGTAGAGTGTAGTGTAGTAGAGGGGAGTATTGAAGAGTGGGGTAGAGTGGTGTAGCACGCAGTGGAATAAATTGTTATATAGTGTAGTGGCATGTTGTATAGTACAGTGACATGGAATGCACTAGGGTAGAGAGGCATAGGGTACAGTTGAGTAAGGTACTATATATTGGAGTGGGGTCTTGTACAGTACAGTGGATAGTGGGTCGTAGAGTGTTGGAAAGTTTTGTTGAGTGAAGTAGAGTATTGTACAGTGGGGTGTAGGGACTTAGAGTGGGATAGAGAGTTGTACAATGCAGTATTGGGGCATTAAGTGGAGTACAGTGTTGTATAGAATCATATAGGCCCTGCCCGCCGCCCGCCAAGCGGAAACCGCCATTTGGCCGCTCCGCGGTCAAAAGACCGCGGAGGCCATTCCGGCTTTCCTGCCAAAGGAGCGCCCGCTGGCCCAGCGGGAAAGGCCCTGCAACAATGAAGCCGGCTCCGAATGGAGCCGGCGGAGTTGCAGGGGTGCGACGGGTACAGTTGCACCCGTCGTGATTTTCACTGTCTGCAATGCAGACAGTGAAAATCTTTATGGGGCCCTGTTAGGGGGCCCCTGCACTGCCCATGCCAGTAGCATGGGCAGTGCAGGGGCCCCCAGGGCCCCCACGACACCCGTTCCCGCCATCCTGTTCCTGGCGGTAAAAACCGCCAGGAACAGGATGGCGGGAAGGGGATCGGAATCCAGCAGCGCCGCCATGGAGATTCAGCCCAAGCAGGGGAAATCCGGCGGGAAACCGCTGGATTCCCTTTTCTGACCGCAGATTTAACGCCGCAGTCAGAATGGGCATTGAAGCACCGCCAGCCTGTTGGCGGTGCTTCCGTGGGCCCCGGCGGTCGGAATGACCCCCATAGTGTAGTAGAGTAGAGTAGAGTGGAGTTGCATAGAATGGAGTACAGTGTGGTATAGTGGGGCAGTGTAAAGTGGAGTGCTATACAGCACCATAGAGTGGGGTAAAGTGTTGTGCAGTGGACACAGCATAGTGAAGTTAAGTGGAGTGGAATAGCATATAGTAGAGTAGTGTGTTTCTAGTGTACAGTGGGGTGCAATTGAGTAGGATGGAGTGGTGTAGTATACAATGGAGAAAAGTGTTCTACAGCGGTGTGCAATTGAGTAGAATGGAGTGGTGTAGTATACAATGGAGAAAAGTGTTCTACAGTGGTGTGGTGTGTGGTACAATGTACTGGATTGATGCATTGTAGAGTGTTAGACAGTGTCATAGAGTGGAGTAGAGTAGAGTGTCATAGAGTGGATTAACATGTTGTACAGTGGAGTGGCATAGAGCAGGGCAGAGTTTGGTGCAGTGTGGTAGAGAAGAGTAGGATAGACAGTGGTACAGTTGAGTGTCATAAAGTAGTGTTCAGTAGAGTATGTAAAGTGCAGTACTGTAGTACACTGGAGTAGAGTGGAGAAGTGTTTGATAGAAGAGAGTATATTAACTGGGTGCAGCATAGAGAGAGTTGTGTAGTGTCATATAGAGTAAAGAAGAGTGATGTAAGTAACACTGAGAGGAGTAAATTGTTATACACTGTAGTGCTATACAGTGGAATATAGGCCCTCATTATGACATTGGTGGTAAAACCCACTCCGTTCACCATATTATGACACATCAATCCGTCACTATTCAGCCAAAGACACAATTCCGCCCCACCAAAGGTCAGTGATAAACTGACGGTATCAAAAACCTGCACCGTTACGCCAACAGAACAACACCCATCACATTATGACCCACGAATCACCACGGTGGACATTCAATGGAGGTAAACCATTGGCGGTACATCCTGCTGCGCTCAAAATACACACACAAAAACAAAACAACACCACATTGGACCATTCAAATAACACACACCTGACACCCATACACACACCACACCCACACACCCACACCACTATAAAACAAACACCCACATTACCCACAACCCTTTATGAATACAAACAGTTGCCACCAGAGAGAGACAGCAAGACCACTCACACAACCAGAGCCACACACTACTCACACCTATACACCACTCACATACCCCACATCACATACCCCAACACATCACCCTACACACCCTCACCTACACAACTCACACAACTCCCATGGAACCACAAAGACACCCCAGATTCTCAGAGAAGGAGCTAAGGGTTGTGATGGAGGAAATCATCAGGGTAGAGCCACAGCTATTTGGAGCACAGGTGCAGCAGATATCCATTGCTAGGAAGATAGCGCTATGGCCAGTGGACAGGGTGAATGCCATGGGACAGCACCCCAGAACAAGGGGCGACATCAGAAAGAGGTGGAACGACCTACGGGGGAAGGTATGTTCCATTGCCGCAAGACACCAACTCGCTGTACAGAACCCCACTTC